>NC_091628.1:4375000-5000000 GCF_027580195.1 Bos mutus | reverse complement strand
TTCTTAACCAACACCAGCTATATAACTGGGGAGACCAAATGCAAAGTGAAAATTTGAAGCCTTTTGTTAAAAAATTATTAAGAATTTCAAGTTGGTAAGAGCAAAGCATGAATTCAAGCATGGGCATTTTCTGATTGTGGTTTTCTGTGTGCCTGCCATGAAACTGGCCTTGATTGTGACATTGCACGTGCCATAGGCTAATATGAATTTTTAAAAAATTGTGGAAACCACTATGTGTCAGACACAGTGTTAGGCTGCTATATTCCGTATAAATTATAACTCCCATAAAACAAAACCTATGAGGACTGCTGTCATCTCACTCTAGAGAAGAAGAAACTGAGGCTGGGATTTTGCAAATTCACCTCATGTCTTTAGAAACTGACAATATTTCTATCCTTCGTTTTTCTCCAGAGATGGACTTCTACTTAATTAACGATTACAAATTATAAGGGGACGACAGAGGATGAGATGGCTGGATGGCATCACTGACTCGATGGACGTGAGTCTGAGTGAACTTCGAGAGTTGGTGATGGACAGGGAGGCCTGGCGTGCTGCGATTCATGGGGTGGCAAAGAGTCGGACACCACTGAGCGACTGATCTGATCTGATCTGAAATTATAAGGAGTGGGGACTTAAAGGAGGCGTAGTCTAATTAAGAAATTTGAAATTTCTGATCTGAGTTTGGCTGAGAGGAAAACGTCTAGTGAACCTCCCTGCTGCTGGTGCCAGGCCTGTGTCTGTGGCATTCCTACATGTTTCTTCCCCAGCTTTGCACATTTCTCCAAGGTGGAACATCTTTCTTTTCTTTTAAATTTGTTTCAGTTCCTTTGATTAACATATGGTAATGGATCAACTATGCAAAGGATTTTAGTTCTTGTTTTATCCATGAATGCAAGACTTAGATGAGGTCTCATTTTCACTTCTGTATTTCCTGGTGAAACTTCCAAATTTTAGGAACAAAATGAAAATGGTATGAACCAGAAAGATGCTACAGTGTTGAGAAAACTTTGCCTTATACAGTTGACCAAATTAAGCCATTGTGTCTGGGATGGAGAAAACTCAATGTCCACGTTTACATTGCTGGTGGGTTTTGTGTAAGAAATCAAGTCTTCTACCTATCTACACCCTCTTTTGACCATAATATGCTGTGGAAAAATCATCTTAGCCCATGCTATCATATGCTAACAATTACATGGTCAACACCTTAAAATGAATTCCAATCTTTCCTTTGTTTCAATAATATTTTAATGAACATGTTTTTGAATGTAGATTTAATCTTCCTCGAAAATATTTCACTAGGGTCTAATATCAAAGGAGTAATTGCTGTCTCAAAGGTTATGTATTTTACTTAAATCAGCTTCAATTGCTTTTCTAGTTATAAAGAAAATCATGTTTATTTTAACCAGAAACTATAAAATATAAAGAAATGTCAATAAAGAAATTACAATAAGCAATATTGGTCACTATTAAAATTTTAGCATAGTTTCAGTCATACTTAAGTCATATTTTTACTCAGTCATATTTAGTCTTCATTTCTGTCATATTTCTTTCTCTGTGTATATACATACCTGTATATGTTACTGCTGTTCTGTTGCCAAGTCATGTGTGACTCTTCACAACCCCATGCTGCTGCTAAGTCATGGACCCCAGCATTTCAGGTTTCCCTGTCCAAAGTATTGGAGCTTCAGATTCAGCATCAGTCCTTCTAAAGAATACTCAGGATTGACTTCCTTTAGGATTAACTGGCTTGATCTCCTTGCTGTCCAAGGGAACCTCAACCGTCTTCTCCAACACCACAATTTGAATGCATCAATTTTTTGGCTATCAGCCTTCTTTATGGTACAGTTCTCACCATTTGACTATACTGATCTTTGTCAGAAAAGTGATGTATCTGCTTTTTAATACACTGTCTAGGTTTATTTGAGAGTTTGACCATAAAAAAAAAAAAAAAAAAAAAAACTGAATGCTGAAGAACTGATGCTTTTGAACTGTGGTGTTGGAGAAGATGCTTGAGAGTCCGTTGGACTGCAAGGAGATCCAACCAGTCCATCCTAAAGGAGATCAGTCCTGAATATTCATTGGCAGGACTAATGCTGAAGCTGAAACTCCAATACTTTGGCCACCTGATACAAAGAACTGACTCATTAGAAAAGACCCTGATGCTGGGAAAGATGGAAGGCAGGAGGAGAAGGGGGCAGCAGAAGATAAGATGCTTGGATGGCATCACTGACTTGATGGACATGAGCCTGAGCAAGCCTCTGGAGTTGGTGATGGACAGGGAAGCCTGGCACACTGCAGTCCACGGGGTTGCAAAGAATCGGACATGCCTGAATGACTGAACTGACTAAAGTTTGTCATAGCTTTCCTTCCAAGGAGCAAGTGTCTTTTAATTTCATGGCTGCAGTCACCATCCACAGTGATTTGGAGCCCAAGAAAACAAAATCTGCAACTGTTTCCACTTTTTCTGCATTTATTTGCCATGAAACCATGGGACCAGATGCCATGATCTTAGTTTTATGGATGTTGAGTTTTAAGTCATCTTTTTCAGTCTCCTCTTTTACCCTCATCAAGAGGCTCTTTAGTTTCTCTTCAATTTCTGCCATTAGAGTGGTATCATCTGTGTATCTGAGATTTTGATATTTCTCCATGCAATCTTGATTCCAGCTTTTGATTCATCCGGCCTAGCATTTTGCATGATATACTCTGCATATAAGTTAAATAAGCATAGTGACAATATACAGTCTTTACAGTATAATCTTTTACTTTGCAAATATGCTACAGACATTTTGCTGTGGTTTATTTTCCTGTTTATTATAGGCAATTATATATATATATATTGGAGAAGGCAATGGCACCCCACTCCAGTACTCTTGCCTGAAAAATCCCATGGGTGGAGTAGCCTGGTAGGCTGCAGTCCATGGGGTTGCGAAGGGTTGGACACGACTGAGCGACTTTGCTTTCACTTTTCACTTCCATGCATTGGAGAAGGAAATGGAAACCCACCAGTGTTCTTGACTGGAGAATCCCAGGGACGGGATAGCCTGGTGGGCTGCCGTCTATGGGGTCGCAGAGTCAACATGTAAAATATTTATCTAAATAAAGTGAAAAGAGGTTCAGGAAAAATAGAAAATATCTGTAGACATAGCTCAGCCCCAGAATATTATAATTGTCAGATTGACTCAATAGGGTCATTAACTCGAGACCATGGTAGTGAGACTTCACACCAAGTGGACCTTCACCCTAAGCTAAAGTGCCTCTTTCTTTGTCTCTGTTATTTCTGTTACTGGCTTTTTCCCAAAATATTAACATCTAATTTACTATTAAAATTTAAAATTATTTTCTACTCATTATTGCAATTTTAAATGGAAATGGATTTTGAAATTTATCAGATGCATTTTTGACATTTCTTAGGACCTACAGTTTCTCCACCTTTAACCCACTAGCATGGTGAATTATAGTAATGTCTTTTCTGGAATAAAATTAAACACAGAATAAATTATATGTGATCATGGTATGTGTCTTTGGGTAATTTCAGTTGTAGTTCATTTAGACTATCTGTAAGCTGAGTGAGATTTGCCTGTATTCTTTTGCACTGTTTTTACTTATAGAAGCCTTATACAATTTATTGAAAACTTTATGGCCTTTGCTTTCTTTGAGTGAGGTAAAGAAAATATAAATTAATACAGTCAAGAAAATGTTTCTTCATTTAAAACTCCATGGATTCTGCTTCTTTTTAAAAATTTTCTAGCATATTGATACTTTTCATGGGTGTAATCAGTTTTCAGTTTTATAGCTTTTTTTTTGTAAATGTCTAAATTCATTTTTAATATAATCTATTTTAATTTGACTTTTAAATGTGTTAGCCTAAATTTACCAAGTAATATATACACATTTTTAATATATGCTTTCTTATTCTTTATTTGTATATACATTTTCCCCCTTATCTAATTATAATTCTGACCATATTTTTAATGTAAAAGTTCCTCCTCTGGGATGTGCTTCAGGTATATTTTAAGTTCAAAATTTATTAATCTCTACACTAATCATTATTATTGTTTTGTTTCTATTCTTAAACTTGGTTTGCTATTTTTTCTTACTTTAGAGTTAAATGATAACTTTATTTATACCTGGTTTATTTGAACACTGAAATACTGCTAAGACAGTTATTCTAATAAACACAACTTAGACTATAACATACATTTTGAAAAGCAAAATATTAAATATAATTGTTTCCTGAATACTTTAAAATTTTATGTTTATCATTAACTTTATTTAAAACTAAAATTTTGTTTGCTTTATTGTAAGCAGAAAGCACGGAAAATATCGTATCATGTATCAGTTCAGTTCAGTTGCTCAGTTGTGTCCAACTCTTTGCAACCCCATGAATCACAGCAAGCCAGGCCTCCCTGTCCATTACCAACTCCCAGAGTTCACTCAAACTCACGTCCATCGAGTCGGTGATGCCATCCAGCCATCTTATCCTCTGTTGTCCCCTTCTCCTCCTGCCCCCAATCCCTCCCAGCATCAGAGTCTTTTCCAATGAGTCAATTCTTCGCGTGAGGTGGCCAAAGTATTGAAGTTCCAGCTTTAGCATCATTCCTTCCAAAGAACACCCAGGACTGATCTCCTTCAGAACGGACTGGTTGGATCTCCTTGCAGTCCATTGGACTCTCAAGAGTCTTCTCCAACACCACAGTTCAAAAGCATCAGTTCTTTGGTGCTCAGATTTCTTCACAGTCCAACTATCACATCCATACATGACCATAGGAAAAACCATAGCCTTGATTATACAGACCTTTGTTAGCAAAGTAATGTCTTTGCTTTTGAATATGCTATCTAGGTTGGTCATAACTTTCCTTCCAAGGAGTAAGCGTCTTTTAATTTCATGGCTGCAGTCACCATCTGCAGTGATTTGGGAGCCCAAAAAAATAAAGTCTGACACTATTTCCACTGTTTCCCCATCTATTCCCATGAAGTGATGGGACCAGATGCCATGATCTTCGTTTTCTGAATGTTGAGCTTTAAGCCAACTTTTTCCCTCTCCTCTTTCACTTTCATCAAGAGGCTTTTTAGTTCCTCTTCACTTTCTGCCATAAGGGTGGTGTCATCTGCATATCTGAGGTTATTGATATTTCTCCTGGCAATCTTGCTTCCATCTTGTGCTTCTTCCAGTCCAGCCTTTCTCATGATGTACTCTGCAAACAAGTTGAATAAGCAGGGTGACAATATACAGCCTTGACGTACTCCTTTTCCTATTTGGAACCAGTCTGTTGTTCCATGTCCAGTTCTAACTGTTGCTTCCTGACCTGCATATAGATTTCTCATGTATGACTATCACTAATTTGATTTTCTTCAGTATTTTACTGTTTATTTACTGCTTTTGTTAGGATAATACTAGCTACTTGTAATAAATAAAAGTTAAAATAACATGACATGTATCAAAAATTTTTTCTCCCTCACATTATAGTCCATTGTGGATTTTGTGGTTAATGGTTTGCTTTTCTCCACTTCATGACTGAAGGAAATGTCTTATGCCTGTTCCTTTCTTTTTTTGACTTTTCTTTCTATTTTTTAAGTCTAAGACTTAATAATTATTCTCTTTCATCTTTAATTCTAATATCACATTTACATGTTGCTTGTATATTTTCTATTCTTTAGCATTTTTTTCTTGTTTTATTTCATTAAAAAAATTAACCTACTTTAGTAATCCAGTTTCTTCAGGTAGCATTTCCTATATTGTAAAGAAATATTATTAAAAACCAATTGCAGAATTTTCTCCATTTTTTTATTCAGCCAGTTTAGACCTCAGTTAAAAATCTACTAACTTAAAGCCCCTCTTGAGTAAATCATGATACACTTTGATATTTCAGAATCATTGTTCTAGAAGAACCCCAAGGTTCTATTTCAGCTGTTTTCCAATCTTTTGGAGAAATACCTGATTTTGGATCATTTAAAAAAAAAAAAAAAAAAGCAATGCCAAAGAATGCTCAAACTACCACACAATTGCACTCATCTCACACGCTGGTAAAGTAACGCTCAAAATTCTCCAAGCCAGGCTTCAGCAATATGTGAACCGTGAACTTCCTGATGTTCAAGCTGGTTTTAGAAAAGGCAGAGGAACCAGAGATCAAATTGCCAACATCCGCTGGATCATGGAAAAAGCAAGAGAGCCCCAGAAAAACATCTATTTCTGCTTTATTGACTATGCCAAAGCCTTTGACTGTATGGGTCACAATAAACTGTGGAAAATTCTGAAAGAGATGGGAATACCAGGCCACCTGATCTGCCTCTTGAGAAATCTTTATGCAGGTCAGGAAGCAACAGTTAGAACTGGACATGGAACAACAGACTGGTTCCAAATAGGAAAAGGAGTACGTCAAGGCTGTATATTGTCACCCTGCTTATTCAACTTGTTTGCAGAGTACATCATGAGAAAGGCTGGACTGGAAGAAGCACAAGATGGAAGCAAGATTGCCAGGAGAAATATCAATAACCTCAGATATGCAGATGACACCACCCTTATGGCAGAAAGTGAAGAGGAACTAAAAAGCCTCTTGATGAAAGTGAAAGAGGAGAGGGAAAAAGTTGGCTTAAAGCTCAACATTCAGAAAACGAAGATCATGGCATCTGGTCCCATCACTTCATGGGAAATAGATGGGGAAACAGTGGAAATAGTGTCAGACTTTATTTTTTTGGGCTCCCAAATCACTGCAGATGGTGACTGCAGCCATGAAATTAAAAGACGCTTACTCCTTGGAAGGAAAGTTATGACCAACCTAGATAGCATATTCAAAAGCAAAGACATTACTTTGCCAACAAAGGTCTGTATAATCAAGGCTATGGTTTTTCCTATGGTCATGTATGGATGTGATAGTTGGACTGTGAAGAAATCTGAGCACCAAAGAATTGATGCTTTTGAACTGTGGTGTTGGAGAAGACTCTTGAGAGTCCAATGGACTGCAAGGAGATCCAACCAGTCCGTTCTGAAGGAGATCAGTCCTGGGTGTTCTTTGGAAGGAATGATGCTAAAGCTGGAACTTCAATACTTTGGCCACCTCACGCGAAGAATTGACTCATTGGAAAAGACTCTGATGCTGGGAGGGATTGGAGGCAGGAGGAGAAGGGGACGACAGAGGATAAGATGGCTGGATGGCATCACTGACTCAATGGATCTGAGTTTGAGTGAACTCTGGGAGTTGGTAATGGACAGGGAGGCCTGGCGTGCTGTGATTCATAGGGTGGCAAAGAGTCAGATACAACTAAGCGATTGAATTGAACTGAACTGAAGACTAAATTGTTGAGCTACATTAATCAGTTTGGGTTGTAGCCTACTGTCAAAAGAACAGGGAGCTAATTGTTACTTGGTCGCGTTGTGGATGCTTCATTTTTTTCACTTTGTGTGATCCTTTTTGTTCCTCACTTGGAATCCTCATCTCTCTTTGAAATTGATTCTGGTTTCTCTCTAGGATACACTTTCTTTTAAAACCTTTCTTGACTAGGGTTTTAAGAGGTTTCAAGTTGCCTGAACTTTTGGAAAGAATCTCATTCCTAAACCAAGAGGTAACTGGAATGGATTTCAAAGTAAAGGAGTTAATGGAGTAAGTCACTTAAGTCCCATCATCATCACTCACATTTGGACCTCAACTGTGCACAGCACCAGGTTATTTAAAGGGATTTAAAATTCATACTAATATACAGTGCTTGTTTAATCTTGTCATTTATTTTAATATATTAGGAGAGTTCTCCAGCAAAATAGAGCCAATAGGATATCTATCTGCCTACCTATCTATCATCATTCACCCATTATCTTCTATCTTCTCTCGATCTACTATTTATGTATATGTTTATGTACTCTGTATATATTGAGAGATTCATTTGAAGGAAATGGCTCATATTGTTGTGGAGGCTTGTTGAGTTCAAAACAGATGCACTAGGCTTGCAGACTGGAGACTCAGGAGAAGTTGTAGTTCAAGTCCACAGTCAATCTGCTGAGAGAATTCTTTCTTGCTTAGGAAAGGTCAGTCTTTTTTCCACTAAGGCTTTCAACTGATTGGATAAGGCTCACTCACATGATGGAAAGTAATCTGCTTCACTCAAGTTCACTAATTTAAATGTTAATATCATCCAAAACCTTTTGCACAAACATCCAGGCACAGACATGCTGACACATAAAATTAACCAACCTGTCATCCCAACATATATGTGTGTGTGTATATATATATATGTATGTGTATATATATATATATATATATATATATATATATATATATGACCCAAAGTTACAGACTGGAAGGAAAATATTTTGGTTCTCTTCATAGCTATGCTGCTGCTGCTGCTAAGTTGCTTCAGTCGTGTCTGACTCTGTGTGACCCCATAGATGATAGCCCACCAGGTTCCCCTGTCCCTGGGATTCTCCAGGTAAGAATACTGGAGTGGGTTGCCATTGCCTTCTTCCTTCATAGCTATATCCGTCACAAAAAAGCATAAATCAGATGGCATAGCATTTAACAGTATCTAAAATATTTTTCTTGCCATATACCTTCTTCAAATGTGTATCTTTCTCCTACACTTAAAACAGTCCTTCTTTTGATTATGTTCTTACAAGGCTGACCTCCACCAGTCTCTACTTTATGCTAATTGGTTGTAAAGGAGTACAAATGAAATTCATTTTTGCTCATTAACTCTATACCTGGGTGTGCTAGAAAGCCACCTTTCACTATTTAACTCAAGGGCTATTTGTACATTTAAATTATCAGCTTAGTGATTTGAGAGATTGAGCAGTAGGAACCAGGGTCTTAACCTAACAAGATGATTTTTTTTCTAGCTTTATTTCTCTTAATGAAAGTGTTGTGATGCTTTACAGGTATTTTAAGTTGAATTTTCTATTTAGTTTAGCCATTTCTAAACTGAGACAGACTTTTTTTTACAGGTGCTACTTTTGCTGTATAACAGAAATGATGGTAAACCCAACCCTAATTCCCTGATGACCTTCTCTTCACTGCAGTTGATACAGATTTAAGGACCCCTAAAACCTACTACCAATCTTTCCAGATGTTGTTTTTCTTACTGGGAAATTAATTCAAATTGTAGATCCTGTTTGTCAATATTGTCCTAATTTTAGTCACCTCACAAATTTGGAAAAGAGGCTAGTGGGATTCTGCTATACTTTTGCTTCCAAAACTCTTTATAGATTTAAAATTAAAAAATATAAAATAACATGCTTGTTAAGGATATAAGCAATTTTCAGTTCTTGTAAAAAATAACTGATTTTATTTTTAAGCACTTGTTTCAGTGCAGTCCTCCTTTGGTATGTTTTTTCCTTATTCCCCTGAGATTTATGTCTATTTCTGATTCTGTTCCTCAAGCCCTCTCTGAGAATAGGAAGGCAATGAACTCATTTGATTTTTGTTTTAGCAATGCCTGTCTTTTCAGTCAGTAAATTGCTCTGGCCATCTGTAAGAAACTCCACTCTCTCTGTTACTGACCTTTTGTTCTTTCCATGCTTGAAAAATGTCTTATTATTTGTCTTAATGTCTTCTGCAATCTTCTTTTCATTTGACACCTTCCCTTTTCTTATCCTATTTTCTTTTACACTTCAAGCTTCAAAATCACGTATATATTCATAGATTTTGCATGAACTTTTCCTTCTCTGATACTATTTTATTTTGCCTTTAGCATTGGTAGTATGAGCATTGATCCCATGTCTTTATGTTCTGGTGCAGTACGTTTATGTTAAAAACAAACGAAAAACTTTACATTATTTCTTTCTTATTTCTATCTGACTTTCAAATTGAACTAGTAAAAACATTATCCACTTAATCAGTCATTAATCAAAATTATACTAAATACCTGCTGTGCTTTATAGTTTTTGATTTGTTATGATTAAGTTCAAGTTAAGAAAAAGTGTATACTTTCCCAGTTTTTAATATAATGTGTTTGCATTTTCTTTTCTTTCATTTTTTTTGCCTTCACTTTCAGTCTTCCAGGACACATATAAAATTTAGGAATATTGCAAAATCTGATAGAAACATTTTCACTGTAGTCTCAGAAGGCAAATATCTCTACTTATTTTAATACACACTTGTAAAAAAGGATGTGATATCATAGTTTGTTAAAACAACCAAAGTTGTTTCAATACAATTTGTTTATGCAAGTGATGTTTCTTCAATGAGAAAGTTTCTGCAGTAATTATCAATTAATACATGGCCATGCATGAGTCCCTTTGCAGTGTGCATAAAAGCCACCCCAGTTGGGACAGTCCTAGAAGGCTTAGTTTCTCTGTTGCCTTCAGAAATTCATAAAGTTTAAAAATGTTTATGTATGTTGACATTATATTTCATAGGAGGTGGCAATTTTCACAAAACTTCTCATCTATGTGGCCTATAAAGATGAGGTGTATTCTTTCATAACATTCTTCGAGAAAATAAAGCAAAATGGTGAGTAAAATAATAATGCAGCCTTAACCTCAATCTTTTGTATTCATTATATTCATTGCTTTTAGATTTTTAGATATTAGTTCCTCCATGACATTGCTTCTGAAGACTGCAAGGTAATTTGCTTTCTTGTTACATATGAGTAAACTGCCAGACCTAACCACTGAGCTGTTTACTAAAGTGATCTGGCTTGCTCCTGTTAACCATGAACAAGACAGCCCCGGCTAATTGGGCAATTAAAATCAAGGAAAATGCACCACGAAGAAATTCTCTGCATTCAGCTCAACTCAGCATAAAATATTGTTAATTCAACATTAAAATGAACTTCTCTCTTAAATAAAGACTAGGCTTTGTATTGATCCTTTCTTGATCTAAGGCTATTTTTTAAAAATACGTATCTTGCTTGCTAAAATAGAGTTTAGATTAGATGGAACATTAAATATTAAGATTTTTTTTTTTCCCTAGCACTAAGGTGACTACTTTCCTGGCACATCTTGAGCCATTTTTGTAACAAGGATACAGAAAATGTCAAAATCCAAAACATCACAGCCAGCGATGGGAATGGGTGTCTCACACATAGTATAAAGTGTAACTAGTTCTCCCGTAGTGTAATGTCGTTCTTCTATCCTTGAAATGGACTTTTTTTTAGGTGCACATAAGAAAATTGTTTTATATCATTCTGGCTTTCCTGATAGCTCAGTTGGTAAAGAATCAGCTTGTAATGCGGGAGACCCTGGTCCAATTCCTGGGTCAGGAAGATCCTCTGGAATAAGGGAAAGGCTCCCCACTCCAGTATTCTGGCCTGGAGAATTCCATGGACTGTATATTCCAAGACTTTCCATGAAAGTCACAGTCAGACAGGACTGAGTGACTTTCACTTCACTTTTGTATCATTCCATATAATTAAAATGGTACACATATAAATGTCTAGCCACAAAATGGCTGTATGTATAATTTTTTTACATTGCCACTTTAGAAAAACAGAACTTTCCTTTTTGTATTTTGGCTAAACTTATTGAAAAGCAGAGACATTACTTTGTCAACAAAGGTCCATCTAGTCAAGGCTATGGTTTTTCCAGTGGTCATGTATGGATGTGAGAGTTGGACTGTGAAGAAGGCTGAGCGCCAAAGAATTGATGCTTTTGAACTGTGGTGTTGGAGAAGACTCTTGAGAGTCCCTTGGACTGCAAGGACATCCAACCAGTCCATTCTAAAGGAGATCAGTCCTGGGATTTCTTTGGAAGGAATGATGCTAAAGCTGAAACTCCAGTACTTTGGCCACCTCATGCAAAAAGACTTATGATGGGAAGGATTGGGGGCAGGAGGAGAAGGGGACTACAGACGATGAGATGGCTGGATGGCATCATCAACTCGATGGATGTAAGTTTGAGTGAACTCCGGGAGTTGGTGATAGACAGGGAGGCCTGGCATGCTGCGATTCATGGGGTCACAAAGAGTCAGACATGACTGAACGACTGAACTGAACTGAACTGAACCTTAAAAAGCATTCTCTAATTTGTTGGGTTTTTTTTTTCAATTTGTAATTTATTGTCTTGATTCAGGTTATGTGACTTTCTTTTATTATGCTATTTACAATCATCAGTAACTTCTCTCCATCACTTCTGCCTATGAAAACAGTGTTTGGAAGTTTCCCTTCTGTATTTACTGTGTCTTTCCCCACACCTCCACAGTCCTTCTAGCTGAAACATTCACCTTTAGTGCCTTAGGTCTGTTATTTGAGGACAGAGGCCTGTTCACTCGTAGCAAGCAGTTAGAGAGAAACTGCCTTTCTCTTTTACTGGCAATGTGTGCATGAAGTCTTCGCAAGAAATTACTTGGATGTTCTGTAGACAGTGCCTTTGGTTTCCCCGGGTCATTTAATTTAAAGTGATCATAGCCAGGATCATAGTTGGCATTGTGTGTTCCCGCATTTTGTTACAACTGTACTCTTCTATTCCATGTTAAAAAGATCTTCGCATACTGAACAAGGATGAGGTTTTGCTTAGGGCTCCAAATGCAGTGCAAAAGATAAATTGAGGACAGGGAAGTTAGAAGAGTTATTTGCATGGATGTTTGCCTTTGCTATTTTTATCCTTTCCTAAATATTAAGATGATGGTTGAATTGTTGAAGGACTAGCAATTACAATCAGTATGTGAGTTCATATAATTTGCTTTCTGTACTACTCCATAATCCATATTTTTTCTGAGTGTATATATAACACTTCTTGGCTTTCTTTAGTATCAGCAATTATTTTGATGCAGTATCTGTTGATCCTGTTAGCAGAGATGATATACTATCCGATCATTAGCAAATATTATTGCAGGAGTCAGGCAGTGTCCAATACTTTGTATGTAACTATGGAAAGGACTGGAGTAGAAAATGGCAACCTACTCCAATATTCTTGCCTGGAAACTTCCAAGGACAGAGGAGTCTGATGGGCTACAGTCCATGGAGTTGCAAAAAGTCGGATGCAACTGAGCATGCACTCATGCATGGAAAGGATACGAAGTACACTAAACCATTACCACAACAGTTTGTACATATAAATTCTGTATAGTTGCAACCCTTAATGCAAGTGATTATGACTTTTCAGAGTCCCAAATGTAAGACAGGTAATAGGCCTGAGCAATGCAAGTACTAACCTGAACCAAAAAGTTAGCAGATTCAATCTTAAAAATATTTTGTAAATATAAATCTGAAGTTTAACGGTAACATTGGTATAATATTATGCAATGATAATCAAAGTTTAGAACAAAATATTGTTTGACACATATTTTGAGAAGGCAATAGAAAGTGTCAACAAAATCCAAGCTAATAGTCTGTGTTGTGAAGGCTTCATGCTTAACTGTATTAATGTCACTTTCTGTTACGGGTTCATTCTAGTTAAGGTGTTCTCTAGCTTCAAGGAAGAATAGCAATGAAGCACGCAGAGGAAGAATTAGAAAAAGGCAAAAGTGTGTTGATGACCAGTTTCTCCTTTATAGATGTTACCTATGTTGTTTCTAATCCTCTGGCATCCCCTTCTCCTCCTGCCCCCAATCCCTCTCAGCATCAGAGTCTTTTCCAAAGAGTCAACTCTTCGCATGAGGTGACCAAAGTATTGGAGTTTCAGCTTTAGTATCAGTCCTTCCAAAGAACACCTAGGACTGATCACCTTTAGGATGGACTGGTTGGATCTCCTTGCAGTCCAAGGGACTCTCAAGAATCTTCTTCAACACCACAGTTCAAAAGCATCAATTCTTCAGTGCTCAGCTTTCTTCTCAGTCCAACTTTTACATCCATACATGACCACTGGAAAAACCATAGCCTTGACTAGACGGACTTTTGTTGGCAAAGTAATGTCTCTGCTTTTGAATATGCTGTCTAGGTTGGTCATAACTTTCCTTCCAAGGAGTAAGTGTCTTTTAATTTCATGGCTGCAATCACATCTGCAGTGATTTTAGAGCCCCCCAAAATAAAGTCTGACAGGTTTGGGCGAACTCTGGGAGTTGGTGATGGACAGGGAGGCCTGGTGTGCTGCAATTCATGGGGTCGCAAAGAGTCAGACACAACTGAGTGACTGAACTGAACTGAACTGATGTTGTTTCTGACATATATATCAGCACGTTGTCTTAGAGTGAGGTAATGTGCAATTTTGTGTACTTAAGTAAACAGTTTCAAAGAAAAGGTCAATAGCCATTGAATTCCAAATGCAGTGTAGTGATATATCAACCTCAGTGCAGCTCAGAAATGGTGACTCTGAGGCCTCATTTTAGAACAGTATGTCATAATTTGCATTTCGCAAAATCTCCTTGCAATTTGCATGCATAGTCAAGTCTGAGGATCACTGGTCTAAAATAATCTTTAGTTTTCTACCAGTTAAATACTATCATGACCCAACAAGGCCTTTTCTATATGTTCTAAGAAAATAGTAAAAGCAAAAATACAAATTTATTATAAAAGGTGCTGAATGGTAGAGGAGTAGATGTGAAGTGTCTTATGACCTCACAATTCACTTAAAAATCCTGTGATATTAGCATTCATTTATTGGGGAAGTATAGTAGCTGACATGTTTCAGCCATAGTAACTGGTTAATTACAGGAATGTAGTAATACCTTTTTTTTTTTCTTTTTTGCTTGTCATACAACAAATTTATTATCGTCCTATTCCATAATATTTTTAATGATTAATGCTAGTGCAGAATTCTTTATTTAAAAGGAGTCTAAACCTGAAATTTTGCTTTTATTTCCAAAGAACTTTAAAAAATTACTTTAACAATTTTTCTTCCAAATAATTGGAGTCATTCAACTGTGGATACATTTTCCATGCTGGTAGAAGAAGAAGAAGGCAAGACAATGGCACCCCACTCCAGTACTCTTGCCTGGCAAATCCCATGGACAGAGGAGCCTGGTAGGCTGCAGTCCATGGGGTCGCTAGGAGTCCGACACGACTAAGCGACTTCACTTTCACTTTTCACTTTCATTCATTGGAGAAGGAAATGGCAACCCACTCCAATATTCTTGCCTGGAGGATGCTGGGGATGGTGGAGCCTGGTGGGCTCCCGTCTATGGGGTTGCACAGAGTCGGACATGACTGAAGCGACTTAGCATAGCATTTTCATGCTGGTGATATTTTTTTTGTATGAACTTTCTTTTCTGCTGTTTTTAAGAATATAGACTTATTTTAAATTTTCTTTCAAGTGTTATTTAATTTCTAACTATTTTTACTAAATTGTTCTAGTTGGCATAGTCCTTAGAATTCTCTTTAGATATCCACAACATTCATTTCTCTTTTTGAGAGCCAATGTATATGTATTCTCTGCTGAAGTACTATGTCACATAATCCTCACAAGTTAAATTCAGATTTTTCCAGGTCTCAGTGAGGCCTTAAGTAGAGTACCAAAACACCCCAAACAGTTATTTATTCCCTTTGGAGTTTGAGTAGGAATGTAATATTCACACTGCAACACGATTTACAGTTCTTGGAAACAAATCCTATTACAAACATGAAATATGATAATGGAATTTCTCAAACTTATACTTTTGAGTTTCTGGCATTTTGTTGGGAAAAGCAGGAGAGACAAAGTGTCTGCATTTGTTTCCAAGCTGCTTTGAGTTGTGCTGTTTCTTGTCGTATTTCATAATGAGTCTGGATGCTTTCTGGCAAAGACATCTGTGAGCTACTGCAAGATAATTCTTCAGGACATCAAAGAAATTAATGACAGAAAGAGTTTATTTCTAAAAGAAATAGCTGCCTTATAGAGCTTGAGAGGAGCTGAGGCTACTGGGGTAATCTGAGTCAATTACACTGAATTCACATGGGTGAGTCTGCAGTTCTCAGCTCCTCCCTCTAACAGCTGTCCTTAATCAGTCCTGATTCCTCATTTCATCCAATGCTCCCTACAATGCTGACTCTGTCCAGCTCAAGCCAGACTCCTTAATAATTGTTCAGTCATTTAGATTAAGCTCCCCCATCACTGGACTTTCCATGTTTTGCTTCCTCCCAGGTATTTTCTGACTTCTTTTATCAAATATTTATGACATCTTGTTGTACTACTTTGCCATAAGATGGGAAATTTACACAAAATGTAAAATTTGCAATGACTGCTGGGTTTTGTAAATATCAAAGTAGAGGCCAGAGAAGTGTAAGAGCTTCACTTTTACTCACTTGCCATGGCTAATTGCTAGACCTAAAAAACAAAATGAAACTTTAAGAAATGGACATCTATACTCCCATTTAAAAATTATTTCTTGAACTTTATCTGTAATCTATAGTATTGTTGCCTTTCTTTTGCATACTGTTTAGGACTAAGAATGACATATATGCTAAACGAAAAGAAATAACTTATTTGTATCCATCTCAGGTTGACCTTCTCTATCATCTGTTTTTAGAGAGTCATAAAAAGATAGAACTGATCCTACATCTTCTAAGATCATATTTCTATATTTGTATAAAACAATAACTATTGTAAGCCAGACAGTGATTAATGATTTTATGGAAGAAGCTTCCCTTACCAAACATTATTAACAAATACTGTGGAGTATCCATGTTACTTTATGCTTAAAAATATAAACTGTATGTAATCTGGTGTTTCCAGTGGGAACAATGAAATGTATCCCTATGAACCACCAGTGAATAGCTAGATTCTCAAAGTACTTCAATTCCTGGTCCTACTTACAGTAGTTAAGGTTTGCTATATATGAAACTAGTTGTTCAAAAATACTATGTAATTCAGATTTTCGATACATTTTCAATATAGCAATCTACAAGGTAAGTCTGATTTCCAGTTTACTGATGAAGTAAATTCAATTTATTTGAATCCTCCTGTTTTAACCGAGGGTTCTACCCTGAAAACTAAACAAGTACTTCTCCTTCAGCTCCGCACCTTGCTCTCTTACTCTCTCAGCTGCTTTAGAATCTCAGAGGCAAAATGATCAGACACAGCACAGCGGCCAATGCCTCCCCCGCCCCTGCTCCCAGCTTCGCATCTGTTTGACCCAGATACTGGGTTACTTGAAAGATAACTTTTCCAACTTATCCCTTTCTTCTCCCCATCTCCCAAATTCCATTTTTTTGTGTGTTTTTTTAAAATGAATTTATCATGGAAGCAAAATAAGCAATTAATGATTTTATGCTAATGCATTAATAATTCATTTAACTTGATATGTTTCTCAGCCCAAGAGCATCTGCAATTTGAGAGAGATAAAAAAATCTATGTGTATTCTAAGAGATTTCCAATATGGAATTTCTAATACTTTCATCACAGATGTCCACAAGGAATGGTGTGTTGGAGTTGGTTTGTGTGAACTTGAGAGAATCAATTATTAACAAAAATGAATGTTGTTCCTATAGATATTACATTCTAGTGTGTGGTAGCAGAAACAGCAATAACATCCCCTGCAAAAAAAAAAAGCAAAAAGAAGACATAAGTAAAACATATAAATATATTTTAGGTAATGTGGGACAGTGAAATCCTCAGTGGACAGGAATCTCTCACTGAGAAGGTAAAATTTTAATTGTGACTTGAAGGAAGCAACAGAGTGAGACTTGATACCTGAGGTAATGTATCCCCAGTAGAAACGATGGGGTGTGCAAAGATCCTGGGGCATGAATGTGCCTGCAGTGTTTGAGGAAAAGTGAGGACTGTGTGAGTAGGCCTGAGTGAATCTGGGATGAGAAGCTGGCAATTAGGGCAGAGAAGTAACATAAGGCCAACAGGGCCACATGTTTATAGTAAGAGCTGTGGCTTTTGTTCTAGATAATAGGAAAGAGTTTTCAAGCATTTTGAGCAAAGAAATGACACAGAAACTCATTTTTATCTTGCTGCTGTAAGGAGAATAGATTGGAAGGGACAATAGTAGACACAAAGATACTTATTAGGATTGGATTCATTCAACACTTATAGTGAACTGTAATACTTGCAGAGGAGATGGTAAAATTTGAGTGAGATTCTTTGAGAAGATCTGGATTGAAGGAGAAAGGATTTCTGCTGTTTCTAAAGTTTTTACTTCAGCAACTAGATGTGGGGAATTCTCAGTAAGTAATGGCTTGTAAGAGAATCATAGAACTTATTTTTGGGCATATTAGACTTCTAAATCAAGATGTTGAGTAAGCAGTTTGATATACACTAGCGTGAAGTCCAAGGAAAAAGTTCAGGCTAAAGGGATAACTTGGAGTGTTATCAGCAAATAGGTGGTATTTAAAATCACAAGGCAGGATGTGATCACCTGGCAAGTAAATATAGATAGAAAAGCAAGTCTATTGAACAGGAAATATGTGATCATTCAGATTACTGCAGTAAAATCAGTGCCTACATAACAATCTGTCTTCTCCCCCAACCTCTGCACATACATATGTTAATAGAAATAAAACATGTATTCCATTTCACATTCTTTATAAAACTCTGATTAACTTCTACTAGTGCTATAAGATTCAGCTTCAACATCATGTTCTCCTTATGTCTAGAGAATGGCTGAGTTGTCACTTTAATGTAAATCATAGGAATCACACATCAATCTGTTTTTATTTAACTTATATTTCTGTATTGTTATTATCTCAATCATCCATGCATTTGTTCATGAACTTGGCGAGGATCATATATTTCCAATGTCTAGTATTTAACTTGAAAATGTGAAGGCACTTGGTATATTAATGAATAAAATAAAAGACATAATAATGGAAAGTAAACGGAGAAGAAGGATAAAGAGAGTTTTCAGGGTACGCTGTGGAGGAGGGTGTTAGAGAGGAAGACTGAGGTATATTTTACCCAGTGTGTAATCCTGGTTCTGAAAATCTGCTTGCAATTTTTGCAAACATGGAATACATACTGTATAACTTAGCAGAACATGATTCAATTTCCTCTTCTGTGAAATGAGAGTGTTAAACTGAGCCCCTTCCAGCTTTAAAATGCAAAGATTTTATGACTCTCAGACTCCCAAGTGAAATACGGTCTGAGAGTCATGGACATCTTTTCTTCCCTGTGTTTGGTCATGCTAGTTATATCAATCCCCCATGCTGGCTGTAGGTGCCCTCACCTCATTTGCTTAGTCTCACTTCCTCTCACCCCTGACGTGGTAGACGTTATTACCCTGATTGTTTTACAAGTTATCATTACCCTCAAAAAAGTCATGTCTGCTATATTCTCATTATTTGTATTTGCTGTGTGTTGCCTTGACTTTCCTTTTCATTCTGTAAAGCAAAGAAAGCAAAACAAAACAAAGAAAATCAAAACTTTCTTTTTTTCCCCTTTTGAAAAAAATTTGACATTAGGCAAGGAAATTATCACTAAATACAACCATTTAAAATTTGCTGAAAAAGACATTGGGTGGAAAAATATGATAAGATTCTGCAGTGATAATAACTCATTCACTTACAGTGCTTCAGAGGAGTTTGCCATTGATTCACACAGCTCCATAGTTTTCCATATATTGCTAAAAGTTAGTTAAGAAAGAATATTCTTATCCTCTTTCCATTCTTTCTGCTTCACTCAAAAGTTGATGTTGAAATATAAACTAATGAAACATGCATGATATAGATTTCATTATAAACTGATTCCATTTAATTCATCCTCCATGGTGACTAAGTAGTTTCTGAAATTAGGCACTTTTTATACCAACACTAAAAGCTCAAAACTTTTATTCTTCTTCCTAGATTATAGAAAATCCCAGGGAGAGAAGTATTAGATTTAAAATTAGTGTGTTTATAGTGAAATTAAAGTCCCAGATTCTAAAATTCATTAAGCTAAAACATATTAAGTCAATTTTAAATCCCTTACTTACTTATTGCTTAAAAATATAGCACAAGCTCATTAGTTTTCCTGTTCTTGCCAAGTAACAACCTGGAGTTGATTTTTCACTAGAGAGGAGATTAAATTTAAAAACCAGAATAATGGAAAGTTTAAGTGATGCTAAGTGAGCCATAGTATGTTTGTAATCTAAATTCCTCCTTTGCAATTGTTTAATAATTAAATAAATCATATTTAAGTACACTGCTTTAGCATCAATATGATTATTTCATCAAACACTGGACCTGATTACTTATCATTCATGTATGTATTAATTGTGAGCTATTTCAACTAATCAAGTGGAAGGTACTTACTGAGTTTCTGTAGTGTGATCAGTGCTATGATTCATTCTACAGAACAGGAGCTTTCAAACTTTTTAAACTAAGATCCACAGTTAAGTGGAGAAGGCAATGGCACCCCACTCCAGTACTCTTGCCTGGAAAATCCCATGGGTGGAGGAGTCTGGTAGGCTGTAATCCATGGGGTCGCTAAGAGTTGGACACGACTGAGCAACTTCCCTTTCACTTTTCACTTTCATGCATTGGAGAAGGAAATGGCAACCCACTCCAGTGTTCTTGCCTGGAGAATCCCAGGGATGGGGGAGCCTGGTGGGTGCCGTCTATGGGGTCGCACAGAGTCGGACACGACTGAAGCGACTTAGCAGCACAGCAGCAGCCACAGTTAAGCAATGCTTCTTATATTGTGAACCAGCATAACACACATTTCAACAGAAGGAAAGTTTCTGGAAACAAAACACAGGTTTCCATCTGTGAAATACTCTGATGCTGTCTTTGATTTCTACTCTACTGGGTTATTCTGTATCATCCAAAATGCTCATTGAGATCTGGGACAAACATTAAAAAGCACCACTGTAGAGTACATAAGGAGCCTTCTTTAAAAAGGTTGAAACTGGGTCAGGAGAGAAGGATAATATGAAACAAAATGCAGTTTAATATCACAGGCAGTGACATTATCTTCAAAAAGCTGAGACCTGAGCCAGACTTTGATAAGCAAGAAGAATGTGGCCAAGTGAGGTACAAATGGGAAAGGCCAAATTGTAGGGAGGAAGTGTGTGTGTTCCCAGAACAGTGACAAGACAATCCTGGTGGGGGCACGTGGTTTGCTTTGGGCACTGGAGAATCATAAAGACCGAGAAATTGTTTGTAGTTATAAGTCTAATAACTGACAGTAAGAGAGAAATTTACACCTAATAGAGGAGGGACTAGATTTTGACCATTACAGATCTGAAATGATGTTTAAGGACGATTAAAGTATGATAAAACATACAGAATTAATTATAGAGGATTGGTTATACTCCTCTATACTCCACAGTGGGAGGACGACCCACTGTGGCAGTAATTTTGATATTATGTGAGTAGAATCTGAAATATATAATTAATATTCCCTCATGAAACAAATATTTAGTAAGCATCTGCTATTAAGCACTTAATAAATGTTGGGAATAAGTGGTGAACTGATTGAAGTCCTTACTTTTATAAAACAATTTCTAGTGGACAGGAAAAGGATAATATCTGAAAAGAGCAAATAAAATAATTTTAGATAGTAAAAGTGTTAGGAATAAAATGAAACTGGGTAGAAATTATGTTATTAAAGGCTTGGGGACTAGAATAGTTTAACTGCAGGCAACGATGCAGAAATGAGGATGAGAAAGCAGAACCCACACAAGGAGTTTCAAGTCTTTATGTCACCTTTGCATGTCACATGGGAAATTAACAGAAACTACATATACAAACATAGGACTTGGATCCTGAGAGCACAAAAGCCTTGGAGATATGATGATATCATGAAAATAGAGCCTAATCCATTCCATAGGCTGTGGAATTCAGAAGGGTTTTCCTTCTGACTCCAGTAGGTCATGTAATTAGATTCTAAAGCAATTTTTCTTAAATCTTGTGGTCTAGGTGCCATATGGGTTACCATAGGATTGTTGAGTTTCAACCAAAGCCATAACAGAACAAAGCAAAAACAGCATTTGCTTAATAGATGTTTCAAGGTGAGGTCAGCCAAAAGTATGGTCCACACATCACATGAATCAGAATTTCTAGAAATTACTGTTCAAATGTAAATTATTTGATTGGACCCTCACTCCAAGTCTGCTTGATCAAGTTCTTTAGAAAAGACTAGAAAATCTACATTTATAGAAAATATTCTAAGGGTATTCTAAGACTACTCAAGTTTAAGAACCATTTTTATTTTATAATTCAGTGAACTGAAGCTAGGGGGATTAAATGAAGCTTATGATCATACTGTCTGTGATAGAGCTAAGACTAGGTTCTGAGTTTTCTGCTGTAAAATAAATAGCCAATGGGAATTTGCACTATGTCTCAGGGAACTCAAACATGGGCTCTGTATCAACCTAGAGGGGAGGGGTGGAGAGGGAGATGGGAGGGAGGTTCAGAAGGGAGGGGACATATGTATACCTATGGCTGATTCATGTTTAGGTTTGACAGAAAACCACAAAATTCTGCAAAGCAATTATTCTTCTATTGAAAAATAACTTTAAAAAAGCAAGAAGAGGTTTTGTATTCAGACATACCCAACTAAAGAATTTGACTCTGCTTTTTTACTAGTTATGTGACTCATGTCAAACAGATGTCCCTGAGCCACCATGTCCTTTCCTGAAAATTGGGAAATAATAATTATTTAAAAGTGTAGCTTAGTTTGTTTTTTGCAGGAATCAAGATATGTCTTTTAAACCACAAGCACTTGGCATAAAGAGTACAGGTGGACTATGGCTGCTGTTACTGTATCTGCTATACTAGGGTTAGTAGAGCAAGTAATCAAGTGCTTGAACTCTGAAGCCAAACGCTGTATGATCAGATCACAGCTTTGCCATTTACTAATTCAGTGACCTAGGGGGACATCTGGTAACCTCACTGTGCCACAATCAGTTGAGTGGTGACAGCAATGTAACCACCTCAAAGATTTGTTGCAAAGATTAAATGAATTAATACAAGTAAAGCACCTAAAACAAGGCATGCTAGGTTCTCATATGTAAGATCTCAGGATGCTACTATCATTATGGTCTCACACAGAAAGAAAAAATAAATAGCCTCTTGAAGGTTATTCCTCCTGGAGATGCTGCTGAATAGTCAGGCAGTTTCAGTGAGAGAAGAGTAAGTGTGAACGTGGAGCATTTAAAAGAGGTCAGTGCAACCTTAAGAGTCAGGAATGCTTGGATCCCTGTTTCTCCTATACAGAGAGTTGTCTACTTGGATATTTCACATTCAGGTAGGACTGAAAATTGGATAGACTGCATGTTCCCTCTGGGTGTCTTTGTTCTGCTGTTTTTTTATTCTCACCTGTCTTTCTCCTTCTTATAACTTTTCTCATTCTTTTACTCTGGGCAGCTTTGGGTTTTCTCTGGATTGCCAGAAAACCAGTAAGACAGAAAGGTGGTTGTTATATTTTAAAATATTCTGTAGCTTCTTGCCTCTAAAATATTGCAGTTATTGAAGCCACAAAATAACTTTTTATTCCCAAAGAGGAGAATTATTTTGAAAACTTCTTTTCCATGAAACAATTTAGATCAGCAACTAATAGACTCTTCGTGTAATACAGTAAACACCATGATCAGCTACTTTTATCTTAAAACATGTTCATTATGATTACTATTACGGTGAAAGAGTGAGTCATATTTATATGTGCATATAAAAACAGATAATCATTAAGTCTTAATGTTCCTACTTTCAAAAATATTCTCAGACTGGTTATTGGTGTGTCTCAGGCCTCTGATTCTGCTGGCCAGCTCCATATTACAAGCAGCCCATCTCTAAAGACTATCATAATAGCCTTCTATCTGGAATCCTAAAGCATAATACACAAGTATTATGATTGTTTAAAACTACAAATCTCTCCATGTTACTCCTCTGCTTCAAGCAATTCAATGGCTTTCCGTTGCTCTTAGGATAAAGTAAAAAATTCCTTAAAGGACTTAGGGAGTCTGGTTTTTACCTCCCTCTTGTTCATATCTTACTTCTCTCTTTGGACTTTCTATAGTTTCATGAACCCAACCTTCTTTGAACCTTCCTACTGAATTTCACCACTAGAAAACTCTTTCTTGCTCCTTATCCATCAGCAACACATGCAGATGCTGATATATTTTCACCTAGCTACTTTTATTCCTAAACTTAGATGCCATTTTATTTTAAATCTCATTTCTCTAAAACATCCTCTCTGATTTCAGAGTATATGTTAGTCTTTGCTGGTTTTACCAGCCTAGCATCTGATAGTATGGATTTACTTTATAGTCTTTATGATAGTTGAGTCCAAATTATAAATTATTTAAGGCTTGTGGTCTGCACTGTGCTTAAATTGCATTGTGTCAGAGTCCAGGCAAGAATTACTCAATATTACAACTCAAGTGACAAGCACAGGGTAGGAACTCAACAAATATTTGTTAAATGAAGAATATACGAATGAATAGCATACAAGGTTGAAATTTAAAAATTTGGAACATATTTCTGCTAATAATAAGAACTACTTACATTGACTAAGATAACTTTAATAAATTAAAAACTATGTTAGAGTTGGTAACAGAATGAATCTCTATTGGTTCCTTCTTATTTTCTGATCATAGTTGCTTTTCCCTTATTGTGATAACTAGGCCTTAGTGTGACAAATATACTAATTGATGTTAATTTGAATTAATGAAGATTTATGGATTGACTTTCAAATATTGTCTATTAGTCCCAAATGAAGTGGATACATTGTCTTCTGTTAGGTTTTGGTCTGAAAAAACATCTTTTAAGAGCAAGCCTTCCCATCTGCTGGACTACTGATCAAATAGCACCAATGACTCTAGCCCAGATGTGGGTGTGAGATCATTGTTACTCAATCAAAACTTTCCCACAAATACATGGTTTATTATGGTGTATGTACGTTTTGATCTAAATAGAGGCAATAAAATGTAATTACAGTTAGTTCTGCACATTCAGAGTTAAAGTCTTCCTTTTTCTGAGATTGTAGCTACTTAATTTTGAGCTTCTGGTGGTCATCTTTCTTATGAAGTAGAGATAGTCTGCTTAAAAATAAAACAAGGACAAAGGTAATGAGAAATGAGAGAGAAACAAAATCACCCAGTTTTTGTTGTCCTTTTTTGAAATAAAATCCACTCAATAAGATACATAACTTAAAAAAATTAATTTAATTTTGCATTCTAGACAGACTTTATGGAGGAAAAATTTTTCCTAAAAGCACACTTTTAGTGGGATTTGAGTGTACACAAGTGATAGAATATTTGTCAAAAATAGATTTGTGGCCCATTTTTTGATTGGGTCGTTTATTTTTCTGGAGTTGAGCTGTAGGAGTTGCTTGTATATTTTTGAGATTAGTTGTTTGTCTGTTGCTTCATTTGCTATTATTTTCTCCCATTCTGTCTTTTCACCTTGCTTATAGTTTCCTTTGTTGTGCAGAAGCTTTTGAGTTTAATTAGCTCCCATTTGTTTATTTTTGCTTTTATTTCCAATATTCTGGGAGGTGGGTCATAGAGGATCTAAATAGACATTTCTCCAAAGAAGACATACAGTTGACTAACAAACACATGAAAAGATGCTCAACATCACTCATTATCAGAGAAATGCAAATCAAAACCACTATGAGGTACCATTTCACACCAGTCAGAATGGCTGCGATCCAAAAGTCTACAAGCAATAAATGCTGGAGAGGGTGTGGAGAAAAGGGAACCCTCTTACACTGTTGGTGGGAATGCAAACTAGTACAGCCACTATGGAGAACAGTGTGGAGATTCCTTAAAAAACTGGAAATAGAACTGCCTTATGATCCAGCAATCCCACTGCTGGGCATACACACTGAGGAAACCAGAAGGGAAAGAGACACGTGTACCCCAGTGTTCATCGCAGCACTGTTTATAATAGCCAGGACATGGAAGCAACCTAGATGCCCATCAGCAGATGAATGGATAAGAAAGCAGTGGTACATATACACAATGGAGTATTACTCAGCCATTAAAAAGAATACATTTGAATCAGTTCTAATGAGGTGGATGAAACCAGAGCCTATTATACAGAGTGAAGTAAGCCAGAAAGAAAAACACCAATACAGTATACTAATGCATATATATGGAATTTAGAAAGATGGTAACAATAACCCTGTTTAGGAGACAGCAAAAAAGACACTGATGTATAGAACAGTCTCTTGGACTCTGTGGGAGAGGGAGAGGGTGGGATGATTTGGGAGAATGACATTGAAACATGTATAATATCATATATGAAACGAGTTGCCAGTCCAGGTTCGATGCACGATACTGGATGCTTGAGGCTGGTGCACTGGGACGACCCAGAGTGATGGTATGGGGAGGGAGGAGGGAGGAGGGTTCAGGATGGGGAACATGTATACCTGTGGCAGATTCATTTTGATATATGGCAAAACCAATACAATATTGTAAAGTTAAATAAAATAAAATTAAAAAAATAGATTTGTGGATATATTTCCTTTGAATAGACAAATTAAAGCTGAAGGAAATCTAGAATATTGTAAAATTCTTGTTGTGAATTTTTATAGACATGAACATGTGGAGAGTATCATGTACAGTGATATGTCCACATTAAGGAATATATTACAAAACTGATGTGTGCCAAGGAGACCAAACAGAGTAAACGAGGGCTTTAGAAACCACGTTGTAACAGCATAGGGTGTTTAGCTTAGGGGAAGAAAGACAAAGAGGAGAGATAATATTTGTTTCCAATACTTGTAAAGCTGTCATACACGGGAAGAAATAGAAATGGTCCTTTTTATTTTAAAGAAAAACATATAGGAAACTGGGGTACAGTACTGAATGCCAAACTCTCAGATCAATATTAAGA
The DNA here is from genome assembly GCF_027580195.1 of Bos mutus. NCBI lineage: Eukaryota > Metazoa > Chordata > Mammalia > Artiodactyla > Bovidae > Bos > Bos mutus. Next base: position 4,973,459 of record NC_091628.1, on the reverse strand, counting down.
ATCACTTTAAAAAATATATAGCAATGGAAAGTTATTCTTTTTTTGTTTGTTTTTTGTTTTTTAAGTTTTATTTTATTTTTAAACTTTACATAATTGTATTAGTTTTGCCAAATATCAAAATGAATCCACCACAGGTATACATGTGTTCCCCATCCTGAACCCTCCTCCCTCCTCCCTCCCCATACCATCCCTCTGGGTCGTCCCAGTGCTCTAGCCCCAAGCATCCAGTATCGTGCATCGAACCTGGACTGGCAACTCGTTTCATACATGATATTTTACATGTTTAAATGCCATTCTCCCAAATCTTTCCACCCTCTCCCTCTCCCACAGAGTCCGTAGGACTGTTCTATACATCTGTGTCTCTTTTGCTGTCTCGTACACAGGGTTATTGTTACCATCTTTCTAAATTCCATATATATGCATTAGTATACTGTATTGGTGTTTTTCCTTCTGGCTTACTTCACTCTGTATAATAGGCTCCAGTTTCATCCACCTCATTAGAACTGATTCAAATGTATTCTTTTTAATGGCTGAGTAATACTCCATTGTGTATATGTACCACTGCTTTCTTATCCATTCATCTGCTGATGGACATCTAGGTTGCTTCCATGTCCTGGCTATTATAAACAGTGCTATGATGAACATTGGGGTACACGTGTCTCTTTCCTTCTGGTTTCTCAGTGTGTATGCCCAGCAGTGGGATTGCTGGATCATAAGGCAGTTCTATTTCCAGTTTTTTAAGGAATCTCCACACTGTTCTCCATAGTGGCTGTACTAGTTTGCATTCCCACCAACAGTGTAAGAGGGTTCCTTTTCTCCACACCTCTCCAGCATTTATTATTTGTAGACTTTTGGATCGCAGCCATTCTGACTGGTGTGAAATGGTACCTCATAGTGGTTTTGATTTGCATTTCTCTGATAATGAGTGATGTTGAGCATCTTTTCATATGTTTGTTAGCCATCTGTATGTCTTCTTTGGAGAAATGTCTATTTAGCTCTTTGGCCCATGATGCTCTACATAGAAAACCCTAAAGACTCCACCAGAAAATTACTAGAGCTAATCAATGACTATAGTAAAGTTGCAGGATATAAAATCAACACACAGAAATCCCTTGCATTCCTATACATTAATAATGAGAAAACAGAAAGAGAAATTAAGGAAACAATTCCATTCACCATTGCAACGAAAAGAATAAAATACTTAGGAATATATCTACCTAAAGAAACTAAAGACCTATATATAGAAAAGTATAGAACACTGGTGAAAGAAATCAAAGAGGACACTAATAGATGGAGAAACATACCATCTTCATGGATTGGAAGAATCAATATAGTGAAAATGAGTATACTACCCAAAGCAATTTATAGATTCAACGCAATCCCTATCAAGCTACCAACAGTATTCTTCACAGAGCTAGAACAAATAATTTCACAATTTGTATGGAAATACAAAAAACCTCAAATAGCCAAAGCGATCTTGAGAAAGAAGAATGGAACTGGAGGAATCAACCTACCTGACTTCAGGCTCTACTACAAAGCCACAGTTATCAAGACAGTATGGTACTGGCACAAAGACAGAAATATAGATCAATGGAACAAAATAGAAAGCCCAGAGATAAATCCACGCACATATGGACACCTTATCTTTGACAAAGGAGGCAAGAATATACAATGGATTAAAGACAATCTCTTTAACAAGTGGTGCTGGGAAATCTGGTCAACCACTTGTAAAAGAATGAAACTAGAACACTTTCTAACACCATACACAAAAATAAACTCAAAATGGATTAAAGATCTCAACGTAAGACCAGAAACTATAAAACTCCTAGAGGAGAACATAGGCAAAACACTCTCTGACATACATCACAGCAGGATCCTCTATGACCCACCTCCCAGAATATTGGAAATAAAAGCAAAAATAAACAAATGGGACCTAATTAACCTTAAAAGCTTCTGCACATCAAAGGAAACTATTAGCAAAGTGAAAAGACAGCCTTCAGAATGGGAGAAAATAATAGCAAATGAAGCAACTGACAAACAACTAATCTCAAAAATATACAAGCAACTCCTACAGCTCAATTCCAGAAAAATAAATGACCCAATCGAAAGTTATTCTTGTAAGTAGTTCCCAGATACTGGAATTTTGACCCAGTTTAGTTAGTTCAAATCAGAAAAGTTGTAAAAAGATCTTGAAGTTGGGAGAGTGGAGTGCATGGCTTCTCATTCTGTAAACCACTGCTTGCAATAGTCGGTGACCCAGCAGCCCAGTAGTGGCCCTGCTGGAAAAGAATATGCCTGCCAATGCAGGAGCCATAAGAAATGCAGGGTCAGCCCCTGGGTCGGGAAGGTTCCCTGGAAGAGGTCATAACAACCCACTCCAGTATTCTCACCTGGAAAATCCCATGGTCAGCAGAGCCTGGCAGACTACAGTCCATAAGTTCATAAAGAGTAAGATACAACTGTAGCAACTTAATGCACACACACACATATAGGATATACATATAGATTAATATATGAGAAAAATATATGAGCTTCCCTCATAGTTCAGTCGGTAAAGAATCTGCGTGCAATGCAGGAGACCTGGGTTCAATTCCTGGTTTGGGAAAGATCCTCTGGAGAAGGAAATGGCAATCCACTCCAGTATTCTTGCCTAGAAAATCCCATGGACAGAGGAGCCTAGTGGGCTACAATCAATGGGGTCGCAAGAGTCAGACATGACTTAGTGACTAAACCACCACATGAGAAAAAAATATATATGTTCTTTAGAAACAAGTGATCCCAATTTTATCTTATCTGTCTTACTTCTTATTATTTAAAAAAATATTTTTCAAATTTATAATGTCTGAAGTCAAAGAAATGTTTTTTCTCTTTCTGCTCAATGTGATAGCTAATGTGCTGAGAAATTACTTGTGAGCAAATCTCAAAGTCCTTTGAGATATGTTCATTTACAGATATGTTCACTTTGAATCAACTTACTGACTCATGAACACTCAACTGATAGAAAACACCTATAAGTGGTTTGGCAGACTTTAAAGGTACTAAACTTCAAATGATGATGATGTGGGGCACATAAATTCACTGTAAAAGAAAAGAAAATAACCTCATAGGTAAAGATGACTAAGCTTAGATACTCATTTTTAAAAGTATAAGGGAAAAATGAAAATATGGATTCACCAAAAAATCATCTCTTTCATTCTAGAAAAACTGCTCTGTTGTTTGTCTTTATAGCAACAGAATGCCCAAAATTAAGAATGAAGTTGATAGCACCAAATATTTGTTTTCTAGTTGCTAATGAGTAAATAAGACTGCTCAATAACATCTGGCTTTTGCAAAAACTCCCATTTTAAAAAATCATTGAATTTTAATGCTGGAAGGGACCTTAGATGGAAAATCTGTCTGAATTTCAAGTTTTATAGATAATGTGAAAAACAAGACTGACAAAAATACCAACAGCTTTGAGGATTCATTGTAACTCTGCTCCCTCCCTCAGGAGGGAAAAATGTCAAAACCCCCATAATTCTATTTACTTTAAAAAAACTGTAAATGCCAAAATATTTTCACACAATGGAAAAATTTTAAAGACAGAAAAGAAGAGAAACAAATCCAAATCACATCCCCCTAATGCAGTACAATTTTTATTTCAGTTTGCCATTGCTACTGTGAGATCTCTGCTCATGAATCAATCCTGTTTGAATATGAAAGCTGGTGAATGGGGAAGAGACCCTATATGAAGTGAGTACCGTATTTTTTGACACATTCCCTCTGATGATGCCCATCTGACAAACATTAGAGGAGAATCCAGGTTAATAGAGATAACATTAGCTTTCTTATCACAATATCTAAGGCGTAGTATGACCCAATGATCCATAATTCCCTTTATATTCTGAGTCTCCTTATTATAACTTTGAGTCTCTCAATTAGGAATTCATTTAGTAAATGGGAAGGAACAAAACATGACAACTATTACTAAAAATAAGCTGATGAAAATATCTAAAAGCAAGAAGTAGGTTTTATTTATATAGGGGTGTTATAATTTGATATAAAACTAAGCTTTTAACATCGGCCAGCAAATTCCAATAAAGCGTCTAATAGTAAATACCTTAGGCTTTCCAGGCAATATGTTCTCTGGCCAAGGCAGCAGGAGAGCAGTCACAGACCATACATATATGCATGGCTGTACTGCAGCAAAACCTTATTTATAAAAACAGCTGATGGGCAGGACTTGACAAAACAAAAAAGGTCTGTAGTTGCTAATCTCAGCTTTATATCATACTCTTCAATACTATCCTCAGTGATACAGTCAGAAATTTTCTTTTCAAAACTGAAGAATGGGATGGAGAGAATTCATTCCTGAATATTGGTTTCATATTGATCTTATAGAAGTCTATTGTAGAATAGTTCATCTTGAAATCATAGTCTTCAGTTTCAGAAGGTGGGAATGTATTAGAGAGAGTATTTTGCAATTCTAAGTCAGCTTTAAGTATTGAAAACCAACAGCTGAGACTAAAAGTATAGAGTTTATTCCCTAAGACAAGTAATAGAGAAACATGTATCATGACATGTGTCATTTTTTTTTTCTGCCGTGAAGTATGTGAGAGTTTAATCAGACAGTAAAACAAGAGGGGAAAATCAGGAGATGGGCTGTAGATATGTGGTTGGTGTTTAGATGTTGAGTGTCTCCTGACAACGTGCAGCTCTTCAGTCTCCTTTGTTGGGCCGGCCTCCTCGGTACACGGGAAACAAGAAGCCTCTCAGAGCAATGGAAGAGTGCCTAGCCCCCAAAGCACAGCCTGGATCATGCAGGTCTTTAGAAAAGCGACTCCTTCAACATAGCTCCCGAAGCATGGCTCCTGACATCATTTATGTTCAGAGGTGAGCGCAGGCAAATGCCTGATGGAGAACTACCTAGAGTTCCTTCCAGTTCACCTTGGTGAGGAGAGCAGAGCCAGAGTTCCCTGAGTGCCCCCCACAGCCATAGGAAATAATGGCAAAGTGCCTCAGAGGCATGGCAGATCAGATGAGGATTGGCTGTTGAGAAGGTGAAGAAACGATGCGTGCAAACTAGACACGTGGAGGCCATCGTGGGACCAAGGATACCTATTGGGAAATAATACTGGATAAAGAGAAAGAACCTCCAAGTGTTAAAATTATTTCCCAAATTTGCAATTCCACAATGATGCTTCGATTGCCACCCTGATGCAATTTAGTTACAATTTAGAGAAAAGAGAAAAAGAAAGAAGGGTGGAAATCCAGAATTGAGGTAAGTAGTTATCAAAAGAAATTATTTTAAACTGGTAGAAACTGAATTACTTGAAATGGTTAGCTTACCATTGCAGCTTCTCAGTACAAGTAGGATTTGTGTGTGTGTGTGTGCTAGGCCAGGTTGAGAAATACAGAGAAATAATGAAGCTATATATATGTTTTTAATCTCTACTTTACTGTTTATAGATGACTCACTAATTGCCTCATGCAAATCCTATATGACATATATATTGCCAAAACTTCACCATCTTATGGATTCCAGACAATATCAGATTAATATGTGAAAACAGCAATACTGTCACCCAGAAAGAACAACAGTAGTTATCTTTGAACCTATTCCACATCATTTCTAGGAGACAGTACCTCACCAGGTGGGTAGAAGGAATAACTACATTTGCCACTATAAAGATTTGAGTGTAAATGCTACTAAATTTGTGTAGTACATAATGCTTATAAGTGCTGTTTCTTATATTATCATATTTAATCAACACAGTGATGCCCATGAAAAGAGATTCAATACTCATTTCCATGGACAGTGATTCTAAAGCTCAGAACGTTTAATTGACTTTGGTTCTAAGAGTCATGCAAACAGTACTGGCAATGTCACAGTGTCACAATTAATGTTCATTCTCTATGAACTAGTTAACAAACTCAAAAGAATCTCAAAAAATTGGTGAAATCCATGGATATTTATAATATTGGATAATTTGGGGAGGCAGAATCTAACCAATCCATCCTAAAGGAAATTAGTCCTGAATATTCATTGGAAGGACTGATGCTGAAGCTGAAACTCTAGTACTTTGGTCACCTGATGTGAAGAGCTGACTCATTGGAAAAGATCCTGATGCCGGGAAAGATTGAAGGTCGGAGGAGAAGGAGACAACAGAGGACGAGATGGTTGGGTAGCATCACTGACTCAATAGACATGAGTTTGAGTAAACCCCGGGAGTTGGTGATGGACAGGGAGGCCTGGAGTGCTGCAGTCCATGGGGTTGCAAGGAGTCAGACACGACTGAGAGACTGAGCTCAACTGGACATTAACTAAGCTATTCAGATTCTCGATATGATGCTAATTCATGAGTTTCTTACTGTAGCTATTTTTGTTTTTTTTAGCAATTAGTTTGTTTGTACTTTTCCTTCAATTCTGTGTAAATTAATCCAGATCATCTTAATAAAGTCGTGGTTGAAACAAAAGTGAAAGTGTTAGTGCCTCAGTCATGTCTGACTTTTTGCGACTCCATGGACGGTAGCCCTCCAGGTTACTCTGTCCATGAAGTTCTCCAGGCAAGAATTCTGGAGTGGGTTGCCATGCCCTTCTCCAGGGAGATCGAACCCAGGTCTCCCAAACTGCAGGCAGATTCTTTACCATTTGAACTTCTGCAATACTGTATAATTGGAGAAGGCAAATTAAATAAACTCTTCAGATTCCAAAATTACTCTAATTCATGAGCTTCCTATTGTAGCTATTCTTTTTAACAATTAGGTTTTTGAACTTTTCCTTCAATTCTGTGTAAACTAGTCCAGATCCTCTCAATAAAATTCTCTTCAGGAAACTAGAATTAGTTTGTATTGCTACTGAAAGAGTCCTAAATTATACTTACTCCTGTATGATTGCCTACTAGTTGTTAATATCAGGAATTGAAACTGATATTTTCCAAAATAACATTCATTAATCTACATTCAATTAATTGCTATTTTAGAACCTAGACAGTATACTAAAAAGCAGAGACACCAGTTTGCTGACAAAGGTCCATATTGTCAAAGCTATGGTTTTTCCAGTTGTCATGTATGGATGTGAAAGTTGGACCATAAAGAAGGCTGAGTGCTGAAGAATTGATGCTTTCAAATTGTGGTGCTGGAGAAGACTCTTGGGAGTCCCATGGACAGCAAGGAAATCAAACCAGTCAGTCCTAAAGGAAATCAACCCCGAATATTCATTGGAAGGACTGATGCTGATGCTGAACCTCCAGTACCTTGGCCCCTGATGTGAACGACTGACTCATTGGAAAAGACCCTGATGCTGGGAAAGATTGAAGGCAGGAGAAGGGGACGACAGAGAATGAGATGGTCGGATGGCATCACTGACTCAATGGACATGAGTTCGAGCAAAATCTGGGAGATAGTGAAAGACAAGGAATCCTGACATGCTGCAGTCCATGGGGCTGAAAAGAGTCGGGCTTGACAGAGACTGAGCAATAACAACCTTATGAATCTACTATTAGAAGTAATTTTTTTCCAAGCATTTTGAAACTCCAAATTCCAGTAGCCAGCCTACAAGCAACAGAAGAGCTTCACTGTCATTCATTATTTTTCACTTCTGCTCCAATAATAGGCCTTTATTTGTATGGAACCACATGTTTATTAAAATTTACAAGAAGCTCACAGCTAACATACTCTATTGTGAGAAGATAAAATCTGTTTCTCTAAGATCATGAAGAAGATAAGGGTGCCTGTTCTTGACACTTTTATTCAATATAAAACCAGATGGAAGTCCTAGCTAGAGCAGTTAGGCAAGAAAAAGAAATAAGAGGCATCCAAATTGGAAAGGAAGAAGAAAAGTTTGCTCTATTTACAGATGATATAAAATATATATTGAAAATCTCTAAAGAATCAAGCAAAACTGTTAGAATTAATAAATATATTCAGTAAATTTGCAGGATACAATATCTATATATAAACATCAGTTGTACTTCTATACATGAACAATTAAGTATCAAAAAGATAAATTAAGAAAATGATCCATGTAGAGAAATGCTTGCCATGGGCTTGAGGCTGGTGAAAATAGGGCAATATTGGTAGAGTACAGAGTTTCAATTATAAGATAAATATATTCTGAGGATCTAATGGAAGGCATGGTAACAATAGTTGACAACACTGTATTGTATAACTAAACTTTGCTAAGAGAGTAGAACTTAAATGTTTTCACCAAATGACAAACAAAAGGTAAATATGTGAGCATATGGATGTATTATTAGCTTGATGGTAGAATTTGTTCATAATGTATATGTATATTGACATATCATTTTATATGTTTTATTCTATTGTACAATTGCATCTGTCAATTGTACTTCAATAAAGCTGGAGAAAAAAGCTTCACAAGAAGAGCAACTATATGGGCACAGTCCTTTATAAACTTTTAAGTGACGACATACAAGTAAGCAAGAGCGACGTGTTGCAAGTCTGTGTGAAATTTATATTTCAACAGAACACAAAGGGAACACTTGCAATTAAACAAAGAAGAAAATATCTGCATAAGGCTATGAAAATAATTAAAACATGATATTATAGTATGTATTGGGATAACTACTTGGGATTGGTGGTCAGAGATTGCCTTTCAGAGAAAATGATGGTGAAATTTTTAATAATGCAGGTTAAATTTTAAATATCTTGGCCTGTAGTTCTTTATATTGTAAATAGCAAATAATAATAATTAATTAATTAATTAAAAAACAAGAAAAATATTTAAACGAAGACATGGATGCCTTGAAAGCACCAGCCACTTGAAAACCAGGAGAAAAACATTCCAGGCATACACAAAAACTGTAAGGTCAAAAAAGTTTCACTATTGAATAAATAGGTAGTCCGTGGCATTAAAAAAAAAATGGTTGCAGAGGAGTGCTTTGAATGAGGTTAGAAAGAAGATAGTGTTTAAGTCTACAGGACTTTGTAAGGGTGGGGGTGGGGGAAGAGTCAGGATTTGCTTCAAATATACAGAGTGAAATCAGTGACAGACTTTGAGTAGAGAGTGATTATATCTGATATATGTTTTAGAAGATGACTCTGATTACTACAGTTTTTGAGGGGAGGGATGAAGCACTGAAATAGGAAAACAGCTGGAATGCCAGACAATACATGATGAAGAAAATGCATAGATTCACTCTAGGCTTTTGGATGTAACTGAACACATTCACTGATGAAATTAATGTGGTGGGTGAAAGAAAGAATAATCAGAGATGTTCCCTAGATTTTTGACTTGAACAAGGGGAGGGAGGGTGGGTGCATGATATGGTTTGATGAGCTGAGGATAGCTACACACCAGAGCTAGATGAGAAGGCAGCAACCAAGTGTTCTGCTCTATATTCATTAAGTTTGAGATGACACATAATATATGTTTAATGCATAGTTATTACATGAGTGAGTGAATGACCTTTTTTGCAAAAGTTTTGACATCTAATAACATCAAGTTCAATTTTGTCATTGTTTGGGAAAATCAAGTCTATCATAAAATGTTAGAGAGGTGTTCATATATGAAAATCTTTAAAGTTAAAAAAATCATATCAAGGAAGGTTATATAATGGGAAAGGAAAGGAATTTATGAGCTCATCTAATCAAATCTTTATTCCTTTCTCCAGATGATTAAATAAGAATCGATGCAGATAAGTGATTCTCTGTGTAAGTAAAGTTGGAGACTAAAAGAGCCAGAATACATGAAGTTTCTGAGCTATCAAAACAGTGCTGTCTTTTTTTCTGCATACCGTCATGTTTCTCCCAGATCTTTCCCCTACTGTACTGGAAGACAAAACCCGCTAAGAATAGAGTGGGCAAATTAATCATCACTACATGCTCATTATTCAGATAATGGAAACCTTGTGTGACAAGAACTGACAAGAGCAAAGTTTCAATTAAGCATTGAGGGTCCAGCAACCCTTGCAATCAACACTGACATTTATATACTTTTAAGAATAAGTATGAAAATGCTTATCTTTAATTTGTCTGGATAACTAAAGCATTGATATGCCGTGGAAACAAAATAAACTCAAGCCCCTCATGCTTTGTTTTCTTTTTTTCCTGGACACACTTAGCATATTTTAAAATTGCTTTTGGCTTCTTATTCAGACTCTCAGTTTACTATTAAATTTATGTTCGCAATTTCTGAATACATTAGAAAATCCAAAATTCTATTTTATACCTCTAAATAGACTAAGTGTTGACTGATACTAGAAATTTATCTTTAGTTATACTGAATATTAGGACATTTTATATTTTGTATACACATTTTATAGCAGAACCTCCTCATATGCACACTCCAATCAAAAAGAGACTTTAAAATTATTATCGATTGATTGTTAAACCTCTAGTAACAGCTTCTTTCTCTGTCACTCTCTTTCTATTGCCCTCTCTTTTCTTCCTAACTTTTTTAATGCTTGGACCCATTATACAATGTAATAAATACTTTTCTTTTTGACAATAATACCCTTGGGATATTTAATAGTATGGAAATTATTGACAGCACATTTTCTGGTTCCTTATGTAGCTGCAAACAATAATACTGAGTAATATTCAATTTATATAAAATTATTATCAAAACAACAACACTGGATTTTTATATTCATTGATTTCATGCTTGATAATAGGCTGGGCATATTATCTACAAATAACTTACACTTATCTCTACAGTATTCAGCTGTCTCACAGCTACCTTAATAACTTTTGGTATTAAAAGCATAAATATATATAGCATTAAAAGCAAAGTATGGCTTTAGATCTATCTTAGTAAATTGTGATTTTATAAACAATGTGTAACTTTTTCCTAAATTAATAGATTTGTTGACATATAGGTTCTCCTTTAAAATCTATGTGATCAGTAAAGATATCCTTTCTTTCAGTTTTATGTGTATATAATCCACATCAGTAGCATGTATATCCACGAAAATCCAGAGAGTTCTTACCCCAGTTTTAACTCACAGTTTTTGATCATCCTGAAAAGACAAGGGGACCCCCACTCAAGTATAGTTTAGATGTCAGGACTGAGTATACTGCACATGTACCAAGAGGAGGTAAAAAGCTTATTTCTCACACAAATTTGCAGGTGGCTTTCTGCAGAGAGCAAGGAGACTTCCAAATTGGTCTGAAAACAGCTTGAGAGAGACAAGAAGGAAAGTGGATACCAGCTTTGGGGTTTTATTGTGGTCCGGGGGTGAGCCAGGAGTGAAGGTTCTCATACAAAGGTCAGGATTTGCTTGAGTTGAATTTCTTGCAGTCACTAGAGAAAAGAACACTCAGGCTTTCTTGTCTTATACAGAAGGGCAGAAGAGAAGGGAGAGGAACGGGCATTGAAAGTTGTCAACGTGCGCTCAGTCATGGCTGACAGTTTGCAACCCCAGGCCTGTAGTTCATCAGGCTCCTCTGTCCATGGGATTCTCCAGGCAAGAATACTGAGTGGATTGCCATTTCCTCCTCCAGGAGATCTTCCCAACCCAGGGTTCAAGCCCACATCTCCTGCATCTCCCACATTGCCAGGCAAATAACTTTACCAATGAGTCACCTGGGAAGTCAGAAAGCTGTCAGCAGTCATGTCCAAATTGGAATCAGACTATTATGCCCAGTCATAATATTGTTACTGTAGGATAAGGCAAAGAACAATAGGTGCATCCACAATTTTGCTTCTTGTAACTTAAAAGAAATATCATAGGAATGATGAATAAAATAAATAGGTTTTAATTTTCATTTTGGAAGACAAATCTTTGGACTCTTACATTTCCATTTAGCCTGATGACCACTCTGATTAGGGGATTAATTCTGAGAGTACTAGAAAATAGCTGAGCTCTGAGGGAGGTAAAATTTGCCCAACTAACACAAAAAATTAGGCCACATTATTCCCCATTATTATAAACAGATTAGTTTGTTTCTATCTGTATTTGTGGTCAAACTACATGTTGCTGATTCATTTTCTTCGTTTAGCATTTTTTTTTTTTTTTTTTTTGGAGAAGGGGCAGAAGATGTTCATGTCAGCCTAATATGTTGAGGATTAATTGGTAATGAGGCATCCCACATGGTGCTAGTGGTAAAGAACCAGCCTGCCAATACAGGAGACACTAAGAAAGGAGGGTTGGATCCCTGGGTCAGGAAGATCTCCTGGAGAAGGAAATGGCAACCCACTCCAGTATTCCTGCCTGGATAATCCCATGGATAAAGGAGCCTGGTGGGCTACAATCCATGGGGTCACAAAGAGTCTGACACGACTGAAGAGTCCCTGTGCTCCTTTACATTTGATCTTAAAAATATACATATTTCTAAAAATAACTGTTAGCCTCATGACATGCCACTAAATAATAGAGTGTAAAATAATTTTTGGATTTACCCAGTTGGTAAAAAGTCTACCTGCAATGCAGGAGACCCCAGTTCAATTCCTGGGTTGGGAAGATCCATTAGAGAATGGATAGATTACTCACTCCAGTATTTTTGGGCTTCCCTTGTGGCTCAGTTGGTATCAGCTTATCTACCAACACAACATACCTTAATAATAATAAATCAATAATCCAATCAACAATATATGCACACTAACTGATTAACTATATGCCAGAAACCATGCAGAAAGGTTTCAAATTAAGCTACTTCTACTAAAAATGTATGTTCTCAAGAAAACAAAAATTAAAGATATATTGATAGAGATAATTTACACTAAATGTAATAGTGAACTATACGATAAATTGTGTCAGAAGGAATGTTTGATGACACATGGATTTCATTTTGATTGTAGTTACATGGTGATATAAATGCTGACTGGTTAAAGACCATAAAGAACTTTATGGTATGGTTTGTGGATAAGACTTGAACAGTAATTTGAAAGATGTATTTACCAGAGAGGAAGGAAAGAGGCATTCGAGGGGAGGTGAAAAATTAACAAATGCAGAAAAGTAGAAAAACACAGGGTACAGGTTGAAATGGCCTATCATATTTTGTGGTTTGCAAACAAGCCTGGTTCCAGCAATATAGTTAATATCACACTCCTTAATTTAAAAATGTGTTTAGATATGAACATTAATTATAATGTTTTATTCTATTCTAACAGGATATGAAGGAAACAAATTGTGTTCAGTTAAAAATTTAAGGAGATGATGAGGATTGGCAAAGAACGTGGGGAGAAGCTGTTCTACATGGTATATATTTTCATCCTCATTTTATTCATGAAAAACTTGAGGCCTAGAGAATTAAGTGACTTCTCAGAAATTTGTGTGTAAGACAGGGGCAAGGCTGACATGTAGAGAGTGATCAACCTGACTTCCAGGTCCATAATGTCATAGGGAAATATTAATAGATAGATGGATAGAGAGAGATAGTGACCTGGAAGCTAAGATAGAGAAATTCACAATGTGAAACACTTTTGAGACTGAATGTGATGAAGTCTTTAGATATGGTTGTTTTAATAGACTGCCTTTAAGAGGAAAGGATCAATGATATGATGGCAGCAATATGACTATAACCCTGAATTAATGAACTAGTGAGTAATGAAATAAAAACTTTAGTCAGCAACTGTAAAACTCCCTTGAAAATAAACTTGAGTATGAAATAGAAAATTGGTTTAGAAAAATAGATTGGAGAGTGAGGCTCTTGCTTATCAGTGAAGGGAATGCTTCAATAATCTGGAAACATGGGGAAAATAGGAGATTGAAAAAGTGAGGGAAAATAAGGGTATCTGAGGAAATTAGTCACAAGACAAAGTCCACGTGATCTCAAGGATTGTGGCAGAAAACACAGGTAGAACAAATACAAGCGTGACACCTATAGAAAGTCACTGTCTCAAGTGAATTTGTCATTCCAAACTGAACGACAGTGAAGCTCTGTTTAACTTTACTATGATCTCTCACTTTCTTAAAATTAGCATAAAGGATATTTTTCTTTAAACTGAGAAAACTGCTGTCCAAGTCTGAGCAAGGTCAAAGTCATTAATACAGTTGGAGCTTTAGGTGAAAGGATCAAGAGAACTCAGCCCAGTGCTGGTATCTGGGAAGCCTGGGCACCTGGAAAAGAATTAATTGGTGACCCAGCACTAATTGGAGAGCAGCACAGCCAAGATCATTAATCAGCTGATTTTGTAAAATATGTCTGTTCTTTCCAATTAACATTATGAAATGTTAGTCTTAAGGTTGGTTTCCTGTTTTCTGCAAATTAATGAAAAAATATTTGGTATGATTTTGGAGACAAATAGATTTACCCATTTAATCAGTTGTTTTAGTTGAATGTATCAATAGCTACAGCTTAAATGCATGCATTTAAAACAATGAGTTCAATCAGCTATTAAGTGCCCATGTGTACTTACAAATGTTTAGTTGCACGGTCAGGTCAGACTCTTTGCAACCCCATGAACTGTAGCCCACCAGGCTCCTCTGTCCATGAGATTTCCCAGATAAGAATACTGGAGCGGGTTGCCATTTCCTTCTCCAGGAATCTTCCCAAACCAGGGACTGAACCAGCCTCACCTATATTTCAGGAGGATTCTTTACCTGCTGAGCCATCGGCAAAGTGCCCAGGCTATTAATTTATTTTAGAACAGATATTTGTGTTATGCAAACTTTATAATATAAAATCACTGATTTATTCATATTTTTCATATCAGTAATAATATTTGACTCAATTATTTTAGTCAAAGATTGTCAGCTTACCATTCTGTGCAAGTTTTGAACTATGAGTAAAATTTTATTTGAAATTTCTATCTTTTATATTGTGCTAATTCTATAAATTATATATACGTGAAATTATGTATAGAGGAAAACAACAGAATGAGAAAAAGTAGAGATCTCTTCAAGAAAATTAGAGATACCAAGGGAACATTTCATGCAAAGATGGGCTCGATAAAGGACAGAAATAGTATGGACCTAACAGAAGCAAAAGATATTAAGAAGAGGAGGCAAGAATACATAGAAGAACTGTACAAAGAAGATCTTCACGACCAAGATAATCACGATGGTGTGATCACTGACCTAGAGCCAGACATTCTGGAATGTGAAGTCAAGTGGGCCTTAGAAAGCATCACTACCAACAAAGCTAGTGGAGGTGATGAAATTCCAGTTGAGCTATTCCAAATCCTGAAAGATAATGCTGTCAAAGTGCTGCACTCAATATGCCAGCAAATTTGGAAAACTCAACAGTGGCCACAGGACTGGAAAAGGTCAGTTTTCATTCCAATCCCAAAGAAAGGCAATGCAAAAGAATGCTCAAACTACTGCACAATTGCACTTATCTCACATGCTAGTAAAGTAATGCTCAAAATTCACCAAGCCAGGCTTCAGCAATACATGAACCGTGAACTTCCTGATGTTCAAGCTGGTTTTAGAAAAGGCAGAGGAACCAGAGACCAAATTGCCAACATCCGCTGGATCATGGAAAAAGCAAGAGAGCCCCAGAAAAGCATCTATTTCTGCTTTATTGACTATGTCAAAGCCTTTGACTGTGTGGATCACAATAAACTGTGGAAAATTCTGAAAGAGATGGGAATACCAGATCACCTGACCCGCCTCTTGAGAAACCTATATACAGGTCAGGAAGCAACAGTTAGAACTGTATATGGAACAACAGACTGGTTCCAAATAGGAAAAGGAATATGTCAAGGCTGTATATTGTCATCCTGCTTATTTAACTTATATGCAGTGTACATCATGAGAAATTCTGGGTTGGAAGAAGCAGAAGCTGGAATCAAGATTGCAAGGAGAAATATTAATAACCTCAGATATGCAGATGACACCACCCTTATGGCAGAAAGTGAAGAGGAACTAAAAAACCTCTTGATGAAAGTGAAAGAAGAGAGTGAAAAAGTTGGCTTAAAGCTCAACATTCAGAAAACTAAAATCATGGTATCTGGTCCCATCACTTCATGGGAAATAGATGGGGAAATAGTGGAAACAGTGGCAGACTATACTTTTGGGGGCTCCAAAATCACATCAGATGGTGACTGCAGCCATGAAATTAAAAGACGCTAACTCCTTGGAAGGAAAGTTATGACCAACCTAAATAGCATATTAAAAAGCAGAGATATAACTTTGCCAACAAAGGTCCATCTAGTCAAGGCTAGGGTTTTTCCAGTCGTCATGTAGGGAAGTGAGAGCTGGACTGTGAAGAAGGCTGAGCACCGAAGAATTGATGCTTTTGAACTGTGGTGTTGGAGAAGACTCTTGAGAGTCCCTTGGACTGCAAGGAGATCCAACCAGTCCATTCTAAAGGAGATCAGTCCTGGGTACTCATTGGAAGGACTGAGGCTAAAGCTGAAACTCCAATACTTTGGCCCCCTCATGCAAAGAGTTGCCTCATTGGAAAAGATCCTGATGCTGGGAGGGATTGGGGGCAGGAGGAGAAGGGGACGACAGAGGATGAGATGGCTGGATGGCATCATTGACTCGATGGACATGAGCTTGTGTAGGCTCCAGGAGTTGGTCATGAACAGGGAGGCCTGGCGTCCTGCGATTCCTGGGGTCACAAAGAGTCGGACATGACTGAGTGACTGAACTGAACTGAACAGAACTGAAATTATGTATATGAGTGTTAAACCCATATGTATGTGTTTACTGTTCGTGTGAATATTCACATATCTGCTCAAAATAGATGTGGCAAGTTGATAATATCTCTGTTTTTATTCATTAAAAAGAGCATTTTCTTTTATGTTAATAGTTTCATGATCATCAGTTTATTATTTGAAGTTTTTGACACCTATTGTAGATCTGCAGACTATTACCTGAAGTTCCAAATTATCATCAATGAAGAAAATAAAAACAGTTTTTGTCCAGTAATATAATCATTTAATAATAGTCTTTGTTTCCATGAGGTAAAATAGCTTAGAGGAAATGTCAGGAAGTCAAGAAGATCTTGGTTTAACTCAAGTGAAATTTATAGAATACTCACTGTATGCCAGGCTCTGATTTAAGCAACAAAAAGCTTTCTGTCATCACAGAACTCTCTGTCTAGCAAGGGAGACAGGCATGTAAACAACTGCACTATAATGAACTGTGATAAATATCCTATATTATCCTAATCAAACCAATTAAATGCTATACAATTAAAAAGGATGGATGGAGAGATTCAATCTTTGGAGCAAAGCCAGTGAGTTTTGGCAGTGTTCAAAGAATAGCTGACATTTAAACTGGCCCTTGAAAAATCATTAGAACTCTGCCAGGCTGTGGGTGGGAAATGTGGAAAATAAAGAAAATTCATTTGCAAAGCATGTGATGTGGTCATTTTATGGATCAGCAAAGTTGATCAGATTTTTCTTACAGTCTTAACTCTGATTATGTGCCCATGGGTATGTTGCCAACTCTGGATATACTACTCCAATGTGGTGTGGAAGTAAGGAAGAGAATTTAAGTTCATCAAGAAAAGAGGATGTGTTTCATCTGTGCATATTCCTTAACTATATACATTTTCCTGTGGGAAAGTATGAAACATTCACAGCTGGAGGGAAGGAAAGAAAAGTTAAGTAAATTTTTAATAGACACTGGAAATCCAAGAGCCAAACAAGACACATGGGCAATAACTTCCAACTTGAGACTCAGCACTCCATCCTTGGACCACTCAGATCTCATAACTGGAGGTTTCCCTGTGTTAGAGCAAATGAGAGAATGAGATACTTTATTAAGCACATATCTATGCATACCCTGTTAAATTGCCCACGAAGGTCTGGGGACTGTGGGTTACCTTAAAAATATGAAACACATATTTAAAATGTGAATATCAATTGGAAGTATTCTGGAAACGTCAAACTTCATGTAGTTCATGTAGCTTAAAATAACAAGATGGAGAAACAATATTTATAGAGGATTTACTTTGTTACAGAGTATACATGAGATGTTTTACACACTTTTCTCATGTAATGACAGATAACTCTCTCAAAACGGTACAGTTATTTTCTTTCTTTCTGTGAATTAAAGATGTAAAGTCAGTTGTACAAAGCTATACAAAAAATGCTACATTTGTCTGGAACTCTCATGTTTTTTTCTATGATCCAAAGGATGTTGGCAATTTGATCTCTGGTTCCTTTGCCTTTTCTAAATCCAGCTTAAACATCTGGAAGTTCTCAGTTCACGTACTGTTGAAGCCTTGCTTGGAGAATTTTGAGCCTTACTTTGCTAGCATGTGAGATGAGTACAATAGTGTGGTAGTTTGAACATTCTTTGACATTGCCTTTCTTTGGGATTGGAATGAAACCTGACCTTTTCCAGTCCTGTGGCCACTGCTGAGTTTTACAAATTTGCTAGCATACTGGGTGCAGCACTTTCACAGCATCATCTTTTATGATTTGAAAGAGTTCAACTCAACTTCTGTTACTTCCACTAGCTTTGTTCATAGCAATGCTTTCTAAGACTTCACTTTCCAGGATTTCTGGCTCTAGGTTAGGGCATATCATCTTGGTTATCTGAATCATTAAAATCTTTTTTTTCGTACAGTTCTGTGTATTCTTGCCACGTCTTCTTAATATCTTCTTTTTCTGTTAGTTCCATACCATTTCGGTCCTTTATTGAGCCCATCTTTGCATGAAATGTTCCCTTGGTATCTCTAATTTTTTTGAAGAGATCTCTCAGTTTTCCCATTCTGTTGTGTTCCTCTATTTCTTTGCATTGATCACAGAAGAAGGCTTTCTTCTCTCTCCTTGCTAGTCTTTGGAACTATGCATTCAGATGGGTGTATCTTTCTTTTTCTCCTTTGCCTTTCACTTCTCTTCTGTTCTCAGCTATTTGTAAAGCCTCCTCAGACAATCATTTTTCCTTTTTGCATTTCTTTTTCTTGATGATGGTCTTGATTACTATCCCCTGTACAATGTCACGAACCTACATCCATAGTTCTTCAGGCACTCTGTCTATCAGATCTAATCCCTTGAATCTATTTGTCACTTCCACTGTATAATTGTAAGGGGTTTAATTAGATCATATCTGAATAGCCTAGTGGTTTTCCCTACTTTCTTACATTCAAGTCTGAATTTGGCAATAAGGAGTTTGATATGAGCCACAGTCAGCTCCCAGTCTTGTTTTTGCTGACTGTATAGAGCTTCTCTATCTTCAGTTGCAAAGAACATAATCAATATGATTTCAGTATTGACCATCTGGTGATGTCCATGTGTAGAGTCATCTCTTATGTTTTTGGAAGAGGGTGTTTGCTATAACCAGTGCATTTTCTTGGCAAAATTCTGGCAAAAAAAGAGACAAAAATACAAATGGGGGAAAAAATAATAATGGCAGCAAGTGACTATCAAGTGTTTGTATAGTGCTAAAGTGATAAAGAATCTGGTTCCCAATGCAGGAGGTGTAAGAGACCCATGTTCCATCCCTAGGTTGGGAGGATCCTGTTGAGGAGGGCATGGAAACCCACTCCAGTAAGTTTGCCTGGAGAATCCCATGGACTGAGAAACCCATCAGACTACAATCCACAAGTTGCAAAGTCTGACACAATTGAAGCAACTTAGCACAGTACAGCACATTGTGTTTCTAAACATATGTATGTTAACCAATTTGATCCTTACAACAACCCAATGGACTGAGAACTTTTCTTGTCTTCATATGACACAAAAAAAGTGGAAGTATTTACCCATGTTGATTCAGAGGGTCTGTGGCTTGAAACGCAGGCAATTTTCTCCCCTCTCTGTACTACATTCTGGTGACAAATTCAGAGGAAGAAGAGAGAAACAACGTGGTTTAGTGCCTCATCTTGTACCCGATACTTGGCTAGATGCGTTCTCTAGATATCTTATTTCATTGTCAGAAAAGTGTGGTACTGAAAATAACGAGCTGGGTAAGAGGAGGATTGGAAGTTGACAGGAAATGCTCAGTTTTGCTAAATGCTCACATACGCTATTATTACTATCCTATTTTATGTGCTAAAGACAACATTCTGAAATGCAAAGAAGTATCTTGTGCAGAGTGACATAGCTCATATATGCTATAGGAGAATTGGAAAAAAATTCATGCCATTTACACATACATTTTACAGCTGTGGATATAGAGGTTTAGAGACTATGAAGGTGTATTTAGGTTTTGGAGTAAAAAAAAAAGTAAAAACATGGCATATATAATTTTCTGTTATTAAATGTAGACAGAGTATTGAAATGTTAGTAATGAAATAGGAAAGAAGGGATAACTGAAGGCAAAAAATATGTCTAACTTTTTAGAGATAGAATAAGGTACTTCGGATTAGATAAAAACGTTCTATAGTTCGTACGCAAAACAGCGATGGGTAAAGTCGTCTTGTTTTTCTATTAAGTCATGCTTGCATTTTTAGGAGCTTAAAATCCATACAGAGAGCCAAAGAACTAATGCTTTTGAACTGTGGTGTTGGAGAAGACTCTTGAGAGTCCCTTGGACTGCAAGGAGATCAAACCAGTCAATCCAGAAGGAAATCAGTCCTGAATATTCGTTGGAAAGACTGATGCTGAACCTGAAACTCCAATCCTGTGGCCACCTGATGCAAAGAACTGACTCTTTAGAAAACACCCTGATGCTGGAAATGATTGAAGGCAGGAGAAGGGGGCAACAGAAGGTTAGATGGTTGCATGGCACCATCAACTCAATGGACCTGAGTTTGAGCAAACTATAGGAGGTAGTGAAGGACAAGGAAGCCTGATGTGCTGCAGTCTATGGGATCACAAAGAGTTGGACGCAACTGAGTGACCGAACAGCAACAACAAAATATCATGTTGGTAAAGTTAATTTTTGTTCTCATATCCTGAGATTCTATTTTTTAAGAGATGAAGAGTCCACTAATTAAATTCCAGAAAATGTACCTAAGATTGGTTCCACAATTCTACACCTACGCTGCCCAATACAGTATCTTGAAAGTGAAAGTGTTAGACATTCAGTAGTGTCTGACTGTTTGTGACCCCACGGACTGTAGCCCACCAGGCTCCTCTGTCCATGGGATTCTCCAGGCAAGAATACTGGAGTGGGTAGCCATGCCCTTCTCCAGGGGGTCTTTCTGACCCAGGGATTGAATCTGTGTCTCCCACACTGTAGGAAGATTCTTTACCATCTGAGCCACAAGGGAAGCCCATGCAGTAGCTTGTTTACATTTATATTATTTGTATATATTTAAGTTTATATTATTTTTAAAAGTAAAAATCCAGTTTCTTGATCACAATAATCACATTTCCAGTGCTTAGTGGTCACATGTAGCTAGTGGCTGCTGCAGTGAATAGTGCAAATATAGAACATTTCCGATACTTAAGAAAGTTCTGTTGGATCACTGTGTTCCAGCCGGGCAGTGCAAGCTTGAATAACAAGAACAAGCCAAAGGGTTTGGGTCTGAGATACTTCTCTGGGGTGAAGTTCTGATTGTCCCAAGTGGATATTCTGACTTTAGGGCCAATCAGAAAGGCTTTGATAAGACAATAAATTAGATAAAATAAATAGGTTAGAATTTAAAGCCAAAAAGTAGGACCTAGAAAGAATCTGAGTTCTAATCATTTAGCCACAGGGCTACATTACAGTGTGTCCATTGATTCACTCTATGGCAGATAACTATCTATTCTATTCCTGGAGTAGGATTGATTGGTGTGCTGTGAACTCACAGAGGAACTGTATTAATCTCCACTTGGATAATTAGGGAAGGCTTGATGACTGGACATTATTATGAAGGATAAGCAGGAGATATTTAAACAAGAACATGAGAAAGAAGCAGGCAAAGAAAACAGTAATTCAAATGGAGAGTGTAAATATATAAAATCTGAGACTCTAAGAAAAGCTTAACTTATATCAATATGGCTGGACATGGTGATATTGGAGAAAGATTTTTAGCAGATAGATGTAACGTATAGAGATAAACAGTTTGCAGATAATAAAAAGTTTGAAAGAAATCAAGGAGGCAACACAATCTTAATATTCTACATAAGAAATTTACTTAGAAATTAAAATCTGATGAATTATTCAGTATATACTAGTGGAGGTATAAGAGTTAGTAGAATTTAAAGATGACCTGAATGATTAATTTGGGTAATATTAATAGAAAATAAATACAAGGTAACTCAAAGTAAACTGAAAAAAATAATTAGCTCATACAATAAAATTTACAGTAGAAAAAATTAATGAGGAAAACAAAGACCAAAGAGAGCTGACAAAAATATATTTTGTTTCATGTTGCCCCACCTAAATAAAAACCTATTGAAATCATACAATTAGAGAATTTGTAGTTACTTTAAAGTATTTATCATGCCATTAAATATCATTGCACAGTTGAATTAATTTTCTAAACATGAAGGAATATTATATCAGCATGAGAATTCCTAATCTATTTAAATATATATTAATACATATTTCTCTCTTGTTTTGTTAATATAAGAATATTGTTCTTAATATGTACCATATTCTCATCTGTATTGTTTCTAAATAAATATTAGTTTTGTTTTTATTTTCCTAAAAGTTGTGCTTCTATGTTAGTGGATAGATTTAGATCTTGGAAAGATTTCAAAAGCTTTTTATTAAATAATAGAATAAGACCATGCACATTTTGTTTTTGGCAGGTGTATGTGGCTGCCTGTAATAAATTAGCATATTGAGGAATGTTCACATACTTTTAGCGATTGAGGAGTGCAATTTATGTTATTCATCTCAAGATAAAACATAATCAACATGTGTCATTGAGGTAATTTTCCCAAAATGATGTCTTAGTAAGTATCCTAAAGGAAAAACCCACAAAATATTAAAACTGCAATCCAAATTGTTGTATACAATCTCAGCAGATCTCAGGGAAGATGGCTAATGATTTTTATATTTCTATATTAGATATCACAAATAATTTTCTTTTTCAAGGGATGAGTCATTTTTTCATCATTTTTCAGGAATGAATCATCTTTCAGTTCTTTCATATTCATCAGGAAATATCTTTAATAGACATATGGGTGCAGTCGATTGCTTCTGTAACATTGAAGATCTAGCAGTCCAAGCAAATCATTTTCATATGTTGCAGGTGCTTTCTATTAGAAGGAAAGATGTACTTTGATGTTCTTTTAATTAAAGTTTCAATTAAATTAGTTAGCATTCTGCAAAGGGGTAATTCTGTTTCCTGTTTATCACCCTGTCAATTCCTAAAAGTACCAATGACTAGTTAACTCTGTGCTTTGAGTACTTTCACTTTGGCAAGTACAAAAGGAACTATATTTATCTTTTAATTCAAACTTTCCTTGCAACACTAAATTACACTTTACATGGTCCAGTTTAGAAAATTTGTAAACACTGTAAGTCTCACCAAGGGTAGTTTCAGAATCCAGCTAAAGTAAGTTTCTATCTGGTATTCATTTATATTTTAAAAGGAATATATGTTCTTTTTATAATAAAAATAAAACATTCTAATTTGCAGTATTAAATTTTACCTGAATCTAGTAACTTGTTGTAGAAAATTACAATAAATTAGTATTCTAAAATCTAGGACCTGCTTCTGCTTCTTTCCCTTACTAGTTACAATGTCTTCAGTAAATAGCTTCTTTATTTGGGTTTCTAGTTCTTCAATCACAAATTCAATAAAACTGCAATTTTTAGAACATCTGAGAGCCAAACACTGTGCAGGCATCAATCATCAAAGAATGCCTGTGTCTTGCTAAGAGTTTAGTTTGTGAAATGATGTCCATTGTCTCAGCCAACTCTGAAATTTTGTGAATTTATAGAAGCATTATTTCTAATCAAATCACAAAAAGAGAAAAGAAGTAGTGGGAGAAAATCTTGAATTTTTACTTGAGCATAGTGAGAATTTTTATTCATAAAATAGAAATATGCTCTTCATCTAATCCACAGATACTAATAATTCACTTACACCTACAATCACAAGAGAATGAGAGAAAATCTAAAATACATTTTTTTCCTCTTAGGACTATTGAAGTCATTTTGCATTTTTGAAGTATTTTTGACCATCAATGGTTAATTGTCTTGGCCCTGATATATTTTTATCTGCTTCACCCTGTTTCTAACCTGATATATTATAGAATAGTGTCCATCTTTATAGTTATAACTGAAATTATTGCTTTGATATATTATTCTGAATTATTTGGTAACAGAAAGGCCTAATGAAAGGATTATTTAGCTATGAAGTAAATTAAAAAAAAAAAAACTTTAAAGATGTATCCCTGGCAATATTTTAAAAATAATTTAAAAATACAGGAGAAATTATAAGGCATTCTGGACCACATCTGCCCTATTATGCCAAACACTTTAGGGAGAGTCCTTTAGAATGTCCACTTAACACCTGTATTACTACCTCTCACATTGCAGCCTGTAATCAGAGTATGAAACAATCACCAGAGCAGTTATAATTTAGATTATGATTTGATAGCACTGGTTGTGAAGGGCTACTTTTGAGTAAGGGTTAATTTTCCCTAACCATTGATTGCTAAAAAATGGGTACAATTAGTCAGGAGTTAAAATGATTTGCTTATTCCTCTGAGACAGAGGAATACTTTGCCAACAAAGGTCCGTCTAGTCAAGGCTATGGTTTTTCCAGTGGTCATGTATGGATGTGAGAGTTGGACTGTGAAGAAAGCTGAGCACCAAAGAATTGATGCTTTTGAACTGTGGTGTTGGAGAAGACTCTTGAGAGTCCCTTGGACTGCAAGAAGATCTTACCAGTCCATTCTGAAGGAGATCAGCCCTGGGATTTCTTTGGAAGGAATGATGCTAAAGCTGAAACTCCGGTACTTTGGCCACCTCATGCGAAGAGTTGACTCACTGGAAAAGATCCTGATGCTGAGGGTTTGGGGACAGGAGGAGAAGGGGACGACAGAGGATGAGATGGCTGGATGGCATCACTGACTCAATGGACGTGAGTCTGAGTGAACTCCGGGAGTTGGTGATGGATAGGGAGGCCTGGCGTGCTGCGATTCATGGGGTCGCAAAGAGTCGGATACAACTGAGCAACTGAACTGAACTGAACTGAGACAGAAGTGATGGATAAGTTTGACTGAGCTCGGTTTTATGTGGGACATGCTTTGCTCACTGGTATCTATATACAATTGAGAAGGGAATGGCAATCCACTCCAAAATTCTTCCTGGAGAATCCCATGGACAGAGAAGCCTGATGGGCTACATTTCATGTGGTTGCAAAGAATCAGACATGGCCGAGCACACACACACACACACACACACACAGAGTTCAGTTCAGTTCAGTTCAGTTCAGTTGCTGTCGTGTCTGACTCTTTGCGACCCCATGAACCACAGCACACCAGGCCTCCCTGTCCATCACCAACTCCCAGAGTTTACTCAAACTCATATCCATTGAGAGGTGATACCATCCAACCATCTCATCCTTTGTCATCCCCTCCTCCTCCTGCCTTCAATCTTTTCTAGCATCAGGGTCTTTTCAAATGAGTCAATTCTTTGCATCAGGTGGCCAGAGTATTGGAGTTTCAGCTTCAACATCAGTCCTTCCAAAGAATAATCAGGACTGATTTCCTTTAAGATGGACTGGTTGGATCTCCTTGCAGTCCAAGGGACTCTCAAGAGTCTTCTCCAACACCACAGTTCAAAAGCATCAGTTCTTCAGCACTCAGTTCTCTTTATAATCCAACCCTCACATTATCTATATATAAAATGTACTCTTACAGAGCTTTCATTCTAAGGAAGTTTTTGCAACCTCCCTTTTCATCAGGGGTCCATTTTTATACACTTTCAATCAACCTCATATACATTTTTTTAAAACAGCTTAAACATAGTGACCATATTTTTTAGCCTGAATTAGATAAATCCTAGTTATACTGAGTAAGTACAGTGTAGCTGTTGTTGTAACATTTATTTAGAACAATTAGTGAGAATTTCAACTAAAGTGTTCCTCTTGACTTCATAGAACTCAAGTTAAAATTTGAAAGATGGAGATTACTAAAAGACCAAGACCCACAAATTCATCCCTCTAGCTTTTTACGAGTTGACTCATTGGAAAAGACTGTGATGCTGGGAGGGATTGGGGGCAGGAGGAGAAGGGGACGATAGAGGATGAGATGGCTGGATGGCATCACTGACTCAATGGCCGTGAGTCTGAGTGAACTCCGGGAGTTGGTGATGGACAAGGAGGTCTGGCGTGCTGCGATTCATGGGGTTGCAAAGAGTCAGACACGACTGAGCGACTGAACTGAACTGAACTAAGCTTTTTACTAATCTTGACTTACTGAGAGTTTGGGGGAAATAAAATCAGGTATAAAATTCACTAAGAATATAAAATACATTAAAAAAAAACATAATGTGATATTTTGAGATGTGTCACAATATACTGAGTAAAATACATTTAAATAACTGAAGCAAGAAAACCTATTCCATTAACTAAACATTTTCAGAAAAAAATACATATTTTCTGTTTATCAGAGAAGCTACCTTCCTGAATTTGTTTCACTTATAGATAATGCTTTTTTGTGCTCTATTGCATGTCATTTCAAAATGAAGTTGGGTAGAACATATATAATCAGAATTAATTGATAGAGACTGAGTGTGGGGATTAAAAGCTTGATAGCCATGCTTTTATTAGATAAACCTTTAAAAGATATTCTTATTAGAATTCTATATTGTCACTTACAATGTGGTCTTGGATGACGTTTTGCTTCTTTTATCCTCAGTTATTTTATCTGTAACGTAGGAATGAAAGTATCCTCTGAACTTTGTATAGATTAAAGAGATAATAGATATGCAACATTTTATCTAATGAATATAACAGAATAAGTGCCAAATAAATGGTGTGGGTGTGTGTGTGTGAGTGCTCATTCAGACTTGTCCAACTCTTTGCAACCCAATGGACTGTAGTTCTATAGGCTCCTCTATTCATGGAGTTCTCCAGAAAGAATACTGGAGCAGGTGGTCATTTCCTTCTCCAGGGAATCTCCACAATTCAGGGTTCAAACTCATATCTCTTGCATCTCCTGAACTGGCAGGCAGCTTCTTCACCACCGCACCACATGGGAGCCAATACTGATATTATGCATTTATTTGTATGCATGTGTGTGCAGCAAATTGGAAAACTCAGGCTTTACTTGCACTGCTACCTTTTAAATTTATTATTTATTATCCTTCTTAGTAAGCTTTCTGGCTTTTAGGCTAAAAAGTAATAGAATGGGAAAGACTAGAGATCAGTTCAAGAAAATTAGAGATACCAAGGGAATATTTCATGCAAAGATGGGGACAATAAGGATAAAAATGGTATGGACCTAACAAAGGAAGAAGATATTAAGAAGAGGTGACAAGAATACAAAGAGAATCTCTACAAAAAAGATCTTTATGACCCAGACAACCATGATGGTGTGATCCCTCACCTAGAACCACACGTCCTAAAGTGCAAAGTCAAGTGGGCCTTAGGAAGCATCACTATGAGCAAAGCTAGTGGATGTGATGGAATTCCAGCCAAGCTCTTTCAAATTCTAAAAGATTATGCTGTGAAAGTGCTGCACTCAATATGCCAGCAAATTTGGAAAACTCAGCAGTGGCCACAGGACTGGAAAAGGTCAGTTTTCATTCCAATCCCAAAGAAAGACAATGCCAAAGAATGTTCAAACTACCACACAGTTGCACTCATCTCACATGCTAGCAGAATAATGTTCAAAATTCTCCAAGTTAGGCTTCAACAGTACATGAACAGAAAACTTTCAGATGTTCAAGCCGGATTTAGAAAAGGCAGATGAACCAGAGATCAAATTGCCAACATCCATTGGATCATCGAAAAAGCAAGAGAGTATCAGAAAAACATCTACTTCTTCTTCATTGACCACGCTAATGCTTTTGATTGCATGAATCACAACAAACTGTGGAAAGTTCTTCAAGAGATGGAACACAAGACCACCTTACCTGCTTCCTGTATGCAGGACAGGAAGCAACAGGTTCAACCAAATGTGGAACAAAGGGCTGGTTCCAAATTGGAAAAGGAGTACATCGAGGCTGCATATTGTCACCTTGCTTATTTAACTTACGTGCAGAGTACATTATGAGAAATGCTGGACTGGATGAAGCCCAAGATGGAATCAAGATTGCTGGGAGAAATGTCAATGATCTCATATATGCAGATGACACCACACTTGTGGCATAAAGTGAAGAGGAACTAAAGAGCCTCTTGGTAAATGTGAAAGAAGAGAGTGAAAAAACTGGCTTAAACTCAACATTCAGAAAACTGAGATCATAGCATCCAGTCCCGTCACTTCATGGCAAATAAATGGGGAAGCAGTGAGAGATTTTATCTTCTTGGGCTCCAAAATCACTGCAGATGGTGAATGCAGCCATGAAATTAAAAGACATTTGCTCTTTGGAAGAAAAACTATGACCAACCTAGACAGCATATTAAAAAGCAGAGATATTACTTTGCCAACAAATGTCTGTATAGTCAAACTGTGGTTTTCTGGTGGCCACATGTAGATGTGAGAATTGGACCATAAAGAAAGCTGAGCACTGAAGAATTGATACTTTTGAACCATGATTTTGGAGAAGGCTCCTGAGTGTTCCTTGGACTGAAACAAGACCAAACCAGTCAATCCTAAAGGAAATTAGTCCTGAATATGCATTGGAATGACTGATGCTGAAGCTGAAGCTCCAATAATTTGGCCACTTGATGTGTAGTACTGACTCACTGGAAAAGACTGTGATGCTGGGAGGGATTGGGGGCAGGAGGAGAAGGCGACGACAGAGGATGAGATGGCTGGATGGCATCACTGACTTGATGGACATGAGTCTGAGTGAACTCCGGGAGTTGGCAATGGACAAGGCCCTGGCGTGCTGCGATTCATGGGGTCGCAAAGAGTTGGACATGACTAAGCAACTGAACTGAACTGAGTGGTCTGACATACTCAAACTTTTGCTGCTTCTAAACCAAAAATTTTACCCAGAAACAGGCATTCTCCACCAAATTATTGCTGAAACATTATCAAAATCCATGTCCTTTGTTTTGTCTGTCTTAAAAAGTTAAAATTACTACAATATGCCAATGTGTGTGTGAGTCAGACACAACTGAGCAACTTTACTTTTTTCACTTTCGTGCATTGGAGAAGGAAATGGCAACCCACTCCAGTGTTCTTGCCTTGAGAATCCCAGGGACAGGGGAACCTGGTGGGCTGCCGTCTATGGGGCTGCACAGAGTCGGGCACGACTGAAGTGAATTAGCAGCAGCAGCAGCAAACCAATGTCTTTAGCACCATTTGTGATTGTTTATATAACATCTTCATTTAAATACACTAAAACTAAAAAATCTAAGTGACATTATAGGTTAATTATAATGTCACTTAGCTTTATACAAGGTAAATGTACAACCTACTGAGCTACCTAGTGTAGGAAAGTGGGCCTCTAACTTTACATGTTGAAGCAAGTTGAGATACTTTAGAAAAGCTGCTTAATGAAGGATAAATAGGATATCTTTTTACTTAAACAGGGAAATAGTCCAATCAAAGTAAAGTAAACATGGCTAAAACCTAAAATTTGATTGAGGGTCATGGAGTAAACTTAAATCAGGATGAGCATATGCTGTCATGGACAGTAAGAGTCAAACTGGAGAAAGATAAGAGGCAGGAGTGGCAGTTAAGAAGATCCTAAAGTCATCCAGGAAATATCTGTTAGTTCTTTTACCTGAGAGTTTGACAAAAAAGGGATTACAAAAAAAGACAGGAGAAACTTGTAAATTTACAATTGAATGTTATTTTGATAAGGCAAAAAGTGATAAAAAATAATATGGAGGACGTTTCCAGGTATCCTAAGGTTGGTGTCATGCTTAATTTTGTGTCAACTTGACTGGGCCCAGATAGGTGGCAAAATATTATTTCTGGGTGTGTTTGAGATAAACATTTGATTGAGTAAAGAGTGTGCCTACCAACACAGGTGGGCATCATCAAATCTGTTGGACATCACATGAATAGAACAAAATACATGGAAGGAAGGTTTAGTTGTTCTCTTGTAGACCGGAAACATCCATTTTCTCCTGTTCCACAGTTTGCAGACAGCAGATGGTGGGACTTCTCAACCTTAAGAATCATGTCAATTTAAATAATAAATCTCTTCATATCTCTATCTGTATCTCCATTTATTCTATTGTTATATTAGAGTATATATATATATATATTCTATTCTATTGTTTCTCTATTCTATTAGTCATGAGAACCATGACTAATGAGCAATGAGTAATTACGGAGTGATCCTACTGACAAGGGGATACAGTTAGACAGTTTGAGAAAAAAGATGCTATACTCACTTTTAGACATATTTAGGTGTATTTAAGTGAAGATGTCACATAAACAGTCACAAATGGTGCTAAAGACATTGGTTTGCTAGTAGTGTGCAAATGATAGTTGAAACTTGGTAGGTAATTGCATACAACATGCAACAATAGGATACACTAAAGCAGTGATTATTCACTAAGGGGCAGTGCTTCTGTGGGGTGTCATAGCAGATGCCTAGAAGATAATTTTTATATCCCTCTCTAGGGGTTTAGAGACTTCTTCATAACTGCTCTCACAACCCATCCCAGAAGAATGCTCTGTAACTCTGATGATGACTCTCTATGGCCAACCTTGAGTACTAGGTCAAAAAATAAAAGGTAGGAAAACTTTAGTGAGATTTAATATAAATGGAATCCTAAGGAAAACTTTGATGACAAATGGAGTGTGTGATGGAAATTTCCTAACACTGTCTTGCCTCATTTTCCTCACTTGTTACATGATAGTACAATTATTATCTACTTCCAAGAGTTGCCATATAGAGGAAATAAGTTGACTTATCTAGGAAACTTTAAGTAATTATTTTAAAATATTAAATATTATTTTTATTACCTGGGGAAGATAACAAAGATAGGTCTCAACATTGGTCAAAAAAATTTATCCTGAAGAGTAGGAAGAATCATGGATGAATGAAGAGAAAAGTTGTATGTAAGTAGTAGCAAGCAAGAAGAGGCTAGGAGATTCCTCAGTCTGAAGGAAAAGCCAAGAAGGAGAATAATGAAAGGTGGGTTTGTATAGAAGAGCTGACAACCCAGTATTGGATAGCCCAGAGTAATTTCTTTGAATAATTTGTTTGAACATAGGGCAATTTTCATTACCTAATTCCTAGGGGTATTATTTAGTTTTTCTTCAAAAATGTCCTAAAAGCAACAGAGGTGACTAATTAATCTGAAAGTATAAGTAAATTGTGGGTGAATTCTATTTGAATCCATAAATATAATGGATCATAAACAGATCAGAACTCTTTAATGTGTGTATTCCTAGAAATATCTTTTACCCAATAAGTTTAATATACTTATAGAATTTGTAGGTGACATAAAGGTTCATATTCCTTTCTGACCAATAGAACAGACCAGGAAAAAAAAAAAAAAAAACAACTTCATTTATTCAGAATCTTTCAATTCTGTTTTTTCCTGCTGTGATTTACAATGAACCAATACCATAGCTCTGTTGGATGGGTTATGTCAAAGCAAGGACAATAAGACTTAAGGCACAAACTTAAATCAATAATAGAGCTACCATGAGGATTTAAAGTAAAAAAGGACATCTGTATCTTGGAAGCTAAAAAATAAAAGTTCTAGAATTGAGAGGCAATTAGAGAGATTCACTGTCATCACCATCTAAAAGTAAAATTAAAATTGATGATTTCAGCTTCTAAACTCTGATGATCAAATGTGATTTTCTCCTAGGTAAATGTCATTTTTGCCCTTAAAAAAGCTATATATCCCTGGCAGAATAGTTTTTATGAGTTTGCTCTTAGTTAAAGGATGGTTTAAAGCTGGATCATATTTTTCTGAATAAGAAAAAAAAAATCACATAACTTCCTCTAACAGAATATTTGATCATTTCTCTTGGCCTTGAAGTAATAAGGTACCAAATTACACTTTTTTCTAAAGCTAAACATTTTATTTATTTATGTATAAATATTTCAGATTACGTGTATTCAAAAGTAATCAAGTTAGCAAAACATGGTGATTTTTAAAAAGTCTAGATTTTACAAGTTGGGAAGATTAAGATATACCTCTGCTGTTCTTAATTATCATTCCAGAAAACTATTACCGCATCTCCATATTGAGAGCTCTGAAGTCAAATACAGACAGAATTTATTCCTACTCATACTTTGAGCAAATTGGAGCACCATACTTGAAAATCTTTGCCCCCATTGATTTAATTTTTAAAAGAAGAAAGCTTGCTTTAAACATTAAACATGTAATAATATTTTTTTCTTAGAGTGTCAGGAATTCCTTAGGTGCATAGTCAGTGTTTCCTCCTGTCATTTTTTCTTCTACCAATCTCCTTTGTTATACCCCCTACACATACACACAATCAATCAGTGCTCAAGAGGGCTCCTACATTGAAAATATCTAAGTCTGTTCAGAGAAAGGATTTTTCAACTAATCTCCCTTATATCAGATCAGTCGCTCAGTCGTATCCGACTCTTTGCGACCCCATGAATCACAGCGGGCCAGGCCTCCCTGTCCATCACCAACTCCCGGAGTTCACATAGGTACTTTAATTACATATTGGAAATATGTGGAAGTCCTTGGCAAAACTTTGCTGTTTTGAAGAGACTGATTAAGTGAGAGAAAATCTCATTAAGAGAAAATCTTAATCATTTCTTAGAAACAAAAGACTAGTAATGAATAAAAGACATGGAATTTAATGCATTCAGTAAGAGTCACTATTTTCTTCTTTTATTAAAAAAAAAAATCACACCTGCTTCTAAATACTGGGCAATCTTTCAGCTGTCCTCAGATTTCAGCTGACTCTATCTACTGTGAGAACTGAATTCGAGATTTCTTCAAGTAATTTGAATGGCTGATAACAGCACTGAGAAAGCAGAGCTTACTGTTTAATGAATTGTGTTCTTTAGCAAACACTTTTCTCCATCTTGTCCTGGCTCCTGGAGAGTACGAGACATAAAGTACGTAAAGTACGTACATAAAGTACGTAAAGTACGTACATAAAGTACGAGACTCTGAGAAGTGGAAAAATAAGTCATGAAACAATCCTATAGACTACCTCCCCAAATAGTGTTTGACATTGATTTCAAACAAACCTTCAAGAGTTATCATGATTTAAGAAAACTTTCAAGTTTGTCTTGAAGATAGCATGAGGAAATATTGATTTGTATATTGAATGGATGAATATGAGACTAAATATTATGAATATTTGACAATTTTACAATGAGAACACATAGTAAAATATATTTTAACAAGTCCTAGGTTCAATGACATTCCCTGGTGGCTCAAATGGTAAAGAATCTGCCTGAAATGTGGGAGACCTGAAAAATCAATAATACTAAGTGCCAATCTAGTAGCTTGGGTCTGTATCTGAAAATAAAAGTGAATAAAATGATTAAAAATTTGAAATAATAGGCAAATTTATATGCTCAAAATCTTATATGTCAGACTCCCTCAAAGTTCTACCTATCATTACAAGATTAATATAATCATGTAAGATACCATGATTATTCAGAAAATAAGTCAATGAAAGTGGATTTATTTTGGAATCAGTTTCTTACACATCTTTTTAGTTGTAATGGTAAAAGACATTAGCATCTTACTGAATTAAAATAGAGCTTCCCTTAGTTAAACCGCTGAAAAATAATTCAGTAGGGATTAAGAAGTGAGGGAAATCTGGTTTACTAGCTATGTTCTAAATACTGAAGCAAAGACAAATGGAAGGGAGTTTATTTTAAATCTGAGGATTTATCAAATATCCTTTTCAAATGGAAATCATCTGAATACAACCCTAAACATGCGATCATAATGGATCACACTTGTGCTAGTTATTCCCAAGCTAGAAGTTTAGCCATATTGTTCACATTTAGTCTTGCTAAAACTCTGTGTATATTCTTGTCAGAGTTATTACACTGCCTTCTGCAAAGAAAGGCGGTATCTGTATTCCCAACCTTCCAGACATAATAAAGAAGCAAACATTTCTGCACAAAGGCTCTTTGAGCTACTTAATTTACTTTTGACAAAAGGAGAATGACACTGAGCACTCTACAAAGAACTAAAGCAATTTCTCAAACCATGAAATGCAAATGATAATTTAATAATTTCTAGAAAACCCATTAATATATATTCAGGAAAACCTTATCCTATCTACTTCTTGTAGAACTAGTGTGGCTTAAACAAACACATGACATCTTAAAAAAGGGAGCTTTCCATTTCTTAAGAAAAACATATTAAAGTTTTTATTTTAGGCAGAAATCAGTCAAAGAGAAAAAAATCAATTAAAATTAAACCAACAGTAAAGGTTAATCCTCTATATTCCTGATGAATTTTTTCATCATTATGTGTTACCATTCATTCACCTAATTTTAGAAAGACATGAATATTTTTATTAAAGAAAATTTTTAATAATATTGCAACTATATATATATATATGTTTGTGTGTGTGTGTGTATTTCATAAAGCAGTCCACGAAATCACTGAATAGTTTGGTAGAGTGGAATGATTTCAGAAATATTGTATGTACTATATTAATTTCTAATATGGCAACTGTTAATGGTGAGAATAACATAGTTTATATACTATATTAGAAATAGACACTAGTGAGTACAACACTTGTATATTATAAAAATAGAATTATTACTTTGTTCTTGTGATGGTCTGCCTTGAACTTTGTCAAGGAGATATTTAAGCTAGAATATCATAAAATATTGTGATGCCCTAGGTCTCAAATGAATTAGAATTCCTATACCTAAGCAAAGGCAATACTGATGGAGCCATTCAACTTAGACATCAGCTTAAATTTTATGCCAAACCATCTTGTGTAATTCTAGATTAGACAAAGCAAGGGCTGTCAAGTTGATTCACGAAATAATGTACCCTTTCTTCCTTCCTGAACACACACTTGCACAGCAACAGCCTTGATGTTTACTGCATTAAATATTTGGGATAGCCCATCCGTATTGCTCTGTGTCTCTTTTAATTTACCTTTGTGACCAGTAAAACAATCTGGTTCTTAACCTAAATTATATCAGGGATGGATAGTTCCCTTAAATCCATCTTTTCACTTTAGCATTATTCAATTCCACTTATGTGTCATGCTTTATTCAACATACCTCAAACAAAGCTTATTGTCATTTCCATTCAAATTATTTCTTTTAACTTCTGTATATGCTATTTAGGAACCTGCTTTTTTATGATCCCAGAATAAGCAGTTACCAAATTCTCCTAATTCCTCCATGCATCACATTTTTATTTTTATTATTTATTGATCTCTATGGGAGCAATCATTTTCAAGAGCTCATAACTTTAGGTAGTTTCTTGAAGTGCTCATCAATTAGCCCTCCCATCTCACTCTCTAAAATTTGTCCTAAACAGGAAATCATCCTCTGAAGCACTACTCTGATTATAAGCCATTCTTCTGCAAATGCTTTAATTATTGCTTTTCACACGGCATTAAGGTGTTCACTTTATTAACACGCAGTTCTGCAAAATGATGCTTAAAAACTTTTAGTTTTCTACATTGGTGTGTATATACCATCTGTCATTTTATTTTATTTAGTTGTTTGTATTATATTCTTCTTTCTCTTAATTTGATCTCTTAGAAAAATGTATATTTTAATATATTTCAAATGATTCATTATAATTTTCTTTCACAGGTTTTATTTCTATATTTTATGATGTCTACCATTTTATATCCTAATGTTTATCAATATATTTTAATACTTTTTATTTTTTTTCAAATTTATGTTTTCAATTGTTAAAATATACAAAAAGCTCATCCAAATCAATATCAAACAAACAATGCAATAAAAATATAGAAAGAAAACCTGAATATTTTTCCAGAGACAATATACAGATGGCTAACAGGCACCTAAAAAGGTGCACAGTATCACTAGTCATGAGAGAAACACATCAAAACAACAACAAAATATCACCTCACACCTGTCAGAATTGTCATCATCAAAAAGTCTGCAAATAAATGTTGGAGAAGATGTAGAGGAAAGCAAATCTTGCACATTGCTGGTGGGAGTGTAAATTGGTGAAGCCACTCAAAAAAACATATGAAGCTTCCTCCCAAAACTAAGGATAGAGTTACCATAGGATCCAATGATTCTACCCCTGAGTATATATCTGGAAAAAAAATGAAAGCATGAATACAGAAAGATAAATGAACCCCAATGTTCACAGCAGTGCTATGTATTAATACAACAGCCAAGATATGGGAGCAACCCGTGTCTATCAACAGATTAAGATGTGGTATATATACACACACACACACTATGTAAGGTTACTTAGCCATTAAAAAAAGGATAAAATTCTGCCATTTTCAGCAACATAGATGAACCTAGAGAATATTGTGCTTAGTGAAATAAGTCAGAGGAAGACAAATACTGTATATCACTTACATATAAAATCTAAAAAATAATACAAATGAATGTATATGCAAAACAGAAACAGACTCACAGATATAGAAAACAAACTAGTGGCTATCAGTAGGAAGAGTGCAGGAGAGAGGAGCAGATTATGGATATGGAATCAAAAGATACAAATAAATATGTATAAAACAGGTAAGCAACAAGGATATATTGTACAGCACAAAGAATTATAGCCATTATCTTGTAAAAACTTCCAATGGAGTATGTGTATGTGTGTGTGTGCGCAGTCTCTTCAATCATGTCTAACACGTTGTGACCTCATGGACTGTAGCCCACCCGGCTTCTCTGTCCATGGGATTCTCTAGGCAAGATTACTGAAGTGAGTTGCCATGCCCTCCTCCAGGGGATCTTCCCAACCCAGGGATCAAACCCGCCTCTCCTACATCTTCTACATTCTTTACCGCTGATCCACCTGGGAATACCTCTATTTAATACAAACTGTAAAAATTCTGAATCATTCTGCTGCACACCTGAAACTAATATAATACTGTAAGTCAACAATATTTCAATAAAAGCTTGTTTAAAATTAATATAACCCTCAGAGATACTCAACGTACTACAGAATAAAATCCAAACACCGTAGGCTGCACTCAAGTTTTCAGTCACAGTTCGGTTCAGTAACTCAGTCGGGTCTGACTCTGCGATCCCAAGGACTGCAGCACGCCAGGTTTGCTGTACAACAGCAATTCCTGGAGCTTACTCAAACCCATGTCCATAGAGTTGTGATGCCATCCAACCATTTCATCCTCTGTCATCCCCTTCTCCTCATGCCTTCAATCGTTCCCAGCATCAGCGTTTTTTTCAAATCAATCAGTTCTTCACACCAGGTGGCCAAAGTATTGGAGCTTCAGCTTCAGCATAAGTCCTTCCAAAGAATATTCAGGACTGATTTCCTTTAGGATGGACTGGTTAGATCTCCTTGCGGTCCAAGGGACTCTCAGAGAGTTCTCCAACACCACAGTTCAAAAGCATCAGTTCTTTGGTGCTCAGCTTTGTTTATAGTCCAACTCTTACATCCATACATGACCACAGGAAAAACCATAGCTTTGACTATATGGACCTTTCTTGGCAAAGTAATGTCTCTGCATTTTAATATGTTGTCTAGGTTGGTCATAATGTTTCTTCCAGGAATAAGTGTCTTTTAATTTCATGGCTGCAGTCACCATCTGCAGTAATTTTAGAGCCCCCAAAATGAGGTTTCTCACTGTTTCCATTGTTTCCCCAACTATTTGCCATGAAATGATGGGATCCGATGCCATGATCTTAGTTTTCTGAATGCTTAGTTTCAAGCCAACTTTTTCACTCTCCTCTTTTTTTTTTTTTTATCAAGAGGCTCTTTAGTTCTTCACTTTCTGCCATAAGGGTGGTGTCATCTGCATATCTGAGGTTATTGACATTTCTCGTGACAATCTTGATTCCAGCTTGTGCTTCATCCAGCCCACCATTCCTCATGATGTACTCTGTATTTAAGTTAAATAAGCAGGGTGACAATATACAACCTTGACGTACTCCTTTCCCGATTTGGAACCAGTCTGTTGTTCCATGTCCAGTTCTAACTGTTGCTTCCTGACCTGCATGCAGATTTCTCAAGAGGCAGGTCAAGTGGTCTGGTATTCCCATCTCTTTAAGAATTTTCCACAGTTTATTGTGATCCACACAGTTAAAAGCTTTGGCATAGTCAATAAAGCAGAAATAGATATTTTTCTGCAACTCACTATCTTTTTTGATGATCCAACAGATATTGGCATTTTGATCTCTAGTTCCTCTGCTTTTCTAAATCCAGCTTAAACATCTGAAAGTTCACAGTTCATGTACTGTTGAAACCTGGCTTGGAGAATTTTGAACTTTACTAGTGTGTGAGATGAGTACAATTGTGTGGTAGTGTGAACATTCTTTGGCATTTTCTTTGAGATTGGAATGAAAACTGATCTTTTCCAGTCATGTGGCCACTGCTGAGTTTTCCAAATTTGCTGGTTTTTTGAGTGTAGCACTTTAACAGCATCATCTCTTAGGATGTGAAATAACTCAACTGGATTTCCATCAGCTCCACTTGCTTTGTTTGTGGTGATGCTTCCTAAGGCCCACTTGACTTCACATTCCAGGATGTCTGGCTCTAGGTGAGTGATCACACCATCATGGTTATTTGGGTCATAAAGATCTTTTTCATATAGTTCTTCTGTGTATTCTTGCCAGTCATACCTCACAGTATATATTAGCTTTAGTACTAACCTGGGAATTCTTTTAGACAATGTTTTCTTCTTTCCATAATCTACTTCACACTCATCTGAGCGATTTTTCTTTTCCTCCTATACTAGTGCATTGACTACCCTGCTTACATTCTTGTCTCATTCTTTGTATTTTTTTTTTCTAAACACAACTGCCGTTGCTTTCGATAAACTTTAAATCACATGAATTTATTATTTTGCTCAAAAGTTCCCAAGTCTCTCATTTTTACTTAGAGTAAAACTCAAGTTCTCTTAAGAGCCTAAAAAGCGAGACTGTCTGACCCTTCTCTCTCTGACTTCATCTTCTCCCAGGCTCTCTAACTCACATGATGCTGAAACTCCAGATGTCTCCTTGTTTCTCCAGCTGAATGTCTCTTTCATTCTTTGTCCTCCTGTAGTATGGGCCTTGCATTTTCCTAATGATGCACATCTCCTTATGTACTGTGTTACAGTTACTTGTGCCTCCCTTGCCCCTCTCCTGCTAGTTTATCAGCTGTGGAAGGAAGAGACAATTTATTCTCCACCTTATATTGAGAAAACTGCCCCCATTAACATCTAAATGCTTAGACAAATACATATCAGATGTGGAAATAAATGCATGTTGACCCATGATAAATGAAGCTGAGGGCATTCAACTCATTATGGCCCCCAAACGACATTATATTAGAATTCAATCTAGATCTCTATTTTAAACAGTTTAATTACATATAATTATGTGTTTTCCTATAAGATTTATAGGAAATAAATAATTTAAATATCATGAATAGATAAAGAATCTGTGGTACATATATGCAATGGAATATTACTCAGCCGTAAAAAGGAATGCATTTGAGTCAGTTCTAATGAGGTGGATGAACCTAGAGCCTGTTACATAGAGTGAAGCCAGAAAGACAAAAGCAAATATTGTATATTAACCCATATATATGGAATCTAAAAATATTATATTGATGAACCTATGTGCAGGGCCACAGTATTAGCATACACATAGAGAACAGACTTATAGACAGGGGTGCAAGGGAAGGAAGGAGAGGGTGGGATATGTGGACAGAGTCACATGGAGACATATACCTTACTATATGTAAAATGGATAGCCAATGGGAATTTGCTGTGTGACCCAGGGAACTCAAACAGGGCATCCATAACAACCTAGAGTGGTGGGATGGGGAGGGAGGTGGAAAGGAGGTTCAGAAGGGAGGGGGTGTAGGTATACTTTTGGCTAATTCATGCTGATGTTTGATGAAAACCAACATAATTTGTAAAGCAATTATCCTTCAATTAAAAATAAGTGAATAAGATATACACAGGCTACCACCAAAGTATGAGTGCAGACTCTGAATAAGTACAATTTGCGGTATGTCTTCAGTTTTTAATAGTTTCCTGAGCCTGATGGTTTGAGAATGTATTTATATATGTGTAGTCTGCCAGAAGCTACCAACACTAATAGTCTTCGCTCAGATCACTCTGCTGAGATCTCAGACTCTGGGAAAGTAATGAACAGATGCTTAGATCAGTCCCGCTTATACATGTGGATAAGGCTGGCATTGATCAGAGTGGCTAAAAAATAAATTTGAGCTGGTTTTATTACTGAAAGTAAAGCTCAACTCTGAGTCTCTACGAGTCATTAGTTTCCTGCAGAATGTACCGCATGATTTGTGCAAA
Organism: Bos mutus; assembly: GCF_027580195.1. Lineage (NCBI taxonomy): Eukaryota > Metazoa > Chordata > Mammalia > Artiodactyla > Bovidae > Bos > Bos mutus. The sequence continues at coordinate 4,933,294 of NC_091628.1, read as the reverse complement.
GGACAATGCTTTCACCTGAAAGGCAGATCTAGTTTTCTCACACTGGGTGAGAACTGGATTATTTAGCTCTGTGTTATTTTAGCAAATTTGTCTGTGGAACAGTTATTAAGACTCTTTTTTTTTTTTTTCTGAAATGTGGGAACATTTGGGGAAATTGACACTTTTAAAAGAAACACATTGCAAAAGCAGTTCCCTGTCTTTTTCTTTTATTGGTCTTAACTGTGTTATCATTTTCTTATTGGGCTCCAAAGAATTCAAACAAAAAGAAATGTATCTCTAGTTTTCATTTCAGTTTTCAGATTTTTTTTTTCTTTTAGTAATGATAAGCACTTCAGAGAAGGCATTTCCTTCTGACATGTTTCTTGAGAAAAATAATACAAAACTCTTTTCTTTTAATGTTCCTTTTCTGATAGCCAGAAATATTCCTGTCTCACACTGTAATGTTATTAATAGTTTTTCTGAAGATGATAGGGACCAGATAGGCACTAGGTAATCTTGTTGTCCCAATTCTGTAACCAGCAGAACTCTGTTATCTGCTAGTCAAACTTTCAGACAGCAAGCTGCATCAGTGAGAACAGACTCATGCACAAATTATTTAAAAGGTAAAGTTTTATTTTTTTTAATTTTCTCAGCGTTAAAACAGCAATAATAAGAATGCATCTTTCATAGTAGTATTCTAAGTATAATAATATATTTAAAGCACTTAGCACAGAGTGTGGCATAAAGTAAGGGATTCGTCATTTTGTTTTAAAATCTCCTATTTTTAAATTTTTTTCCCTCCTGTTTTTATGTTTATTTTCCCTTCAGTTCAGTTCACTCGCTCAGTCATGTCTGATTTTTTGCGACCCCATGGGCTGCAGCACGACCACCTCCCTGTCCATCACCAACTCCCAGAGCTTGCTCAAACTCATGTCCATTGAGCTGGTGATGCCATCCAACTGTCTCATCCTCTGTCGCCACCTTCTCCTCCTGCCCTCAATCTTTCCCAGCATCAGGGTCTCTTCAAATGAGTCACTTCTTTGCATCAGGAAGCCAAAGTATTGGAATTTCAGCTTCAGCATCAGTCTGTCCAATGAATATTCAGGACTGATTTCCCTTAGGATGGACTAGTTGGATCTCCTTGCAGTCCAAAAGACTCTCAAGAATCTTCTCCAACACCACAGTTCAAAAGCATCAGTTCTTAGGTGCTCAGCTTTCTTTATAACCCAACCCTCACATTTATACATGACTACTGGAAAAACCATAACCTTGACTAGACAGACCTTTGTTGGCAAAGTAATGTCTGCTTTTTAATATGCTGTCTAGGTTGGCCATAACTGCAGTCATCATCTGCAGTGATTTTGGAGCCCCCCAAAATAAAGTCTGTCACTGTTTCCCCATCTATTTGCCATGAAGTGATGGGACCAGATTCTGTGATCTTAGTTTTCTGAATGTTGAATTTTAAGCCAACTTTTCCACTCTCCTCTTTAACTTTCAAGAGACTCTTTAGTTCTTCATTTTCTGCCATAATGGTAGTGTCATCTGCATATCTGAGGTTATTAATATTTCTACCAGCAATGTTGATTCCAGCTTGTGCTTCATACAGCCCAGCATTTCTCATGATATACTCTGTATTTAGGTTAAATAAGCATGTGACAATATACAGCCTTGACATACTCCTTTACCGATTTGGAACCAGTCTGTTCCAAACAGTTCTAACTGTTGCTTCCTGACCTGCATACAGATTTCTCAAGAGGCAAGTCAGGTTGTCTGGTATTCCTAACTCTTTAAGATTTTCCACAGTTTGTTGTGATCCACACAGTAAAAAGCTTTGGCATAGTCAATAAAGCAGAAATAGGTGTTTTTCTGGAACTCTTGCTTTTTCAATAATCCAGGGGATGTTTGCAATTTGATCCCTGGTTCCTCTGCCTTTTCTAAAGCCAGCTTGAACATCTAGAAGTTCATGGTTAATGTATTGCTGAAGCCTGGCTTGGAGAATTTTGAGCATTACTTTACTCATGTGTGAGATGAGTGCAATTGTGTGATAGTTTGAGCATTCTTTGGCATTGCCTTTTTTAGGGTTTGGAATGAAAACTGACCTTTTCCAGTCCTGTAGCTACTGCTGAATTTTCCATATTTTCTGGCATATTGAGTGCAGTATTTTAACAGCATCATCTCTTAGGATTTGAAATGGTTCAATTCAAATTCCATCACCTCCACTAGCTTTGTTCATATTGAGTCTTCCTAAGGCCCACTTGACTTCACATTCCAGGATCTGGCTCTAGATGAATGATCACACCACCATGGTTATCTGGGTCATAAAGATCTTTTTTGTATAGTTCTTCTGTGTATTCTTGCCACCTTTTCTTAATATCTTCTGCCTCTGTTAGGTCCATACCATTTCTGTCCTTTATTGAGCCCATCTTTGCATGAAATGTTCCCTTGATATCTCAAATTCTCTTGAAGAGATCTCTAGTCTTTCCCATTCTATTGTTTCCCTCTATTTCTTTGCATTGATCACTGAGGAAGGCTTTCTTATCCCTCCTTGATATTCTTTGGAACTCTGCATTCAAATGGGTATATCTTTCCTTTTCTCCTCTGCTTTTCACTGCTCTTCTTTTCACAGCTATTTGTAAGGCCTCCTCAGACAGCCATTTTCCTTTTTTGCATTTCTTTTTCTTAGCGATGGTCTTGATCCCTGTCTCCTGTACAATGTCATGAACCTCTATCCATAGTTCATCAGGCACTCTATCAGAAGTAATCCCTTAAATCGATTTGTCACTTCCACTGTATCATTGTAAGGGATTTGATTTAGGTCTTACCTGAATGGTCTAATGGTTTTCCCTACTTTCTTCAATTTAAGTCTGAATTTGGCAATAAAGAGTTCATGATCTGGGCCACAGTCAGCTCCTGGTCTTGTTTTTGCTGACTGTATAGAGCTTCTCCATCTTTGACTGAGAAAAATAGATTCAATCTGATTTAGTTTTTGACCATCTGATAACGTCTATGTGTAGAGTCTTCTCTTGTGTTGTTGGAAGAGGGTGTTTGCTATGACCAGTGCGTTCTCTTGGCAAAACTCCATTAGCCTTTTTCCTGTTTCATTCTTTACTCCAAGGCCAAGTTTGCCTGTTACTCAGGTATCTCTTGACTTCCTACTTTTGCATTCCAGTCCCCTATGATTAAAAAGATATCTTTTTTGGGTGTTAGTTTTAGAAGGTCATGTAGGTCTTCATGGAGCCATTCAGCTTCAGCTTCTTCAGCATTACTGGTTGGGGCATAGACTTGGATTACCGTGATACTGAGTGGTTTGCCTTGGAAACGAACAGAAATCATTCTGTCATTTGAGATTTCTCCCAAGGACTACATTTCAGACTCTTTTGTTGACTATGATGGCTATTCCATTTCCTGTATGGGATTCTTGCCCACAGTAGTAGATATAATGGTCATCTGAGTTAAATTCACCCATTCCAGTCCATTTTAGTTTGCTGATTCCTAAAATTTCGACGTTCACTCTTGCCATCTCCTGTTTGATCAGTTCCAGTTTACCTTGATTCAAGAACCTCACATTCCAGGTTCCTATGCAATATTTTTCTTTACAGCATCGGACCTTACTTCTGTCACCAGTCACATCCACGATTGGGTGTTGTTTTTGCTTTGGGTCCGTCTCTTCATTCTTTCTGGAGTTATTTCTCCTCTGATCTCCAGAAGCATAGCAGACACCTACGGCCCTGAGGAGTTCACCTTTCAGTGTCCCAATTATTATTTTCCCTAGTCCAGTAGTATTCAGTTGAGGGCAGTTTTACTCCTTGACCCCTGAACTCTTCTAAGGGAATATTTGACAATGTTGGAGACATTTTTAATTCTCGTAGCTGAGAGATGGGAAGCTACTAGAACCTAGTGAGTGTCAAACACATTATGATGTACAGGGCAAGCTCCCAAAGTAAGAATTGTCAGTACCAAATAATAGCCAAACAAAGTTGAGAAACCAGCCTTCATCTATGGACTTCTCTTACATCCACTTACTAAGGTCATTTTTATTCCTCTACTGCCCTCTGCTTTTCTCTTTATTTATTATTATATCTAGTTGGTCAAAAAAATTGTTCAGGTATTTCCATAAGATCTTAACATCTTACATAATGAACTTTTTTTGGTCAACCCAATAGTTTTGCCTGTCTTCCTTCATAATAATATTTAAGTAAACCATAAAACTTGAATTTTATTTTACTTTTGTGATTAAAAAAATGCTTTGTCCTTGTTAGAAAAGCTATGACAAAACTAGACAGCATATTAAAAAGCAGAGACGTCATTTTGCTGACAAAGATCCAAGTTAGTCCAATCTATGGGTTTTCTAGTAGTCATGTAGAGATGTGAGAGTTTGACCACAAAAAAGGCTGAGTGACAAATAATTTATGCTTTCTAACTGTGGTGCTGGAAAGATTCTTAAGAGTCCCTTGGACAGCATGGAGATCAAACCAGTCAGTCCTAAAGGAAATCAAGCCTGAATATTCACTAGATGGACTGATGCAAAAGCTGAAGCTCCAATACTTTGATCACCTGAGGCAAAGAACAGATTCATTGGAAAAGACCCTGATCCTTGGAAAGAGTGAGGGTAGGAGGAGAAAGGAGTGGCAGAGGATGAGATGGTTGGATGGCATCACTGACTCAATGGACATGAGTTTGAACAAATTCCAGGAGATGGTGAAGAACAAGGAAGCCTGAAGTGCTGCTGTCCATGGGGTGGCAAAAAGTCAGACATGACTTAGCAACTGAACAACAACAAAAACTTGAATTTTATCTTACTTTTATGTTTTTAAAATATTGCTATGAAAAATAACACACATCATTCTCACACTGAAATTGAGAGGGGAAGTCCATACGGGCCCTTAGCATCAGTGACCTTATGAATATGCCAGACCTCGAATATGCCAGACAGCAAGCATAATGGTCCCCAGACAACAACAACAAAAATACTCTAGCCAGTTCCAGAAGCAACAACTTAGATCCAAGTGACCAGTGTGTTTACTACACAATTGCTTGCTCCCTGAGGGAGGAGGAAGGGAAGATGGCTTGTTTGTTGCCTTCTTTTGCACTTGCTTGAGACTTAATCCTGGCTTGGTCAGTTGTGGAGCAGTGTTGGGTACATAACCTTCCTCTGAGTGCATCACGTCACCCTGAGGACCTTGAGGATGGGCAGTAGTGCTGATTCTCATAGTAGTAGTGTTAGTCACTCAGTTGTGGCTGATTCTTTCCAACCACCATAACTGTAGCCCACCAGGCTCCCCTGTCCATGGGATACTCCAGGCAAGAATCCTGGAGTGAGTTGTCATTCCTTTCTCCAAAGGAGAGTACCATGGACAGAGGAGCCTTATAGGCTACAGTCCATTGTGTTGCAAAGAGTTAGACTGGACTGAGCCACTAACACTTTCAGACAGTCAGGGAGAGGCAAAAGCTTCTCATACTGTTGCTTAATTGTGAATGATTATCTACCCTGCTCTGATACACCATGTCTTGCTATCTTCTTTTGGGTTATAGGCAGTTGTGGCGGTTTTATTCCTTGTCTCCCTTTGCAAGGTTGTAATTTTTTTTTTCTATATTGCACAACCATATAATCTATGTGAATCAGAGTGCCCTGTAGCATTCAATTTGTAAGGTTCTTTTTTGTTTTGTTTCTATTCCAATACTCTAGCAATTGATCCTAACAGGTATACTCCATCATCATAGCAATCACTGGGAGAGCAAAGATTGAGCACAGATCTCTCTGATTCCAAACTCCATGGTCTTTCTCCCATATCAAGGATGCCTGCCTTGGTTTACTTTAATTCTTTTTGACCACTCTATAGATGCTTTTTCAAATTTTGGATTTTCTAATAACTCTGCCTCGAGTTAAAATGAGCAATGATTCCTTAAGCGTGGAATTAGATTTTAACTTTGATAGGATGTAAATTCCTCAATACCAAATTTTACTAGTATTTGCATTTGCAGATCATGAACTTGGAAAATACCACAAACACCAGTCGCACAGTGGTGTTTGACTCTTTGTGACCCCATGGACTGCAGCACGCCAGGCTTCCCTGTCCGTCATCAACTCCCAGAGCTTACTCAAACTCATGTCCATTGAGTCAGTGATGTCATTCAAACATCTCATCCTCTGTCGTCCCCTTCTCCTCCCACCTTCAATCTTTCCCAGAATCAGGGTGTTTTCCAATGAGTCAGTTTTTCGCATCAGGTGGCAAAAGTATTGGAGTTTCAGCTTCAGCATCAGTCCTTCCAATGAATATTCAGGACTAATTTCCTTTAAGATGGACTGGTTGGATCTCCTTGCAGTCCAAGGGACTCTCAAGAGTCTTCTCCAACACCACAGTTCAAAAACATCAATTCTTTGGTGTTCAACTTTCTTTGTGGTCCAACTTTCACATCCATACATGACTACTGGGAAAAAAATAGCTTTGACTAGATGGACCTTTGTTGCCAAAGTAAGGTCTCTGCTTTTTAATATGCTGTCTAGGTTGATCATAACTTTTCTTCCAAGGAGAAAGTGTTTTTTTTTTTTTTCATGGTTGTAGTCACCATCTGCAGTGATTTTGGAGCCCTCAAAAAAATAAATAAATAAAAATAAAGTCTCTCACTGTTTCCATTGTTTCCTCATCTGTTTTCCATGAAGTGATGGGACCAGATGCGATGATCCTAGTTTTCTGAATGTTGCATTTTAAGCCAAATTTTTACTCTCCTCTTTCACTTTCATTAATAGCCTCTTTAGTTCTTTGCTTTCTGCCATGAGGGTGGTGTCATCTGCGTACCTGAGGTTATTGATATTTCTCCTAACAATCTTGATCGCAGCTTGTGCTTCATCCAGCCTGGAACTTTGCATGATGTACTCTTCATATAAGCTAAATAAGCAGAGTGACAGTATACAGCCTTGTTACTCCTTTCCCGATTTGGAACCAGTCTGTTGTCCCACGTCCAGTTCTAACTGTTGCTTCCTGACCTGCATACAGATTTCTCAAGAGGCAGGTCAGGTGGTCTGGTGTTCCCACTTTTTAAAGAATTTTCCACAGTTTGTTGTGATCCACACAGTCAAAGGCTTTGTCAGAGTCAATAAAGCAGAAGTAGTTGTTTTTCTGGAACTCTTTTGCTGTTTTGATGATCCAGTGGATATTGACAAATTGATCTCTGGTTCCTCTGCCTTTTCTAAATCCGGCTTGAATATCTGGAAGTTCATGGTTAATGTACTATTGAAGCCTACCTTGGAGAATTTTGAGCATCACTTTATTAGCGTGTGAGATGAATACAATTGTGTGGTAGTTTGAACATTCTTTGGCATTACCTTATTTTGGTATTAGAATGAAAGCTGATCTTTTCCAGTCCTGTGGCTACTGTTGAGTTTCCCAAATTGCTGGCCTATTGAGTGCAGTACTGTAACAGCATCATCTCAGTATTTGAAATAGCTCAACTGGAATTCCATCACCTCCATTAGTTTTGTTCATAATGATGCCTCCTAAGGCCCACTTGACTTCGCATTCCAGGATGTCTGGCTCTAAGTGAGTGATCACACCATCATGGTTATCTGGTTCATGAAGATCTTTTTTGTATAATTCTTCTGTGTATTCTTGCTACCTCTTCTAAATATTGTCTGCTTCATTAGGTCCATACAGTTTCTGTCCTTTATTGTGTTCATCTTTGCATTAAATATTCCCTTGGTATCTCTAATTTTCTTGAAGAGATCTCGAGTCTTTCTCATTCTATTGTTTTCCTGTATTTCTTTGCATTGATTGCTGAGGAAGGATCTCTTATCTCTCCCTGCTACTCTCTGGATTGAAGAAAGTAGGGAAAACCACTAGACCATTCAGATATGACCTAAATCAAATCCCTTATGATTATACAGTGGAAGTGAGAAACAGATTGAAGGGCCTAGATCTGATAGATAGAGTGCCTGATGAACTATGGAATGAGGTTCATGACATTGTACAGGAGACAGGGATCAAGACCATCCCCATGGAAAAGAAATGCACAAAAGCAAAATGGCTGTCTGGGGAGGCCTTACAAATAGCTGTGAAAAGAAGAGAAGTGAAAAGCAAAGGAGAAAAGGAAAAATATAAGCGTCTGAATGCAGAGTTCCAAAGAATAGCAAGAAGAAATAAGAAAGCCTTCCTCAGTGATCAATGCAAAGAAATAGAGGAAAACAACAGAATGGGAAAGACTAGAGATATCTTCAAGAAAATTAGAGATACCAAGGGAACATTTCATGCAAAGATGGGCTCGATAAAGGACAGAAATGATACAGACCTAACAGAAGCAGAAGATATTAAGAAGAGATGGCAAGAATACACAGAAGAACTTTACAAAAAAGATCTTCACGACCAAGATAATCACGATGGTGTGATCACTGACCTAGAGCCAGACATCCTGGAATGTGAAGTCAAGTGGGCCTTAGAAAGCATCACTATGAACAAAGCTAGTGGAGGTGATGGAATTCCAGTTGAGCTATTTCAAATCCTGAAAGATGATTCTGTGAAAGTGCAACACTCAATATGCCAGCAAATTTGGAAAACTCAGCAGTGGCCACAAGACTGAAAAGGATCAGTTTTCATTCCAATCCCAAAGAAAGGCAATTCCAAAGAATGCTCAAAGTACCGCACAGTTGCACTCATCTCACATGCTAGTAAAGTAATGCTCAAAATTCTCCAAGCCAGGCTTCAGCAATACGTCAACAGTGAACTTCCTGATGTTCAAGTTGGTTTTAGAAAAGGCAGAGGAACCAGAGATCAAATTGCCAACATCTGCTGGATCATGGATAAAGCAAGAGAGTTCCAGAAGAACATCTATTTCTGCTTTATTGACTCTGCCAAAGCCTTTGACTGTGTGGATCACAATAAACTGTGGAAAATTCTGAAAGAAATGGGAATAGCAGACCACCTGACCTGCCTCTTGAGAAATTTGTATGCAGGTCAGGAAGCAACAGTTAGAACTGGCATGGAACAACAGACTGGTTCCAAATCAGGAAAGGAGAACGTCAAGGTTGTATATTGTCACCCTGCTTATTTAACTTATATGCAGAGTACATCATGAGAAACGCTGGACTGGAAGAAACACAAGCTGGAATGAAGATTGTAAGGAGAAATATCAATAACCTCAGATATGCAGATGACACCACCCTTATGGCAGAAAGTGAAGAGGAACTAAAAAGCCTCTTGATGAAAGTGAAAGAAGAGAGTGAAAAAGTTGGCTTAAAGCTCAACATTCAGAAAACGAAGATCATGGCATCCGGTCCCATCACTTCATGGGAAATAGATGGGGAAACAGTGGAAACAGTGTCAGACTTTATTTTTCTGGGCTCCAAAATCACTGCAGATGGTGATTGAAGCCATGAAATTAAAAGACGCTTACTCCTTGGAAGGAAAGTTATGACCAACCTAGATAGCATATTCCAAAGCAGAGACATTACTTTGCCAACAAAGGTTCGTCTAGTCAAGGCTATGGTTTTTCCTGTAGTCATGTATGGATGTGAGAGTTGGACTGTGAAGAAGGCTGAGCGCTGAAGAATTGATGCTTTTGAACTGTGGTGTTGGAGAAGACTCTTGAGAGTCCCTTGGACTGCAAGGAGATCCAACCAGTCCATTCTAAAGATCAGCCCTGGGATTTCGTTGGAAAGAATGATGCTAAAGCTGAAACTCCAGTACTTTGGCCACCTCATGTGAAGAGTTGACTCATTGGAAAAGACTGATGCTGGGAGGGCTTGGGGGCAGGAGGAGAAGGCGACGACAGAGGATGAGATGGCTGGATGGCATCACTCACTCGATGGACGTGAGTCTGGGTGAACTCTGGGAGTTTGTGATGGACAGGGAGGCCTGGCGTGCTGTAATTCATGGGGTCGCGAAGAGTCAGACATGACTGAGGGACTGAACTGAACTGATGCATTCATATGGGTATATCTTTCCTTTTCTGCTTTGCTTTTAGCTTCTCTTCTTTTCCCAGCTATTTGTAAGGCCTCCTCAGACAACCGTTTTGCCTTTTTGCATCTTTTTCTTGGGCATGCCCTTGATTACTGTCTCCTGTACAATGTCATGGACCTCCACCCATAGTTCTTCAGGCACTCTGTCTATCAGATCTAATCCCTTGAATCTATTTGCCACTTCCACTGTATAATCATAAGGGATTTAATTAGGTCATGCCTGAATAGCCTAGTGGTTTTCTTTACTTTCTTACATTCAAGTCTGAATTTGGCAGTAAGGAGTTCATGATCTGGGCTACATCCAGCTCCAGTCTTGTTTTTGATGGGTGGAGAGTTCTGACAAAACTTGGTCCACTGGAGAAGGCAATGGAAATCCACTGCAGCATTCTTGCCTGAAAATCCCATGAACAGTATGAAAGGGTCAAAAGGTATGACACTGAAAGATGAACTATCCCGGTCGGTAGGTGCCCAATATGCTACTGGAGAAGAGTGGTGAACTAACTCCAGAAAGAATGAAGAGACGGAGCCAAAGAAAAACAATGGACCCAAAGCGAAAACAATGCCCAGTTCTGGATGTGACTGGTAATGGAAGTAAAGTCCGATGCTGTAAAAACAATATTGCATAGGAACCTGTAATGGTAGAGACATGAACCAAGGTAAATTGGAAGTGGTTAAATGGCAGATGGAAAAAGTGAACATTGGCATTTTAGGAATCAGTGAACTAAAATGGACTAGAATGGGTGAATTTAACTCAGATGTCCATTATATCTACTACTGTGGGCAGGAATCCCTTAGAAGAAATGGAGTAGCCTGCATAGTCATCATTAAAATCTGAAATGCAGTAACTGGATGCAGTCTCAAAAATGACAGAATGATCTCTGTTCGTTTCCAGTGTAAGCCATTCAATATCACAGTAATCCAAGTCTATGCCCTGACTAGTAATGCTGAAGAAGCTGAAGTTGAACAGTTCTATGAAGACTTACATGACCTTCTAGAACTAACATCCAAAAAAAGACATCCTTTTCATTATAGGGTACTAAAATGCAAAAGTAGGAAGTCAAGTCAAATTTGGCCTTGGAGTACAAAATAAAGCAGGACAGAGACTAACAGTTTTGCCAAGAGAATGCAGTGGTCATAGCAAACACCCTCTTCCAACAAAGATAGTAGCATGTCTCTATTTAGTAAAATGGAAACAGCAATATGTATTCTTAGACACAATTTTCTTAACCCTAAATATGAGTTTGATATGTGTGGGGTTGTAAAATTATTTTACGAATGCTCTTTTGACTATACGTGTGCTGTGCTCAGTCTCTCAGTTATGTCTGACTCTGCAAACCTATGGACTATAGACCGCCAGGCTCCTCTGTCCATGGGGATTCTCCAGGCAAGAATACAGAAGTGGGTTGCCATGCTCTCCTCCAGGAGATCTTCCCAACCCAGGGATTGAACCCAGGTCTTACATATTGCAGGTGGATTCTTTACCATCTGAGCCACCAGGGAAGCCCATGAATACTGGAATGGGTAGCCTATCTGTTCTCCAGTGGATCTTCCCAACCCAGGAATTGAACTGGGGTCTCCTGCATTGCTTCCTGGTGGCTCAGACAGTAAAATGTCTGCTTGCAGTGCGGAGACCTAGTTTCAACCCCTGGGTTGGGAAGATCCCCTCGAGAAGGAAATGGCAACCCACTCCAGTACTCTTGCCTGGAAAATTTCACGGACTGAGGAGCCTGGTAGGTTACAGTCCATGGGGTCGCAAAGAGTCGGACATGATTGAGTGACTTCACTACTACTACTCACAACTACTCCTGCATTGCAGGTGGATTCTTTATCAGCAGAGCTACCAGGGAAGCCCATCTCAGTATTACATGCTTTCATTAGATCTCATTTTTTTGCAGTCTGAAGATGCCGGCCTCATTCCCTGGGGGCTATTAAACAGTTCAATGGATGACAAATCTTAGAAGAAAGGAAATGGTCCCCCAAAGATTAGTCTTGAGCTCAACTCATATAAAGAAAGCTCCAGTCAAATAATAGTGTCTCAGCTATTTTTGGAGCAATTTCATTAGCTTTAGCTGAGGTTTAGTGCACCTAACTCTGTCTCTTTTTTTTTCCTTTTATGTCTCTATTTTCATATTTACCTCACTTTGATTTTAGTATATAGTTATAGGAAAGTATTTATTTATTTATTTGAAATCAAATTTTTAAAGCTCCCTTCAATGTCTTTCCTGATAGCTCAGTTGGCACTCCAATTTTCTTGGGCTTCTCTTGTGGCTCAGCTGGTAAAAAATCCGCCTGCAATGAGGGAGACCTGGATTTGATCCCTGGGTTGAGAAGATCCCCTGGAGAAGGGAAAGGCTACCCACTACAGTATTCTGGCCTGGAGAATTCCATGGACGAATCCTTGGGGTCGCAAAGAGTCAGGCACGACTGAGCACCTTTCACTTCAATATCCTACTGCTTTAGCAGGAACAGTGATACTGCAACATAAACTGAAAGAAAAAATCTTCCACATAGACTGATAAGAGGTTTATGAACTTCTTGCTTGATGTTGAGTTTTTTCTTTCTTTCTTTCTTTTTGTTTTTTGCTCAATATCACAAGGAAAAGTGAAGCATTACTCCAGACCTCATTTTGGTGTTGGTGCCATTCTCCAGGACTGTGATTCACAAATTTTCTTCAAGAATAAATATTTCACATTGTCTAGGAGAGAAACTTTTCTTGAAAATAATTGCAAATTTTTCAGTTTTGTGGGGAAAATTCTTGGGCAGTTAAGTGATATTACCTCAGCACTCACAGTACACTTCCTCTGCCATAATAGGTTACATAATTTAAATAAATTTAGTTTTAAGTTTATAGCTAATTCTGAACCAGTGAGCATCCAATATATGTTTTAAATACTGTTCTCATTGAAAATCATTATTTTCCAGTTTTATGAGCTCAGTATGTAACATGATAAGTGGAAAATAACTTTGGCATTATATATTCTCCAAGTCATCTTTAAGAAGCTACACATAATATAAATGGGTGTCTCACATCTTGTACCCTTCAGTTCAGTTCAGATCAGTTCAATTCAGTCACTTAGTCATGTCCGACTCTTTGCAACCCCATGAATCACAGCACGCCAGGCCTCCCTGTCCATTACCAACTCCGGAGTTCACTCAAATTCATGTTCATCAAGTTGGTGATGCCATCCAGCCATCTCATCCTCTATCGTCCCCTTCTCCTCCTGCCCCCAATCCCTCCCAGCATCAGAGTCTTATACCCTTATGATAGGTCAAAAAAATAACTTTCTATGTCTAGCTTTACATAGTCTGCAAAGGTGCTTTCAATAAATAAATAAAAAGAATACTATAATATTTAATTTAGCTACAGAAAGCAAGCAAACAGAACAGGGAAGTAAATTTATAAATGCTGGCTTCTCTGGTTTTAGAATAAAATGCTACATTTAATCTCTTTAAATGTTCTAAAAATGCATTACATGGGTTTATTTCTGAGTTTTGAAAGCTTTATTGAAGTGTTATAATTATCAGGAGCAAGGGATATAAGTGTTATAAAACTTGTACTTTTTTTTTCTGAGCTATGTACATTAGTTGAATCTCTAGGCGGACTTCTTAACTACTGGATAACTTTATATACATGCACACACACACACACACACACACATACAGAAACATCAGATCAGATCAGTTGCTCAGTCATGTCCGACTCTTTGTGACCCCATGAATTGCAGCATGCCAGGCCCCCCTGTCCATCACCAACTCCCGGAGTTCACCCAGACTCACGTCCATCGAGTCAGTGATGCCATCCAGCCATCTCATCCTCTGTCGTTCCCTTCTCCTCTTGCCCCCAATCCCTCCCAGCATCAGAGTCTTTTCCAATGAGTCAACTCTTCGCATGAGGTGGCCAAAGTACTGGAGTTTCAGCTTTAGCATCAGTCCTTCCAAAGAAATCCCAGGGCTGATCTCCTTTAGAATGGACTGGTTGGATCTTCCTGCAGTCCAAGGGACTCTCAAGAGTCTTCTCCAACACCACAGTTCAAAAGCATCAATTCTTCGGCGCTCAGCCTTCTTCACAGTCCAACTCTCACATCCACACATGACCACAGGAAAAACCATAGCCTTGACTAGACGAACCTTTGTTGGCAAAGTAATGTCTCTGCTTTGGAATATGCTATCTAGGTTGGTCATAACTTTCCTTGCAAGGAGTAAGCATCTTTTAATTTCATAAACATATATACACGCATATATATGCCTCTGCATTACAAGCAGGCAATCAATCTAATACTTAATACATTGCAGAGATGTCGCTTACCACAAATACTTTTAAGCCAGGTCTTCCTTCCTGTCACTGGTACCTAGCTTTCAGATTCTCTGTCTGTGCTGCATTTGCTTAACTTTGATTTTAAGGCCATTGAATTGACTGTGTACTCTGCTGTGTCTTGTACATTGTGGGATAAATGGGCTCTAATCAACAGGAGTCTTCCAGTATGCAAATGACTTCCTGGGATTAAGTTAGCACACTGGGAACTGTGCTTCCCCTTTTGGGTCACCAGAGTAACATTTAGCAAATTGTCGTTGGGATGGGCTCAGTGATATACCCGAGCTCTGAATAAGTTAATTGCAGATCCTAGGGTACCTTACTTAGTCTCAGGGCCCAAATGAAAACAAGCATTTGGGTAGTTTGCCTGTAAGTACTGAGTTGATGGTGTATGAAATGCTCTGAACTTTTCAGAACTGCTGTGTAAATGAGCAGTGTTTCTTCACTTGCCTGTTCATTCTTTGGGATATCCTGCCCTTCCTGGGACAGAGCAGAGACAACTGTTCTTCTCTTTGTCTCAACCTTTGGGGAATCTGTTTATCAGCTGTTAGCAAAGAATCCTCTTACTTACCTTCATGACTTGCAGAAGCTTTGTCAGACATGGGAAAGCTATCACTGTGCATCTGAATTTTGAGGATTAAATGGAAGTTCTCTGAAATGTCTTGTGTTTTCTAGGTTTTCTGGGATTGTTTTAAGTACTTCAGCAAGTGAATAAATGAAGCTTACTTTCTATTTAGGGGTGGAGGAAATCAGTAAACTCTATACCTTCTAACACTTTTCAACCCACAGAACATGCAATTTAAGATGCATGAGATCTGAACTCTACAATTAAGTGATGAGAAAAGAGTTTTGGAAAGGGAGAAGGTTAAATGAGAAGAGAACAGATCAGGTTAATGCCATCTTTCTTGAATGGCAATTTGGCCTTTGAGCAACGGCAATTAATGTAAGATAATTCCCTTTTTTTCATTAGAAAACATTTGACTCTAAAGTCACACTGAATGATGTGACTTTGGGATGCTGAGGCCTGTGTGTGTGCATGCTCAGTTGCTCAATCATACCCCACTCTTTTGCAAACCCATGAAGTGTAACCTGCCAGGCTCCTCTGTCCATGGGATTTCCCAGGCAAGAATACTGGAATGGATGGCCGTTTTTCTTCTTCAGGGGATCTTCTAGACCCGGGGATAAAAAACTGTGACTTCTACGTCTCCTACACTGCAGGTTATTCTTTACCTCTGAACCACCAGAGAAGCCCAATGAGGCCCACGCATGTAAGTGAGCGTGGTAGTCGCTTAGTTGTGTCCAAATCTTTGTGACCCCAAGGACTAGAGCCTGCCAATCGCCTCTGTCCATGGAACTCTCCAGGCAAGAATACTGGAGTGGATTGCCAAGCCCTGCTCCAGGGGATCTTCCCAACCCAGAGATTGAACCCAGGTCTTTTGTGTCACAGGCAGATTCTTTACCATTTTGGCTACCAGGGAAGTCCATTGAGGCCCATAGAGGAAAAACATTCAGATTTTTAGGACAACTCAATTAGGGGGAAAAAGGTTCTTTCTAGAAAACTAAAGTGCCTGACTATATGTCCCAAATTATAGAGACTGACAGACATGGGCCCTACCCTCTCATAACCCCTTCATGAAAAGTACAGCCTTCCATTACACTTATGAGAAGACTGTTGAAGAAGAAGGTTTAAGGGAACTCCTGAGTAAAATAACTAAATATACATTTATCTATTAATTTTAAACGAAAAGCAAAATTCATTATTTTGCCAGAACATTGGACAGTTTCCATTAACATTTGCTGTGCCACTGAGATATGCAACTGTAATTACATATCTGTAACTGAAATACAATTTAAAAATATTGTATGCATTTTAAAGCATATGGGACTCTGAAATTGTCTAAATCAAAACTACATAAAAAAATAACTCATTCACACCAACCCATATTCAGAAATTATATTAAACACACACATATATGTGCTTTATATTCATATATACATATTAGATTTCTATTCTTGTCTGTGTATGAATGTATATATGAATGAATATAATTATGTAAGCATGAAAACTGGGAAGCAATTGCATCACATGATAATAATATATACTTTTCAAATAAATTTTTTTAGCTATAGACAGTAGTAAAATGCTCATGATTTTTCAGAATTTGTTCCTGAATATTTTTTCTCCCTTAAATGGACACTCCTTTAAAATCCAAGCAGTTTATATCCTGGTTAAAAAGAAGTATATTGGGTTGCAGTTTGAAAGAGCAAGATCTGCCAATGCATTTTCTTGTGACTGTCAAGAGCCCACGTTTCCTTCTGTAAGATCAGTGTTTATAAATCACTTGCTCTCTAAGCAACCACTTAACAGACATCATCTCTTGAAACATCACAATATTCCTGTGAGGGTACAAAGGAGCAAATAGCATTCTTCTCACTGATTAGAATCTGAGGCTTTTGGTTGAGTTACTGAATCACAGCGATGCCTGTGTGTCAAATGACACAGTAAACTTAGAGCAACAATGATAACCCGAGGGCAATATTCTCACTACTGTAGTTGCAATTGGTATCTCGGGGCAACTGAATGTCCTTTACCTATCAAAGAGGTGTGAGAGATGGAACATTCATGATAAAAATAGGTACATATTTCTTCCAGCAGTACCCTTACAGGTTAATGTGAATTTTATTTGCACATTCAAATTCCGCAGTTAGATTTCAGCAGTTCACAGCCTAAACCAAAAATAATAATAATAATAACATTCATTATATTTCTGCTTGAATTTTATTTTTCAAAACCCTTCTTCTTTCTACCTGAATCAACTGTGACAATCGAGTTTACAAATTATTTTTCTTTTGATTAGCCACCCTCAATTTGCAATCATGCACAGCTTTTTTTTTTTTTTTCTGGAATATTATGACAGTTCCATGTGATATGTTTCCTGGATAAGATGATTTTTTATTGTGTAAAGTTTACTAACAGGGTTAGCAATATTAATGCATAATATCATGCATGGTTGTTTGGACATTATTTTAGAGGCTGCTTACAGCTGCCCTGAGTGTTTATTGTTGGCTGTGAATTAGTCTGCTGTTATAACATGACATGTTCAGTAAAATGACATGGCTTGGTGTCTAGCTCAAGGCTTCTGTTTTAGCAATATGAAGTCAGTAAAAAATAATTCTTCTCAGTCTAAAATGTTCTAAACTGTTTGCATAAAAATAAATGGAGTACGGACTAAAATTCCACTTATTCACACACTATCATTATACTTAATACTATAAAGCTGATTGCTAAAGATCCCTCCTGCATTGTAAAGAAAACTATTTCATAATAGTTTCGTAAAAGTGTGGCTTCCAGGGGAAACCCTCATCTGGACTTTCTATTGATGACAATTTAATGTTTTATATCTTTTCCAGACTTTGAACAGTTTAGTGGAAATGTCTGTGGATGCACAAATTTGTTTTTGTCACTTTCTCAAATTCAGTTTATATTTGACTTATATCTTGAACAAAGGCAGATTATCAAATGTTAACCTTTGCTGAAGCATTGTTTTATAATTTGTGCAGTTCCATTAAAAACAGGCTTAAGGATTGGATTGAGGCAATGAACTGAGCTTCACTGCTTCCCCTCCCTTAGGAGGAGCAGCTCAGCTCTCATTTCTCTTTTCTATTAAGCTTTTGTTTTAGATATCATAAGAAGAAATGGCTCACGAATATCGGGAATAAAACAAGTTCAGCTCCATTAGTTGATGAGCTGGCTGTTTCACTTTCCTTGAAGCATCCTGAATAAACTAGACTGAAGTCAGAGATCTCTATTTTTAATCTCCATATTTGTACTACGATACCAATCATCCTTTCTTTACAATTGCTAGAACTCTATGAGAACATTTTGAAAGACCTTTGAAAAAGATTACTCGTAATTACCTGTTTTTATTAATGTACATGATTCCTTACTAATAAACTCAGATTGTACGGCACTCACCCATGAGAATTCTGAATGTAGACATTTGAATTTGTATAAGTGACAAGATTAGTCCAATTGCTAAACTCATTTTCTAAAGCACTTGGTCATGTAGGTCCTTGAGCAAATTACTCTTTCTAAGACCCTATTTTCCCATCTGTGATGAGGGAAAAATCATAGTATTAACCTCATCTGGTTTTATAACAAACTGGATGATAATTTCAAAGTAAGTAGCACAGTGCCTGGCATAACAGGTGAATATAACAATCAATAAATACTTCTTCTTGTTGTTGCTCCCATTATTATTTACATTCTGTTTGTAAACTTGTCTGTAAATTCATCCTTGATTATATACTGGATAAAACAAGAAAGTATTTTGAGCAGAGAAAGAATAAAAATATGACTTTGTAAAGGCTCTATGTCTCTCTTTTATAATTTTTTTAAACTTCTGCTGAGATCATAACAAACTAATGTGAGTCATTATGATCTCATGAGAAGTATATGAGATGTTTTCATCGAAATTTCACTGAAATCTTAATGCAACCATTATGGTTTTTCCACTGAAATCATAGCCCTATGTTGTGAAGCCATCGTGGTGTATTGTGTCAGTGTACACTCAGGGAGTCCTCACGCACAGACCATTGGCAGGATAAACTATAATGGCTCTTTTCAAGTGGCCATGGTCCACTGTGTCAGTGCACATCGAGGGAGGCTTTCAATCACTGATCCAAGGCTAAAGAGTGCTTCTCTACTATTAGGAGGAGGGATAGTCTGATGAATATTTTGATGAAAAGCTGGTCACTAGATTTTTGCTCATTTTTAATAACCTTCACAGTGATAAAGAGATTAGTATGCTTCATTATTAGTGGAAGGTTCAGGTTTTATTTAAGAATATATACCAGTTGCCATCTTCCCAAGATACAAGATAACTTCTGAAAACCTCTGTCTCCACCTATCAGGGATGAGAGCAACTTGTGGCATTCATTAGCAGATGCTTCAGGGTAACCTTCCAACCTAATCATCCCAGAATCTTTGCCAACCATTAACAAAAGCTGTAGAAAGCACTTCCTCATTATTCTTAAACAATGCATCTCTGCTTGCTATTTGTTACTGGAAATTCTAGATCACAAAAACAGAGTGCTTTCCTAAATTTATTTCTAAATGGAGGGGGAAAAAAAGATGTTAAAAGTCTTGAAGTTCAAGAACAAAATAGTTATTTTAGTCAATTATTCATTAGGGATAGTATGAATCCTTTTTATCATGGTGAAGGAAACGAAGTCTTAGACTATACACATAGACACTCATTTCTCCTGATTTTTAAATTTGCTTGCTTAAATAAAAGCTATAGCCACCTTTATGTATTTTACAATTAACTAATGTTATGAGCCAATTAGGGAATCCAATTTACAAGATAATTCTAAGACTAAAGGCCCCATAAAGGTTAGAAAATTATAAAACACTTTGCAGAGTTCTGGTCTTTGTTTCTTCTCAGAGCATCAACCTTGTCCGAGTCGATGTTGCCCTTTGCCACTGATACTTTTTTTTTCATTTCTTCCCCTTTACATTACTTTTCCAGGTATGTGGACTTTTTTCTTAACCTGCTTTTGCCCTCAGCTGAATGTCAGATCATTCTTTCTAAAGTGTGAACTTACAGCTGCAGTTACCTCTGTATGATTTCCATTGTTATTAATCCTTTAAGGAGTACGTATGTTCTAAGTCACTTCAGTCATGTCTGACTCTTTGTGACCACATGGACTGCAGCCTACCAGGCTCCCCTGTCCATGGGACTCTCCAGGCAAGAACACTGGGGTGCGCTGCCATTTCCTTCTCCAGTCAAGAATATATTATTGTCATATAACAATTAAGTCTTACAAACCAACTTCTTAAACACCTCAAAGAAATTAAAGTTAAACGACAAGATTTGTTTGTATCAAGAAAGCTGTTTGTATAACACATGCCAAAAAATTAATTTTATGTTTGTTGGAAAGACTGTCCATGACTAGATTCACTAGTGACCCAGAATCAATAGAAATAAGACTGAAGAAAGATTAATAATGATCAAATAATAAAAATAGGTAATACAAAATGCCAAATACTGTCTTTCTGCCCAGCCAGGTATATTCTCCCTTTGCTCCATTCTGGTTCTTAGTGGGTTGAAACTAAGGGTTTTATTGTTGCAGTTTCCTTGACCTTTGGTATCTAGTTAGTTGGCTGCAATCAGTGGGGGGCATAAGCAAGAAATATGAGGGAATGACAAGGTGGTCAGCTAATGTTTCCTTGGCTCGTCTCCTTTAGTTCACTAGTCTGGAAGTGGCTGAAAGTCAGTTCTCAGGCCTTTAACAATATTGGGACTGTAGACATGGATAGAAATGACTTCTTGTTCTTGCTAGTTCTTGGAAATCTTAGCATGTATTTTTGAATCCTTTACAATGGTACATTTATCTATAACTGTAAGTCCATCATTAAAATTTTTCATTTAAGCCATTTGAGTAGAATTATCTTTCCAGTGAGACTATTATTGATATAACAAATGGTGCTGGTCCCAAGAAACATACTAATAAAATTGTATGGGATTCTGGGATTGGTTACACTCACCTTACCTGCCTCCTGAGAAATCTGTATGCAGGTCAAGAAGGAACAGTTAGAACCAGACATGGAAAAACAGGCTGGTTCCAAATTGGGAAAGGAGTACATCAAGGATGTATATTGTCACCCTACTCGTTCATCCTATATGCAGAGTACATCAAGCAAAATTCTGGGCTGGATGAAGCACAAGCTGGAATCAAGATTGCCAGGAGAAATGTCAATAACCTCAGATATGCAGATGACACCAACCTTATGACAGAAAGTGAAGAAGAACTAAAGAGCTTCTTGATGAAAGTGAAAGAGGAGAGTGAAAATGTTGGCTTAAAATTCAACATTAAAAAATGAAGATCATGGAATCTGGTCCCATCACTTCAAGGCACATAGATGGGGAAACAATGGAAACAGTGACAGACTTTATTTTCTTGGGCTCCAAAATCACTGCAGGTAGTGATTGCAGCCATGAAATTAAAAGATACTTGCTCCTTGGAAGAAAAGCTATGACAAACCTAGAGAGCATATAAAAAAGCAGAGACATTACTTTTCCCACAACAATTCGTCTAGTCAAAGCTATGGTTTTTCCAGTGGTCATGTATGGATGTGAGAGTTGGACCATAAAGAAAGCTGAACACTGAAAAATAGATGCTTTTGAACTGTGGTGTTAGAGAAGACTCTTGAAAGTTCCTTGGACTGCAAGGAGATCCAACCAGTTCATCCTAAAGGAAATCAGTCCTGAATATTCATTGGAAGGACTGATGCTGAAGCTGAAACTCAAATACTTTGGCCACCTGATGGGAAGAACTGATTCATTGGAAAAGACCCTGATGCTGGGAAAGATTGGAGGCAGAAAGAGAAGGGGATGGAAGAGAATGAGATAGTTCGGATGGCATCACTGACTCAATTTACATGAGTTTGAGCAAGCTCCAGGAGTTGGTGATGGACAGGTAAGCATGGTGTGCTGCAGTCCATGGGGTTGCAAAGAGCTGGACAAAACTGAGTGACTGAACTGAACTGAACTCTCACCAGGGATATATCTATTCTGGCACTTATACTTGGCCACATTTTGACTCTAATAACTTTCTTTGTTGGTCCATTGAAGCCTATACTCACAAGTGTCCTAGTTTCAATAAGTTAAGACTCAAGAATATCCACAGCAGGCCATATAAGGTTAAATACAAACACTTTGAGAAGGTGAGTGGGTGCAGGGCATGCTCTCATGATTATATTAGAATTCATTCTCTCAGCCATTGCCTATGCTACAGACCAGAATATTCCTTTCATCAGGACACTGGGGAATGCATTGTCAAAGAATTATCAACATCCTCTAAAAGCTCCTGTCTTGGCTTCACTCTGGAGGTTAGAGAAGATGGCTGCATATGACACCATTGCATTGCAGGCCTTAATGCCAATAATTAGCTCCTTGAGAGACAAAGGTAAGGTTGCAACACCTAATCATCAGAGACAAGGTGGGACCAATTGCCACAAGGAATAATTGGAGTGCTTTGGAATCCAAGGGCTTTGGCAATGGCTAATTGATATTAGTGTCCTTAAGAGTGAAATAGCCAGACAACCTACTAATGTGGCCCCACCTGCCTCCCATTGGCAGTCCTGTGCATAACAGCGTGTATAAGTGTCAGATGCTAAGAGTTCACAAATGCTCCTTCTTTAGAGAAGTGCTGTCTAATGAACAGATGTCACTTTGTCTTTCTGGGAGGGATGATCTCTTTATCCTTGTGGGTCCAATATTACATTTAAAGGAGGCACATCCTGGAAAAACAAAAGCCCAACCTTCATTGCGTAAACAGTGAGACAAATTCTGTGGTGCAAATCATGACACAAAGTTGCCAGAAGGATGAGCCTAAATAAGCGTAGACTTAAGATGAGCTATCCAGTCCCTACCTAACTTCTTTCCTCACATTCTCCTGTCTGCTTTACTCCTTTACTCTAAAGAGCATTCACTTATTTGAAAATATATTCTTGAACCCTTACCTCAGAATCTGTTTTAGAGGACTTTTCAGAAGTTTACTGGAGCAAATAAGAATAGCATCTCATCTCTTCCTTAGAAAAGGATATTCTTAATGCCAATAAAGTCATTTGGAAGGAACTCGCAGCACACCTTTATTAAAGCACACCTTCTCACAAAGGTGAAGAATGAACTTTGACAACCAAATAAATAATAACTTTGATCGAGGAACTCATTTTTTTGGTGGATAAATTATAGCAACAGGCTCATGTACACAAAAATCACTTGTCTCCTGATACACTCCATTAAATAGAAATAGCTGGCCTGAATAAAGATGGAATGTCTACTAAATGCCCAATTATGTTGGGTCATTGAAAAAGCAAGAGAGTTCCAGAAAAATATCTACTTCTGCTTTATTGACTACATCAAGGACTTTGACTGTGTGGATCACAGCAAACTGTGGAAAATTCTTAAACAGATGGGAATACCTGAGAAATCGGTATGGAGGTCAAGAAGCAACAGCTAGAACTGACATGAAACAACAGACTGGTTCCAAATCGGGAAAGGAGTACATCAAGGTTGTATATTGTCACCCTGCTTACTTAACTTATATGCAGAGTACATGCTGAGAAATGCTGGGCTGGATGAAGCACAAGCTGAAATCAAGATTTCCGGGAGAAATATCAATAACCTCACATAAGCAGATGGCACAAAGCGAAGAAGAACTAAGGAGCTTCTTGAAAGTGAAAGAGGAAAGTGAAAAAGTTGGCTTAAAGCTCAACATTCAGAAAACTAAGATCATGGTATCTGGCCCCTTTACTTCATGGGTAATAGATGGGGAAACAATGAGCAGTGAAAGACATTATTTGGGGGAGCTCCAAAACCACTGCAGATGGTGATTGCAACAATGAAATTAAAAGATGCTTGTTCCTTGGAAGAAAAGCTATGAACAAACTAGACAGCATATTAAAAGGAAGAGATATTACTTTCCCAACAAGGTCTGTCTAGTCAAAGCTTTTGTTTTTTTAGTAGTCATGTATGGATGTGAGAGTTGGACTATAAAGAAAGCTGAGTGCCAAAGAATTGATGCTTTTGAACTGTGGTGTTGGAGAAGACTCTTGAGAGTCCCTTGGACTGCAAGGAGATCCAACCAGTCTAACCTAAAGGAAATCAGTCCTGAATATTCATTGAAAGGACTGATGTTGAAGCTGAAACTCCAATACTTTGGCCACCTGATGTGAAGAAGTGACTCATTTGAAAAGGCCTTGATGCTCAGAAAGATTGAAGGCAGGAGGAGAAGGGGATGATAGAGGATGAGATGGTTGGATGGCATCACTGACTCAATGGACATGAGATTGAGCAAACTCCAGGAGATGGTGATGGACAGGAAAGCCTGGTGTGCTACAATCCATGGGGTCGCAAATAGACACGACTGAGCTACTGAAATGAACTGATGGTGCTGACCAGGAGAATGTATTGTCTAAAATTGAGGTGGTATCCTACAAGGTTCAGAATAAGTTTTAAACTAAACCCCCACACATTAGTATGTCTTTGACAGCCAAAGAGTAGGAATATGGAAAGCCTGGAATGCAGCTGAAGAGTCCTTCCTCCCTCCTTCTCTCACTCTCTCTCTCTCTTCCAGTGTGTGTGTGTGTGTGTTTTAATATGCCTTTGCCACTTACAGATCTTTTATTTCCCTTTACACGACCTTAGTCATGGTAAGACTGTAACTCTTAGAGAAGAATGCTTCAGTGAAAGTGCATAGTCATGCTTCCAGTAAACTGGAAGCTAAGACTACCTCAAGCCATTTTGGGCTCTTTATGCCAGAACACTGCAAGCATAGTGAACAGTCCTAGTTATCAAAGGGAAATTGAGTGATCATTATAAAAATGAGTAAAAGACTAATTTTGAAACAAGCAGTCTTAATCTACATCCAAAACCAATGACCAAAAGTTAACTATAGGGGTCAAGTGAAGACAGGATCGTGAAAGTCTTGTATCATGTAAAAGTGATGAGTTGGGTAGGTCTTCTGGTAAAGAACCAAGACCAACTGAGATGCTGACAAAGATTAAGGGGGAACATAGAATAGGTGATGCAAGAAGAAAGCAATGGTTAACAATTGAGGATTTATGACCTACTTATAGTAGGTGTTGTTGCAACTGTATTTCATATTGTGTTTGGTTCTTTTTTATATGAAAAGCATTGGCTATGATTCATGTTACAGTTTATGTTCTAGATGGTAGGGAGCCTGGACTGAAACCATCCTGTGATGACATGATGGTTAATACAACACTGCTGTCTGTGGTTGAAATATATTTATCCAAGTAGAGGACAGACTTAAATGCTACATGACAAAAGGAGTAGAATGTTCTGGTTATAAAACTATTCCTCCCTTGTCTCATACAACCTCTGTTCCTTGTGCAGTAAACTGGAGGCAGCTGCCTGATAAGGGCCTCATCGCGTGGGCTCCTTTGTCTGCCTTGGATTCAACCACAGTGAAGCCAGGCCAGGTGATGGTAGGAAGAAATGGCTGCAGCTCACTAGGCACTGGCACCGTCGGTTCCTCTCCTCCTCCTCCTTCAGGCTTAGTTGTAGCAATGACGCCCTCCTGCCGCTAGTCTGTGCACGTCCCACATTCCTTTTTGGGCCCCTGAACATTTCCACACACCTCTTTTAACAGATTATCCATTAACTTCTCTTTAGTGAAACACACATGAGAGGAATACTTTTGTTTTGGGGGACCACAGTTAACACAATGTGCCAATCATCAATGGGTCAGTCACTTTTGCAGGAATTATCCTACTACTTCCTTCCAAGCTGATAAGTTAAGAGCTACTCCTTTGGCATTTTATTAATGAGGAAAACACACCACTAATGGCAAATATCTTGTCCAAAATCATACAGATAGTAGGTAGTACCGCACAGAATTGACTCAGGAAATTTTTAGTCAAGTTTAATATTTGAGTGCCTTAAAAAATTAGAGGTATACAGTTTTGTGTAAATAAAATGTCCATTAGAAATGGGATAGTCTACTTGTAGAACAAATAAAAACAGGCAATAAGATAAAGTATTTCTATACCGAAATTCTTTCTTGTTTTTGTTGTTCAGTCACTCAATCGTGTCTGACTCTTTGCGACCCCAGGGACTGCACCACTCCAGGCTTCCCTGTCCTTCACTATCTCCTGGAGTTTGCTCACACTCATATTCATTGAGTCAATGATGCCATCCAACCATCTCATCCTCTATTGCCCCTTCTCCTCCTGCCCTCAATCTTTCCCAACTTCAGGGTCTTTTCCAATGAGTTGGCTCTTTGCTTCATGTGGCTAAAGCACGCCAGAAAACTGCACAGTACACAAAGATGTATGTACTTTGGCACACCAATTTTGCATCCTATAATATAATCTAAGCTCTTTGTTATTATGTACTCAAACTTTAAAAGAGTATTCAACATTTCTGCTGGAACTGGTTTTCTGAAAGAGTATTTTTATTTGAATTTGGTGACATTTTTCTTCATTCTTTCTTTCAGTTTCTCTGGTCGTTCCCTGTATTCCCACATAGCCTTCTAATTCCATATGCAGTTAAAATTGTTGGGGTTCATGACTTTATTTGGGAGCCTCTCCTGTTCTTTCTTCTGCTGCTTCTCCTCTCTCTTCTTCTCTTTCATTTTAATTTTATATTAGTTTTTCTTTCACTACATGTTTGGCTATAGGTGTATCCATTAAAGTAAAGTGCTAGCAATGATTTACCTGGTGAATTTGTCCTGAATGAGGTCTGGTTGGTTGAGTTTGTATTTTCACGATCTGGAATTATACAATCGATATTGAATAAAAAAGTCATAAATCAATAGAAAATGACAGTAATAGATACAAAAACACTCAAGCTAGGAATTCAGACTACTGGGATCTGCCATCTCTGCAACATACAACTGCCTCAAATACACAAGTTTTCTGTTGGTTTCCTCATTTGTGAAACCCTATTCATGAGCTGACTCTGTGTTTTTAAATGATTTTTAGATTTTTTTTTCTACTGGCCAAATTAAGTAATAAAGATCTGCTTTTGATATTAACTGGTATCCCCAAAAAATGTGTTACATATTCAAATAAACACATAACATAGTGTTATCCATATTGCTAACTTTGAGCAAATTAATGTCTAAGCATTTTAAATTTGTAAAAATTTTTTTAAATCAAACAACGCTTGTTTAAACAGAGAAGAATTATATTATAAGCAGTACATTTTAAATAAGAACCACATTTTTCTATGCTGAAAACCTCATTGCACATAATACAGTGAGAAAGTCTAAATACAACATGAATTTGAAAAGCAAAAAGTAAGAAGAATCAGTCACCATCTGAATCATCATTTTAATACATAAATTTTCCAACATAATATTATATTTGTTCTTAAAGTAACACCACATGGGACAAAAACACAGATCTCTGGATAGGGGATGAAAAGCCATAGAAGAAAATTGTTGCTTTTCTTAAAAATGAAAAAAAAGATATCTTTCAAGAGTCAGTGTTTTGGCATGAACAAAAACTCTATTTTAAGATCATCTGAAAATGACTGTCTATGTATGGTTAGTGAGAGACTGAAGCTATTTCCGAGAAAATGAATGAGTCACAGTAATGAGTTCTTCCTTTATCGTAGAGTTTAAAATAGACTACTCACACTCTTTCTTGGTTGAAGCTACAGCAGCACACAAGCGTCTTTGAAGCTGAATCTCTGCCAAAAAAAAAAGGCTCACATTCAACATTTCTGATACATTTCACATGAACTGATCATTAGTAACAGAGTGGCACACTTCATTATTATTGTCAGTAAAGATTTTGATAAGTTTTGAGACCCAACGTGAAAATTCCAGTGTGCATGAATTTTTCAAAAAATTGAATAATGACACATTCACAGTGACCCCAGACTGGGCAAATGATTATGAAAACTGAACAAGAGAAGGTAAACATATGAAAGTACTTTCAATCTCAGGATGTCTTTTCTTCTTATTTCTCTCCCATTCCACTCATTTCTTTATTTCTTCTCTTTTCTCTAGTCTTATCTTTATCACATTTTTCACATTTCTCTTGGTTTTTCTCTTATTTCTTCCCTGATATCTTGTTTGATCTTTTTTATTCTCTCTCCTCCACTTTCTAACTCCTTTCTTCTGATCTCTTTCATCTCATTCCCTTTCTAATTCTTCATCTTCATATGAATTATACTTTGAAAAAGTAGGAAGGACTAAGTCTAATGATGATTATTATAACTAAGGAATGTATTTTTGAATGGAAAATTTAGGTCACTTACCTCAATATCATCATTTGGTTCAAATATTATAAAAACTTAATAAATTAAAGTAAAATCACTCTGAGATTTTCTTCTTTTTAACATGAGGCTTATCTTTTAAAATAATTATTTTTCAGCTTGACCAAAGAATGAGATTGTGTTATGATGAGAGCCATGTGCCAAAGATCAAGCTGGCCTACTTCTCGATGTTGTCCTGCTTGAGCAAATTGGCAGCTCATCAATGCAGTGGTTGATGATGCAAACAAAAATACATGCATAGGAGGCCGGTCTGCCTGCTGTTATGTGGGGCCAAAGAGTTCCTCTTGCCAGCTGCTGAGTACACTTGTAGGGCTGCTCCTGGCAGACAGGCTTCCCTGGAGCAGGAGATTTGGAAAGTCTTTCCCATACATATGAAAGGGCATGTTACTAGCTATCACTCTGAGAATTAAAGAAAATGTCTCTAATGAGCTTCACATTTAGAAACATCATGGTCTGGAGGGAGAAAGCATTTAAATTCATGTCAGGATTTTGGGCATATCCCACTGAGCTCTATTTTACTAAAGAAATAGATTTAAAAGAGAAACCTGAAAAAGGACAAGGTATTTCAAAGATATAGGCTGGGAGAGGTGAAGAGTATATACAAGTAGTGAAAGTGTTAGTCGTTCAGTCGTGTCTGACTCTGTGACCCCATGGACTGTAGCCCACCAGGTATCTCTGTCCATTAAATTTTCCAGGCAAGGATACTGGAGGAGGTTACCATTCCCTTCTCCAGGGGATCTTCTTGACCCAGGAGTTGAACTCAGGTCTCCTGCATTGCAGAAAGATTCTTTACTGTCTGAGCCACCAGGAAGTATATACATAGGGAATAGAAAAAAATAATCTTACCGTTTGTACTGATGTCAGTGTGTAGAGCACCAAAGAATTGATGCTTTTGAACTGTGGTGTTGGAGAAGACTCTTGAGAGTCCCTTGGACTGCAAGGAGATCCAACCAGTCCATTCTGAAGGAGATCAGCCCTGGGATTTCTTTGGAAGGAATGATGCTAAAGCTGAAACTCCAGTACTTTGGCCACCTCATGCAAAGAGTTGACTCATTGGAAAAGACTCTGATGCTGGGAGGGATTGGGGGCAGAGGATGAAATGGCTGGATAGTATCACTGACTCGATGGACATGAGTTTGGGTGAACTCTGGGAGTTGGTGATGGACAGGCAGGCCTGGCATGCTGCGATTCATGAGGTCGCAAAGAGTCAGACACGACTGAGTGACTGAACTGAACTGATGGAATAAGAACACTTTTTCCCTATGTCCCAATGTAGTTAACCATCCTCAGGCTAAAATAATCACTCAATTTTCTGTAGTCCAAGTGTAGGTTTGTTTCTTGCCTCCATCCCTTTTCTTTTCCTTTCCCTTCCTTGAAAGATTTAAAGCAACTTATTATAATAGTACTAAGTACACTGGGAAAGGATGAAGCAATTCACCTGAAACATGAAATGGGAGATGACAGTGGGGGCTAGAAACCAAATAATTGAGATAGTATTGGTAATAATAAAGAAAATACACATTTTTAATGAAATCACAATGTAACTAACAAAATTAAATTTTTAACATTGTCCAACAAACAATCCATAATTGAATTTCTCTTCTTATTCCTAAATAATTATTTTATTAATTGTATCAGATTCCAAACTTGATTGATTGAGTTTCACATATTCTATCTGGCTGTTATTTAAGTTATTAAGTCTGATAATTTAAATATATTTCTTAAGGATGGCACTTCAAATAGAACCTTAACATTGCCTTAATATTACTTTTGGTTTAAGATTTATGAATTATATTCATTTAAAAAAATAAATTCAAAGCTATTAAAAACAGAACCAACATACCATTGTCTAAGTCAGAAGATAACCAATTTCTCAAAAAAAAGATTTGGGAGAAAAATGTAGAAATTATGCAAAAATATTTTGTTTTCAAACTTTAAATATTATTTCAAGAAAAATATGTGCATGCATTTAAAAATATGTTTAAATTTATGAATATATTTATATTGGTTTAATACACTTAAAATATATAATAAGCTAGCTCTCATTTTTATTACCTCACATATTAGAGGAAATATTTCTGAGTCATTATTAGTAATTAGATAATCTAATATTAAATTTAAATTCTAGATGTCTCAAACAATAAAATATTATTTATATTGTCAATAAAAAGCTTTCTTAGTCTTCATTAATAATTTGCATTTCAGAAGATCGAAATTATAATGACTAGTTATACTTATAAATTCTTAACAATTCATCATTAATATTTGAGATTATAAGCATATAAATAGGTTTGTAGGCATAAATTTACAGATAGAATTCTCAGCCTCTTTCTTATATTTCAGTCACACTTTGGCTGCACTTCATAAGCAGAAATGGAATACTTATGCATATTTGAAATTTCTTTTCTATGAAAAGAAATTTCAAAATATTTTTTTCTTGCCTTTTAATTTTTTTAACTAAAGTGTACTGTGAGTTTATGACTATTCTAATAAAAAGAAAAAAAGCAAATATTTCTTAATTTAGATAACATTTTCATTCTATTTCTTCCTTACTCTGTAGTTTCAGAAGAGTTTAAAAAGTCCCCTGTCCACATTTCAAAAAATCTGACACTCACATCACAAGCCTCACCTTTATCTAGTGAACTCCAGACTGCTGCTGCTGCTGCTGCTGCTAAGTCGCTTCAGTCGTGTCCGACTCTGTGCGACCCCATAGACGGCAGCCCACCAGGCTCCTCTGTCCCTGGGATTCTCCAGGCAAGAACACTGGAGTGGGTTGCCATTTCCTTCTCTAATGCATGAAAGTGAAAAGTGAAAGTGAAGTTGCTCAGTTACTTCAGACCCTTAGCAACCTCATGGACTGCAGCCTACCAGGGCCCCTTGTCCATGGGATTTTCCAGGCAAGAGTATTCGAGTGGGTTGCCATTGCCTTCTGCAACTCCAGACTGAGTAGGTATAAAAAATTTTTTGTGCTATTTGGAAAAATTAAATACTTTGTGATTATTTTACATACTTAAAACTTTTTCCATTGCAAACTACAATTCATTAAATATCATTGAACAAAAGACATCTTTCAAATATTGTATTCATGATGGAATTATTTCACTACATATACTGTTAGCAAAAATAGTTTGTTGGCTAAGTTATAAAACATGCTCTTGTTGTGAAAAAATATACACTGAGGGCTCTATTTATTGATATTTAGGTTAAATATACATGCAGAGGTGTGTGTGTGTGTGTTTGTGTGTGTCATATGGTTATGAAGACAAAATTGCTATATGATAAATGAGATTTAGATTATTATAAAGATTATTTTGCAAAAAGACAAAAGGCAAGAATGGATTAATTTTGCAGAATTGTAGATAAAGTTGATCTTTTTCTGATGTGCTAGGGAGATATTTACATTGTTAATAAAAATTCTCCCTCATATAATCATTCAATCAACTCATGGTTGATTCCTTGTTCATGGCCCTGCAGAAAATTAACAAAATGTCACATTTTAAATAACACTATCTTTAACATTTTTTAAAAACTGATTATCCTTATTATAGATGACTTGAATTTTATATGCTCTAAGCTTCATTGTTTTTTTTTTCATGAATTCTAAATTTTGTGTAAGATTTTGCTTTATAAAATATGCTATTTTATAAATACATTATAATATATTTTTATGTTATACAATATAAAATTATATAATGTATTATGTTCATTATGGCAGTATTTTTATCCTAGATATGGCATCTTGTGAGATAAAATATTTGCCTTTTTTTCAGTTCTATTATCCCCTTTCATGGATCACTGCCTTGTTTTGATGCAAAAGGCTTGTGTAACTCAATGAAGCTATGAGCCATGCCATGTATGGCCACCCAAGTCAGATAGGTCACACAGAGAGTTGTAACAAAACTTGATCCACTGGAGGAGGGAATGGCAACCCACTCCAGTGTCTTAGCCATGAGAACTTTGTGAACTGTATAAAAAAGCAAACAAAAATATGACACCAACAGATGAGCTTCCCTGGTCATAAGGTGTCCAGTATGCTCCTGGGGAGTGCCAGAGGACAAACTGCTAACAATTCTAGAAAGAATGAAATGGTTAGGCCAAAGCATAAATGGTGTTCAGTTGTGGATGTGACTGGTGATGAAAGCAAACTCCTATGTTGAAAGAACAGCATTGCTTAGGAACTTGGCATAATAGGTCCATGAATCAAGGCAAATTGGATGTGGTCAAGCAGAGAGTGGCAAGAGTAAACATCTACATCTTAGGAATCAGTGACTAAAATGGATGGGAATGGGTGAATTTAATTCAGATGACCATTATATCTACTACTGAGGGCAAAACTATCATAGAAGAAATGGAGTAGCCCTCATAATCAACAAAATATTCCAAAATGCAGTAATTGGGTGCAAGCTTAAAAACGACAGGAAATGGCAAACCACCCCAGCACTCTTACCTGGAAAATCCCGTGGACAGAGGAGCCTGATAGGCTACAGTTCATGGGGTCGCAAAGATTCGGACACAACTGAGCTACTAGCTAGCTACTTAAAAACGACAAAAGAAAAGAAAAGAAAAATCTATTTGTTTCCAAGGCAAACCAGTCAAAATCACAGCAATCCAAGACTGTGACATAACCACTGATATCAAAGAAACTGAAGTTGATCAGTTCTATGAAAACCTAGAAGACCTCCTAGAACTAAAACCAAAAAAAGACATCGTATTAATCTTAGGAGATTGGAATGCAATAGTAGGAAATCAGGAGACGACTGGAGTAACAGGCAGGTTTGGCTTTGGAGTACAAAATGAAGCAGGGCAAAGGCTAAGAGAGTTTTGTCAAGAGAACATATTAGTCATAGCAAATACCCTTTTCCAACAATATCAGAGATGACTCTTCATATGGACATCACAAAATGGTCAATGTTTAAATCAGATTGATTATGTTTTCTGCATTCTCTTGGCAAAACTTTGTTAGCCTTTGCCCTGCTTCATTTTGTACTCCAAGGCCAAATTTGCCTGTTACTCCAGGTAACTCTTGACTTCCTACTTTTGCATTCCAGTCCCATATGATGAAAAAGTGAAATCACTCAGTCATGTCCAACTCTTTGTGACCCCATGGGCTGTAGCCTACCATGTTCCTCCATCCATGGGATTTTCCAGGCAAGAGTACTGGAGTGGGTTGCCATTTCCTTCTCCAGAGTATGATGAAAAGGATATCTATTTTTGGTGTTAGTTCTAGAAGATATCTGTAGGTCTTCATAGAACCCTTCAACTTCAGCTTCTTCAGCATTAGTGGTTGAGGCATAGACTAGGATTACTGGGATTTGAATGGTTTGCCTTGGAAATGAACAGAGATCATTCTGTCATTTTGAAGATTGCACCAAAGTATGCATTTCAGGCTCTTTTGCTGACTATGAGGGCTACTCTATTTCTTATAAGGGATTCCTGCCCATAGATATAATGGTCATCTGAGTTAAATTCACCCATTCCAGTCCATTTTAGTTCACTGATTCTTAAAATGTCAATGTTCACTCTTGCCATCTCCTGTTTGACCACTTCCAATTTGCCTTGATTCATGGACCTAACATTCCAGGTTCCTATGCAATATTATTTTTTACAGCATCAAACTTTACTTCCATCACCAGTCACATACAAAACTGGGCTTTTTTTTTTTTTTTTTTTTTTTTTGCTTTGGCTCAGCCTTTTCATTCTTTCTGGAACTATTTCTTTGGTCTTCTCCAGTAGCATATTGGGTACCTACCGACCTGGCTAGTTCATCTTTCAGTGTCATATCTTCTGCCTTATCATACTGTACATGGGGCTTTCAGATTGATTATATTCTTTACAGCTGAAGATGCAGAATCTATATACAGTCAGCAAAAACAAGACCAGGAGCTGACTGTGGCTCAAATCATGAATTCCTTATTGCAAATATTCAGGCTTAAATTGGAGAAAGTAAGGAAAACCAGTAGAACATTCAGGTATGACCTAAATCAAATCCCTTATGATCATAGAGTGGAAGTAACAAACAGATTCAAGGGATTAGATCTGACAGAGTGCCTGAAGAACTATGGATGGAGATTTGTAACACTGTACAAAAGGTGGTGATCAAAACCATCTGCAAGAAGAAGAAATGCAAAATGGCTATATGAGGAGGCCTTACAATTAGCTAAGGAAAGAAGAGAAACTAAAGGCGAAGGAGAAAAGGAAAGATATATCCATCTGAATGGAGAGTTCCAAAGAATAGCAAGGAGAGATAAGAAAGCCTTCCTCAGGGATCAATGCAAAGAAAATAGAGGAAAATAATAGGATGGGAAAGACTAGAGATCTCTCCAAGAAAATCAGAAATACCGAGGGAACGTTTCATGCAAAGATGGGCACAATAAAGGACAGAAATGGTATGGTGCTAACAGAAGCAGAAGATATTAAGAAAAGGTGGCAAGAATACACAGAATAACTATACAAAAAAGATCTTCATGACCCAGATAACCATGGTAGTGTGATCACTCACCTAGAGCCAGACACCCTGGAATATGAGGTCAAGTGGGCCTTAGGAAGCATCACTACAAATAAAGCCATTGGAGTTGATGGAATTCCAGCTGAGCTATTTCAAGTCCTAAAAGATGATGCTGTTAAAGTGCTGCACTCAGTATGCCAGAAAATTTGGAAAACTTAGTGGTAGCCACAGGACTGGAAAAGGTTACTTTTCATTCCAATCCCTAAGAAAGGCAATGCCAAGGAATGCTCAAACTACCACACAATTGCACTTATCTCACACGCTAGCACAGCAATGCTCAAAATTCTCCAAGCCAGGGTTCAAAAGTATGTGAACTGAGAACTTCCAGATGTTCAAGCTGGATTCAGAAAAGGCAGAGAAACAAGAGATCAAATTGTCAACACTCATTGGGTTAATAAAAATCCAGAAAAACATGTACTTCTGCTTCATTTAGTCAAACTAAAGCCCTTGACTGTGTGGATTACAACAAACTGTGGAAAATTCTCCAAGAGATGGAAATACTAAACTACATTACCTGCATCCTAAGAAACCTGTATGCCAGTTAGGGAGCAACAGTTAAAACCAGACATGGAACAACAGACTGGATCCAAATAGGAAAAGGAGTACATCAAGGCTGTATATTTTCACTCTGATTATGTAACTTACATGCAGAGTACATCATGAGAAATGCCAGGCTAGATAAAGCACAAGCTGGAATCAAGATTGCCAAGGGAAATATCAACACCCTCAAACATGCAGATGATACCAGTCTAATGGCAGAAAACAAAGAGGAACTAAAGAGCCTCTTGATGACTGTGAAAGGGGAGAGTGAAAAAGCCAGCTTAAAACTCAACATTTAAAAAACCAAGATCATGTTATCAGGTCGCATCACTTCATGGCAAATAGAAAGGGAAAAGTGGAAGCAGTGACAGATTTTATTTTCTTGGGCTCCAAAACCACTGAAGGTGGTGATTGAAGACATGAAATTAAAGGATGCTTTCTGTTTGGAATGTAAGCTATGACACATCTGCTGCTGCTGCTGCCAAGTCACTTCAGTCATGTCCAACTCTGTGTGACCCCATAGACAGCAGCCCACCAGGCTCCCCAGTCCCTGGGATTCTCCAGACAAGAACACTGGAGTGGGTTGCCATTGCCTTCTCTGATGACAGACCTAGACAGCTTATTAAAAAACAGAGATATCACTTTGTCAACAAGGTCCATATAGTCAAGGCTATGGTTTTCCAATACTCATGTATGGATGTGAGAGTTGGACCATAAATAAAAGTCTTGAGTGCTGAAGATTTGATATGTCCCCTCCCTTTTGAACCTCTCTCCCACTTCCCACCCCATCCCTCCCCTCTAGGTTGTCACAGAGGACCAATTAAAATAGAACTACCGGGGGCGGTCCTAAGATGGCAGAGGAATAGGACAAGTAAACCGCTTTCTCCCCCACAAATTCGTCAAAAGAACATTTAAACGCTGAGTAAATTCCACAAAACAACTTCTGAATGCTGGCAGAGGACATCAGGCACCCAGAAAAGCAGCCCATTGTCTTTGAAAGGAGGTAGGAAAAAACATAAAAGACAAAAAGAGAGACAAAAGAGGTAGGGACGGAGCTCCGTCCTGGGAAGGGAGTCTTAAAAAGAGAGAAGTTTCCAAACACCAGGAATCACTCTCACTGCCGAATCTGTGGCGAGCCTTGGAACCACAGAGGGCAATATAACTGGGAGGAAAAATAAATCAGTAATTAAAACCCACAGATTATGTGCCCAACGGTAACTCCCCCAGCTGAGAAGCAGCGCAGATGCCTGCATCCGCCACTAGCAAGTGGGGGCTGGGCAGGGAGGTGCGGGCTGCATTGCTTAGAGTAAAGACCAGGCCTGAATGCCCCGAGGGCAATCTGAGGGATTGGGCTAGCAAATCAGACTGTGGGATAGCTACGATGCGAAAAGCCCTAACCTAAGACACCGTCGGGTACGCTCACAGAACAAAGGACTGAACAGAGCTAGCCGGCTGAAGATCATCCTCCTCTGGTGATAGGCAGCCAAAGCTGGAAGGGGGCAATTGCAGCCCCAGAGAGGCATTATCTACCAAACTGCAAGTAGGCTTCTTTGCTAAATAAGACTTCTTGGGGTTCTGGATGGTCAACATCTACCTGAGAAAGAGCACTGGTTGTACACACAGAAAACCGAGCAGCAGGGACTGGGGAGGTGATAAGTCCCAGAGACTGTGCTTGCCAAACACCTCATCACCTGAGCTGCTTGAACCTGGGAAGGGCACAAAATGCAGGCCCAACCGAGTCTGCGCCTCTGAGGACTACCCGAGTGCCTGAACCTGAACGGCTTAGACCTGGGAGGTGCATGCAGCCCAGGGCCGGCCTTGGACAGTTCCTGGTGGACCAACCTAGAGCTTGAGCAGTGTGGGCAGAGAGGGCACATGCTCCGTGAGCCAGGGCAGGCCCAGTGTGGCTGAGACACTGCGAGCACACACCAGTGTTATTTGTTTGCAGCATCCCTCTTTCCCCACAACGCGACTGAACAAGGGAGCCTAAAAAACGGTCTACCACCACCCCTTTGTGTCAGGGTGGAAATCAGACACTGAAGAGACCAACAAACAGAAGAAACTAAAACAGAGGGAACAACCTTGGAAGCGACAGGTACAATAGATTAAAACCCTGTAGTTAGTACCAATTACATATGAAGGGGCCTATAGATCTTGAGAAATATAAGCCGGACCAAGGACCTATCCAAAAATGAACTGACCCCACACTGCCCACAACAACACCAGAGAAAGTCCTAGATATATTTTACTATTTTTACTATCATTTGTTTTTTTTTTAATTTTAAGTCCTTTATTACTCCTTTAATTTTAATTTTTATAGCCTACTATTATTTTGCAAAAAAAGAGACCCTATTTTTTAAAGCAAACTTCATATATATATATATATATATATATATTATATTATATATTTTGTGACTTTGTTCTTTTTTTTTCTTTTCTTTAATATTATATTTTTGAAAATCCAACCTCTACTCTAGATTTTTAGTCTTCGCTTTTTGGTATTTGTTATCAATTTTGTACTTTTAAGAACCCAATCTTCAGTATCCATTTTTACTTGGGAGCGAGATTACTGGATTGACTGCTCTCTCCCACCTTGGACTCTCCTTTTTCTCCACCAGGTCACCTCTATCTCCTCCCTCCCCCTTCTCTTCTCTACCCAATTCTGTGAATCTCTTTGTGTGTTCCAGATGGTAGAGAACACTTAG
This sequence comes from Bos mutus, assembly GCF_027580195.1. Lineage (NCBI taxonomy): Eukaryota > Metazoa > Chordata > Mammalia > Artiodactyla > Bovidae > Bos > Bos mutus. The sequence goes on along the minus strand of NC_091628.1, from coordinate 4,895,487 downwards.
GGAACAGATTACTGGCTGGATCTGTCTCTCTCCTTTTGATTGCCCCCTTTATCCCCCTGGCCACCTCTGTCTCCTTCCTCCCTCATCTCTTCTTTTCTCTGTATAGCTCCGTGAACATCTCTGAGCAGTCCAGACTGTGGAGGGCACATAAGGAAGTGATTACTGGCTAGCTTGCTCTCTCCTCTTTTGATTCTACCTCATCTCATTCAGGTCACCTCTGACTCCCTCCTCCCTCTTCTCTTCTCCATGTAACTCTGTGAACTTCTCTGGGTGTCCCTACATGTGGAGAAACTTTTCATCTTTAACCTAGATGTTTCACTGATGGTGCTGTACAGATGGAGAAGTCTTGAGGCTACTGTAAAAATAAGACTGAAAACCAGAAGCAGGAGGCTTAAGTCCTAATCCTAAGAACACCAGAGAACTCCTGATTCCAGGGAGAATTAATCGACAGGAGCTCATCAAACACCTCCATACCTACACTGAAACCAAGCACCACCCAAGGGCCAAGAAGTTCCAGAGGAAGACATATCATACAAATTCTCCAGCAACACAGGAACACAGCCCTGAGCTTCAATATACAGGCTGCCCCAAATCACTCCAAACCCACTGACATCTCATAACTCATTCCTGGACACTTTATTGCACTCCAGAGAGAAGAAATCCAGCTCCACCCACCAGAACACTGACACAAGCTTCCCTAACCAGGAAACCTTGATAAGGCACCTGTACAACCCCACCCACAGTGAGGAAACTTCACAATAAAGAGAACTCCACAAACTGCCAGAATACAGAAAGGCCACCCCAAACACAGCAATATAAACAGGATGAAGAGACAGAGGAATACGATAAATGCCCACCAAACCAAGCAAAAGAGGAAGAGATAAGGAATCTACCTGATAAAGAATTCCGAATGATGATAGTGAAAATGATCCAAAATCTTGAAATCAAAATGGAATCACAGATAAATAGCCTGGAGACAAGGATTGAGAAGATGCAAGAAAGATTTAACAAGGACCTAGAAGAAATAAAAAAGAGTCAATATATAATGAATAATGCAATAAGTGAGATAAAAAACTCTCTGGGGGGAACAAATAGAATAACAGAGGCAGAATATAGGATTAGTGAAGTAGACAATAGAATGGTAGAAATAAATGAATCAGAGAGGAAAAAAGAAAAATGAATTAAAATAAATGAGGACAACCTCAGAGACCTCCAGAACAATGTTAAATGCCCCAACATTTGAATCATAGGAGTCCCAGAAGAAGAAGACAAAAAGAAAGAACGTGAGAAAATACTTGAGGAGATAATAGTTGAAAACTTCCCCCAAATGGGAAAGGAAATAATCACCCAAGTCCAAGAAACCCAGAGTCCCAAACAGGATAAACCCAAGGCGAAACACCCCAAGACTCATATTAATCAAATTAACAAAGATCAAACACAAAGAACAAATGTTAAAAGCAGCAGGGGAAAAACAACAAATAACACACAAGGGGATTCCCATAAGGATAACAGCTGATCTTTCAATAGAAACTCTTCAGGCCAGGAGGGAATGGCAGGACATACTTAAAGTGATGAAAGAAAATAACCTACAGCCCAGATTACTGTATCCAGCAAGGATCTCATTCAAATAAGAAGGAGAAATCAAAAGCTTTACAGACAAGCAAAAGCTGAGAGAATTCAGCACCACCAAACCAGCTCTCCAACAAATGCTAAAGGATATTCTCTAGAAAGGAAACACAAAAAGGTTGTATAAACTCTAACCCAAAACAATGAAGTAAATGGCAACAGGATCATACTTATCAATAATTCCCTTAAACGTAAATGGGTTGAATGCCCCAAAGACTGGCTGAATGGATACAAAAACAAGACCTCTATATATGTTGTCTACAAGAGACCCACCTCAAAACAAGTGACACATACAGACTGAAAGTGAAGGGCTGGAAAAGGTTTTCCATGCAAATAGAGACCAAAAGAAAGCAGGAGTAGCAATACTCATATCAGATAAAATAGACTTTAAAACAAAGGCTGTGAAAAGAGACAAAGAAGGACACTACATAATGATGAATGGATCAATTCAAGAAGAAGATATAACAACTATCAACATATATGCACCCAACATAGGAGCAATATGTAAGACAAATGCTAACAAGTATGAAAGGGGAAGTTAACAATAACACAATAATAGTGGGAGACTTTAATACCCCACTCACAACTATGTATAGATCAACTAAACAGAAAATTAACAAGGAAACACAAACTTTAATTGATACAATAGACCAGTTAGACCTAATTGATATCTATAGGACATTTCATCCCAAAACAATGAATTTCACCTTTTTCTCAAGCACACATGGAACCTTCTCTAGGATAGATCACATCCTGGGCTATAAATCTAGCCTTGGTAAATTAAAAAAAAATAAAATCATTCCAAGCAAATTTTCTGACCACAATGCAGTAAGATTAGATCTCAATTACAGGAGAAAAACTATTAAAAATGCCAACCTATGGAGGCTGAACAACACACTGCTGAATAACCAACAAATCAAAGAAGAAATAAAAAAAAGAAATCAAAACATGCATAGAAATGAATGAAAATGAAAACACAACAACCCAAAACCTGTGGGACACTGTAAAAGCAGTGCTAAGGGGAAGGTTCATAGCAATACACATACCTCAAGAAACAAGAAAAAAGTCAAATAAATAACCTAACTCTTCACCAAAAAGCAACTAGAAAAAGAAGAAATGAAGAACCCCAGGGCTAGTAGAAGGAAAGAAATCTTAAAAATTAGGGCAGAAATAAATGCAAAAGAAACAGAAGAGACCATAGCAAAAATCAACAAAGCTGGTTCTTTGAAAGGATAAATAAAATTGATAAGCCACTAGCCAGACTCATCAAGAAACAAAGGGAGAAAAATCAAATCAATAAAATTAGAAACGAAAATGGAAAGATCACAACAGACAACACAAAGGATCCAATACAAAGGATCATAAGAAACTACTATCACCAATTATATGCCAATAAAAAGGACAACTTGGAAGAAATGGACAAATTCTTAGAAAAGTACAACTTTCCAAAACTGAACCAGGAAGAAATAGAAAATCTTAACAGACTCATCACAACCACAGAAATTGAAACTGTAATCAGAAGTCTTCCAGCAAACAAAGCCCAGGTCCAGACAGCTTCATAGCTGAATTCTACCAAAAATTTAGAGAAGAGCTAACACCTATCCTACTCAAACTCTTCCAGAAAACTGAAGAGGAAGGTAAATGTCCAAACTCATTCTATGAGGCTACCATCACCCTAATACCAAAACCTGACAAAGATGCCACACAAAAGAAGAAAAGAAAAGAAAACTGCAGGCCAATATCACTGATGAACATAGATGCAAAAATCCTTAACAAAATTCTAGCAATCAGAATCCAACAACATATTAAAAAATCATACACCATGACCAAGTGGGCTTTATCGCAAGGATGCAAGGATTCTTCAATATCCACAAATAATGCAATACACCACGTTAACAAATTGAAAAATAAAAGCCATATGATTATCTCTGAAGATGCAGAGAAAGCCTTTTACAAAATTCAACATCCATTTATGATAAAAACTCTCCAGAAAGCAGGAATAGAAGGAACATACCTCAACATAATAAAAGCTATATATGACAAACCCACAGCAAACATTATCCTCAATGGTGAAAAATTGAAAGCATTTCCCCTAAAGTCAGGAACAAGACAACAGTGCCCACTTTCACCACTACTATTCAACATAGTTTTGGAAGTTTTGGCTACAGCAATCAGAGCAGAAAAAGAAATAAAAGGAATCCAGATTGGAAAAGAAGAAGTAAAACTCTCACTGTTTACAGATGACATGATCCTCTACATAGAAAACCCTAAAAACTCCACCAGAAAATTACTAGAGCTAATCAATGAATATAGAAAAGTTGCAGGATATAGAATCAACACACAGAAATCCCTTGCATTCCTATACACTAATAATGAGAAAATAGAAAGAGAAATTAAGGAAACAATTCCATTCACCATTGAAATGAAAAGAATAAAATACTTAGGAATATATCTATCTAAATAAACTAAAGATCTATATATAGAAAACTATAAAACACTGGTGAAAGAAATCAAAGAGGACACTAATAGATGGAGAAATATACCATGTTCATGGATTTGAAGAATCAATATAGTTAAAATGAGTATACTACCCAAAGCAATCTATAGATTCAGTGCAATCCCTATCAAGCTATCAATGGTATTTTTCACAGAGTTAGAACAAATAATTTCACAATTTGTATGGAAATACAAAAAACTTCAAATAGCCCAATAAATCTTGAGAAAAAAGAGTGGAACTGGAGGAATCAAACTGCCTGACTTCAGGCTCTCCTACAAAGCCACAGTCATCAAGACAGTATGGTCCTGGCACAAACACAGAAATATAGATCAATGGAACAAAATAGAAAGCCCAGAGATAAATCCATGCACCTATGGACACCTTATCTTTGACAAAGGAGGCAAGAATATACAATGAAGAAAAGACAATCTCTTTAACAAGTGGTGCTGAGAAATCTGGTCAACCACTTGTAAAAGAATGAAACTAGAACACTTTCTAACACCATACACAAAAATAAACTCAAAATGGATTAAAGATCTCAACGTAAGACCAGAAGCTCTAAAACTCCTAGAAGAGAACATAGGCAAAACACTCTCCAACATAAATCACAGCAGTATCCTCTATGACCCATCTCCCAGAATATTGGATATAAAAGCAAAAATAAACAAATGGGACCTAATTAAAATTAAAAGCTTCTGGAAAACAAAGGAAACTCTAAGCAAGGTGAAAAGATAGCCTTCAGAATGGGAGAAAATAATAACAAATGAAGCAACTGACAAACAACTAATCTCAAAAATATACAAGCAACTCCTGCAGCTCAATTCCAGAAAAATAAACGACCCAATCAAAAAATGTGCCAAAGAACTAAACAGACATTTCTCCAAAGAAGACATACAGATGGCTAACAAACACATGAAAAGATGCTCAACATCACTCATTATCCGAGAAAGGCAAATCAGAACCACAATGAGGTACCATTTCACGCCAGTCAGGATGGCTGCGATCCAAAAGTCTACAAGCAATAAATGCTGGAGAGGATGTGGAGAAAAGAGAACCCTCTTACACTGTTGGTGGGAATGCAAACTAGTATAGCCACTATGGAGAACAGTGTGGAGATTCCTTAAAAACCTGGAAATAGAACTGCCTTATGACCCAGCAATCCCACTACTGGGCATACACACCGAGGAAACCAGAATTGAAAGAGACCTGTGTACCCCAATGTTCATCACAGCACTGTTTATAATAGCCAGGACATGGAAGCAACCTATATGTCCATCAGCAGTTGAATGGATAAGAAAGCCATGGTACATATTGTTGGGAAGCGTAGTGCAAAATAGCCATAAAAGGAGAAAGTCCTTGGGAAAATGGCAAAGGGCCAGAAGTACTTGGCTTTGCACTGCGGACAGAAAAACATCTCCTGCCTTTGGTTATGCTCGGTGCCAAGGGTTAACAATAAATAGGGATGTTACTTGAGACAGCAGGTTGTGGGATAAGCCCACGAGTCATTTACAGCGTGCTGTCCTTGAAATGTTTTTACTGATTATATGTTAACTCCGCATGCACTCTGCTGGCCATATACTTTAAGCTCTTTGTTCTGCTTCTATAAAAAAGCTTAACTGCAGGAATAAACTTGTCAGTCCTTGCAAGAGACTGTCCGAGTGTCATTCTTTCAGGTTCATCGTTTCCAAGTCCCAGGGAGAAAAACCCCAACACATATACACAATGGAGTATTACTCAGCCATTAAAAAGAATACATTTGAATCAGTTTTAATGAGGTGGATGAAACTGGAGCCTGTTATACAGAGTGAAGTAAGCCAAAAAGAAAAACATCAATACAGTATACTAATGCATATATATGGAATTTGGAAAGATGGTAATGATAACCCTGTATGCGAGACAGCAAAAGAGACACAGATGTATCCAGTCTTTTGGACTCTGTGGGAGAGGGGGAGGGTGGGATGGTTTGGGATAATGGCATTGAAACATGTGTAATATCATATATGAAACGAATCGCCAGTCCAGGTTCAATGCAGGATACAGGATGCTTGGGGCTGGTGCACTGGGATGACCTAGAGGGGTGGTATGGGGAGGCAGGTGGGATGGGGAACACATGTACACCTGTGGCGGATTCATGTTGATGTATGGTAAAACCAATACAATATTGTAAAGTAATTAGCCTCCAATTAAAATAAATAAATTCATATTAAAAAAAAAAAAAAACCTGAGCATGAGGAAACTTTTGGAGCTGATGGGCATCCTTGTTGTCATGATTGTGGAGATGGTTTTGTTGGCATATCCAGGTGTCAAAATTTATCAAATTATATACCTTAAATATATGCAATGTATCACATGCCAATTATACCTTAATAAGTGTGTATAGTGCTTCCCTGGTAACTCAGCTGGTACAGAATTCACCTGCAATGCAGGAGACCTGCTTCTATTCCTGGGTCAGAAAGACCCCACTCCAATATTCTTGGACTTCCCTGGTGGCTCAGATGGTAAATAATCTGCCTGCAATGAGGGAGACCTGGGTTTGATCCCTGGGGTTGGAAGATCCCCTGGAGGAGGGCATGGAAACCAACTCTAGTATCCTTTCCTGGAGAATCCCAGTGGACAGAGGAGCCTGGCAGGCTGCAGTCCATGGGGTCACAAAGAGTCAGACACAACTGAGCGACTAAGCACAAAGCACAGGTGTGTTTAGAAAATACAAACCTTGTGAAAAGACAGCTTTCAGAATGGGAGAAAATAATAGCAAACAAAGCGACTGACTAAGAATTAGTCTTAAAATATACAAGCAGCTCATGCAGCTCAATACCAGAAAAATAAATGACCCAATCAAAAAAATGGGCCACAGAACTAAATAGACATTTCTCCAAAGAAGATATATAGATGGCTAACAAACACATGAAAAGATGCTCAACATCACTCATTATCAGAGAAATGCAAATCAAAAGCACAATAAGGTACCATCTCATGCCAGTCAGAATGGATGCTATCAAAAAGTCTACAAACAATAAATGCTGGAGAGGGTGTGGAGAAAAGGGAACCCTCTTACACTGTTGATGGGAATGCAAACTAATACAGCCACTATGGAGGACAGCGTGGAGATTCCTTAAAAACCTGGAAATAGAATTGCCTTATGACCCAGCAATCCCACTGCTGGGTATACACACCGAGGAAACCAGAGTTGAAAGAGACATATGTACTCCAATGTTCATCGCTGCACTGTTTACAATAGCCAGGACATGGAAGCAACCTAGATGTCCATCAGCAGATGAATGGATAAGAAAGCAGTGGTACATATACACAGTGGAATATTACTCAGCTATTAAAAAGAACATATTTGAGTCAGTTCTAATGAGGTGGATGAAACTGGAGCCTATTATACAGAGTGAAGTAAGTCAGAAAGAAAAAGACTAATACACTATATTAACACATATATATGGAATTTAGAAAGATGAGAATGATAACCCTATATGTGAGACAGCAAAAGAGACTCAGATGTAAAGAACAGACTTTTGGACTCCAGGAGAAGGCGAAGGTGGGATGATTTGAGAGAATAGCATTGAAACTTGTATATTGCTATATGTGAAATAGATCGTCAGTCCAGATTCGATGCATGGGACAGAGTGATCAGGGCTGGTGCACTGGGACATCTCTGAGGGATGGGATGGGGAGGGAGTTGGGAGTGGGGTTCAGGATGGGGGACATAGGTATACCCATGGCAGATTCATGTCAGTGTATGGCAAAAACCATTACAATATTGTAAAATAATTAGCCTCCAATTAAAATAAATAAATAAATTTTTTAAAATGTAAATAAAATAAAATAAAATAGAACTACCATATGACTGAGCAATTTTATTTCTGGATATGTATATATATATATATATATATATATATATATATATATGTACACACACAAAAAAAACATTAACTTGAAAAGCTACATACACTCCAGTGTTCATAACAGCATTATTTACAGCTGCAAAGGTATAGAGGCAACTCAGTTCAATCAGTCGCTCAGTCATGTCCGACTCTTTGCGACCCCATAGATATCAGCACGCCAGGCCTCCCTGTCCATCACCAACTCCCAGAGTTCACTCAGACTCACGTCCATCGAGTCAGTGATGCCATCCAGCCATCTCATCCTCTGTTGTCCCCTTCTCCTCTTGCCCCTAATCCCTCCCAGCATCAGGGTCTTTTCCAATGAGTCAACTCTTCGCATGAAGTGGCCAAAGTACTGGAGTTTCAGCTTTAGCATCATGCCTTCCAAAGAAATCCCAGGGCTGATCTCCTTGCAGTCCAACGGACTCTCAAGAGTCTTCTCCAACACCACACTTCAAAAGCATCAATTCTTCGGCGCTCAACTTTCTTCACAGTCCAACTCTCACATCCATACATGACCACTGGAAAAACCGTAGCCTTGACTAGACGGACCTTTGTTAGCAAAGTAATGTCTCTGCTTTTGAATATGCTATCTAGGTTGGCCATAACTTTTCTTCCAAGGAGTAAGTGTCTTTTAATTTCATGGCTGTAGTCACCATCTGCAGTGATTAACTGTCCATCAAAAGATGGATGGATAAAGAAGCTATGACATATGTATATGTGTATGTATATATATATATACACACATATACATATGTGTATGTGTATGTGTGTGTGTATAATGGTTTTTCTGGTGGCTGTAATTCAGGAGACACAGGTTTGATTCCTGTTTTGGGACGGTCCCCTGGAGAAGGAAATGGCTACCAATGCCAGTATCTTACCTGGAGAATTCCATGGACAGAGAAGCCTGGCGGGCTACAGTCTATGGGGTGGCCTAGAGTCGGACATGACTGAGAGACTAACGCAAACATATATGTATATAATTATGGGTAATGGAATACTATGCAGTCATTAAAAAGAATGAAAATTTGTCATTTGCAACAACATGGATGGACTGAAGGGTTTATGCTAAGTGAAAAAAGTGAGGGAAAGACAAATGCATGTTTTCACTTATATGTGAAATATAAATAATATGAAAATCTGATGACTATAATAAAAAAGATATAAGTATATGTATATAGAGAGAACAAATTACTGGTTATTAGTGGGGAGGTGGGGGAGGGCAGCATAAGAGTAGGAGTTAAAAGTTACAAACTATTACACAAAAAATAAAGTGTATAATGCAGAGACTATAGCTAGCATTTCTTCATAAAGAGTATAACTTTCAAAATTGTGAATCACTATATTATACATTTGTAACTTACACAATATTGTACATCAACTTCAATTAAAAAATGCAAATTTGTGATATTCAATATTTGACTAAAACTTCAAGTATACTCATAGTCAGTTCAGTTTAGTTCAGACACTCAGTTGTGTCCAATTCTTTGCAACCCCATGGACTGCAACACGATAGGCCTCCCTGTCCATCACCAACTACAAGAGCTTGCTCAAACTCATGTACATCAAGTTGGTGATGCCATCCAATCATCTCATTCTCTGTTGTCCCCTTCTCTTCCTGCCTTCAATCCTTCATTCATTCAGAATTTTAAAGAATTCCTATAACTTTAAAAATAAAGTTGAAAATTAAAACGTTTCATGAAAATTCAGTAATCAAATTATTTAAACAAAATTATTAGGAGATTAAATTCATGTAAGAACACAGTGTGTATTCAAATCATAAAATAATGTGTTCTTCTCTGAGAAGTGGATACCTTTTCCCCATTCTTGGTTTCCATGAGAGGAATTTTCCCAAGCAGTACTTTTGGCCTTTTTGTGGTCCCTTTATCCACATTACCTCTAAGGAAGTAAACTATTTACTGATGGGGAAACCTGAGAAGAATAATCTGCAAGCCAGTCCCAAGAACGACATCAGCTGCTAGTGTTTCAGTGCCTCCTCCCTGGAATGGCAGGTGTACCCCACCCAGGACCCCCAGTTCTGGCCTTCAGAAAGCAGCTGCACTTGGCCGTCACCCTGTGCTATATCCTCAACCTAATCATTATCAATAATAATAGTGACATTTTGATTTTTTTTGTTTGTTTTGCATTACGTCTCAAATTAAACACATTTCAGTCAGTAAAGAAAAATGTACTTATTGGGTACTGAATAGGACCAACCAATACATAGATATAAGATGCCAATCTCCCAGAATTTTCAAACTTTTTGAAAGAAAGACTGGGAAACATTTAAATATTTAATTAGTCATTAGTTTACATTATTACTGTATTTAGCTAAGAGTACAAAAATAAACTGCTGTCTAATTACTTGAACCCCAATTATTGTGCTTATTGTGGCTGGAGCCAGCTCAGAGAAGTTTGGTAGTTCAGTAGCTTCTCTGTATTTCCATGATCTTGGAAACTAAGAAAAGGCTGCTGTTTTAAAGCTCCATCTATCTTAACTGTGGGTGCAATTTTAGAATATAGAGCTAAACTGAATGTCTAAACAAAGGTTGGATTTCAAAGTGAATAATGGATCAAAGAAGGCTTGAAACCAAATAACAGATTAAAGACAGGGCTTGTTTTTTGGGGAGGAAAAAAAAAAGTGATATGAATAGCTACAGAGTGTGCTGTCAGATTTTTTCCTAAGGTTTCAGCAGAACAATCTCTGTTTTTCCCAGACCTGTGATTAGCTGATTTAACTTCATTTCCCCTAGTAACTGCAAAGACAATATGTGTAGCTGCAATTGAAAAAGTCCAAAATAAACCTTAAATACACATGTGTGGGACATTTGTTAAGAAGGATAGTTCAGTTCAGTCGCTCAGTCGTGTCTGACTCTTTGCGACCCCATGGACTGCAGCACGCCAGGCCTCCCTGTCCTTCACCAACTCCCAGAGTTTACCCAAACCCATGTCCATTGAGTCTGTGATGCCACTGAACAGTCTCATCCTCTGTCGTCCCCTTCTCCTCCTGCCTTCAATCTTTCTCAGCATCAGGGTCTTTTCAAATGAGTCAGTTCTTTGCATCAGGTGACCAAAATATTGAAGGATAACTTCAGTAAGAAGGATAACTGGGATGAAAATTGGGAGCTGAGAGCCTTGGACCTATGTATGTAAGTGGATCTGTGTGAACAAAGATAATATATACGTATCAATGACAATGCAGAGAAATAAAAAAATAAAGAGATGCTTAATGTAGTTAAGTAGTTTGTATTCAGTATAATTAATAAATCTATCGAAAACCATGTTTTTGCACAACCCAAAGAGTAATCAGATAGTTATCCTTTCTATACAAACATCTGTATGAGGCAAAGGTCAGACAGTGTGGAAAAAGGCAACAGAAAACCAAAATGGTACGTGTTATAAAGTAATATAGTAGTCTGATGAAGGACATGAAAGAAAGTCTATGCCAAATAAATCGTCAGTGTTTTAAATACTCAGCAAAATACACTTGTACAAACAGAAATAAGGAGAATTAAATTCCATGAACTTAATACAGAGTCTATGTTGTCACTGTGGTATGCACCCAGATGCAGGCCCAGGAAGACATGGCCAATTTCTCTTTCTTGTAATCATGCCAATCAGGAAAAAAAAAAAAAGACGCATTTCCTTGAATTAACGTGCTGTATGAATTTGTGCACGCTCCTTCAAGCTGTCAGTCTTGCCAGTACAGCAGCATCATTAACCAACAGGAATATGGACTTCTTTCAGCCCAGGTGTTGAACAGTTTGAAATGCATGAGCTCCTTCTCGTGAAGCAATCTTTCCCTCTGAGGCTCACATTGTCCTCATCACCCCAGGAGCCACGCAGAGAGTGAATATGGATTTGCTTGCTTTCCTACATGAAAATCTCCAAGAGGACTAGAAGATTGCTATCTCCAGCTCTCTTGACAAGTCCTTGCAGCAGGAATCAGGGAGGAAAACTTCAAAAACAAAAAGGAAGTCAGTGAATTTGAACCCTGTCCTATAAGATTCTACAATTATGGATCACAGGTGAGCAAAATCCATCTGAAAGATGGCTTCTGACATAGGCAAGTATACAATTCAGCATTTTTGAAGAAACCTTATACAACAGAAATAAATTGCAAATACAGTGGGGATTCCTAGGTCATTATTCTTTTTTTTTTTTTTCACTACTTCTTAGCTGATTGTCATTTTCAGCTATTTTTGCTGTCACAAAACACCAAAGGTAATTGTAAGCAGTCTTTAATGTGCTAAGCTTGATTTTATTTAGAAATAGGACTTGTAAAATAATTTGTAATTCTTTATGTCTCTTAGCAGTTTCCAATATCCTCTCCCCAGGGTAAAATGACAATAATAAGTGTACAGACAAGAATCTCCCAAATGATGGGCTCATAATTATTTCCTAATGTTGTGCCAATATCTAAAATAAAACATAGTCAATGACAATTTAATTAATTTTTGCAATGTTACAGTCAAGACTGATGAATATATTTGGAACATACAACTCAATCATACACAGTCTAATGGAAGGGCATATGTAGAAAAATTCTATATCTTAAAAGCCTATTTTCTCTTTTAAGAATAAGCAATTTTTTTTTCCTGGAAAACAATAATTCAATCCACTAAACTGACCAAAAGAGCAATGTGACTAAATTTTTGATAGAAACATAAGTTCTGGATTCAAAAGGTCTAGGATACAATACTAGTCCTACAATTTATTGACTGAACAGCCTTCAGTAAGGCAATAAATCTCTGTACCCCACTTCTCTCATCTGCAAAATGGAAATTATATCAGTGTCTATATTATAGAATTATTAAAATAGTTATATTTATTAACATGACTAAAGTGACAAGAATATTGCCCGGGATAAAGCACATGGTCAACAGAATTTGAGGATTATAAGTAAGATTGGTTTGTTCAGTTTGATGACATACATATCTCTGGTGCATTTATGAAATATAGAGAAATGTCTTAGTATATACAGCAAGGAAATAAGATATCTAAAGCCTTTCCTCAATTCTCTTAATATGATTTACAATTTTATTCTGAAAGACTATCCATACAAATACATTTTAGAAAGGAAAAGTAATATAAGTTATTTTAAATAATCCATCAGCAGTATACATGTGCGTGTGTTCTGATACTGTTCATTTAAATATTTGAGAAATGTTCTTATGTCTCCCAGGAACAAGCTTTTAAAAATATGCTGAACACATTTCTGTACACTTGGATATATAAATAAAATATGCCCAAAAGCTTTTTTAGAAAACTATAAGCTAAAACTTTGCTCATAAAATGGGTTTCTGGAGTTAATATATTGTTTTATCACTAGGGTATAAGCACTGTACCTTAATTACAGCAGAGAGAATAGTGATAGTCTTATGAATTTAGTGAACACCTCCCCGAAAAATTATTCACCAATGGAAAAAAAATAGATCCATATTAAAAGATACAGAGCCTTATGAAAATAAGATGCTAACAGAATTTTCAGTGCAAATTAAGGTTGCTTCTAAAACAAAGAACAATGAACAACATATTTGCAAGCATAAAAAGAATTTTGAATTGCTTCTGGAGCTTTGTTTGCAACTATAATACAGCAGTCATTCAACCCATTATAAATGAGCTTGTGAGCTCTGTTAGCTCCTTATTGATGTTATGAGACAAACAAAAAAGACTGTATATTGTACGTTGAGGCTGAATGCCTTCCCCCAACTCAAGCTGCGAATTAAATGTTCCAAATAGTAAGAGGAAATTGTCCTTACTCTCCAAGCACATCACCAGTATTTCCAGGAATCTCTTCTTTCACCATGTAGAATTATAACAGAAAGAGAAATGTCAATTCTCCTAAATTTCTCTCTCTCTCTCTCTCTTTTTTTTAATCAAGGACAGTCTACTAAAGCATATTTAAAAAGAGAAAGTTAAAGTCTGAGGTTTATAAGAGTGGGTTATTTCGGAATCTGGAGGAATTATTTTAAACTAATGATTCAATATTAACCCAACTTTCCTTAACACAAACTGCTAGGTGAAATATTTTTCTGACAGACTTTTATTTAGAGAGAGAAATGGATGTCACTGATAATCACTGAGGTTGATAGCTGTCACTTTCTACTAATCATAGCCCTTTTTAGGGGGACATATCCTGACTTTTTTGTGGGCCTCTTGCTCTTTGCCATGATCCGTCATCTACGTTATGTGAAGAAAACAGAAATTATGGAAAAATCAAAACTTGACACTTGTGATCATATCACTAACAGGTTGTTAAGGTCTCAGGATTGGAAAATGGACTTGGAAGAGACAGGGAAACTTCTGCCCCCTCACCCTGACCTCTGCCAAGTGTGCTCCTCTTCATTCTTGACCTTCCTACCACCAGCCAGTGCCCATCCCTTGTTATTCTGATACAAAAACTCTCTGCTACTTGGCTACACTTGGTGAAAGGGGGGGTTAGGCAAAAGCCCATAATTCTTTTATTGCTGCCATCCATGTTGCTGTGGTTATTTTTTTCAATTGCTAAGTTGTGTCCAACAATGTGTGACCCCACAGACTGCATCAGGCCAGGCTCCCTGTCCTTCACCATCACTGGAGTTTTATTCAAATTTATGGTCCATTGAGACACGGCTGCCATCCAACCACCTCATTCTTTGTTGCCCATATCAGTTGCAAATATTTCTCCACTTTCTTAGGTTGTCTTTTTGTTTTGCCAATGGCTTCCTTAACTGTGCAAAAGCTTATAATTTTAATCAGGAGAAAAGACAGTTCCCTTTCTGCTTTTCATGATTATGCTGTCTACCACTTAGCTATCTATGAATTTTCTACTAGAATCTAAAAATCAACATGAAAAATAAATTCTGTGTAAGTTCTCTGTCTTCCCATAAACTTCCTTTCTTGCCTTATTTTGATGCCTTGTAATCCAGGCAGAACTTCAAAATGAATTTTGTGAATTATCTATAATTCTTCCACAGATCAGTGTAGTATTGAGCTAATACTTCCTTGTAATGTTTCTCAGTTACACTCCTCCTTTATTATCCCCTACACTATTGCCTGAGCTCAGATTTTTCATTTCTTCTGTTTTAATCTCTATAGCACTCATCACTTACTTGGAAAAGAATTAGGTGTCCCTAATTCCATTTTGCCTTCTTCTGATTTGCTTCTACCACATCTCTATAGTAATCTTTCTGAAATTGAAATCTGATCATGAATCTCTTTTACCAATCATTCTTTAAGAGTTTGACCCTTTCCTACAGAATAAATTCCAAGTTTCTTTCCGCACATTGTAAATTCTACAAGACTTGGCTGGCTGATCCTTACAACTCTGTTGCATGTTCTATCACTTTTTTCTTTCTCTTTTCTGCCACACACAAACCTATGGTAAAAACCCATTATTTCTTTTTACAGTTTCTCCAAAGAGCACATAATTATCTATTTCCCTGGGAACATCTGTTTTCTTAGTATTTCTTATGCAATTTTTAAAAAAACACAGTTCAAAATTTTGCTCCTCTTGGATGACTTTGTCGTCAAAAACAAACTTCATTGTTACTTCTCTCTGCTTCTCCATATACTGTTCTTATTTCCATAATTTTAGTAATCATTCTATATTAAATGTATAAGCTTTTCCAGATAAGCTTATGTTTGTGAGAAGTGGGGTCATTTTTCATTTCCTTATATTTTCAGAAATTAGCATATTTCCTGATAAACTGTAGATGATCAATATGTTTTGGATATATGAATCCTTGCATCCTTTGGGGTCTTTTCATTCCTCTCACTATGAATTCCATTTCTACCCTATGCTCACTCTCTGCAATGTAAATATCCTCTATCATTTCTGGTTCAGCCCACTGTCATCTCATTCAGGACACATTTGTTGACCAGTTCAGCTCTCCATTTTCCACATAATTGAACTTTATGAGTTGTGATGACACTTATTTATCAGCCCTCTGCTAAGATAAATAGACTAAATTAATTGTCTCTCTACCCAATTCATGCATGTGTCCCTAATCTCTGGAAACAGAATCTAAGATAAGGAGAGGAAACTGTGCAAACAGACCTGTGCACTAAACTATTCTCATGCACTAAACTTTCCATTTCCATGTGTATCATCATCATACACAATTCCCAGTGTGCAAACAAGGGAAATAAAAGAAATTAATGCATTTCATAAGCGATGATTTCTTTTTTTTATCTCATTCTGTATTGCTCTCAGCAGAATTGGGATCAATGTCCTTTTTAGTCTCAGGTTTTTTATCTCAACATTCCTTCTCAAAATATATTTTTCTACCATTTTTCAATGCTTTCTATGCATTTATGTTATATCATTAAGATGTTAGGAGGTATGTCTTTCTATTCTTCATTTACATTGCTTTTGCTGCATAGATTAATAGTTGGCACTTGAGTAGCAAAAAAGAATAATGCAAGAGATATGTTATAATGGAGAAAGAGCTCTCCAAGTGCATCAGAATTGAGTGTATCTATGGAGACAAGTGGCTTGAATGAATTACCTGAATAAGCATAACTTCTTGTAGAGAGCTAATGCAGATGTCATAAATAAAGAAGGAGTTTCAATAAGTTAAAATCATTTCTCAAACCTTTATTCTTTTTTCCATGTGAAAATAGTCTTTTGTAATGATCATGTCTGTAGACATTAGAGTCAGACAAATTGGATCCAAGTCTCAGCTTTCCTCCTTCCTATAAGAGTAACCTTGGTCAGTTGAATTATCTCTAAAGCTCACTAGGAAGAATTATAATAATAGAGCAACTCATAAAGATATTGTGAGGGCTGAATGTTGAGCATACAGAGTAAGTAAGGTTGTTTAATAGCATAGTCTATATGGACAAAACACATATGGCATGTGAACTATAGATATGTAATAAGCAGATCGTGTGTGTGAGAGACAGAACAGACATCATAAGGTGCATTGTGTGTGTGCACGCAATGTGTGTGTGTGCTCACTCAGTTGTGTCTGATTTTTTTGTGACTCCATGGACTATAGCCAACCAGGCTACTCTGTCCATGGGATTTTCCAGGCAAGAAGACTGGAGTTGGTTGCTATTTCCTTCACCAGGGGATCGTCCTGACCAAGGAACCAAAACTGTGTCTTTTGTGTCTCCTGCATTGGCAGGCAGATTCTTCACCCCTGTGCCACCTGGGAAGTTTCTATATATATTATATATATATATATATATATATATATAATCTATAAAATAAAATATGCTATAGATAGAATAAATAGAAATGTGAGTGCTGATTTTATATAGAAAGATAAACGTAAAAGATCCAACTCATAATCATACCTCTGTCATTATTTGGCATCCACTTGACGACACTCAACACCATTCTCTTCTGACCCCCAAAGATGCTTTGCCCTGAAAATCTGCAAGCCCTCTCTGAAGCAGTTTAGCAGGTGAGGTTTTAAGGCACAACTGTGGCTATGTACTGGTCACTGTGCTCTCTTTTAGAGCACATGTCCACAAGACTCAGGCAACTTATGCCTGGTTACGCTCCTTTGTTCTTTGCTTAACTTTGGTTTACTTAACTATGCTATCAGTAGAGGAAGCTGACATGGAAAAAAGAAAGGAAGGTCATAATATTTATTTCATGACTCAACTGGTATATACTTTTCACTGGCTATCTCTCCTATGTCATTTGATTCTATCACTTTCCCTTTGTCTCTCATTGTGAGTTTTAAACTGATTTAGTAAACTCCACAACTCAAACATTTAAATTTGGTCAGTTTCATGACTCATAGTATAGCTTTTTTGGTAGTGACTTAGGGACTATTACAGCATCATGGAATTTCTAAAGAAAAAAAAAGAAAAAGAAAAAAAGAGGGAAAGGGAAATCAGCAGGTACTTCATTAAAAAAATACAAATAAGTAAATACATGAACATAATATTTATTCCTACTAGTGACAAAGTAAAGAAATACTAATTAAAACTAACAGTCATTTTTACTTCTCATGCATGCAAATTTGAAAAGGAATAATAATGACTAGCATTCACAAGGGTGAATATGTGATTGGGACATAATATAAACTTTCTTGTGTGCAATTTGACAATATGCATGAAATTGCATAAATATGATGTGGTGTTTGGCCTGGCAATTATATTGATAATGTTTCAGAGGGTTATCTCCATGAAGTTCTGTTAATTAGTGTGCTAAGCATTCATTCATTGTGTATTCTTAATTCAGAGTACATTTCATAGAATTCATGTACATCTGTATAGTTATACACACAGACGATACCTGAAAGGAAATACATCAATTGCTACTGATACTTCAGAAAGGAAAAACATTGCTCTCTGACTTTTTGAATGCTTTAATATGCTTTCTATAACAAACATGGATTACTTATGTAAAATATGTGTTAATACGTACTTCATTTTCTAACCTTTTTATTGTGAAATATAACACACATGTATAAAATATAAATGTTCAACTTAACAAGTAATTATAAGGCAAAATCCCATGTAATCAGATCAACAGCTAGGCTCTGCCCACTCCAGAAGCTGTCAGCATCCAGCTCCTGATTCCTCTCATTGGGCCTGCTCCATTTGACAACTATCTTTCTTTTATGGAAATTATTGCTTTTAAAAAATTGTTTGTAATGCAAAAATCTTCTTTGCCAACTAGATAGTCATCCTTAAACAATAGTATTTAATCCTGATTATTAATGACCTTTCAATACATGTTGTCATATTGTAAGGATTCATCTGTATACGATGTATGATGAGTTAATTTTTATAGATACCCTTTAAAAGATGAAGGGAATTCTCTCCCATTTCTAGTTTTTTAAAAGCTCTTTTGTTTAATGATTGTGTCAAACATTTCTTTCAATTTATTAAACAACCATATGATTTTTAAAGTCTCTGTCAATCTGTTGATATAATAAATTAAAATTGCTTGCTTTCTAATCTAAGACACATCTTGAAGCTTTCAGTGGATCCAAATTGTTCATGTTGGAATCATTTTGTGATTATTTTGCTTAGGATATTTGCATGTTCTTTTAAATTATTTTATTTTATTTATTTTTGACTATACTGGGTCTTCATTGCCTCATGAGCTTTTCTCTAACTGTAGTGCGTCAGGGCTAGCTCTAGTTGTGGTGTGTGGGCCTCTCATTGTGACGGCTTCTGTTGTTTCAGAGCACACACTCTAAAGCACAGGCTGAATAACCTGTGGTGTGAGAGTTTAGTTCCGGGGCATGTGAGATCTTCCTAATCAGGGATCGAACCCATGTCTCCTGCACTGTCAGGCAGATTCTTTACCATTGAGCCACCAGGGAATCCCACTTCGCATGTTTTTATGAGTGAGGTATTCTTGTAAGTTTCGTCTCTCATAGTCCCTTGCTAAATTTCAGTATCAAGTTCAGGTTACCCCATGAAAAAATTTGAAAAGTGAATCCCCTTTGCCTAGTCTTTGGAAGATTTTATGAAGCATTGCAAAAAATTTCTTTGGTACTTATTTAATTTGGTTAATGCTGATGGGTTAACTTATGTTTAAAATTTTTATCATCTAAAAGATATATAATAATTATTTTTGAGAATTTCACTTATTTTTTTTAAATTTTAGAACCTATGACATACATTGTTCATAGAATTTTTAAATATTCTTTTAAAATTATGGTAAAAACACATAAAATGAGATCTACCGTCTTAACAAACTTTTACTTGTATAATTCTATGCTGTGCCCTGTTGAGTTTATTGCTGTTTGACTGTGTGGATCACAAAAAACTGTGGAAAATTCTGAAAGAGATGGAAATACCAGACCACCTGACCTGCCTCTTGAGAAATTTGTGTGCAGGTCAGGAAGCAACAGTTAGAACTACACATGGAACAACAGACTGGTTCCAAATAGGAAAAGGCATACGTCAAGGCTATATATTGTCACCCTGCTTATTTAACTTATATGCAGAATACATCATGAGAAATGCTGGACTGGAAGAAGCACAAGCTGGAATCAAGATTGCCAGGAGAAATATCAATAACCTCAAATATGCAGATGACACCACTCTTATGGCACAAAATGAAGAGGAACTAAAAAGTCACTTGATGAAGGTGAAAGAGGAGAGTGAAAAAGTTGGCTTAAAACTCAACATTCAGAAAACGAAGATCATGGCATCCTGTCCCATCACTTCATGGGAAATAGGTGGGGAAACAGTGGAAAAAGTGTCAGACATTATTTTTGGGGGCTCCAAAATCACTGCAGATGGTGACTGCAGCCATGAAACACTTAAAAGGAAACCAACCTATGGAAAAAGCAAGACATTTCCAAAAAAGCATCTATTTTTTCCTGCATTTATGTGAGAGTTGGACTGTGAAGAAGTCTGAGCACCAAATTGATGCTTTGAACTGTGGTGGATCTTGAGAGTCCCTTGGAAAGCAAATAAAGTCTATTCTGAAGGAGATCAGCCTGGGATTTCTTTGGGGGAATGATGGAAGCTGAAACTCAGTACTTTGACCTCATGACCTGACTCATTGGAAAAGACTCTGATGTTGGGAGGGATTGGGTGCAGGAGGAGAAGGGGATGCAGGGGACGCCAGAGGATGAGATGGCTGGATGGCATCACTGACTCGATGGACCAGAGTCTGAGTGAACTCCGGTATTGGTGATGGACAGGGAGGCCTGGCGTGCTGCGAATCATAGGGTCGCAAAGAGTCAGACACGACTGAGTGACTGAACTGAACTGAACTGATGTATAGTTAATTTATAGTCTGTGTTCGTTTTTCTAACACCTGAAATTTTGATGATTCATCTCTGGTTTTCTTTTCTGTTGTTGTTGTTGTGGTTGTGGTTTGTTTGTTTGTTTGTTTTTTTAATTTCCCCCTTAGTTCTCTCATAATGTCCTATCGTTTTTTCCCCTTTTGTGTCTCATTATCATTGATTGGGCTTCCCTGGTGGCTCAGATGGTAAAGACTCTGCCTGGAATGTGGGAGATCTGGGTTCCATCCCTGGCTTGGGAAGATTCCCTGGAGGAGGGCATCGCAACCCACTTCAATATTCTTGCTTGGAGAATCCCCATGGAGAGGAGCCTGGTAGGCTACAGTCCATGGGGCTGCAGAGTCAGACAGGACTGAGTGACTAAGCACAGCACATCATTGATTAAGCAATGGACCATACTCTTGAAATATTATCTATCTACAGCAAAATTTGGAAAACTCAGCAGTGGCCACAGGTCTGGAAAAAGTCACTTTTCATTCCAATCCCAAAGAAAGGCAATGCCAAAGAATGCTCAAACTACTGCACAGTTGCACTCATCTCACATGCTAGTAAAGTAATGCTCAATATTCTCCAAGCCAGGCTTCAGCAATAGGTGAACCGTGGACTTCCAGATGTTCAAGCTGGTTTTAGAAAAGGCAGAGGAACCAGAGATCAAATTGCCAACATTCACTGGATCAGAAAAAAGCAAGAAACATCTAAACTATGCCAAAGCCTTTAACTGTGTGGATCTTGAATTCTGAAAGAAATGGGAATACCAGACCACCTGACCTGCCTCCTGAGAAACCTGTATGCAGGTCAGGAAGCAATAATTAGAACTGGTCATGGAAAACAGACTGGTTCCAAATAGGAAAAGGAGATCATCAAGGCTGTATGTTGTTACGTGCTTATTTAACTCATAACAGAGTAAATCATGAGAAACTCTGGGCTGGATGAAGCACAAGCTGGAATCAAAATTGCTGGGAGAAATATCAATAATCTCAGATATGCAGATGACACCACCCTTATTGCAGAAAGCAAAGAAGAACTGAAGAGCCTCATGATGAAAGTAAAAGAGGAAAGTGAAAAAGTTGGCTTAAAGCTCAACATTGAGAAAACTAAGATCATGGCATCTGATCCCATCACTTCATGGCAAATAGATGGGGAAACTGGAAACTGTGACAGTATTTATTTTTTTGGATTCCAAAATCACTGCAGATGGTGACTGCAGCCATGAAATAAATGACACTTACTCCTTGGAAGGAAAGTTATGACCAAACTAGACAGCATATTAAAAAGTAGAGACATTACTTTGCCAACAAAAGTCTGTCTAGTCAAGGCTATGGTTTTTCCAGTAGTCATATATGGATGTGAGAGTTGAACTATAAAGAAGGCTGAGCGCTGAAGAATTGATGCTTTTGAACTGTGGTGTTGGAGAAGACTCTTGAGAGTCCCTTGCACTGCCAGGAGAACCATCCAGTCCATTCTCATGGAGATCAGTCCTGAGTGTTCATTGGAAGGACTGATGGTGAAGCTGAAACTCCTGATGTGTTTCATCAGGAAACTGATGAAACTTCAACTCCAGCTGGCCACCTGATGTGAATAACTGACTGATTTGAGAAGTCCCTGATGCTGGGAAAGATTACAGGCAGGAGGAGAAGGGGATGGCAGAAGATGGTATGGTTGGATGGCATCACCAACTCAGACATCAATCTGGGTAAACTGAGGGAGTTGGTGATGGACAGGGAGGCCTGGCTTGCTGTGGTCCGTGGTGTCACAGAGTCAGACACAACTGAGCGACTGAACTGAACTGAACTGACAGGAAAAATATGAAGCTTAGGTTAAAATTTCTTTTCCCTCAGAGTAGATAGACAGTTGTTTCAGCCAAGAATCTGCAAAGAATACTGATTAACAACCAGCTTAAACCAATTTCAAATCATAAAATTTCCTAGATTGTCCAAGCAAAAATTCTGTGAGAAAGTAGTTCTCCATTTCTCAGTCTCAGGTGCTTTTCTTTGCGATACCAGCAAGTTGTAAGGCAGGTAATTATTTTGGACTCACTGCTTTCAGTTGTCCTGTACTTTGAATTCAATCAGCTTCATTTGGTGGAAATTCAAATTTCTTGAAATCTACATATGTCCTTAGGGCAAAAGTAGATTCAAAATTCATTTATTTCTCTGAATCTCAAGTCCTTGTGATACTTTTTTACTCTCTTGTTCGTTCTTGTTACTGTAAAAAAAAATTTAGTAGTATATTTTGTTCCTGTATTATTCCTTTTCTCAGAGAGAGTTGTAGCCCATATATTTTGACCTGCTATTACCAGAAACAGAAAATTAGAAATGAACCTTTAGTGTGTCCTATAGACAATACTAACCTAATTATTTGCAAAAGATTTTTCATGTTCACAAGGATTATTATATTATTTAAAATATTGAAATATGATTGACAATTAAAATTTGTATGTACTTTGTTTTTAAAGTGTGGATTTAGAAAGATGTACAGTTATATAATAATGATTCAAGTATACATAGTGAAATGCTTACTATGATCAAATTAATTAACACATCTATTATCTCACTAGCTACAATTTTTATGGTGACAAGAATATTTAAGATTTATACTCAGTAAATTTCAAGTATAAAATACAACATTTTTAACTATTAACGCTATGCTGTACATTAAGCCTCTAGAATTTATTAATCTTGTAACTGAACATGTTTATTCTCTAACCAACATCTCCCCATTTCCTGCAACCCTCAGCCCCTGGTGGTTCAGTTCAGTTCAGTCACTCAGTTGTGTCTGACTCTTTGAGACCCCATGGACTGCAACATGCCAGCCCTCCCTGTCCATCACCAACTCCTTGAGCTCAGTCTCTGGCAACCACCACTCTAATCTGTTCTGTGAGTTTGATGTTTTTAGATTATATGCACAAGTGAAATCACTCAGTATTTATTATTCTGTCTAGCTTATTTCACATAGAGTAATATATTTTAAAAATAAGCTATATTATAGAAATATTCTGAAATAATGGTTGTTTTTTACATAATTACAAAAAATTCAATTAGTAAATATGCTGGAAAATACACGTTTTCTTCCCTCTTCATCAATGCCTTAAATTATTAGCTTTGAAAATAGCAAGTATACTGGTATATATACCATTCAGGAAAAAAGACTTTTAAATATAAAAGCATATTTTATTCTGAAAAGAGTGACAAAAATGGAACGGTTTTTGTTTAGTCAGCTTTTCTACTGATATAATCTAAACAGCTGCCTAGATTCTTGATAACTTTGAGAATCTTAAGAGAGACAAAAACTCTGAGTTCTACTTTTTAAAGTAAACATGATAGCTCTTATGTTCTTTTAAAATCAAGATTAAAATAGACTGACTTGCAAATTAAAAATCTTCTACATTCTGCTTTTACTCAGAGGATTTGACAGTTAAATATGAGTTCCAGAGCATGCATACAAGTTCCATAAACAAGAATGCCTTGTTCTCAACTGTGACAAGTTTTCAAGGAGAAAGCAGTGTACTACATACTTGTCACATGGCCAATCATGATTGAAAAGCCTTGCTTTGCTGAGTTCTGTTAAGTATTCTATAAGATGCTTTGCTTATTCACTTTGCAAAATTCTATAGGCAGACATTAAAATGATTGGTATAGAATTGCCTGGTGGTTGAATAAAGGCCATTTTTCTTTTTCTCTTTGTTTTCAATAACAATGAAACAATGTTTTTAGTCCCCAAATATATATTATATATGATATTCATTTAACAGAGCTTTTTCCTTGGGGCTGCCTGAATTTGATCAACATATATCAGTTATAACTGAGGGAAACTTGTGGTTAATTAAGATTTTAGAAGGGAAAAAATTAAAAATAGAGACTAAAAGACATGTGGTTTTTTATTAAAATTTCAGTTTATTGTGGTATACTTGACATAGAATATTTGTAAGTTGTGTGATTTGATGTACATACACATTGTGAAAATAGTCTCCCCTCCATCTACTTAATAAACACATCTGTTACCTAATATATTTATCCCTTTGTTTTTATTTTCTTTGGTGAGAGGGTTTAAGTTCTACTCTCATAACAAAATTCAATTATATGGTACAGTTTTATTAACTACTGTCACCATGTTTATTTCATATTAGTTCATCACCCTTTATTCATGGTATGCCTGAAAGCTTATGACTTTTTGCCAATGCTTATCCAATTCTTAAATCTTGGAGAGATAGATATCATAAAACAATTATTATTCTTGTTGTTTAGTCTCTCAGTCTTGTCTGACTCTTTGTGATCCCATGAACCAGTCAGGCTTCTCTGTCCATGGGATTTTTTTCCAGGCAAGAATACTGGAGTGGATTGCCATTTCCTCCTCCAGGGAATCTTTCCATCCCAGGAATCAAACCTGCATCTTCTGCAAGTCTCCTGCACAGCAGGCAGATCCTTTACCACAGAGGGTGATTCCCTGTATTTATACTTTGCATCATAGGGCCATTCATTTTATTTATATTTTTTATTAGTGCCTTTCACTGAGCCACTAAATGTTAACAGAGTATTATTTGGTCAGTTTGGTGTGTAGAATTCAATTTTCTACCATGTGTTGTACCACTTTGAGTAATGTCCTCCGTTTCAAAGTTACAGAATATGTGAATATAATGGGATATATCTCCTATGGTGTTTTATGCTTATGTTTATGAAAAAATGATTTTTGAAAATATGATTAAGGCTTCCAATTAGTTCAATAATTAAAAGGGAGATTATCCTGGTTTGGCTTGATCCTGACAGTTGAGGACATTAAAAGAGGTAGATTCACCTACTAGTTTTAAAGGAGCAAGTTAAAAGCGGTGCAAAGAACCACGTGTCAAGAAGGAATGGGTGGCTACTAACAGCTGAGAATTGCCCTTGGTGAGCTAGTTCAGTTCAGTTCATTTCTGTCGCTCAGTCATGTCTGACTCTTGGTGACCCCATGGACTGCAGCACGCCAGGCCTCCCTGTCCATTGCCAACTCCCAGAGATTACTCAAACTCATGTACATTGAGTCAGTGATGTCATCCAACCATCTCATCCTCTGTCATCCCCCCATCTCATCCTCTGTCATCCCCATCTTCTTCCACCTTCAGTCATGCCCAGTATCAGGGTCTTTTCAATGAGTCAGCTTTTCATCAGGTGGCCAAAGTGTTGGAGTTTCAGCTTCAGAATCAGCCCTTCCAAAGAACGTTCAGAACTGGTTTCCTTTAGGATGGACTGGTTGAATCTCCTTGCTGTTCAAGAGACTCTCAAGAGTCTTCTCCAACACCACAGTTCAAAAGCATGCTTAGCTTTCCTTATAGTCCAACTCTCACATCCATACATGACTACTGAAAAAAACAAACCTTTGACTAGACAGACCTTTGTTGGCAAAGTAATGATGATCCAACAGATGTCGGCAATTTGATCTCTGGTTCCTCTGCCTTTTCTAAGTCCAGCTTGAACATGTGGATGTTAGTGGTCTCTGCTTTTTAATATGTTGTCTAGTTTGGTCATAACTTTCCTTCCAAGGAGTAAGTGTCATTTAATTTCATGGCTGCAGTCACAAACTGCAGTGATTTTTGAGCCCCCCTAAAAATAAATTCTGTCACTGTTTCCATTGTTACCCATCTATTTGCCATGTAGTGATGGGACCAGATGCCATGATCTTAGTTTTATGAATGTTTCATTATAAGCCCACTTTTTCATTCTCTTCTCTGACTTTTATCAGGAGGCTCTTTAGTTCTTATTCATTTTCTGCCATAAATATGGTGTCATCTGCATATTTGAGGTTATTAAATTTCTCCCAGCAATCTTGATTCCAATTTGTGCTTCATCCAGTCCAGCATTTCTCACTGCATATAAGTTAAATAAGTAGGGTGACAATATATAGCCTTGTTGTGCTCCTTTCCTGATTTGGAACCAGTCTGCTGTTCCATGTCCAGTTCTAACTGTTGCTTCTTGACCTGCATACAGATTTCTCAGGATAAGTCAGGTGGTCTGGTATTCCCATCTCTTGAAGAATTTTCCAGTTTGTCGTGTTCCCCATAGTCAATTAAGCAGAAACACATGTTTTCCTGGAATTCTCTTGCTTTTTCGATGATCCAACAGATGTCGGCAATTTGATCTCTGGTTCCTCTGCCTTTTCTAAGTCCAGCTTGAACATGTGGATGTTAGTGGTTCACATACTGCTGAAGCCTGGCTTAGAGATTTTTGAGCATTACTTTGCTAATGTGTGAGACGAGAGAAATTGTGCAGTAGTTTGAGCATTCTTTGGCATTGCCTTTCTTTGGGATTGCAATGAAAACTGACCTTTTCCAGTCCTGTGGCCAGTGCTGAGTTTTCCAAATTTGTTGGCATATTGAGTGCAGCACTTTCACAGCATCATCTTTTAGGATTTGAGATAGCTCAACTGGAATTCCAGCTCCTCAACTAGCTTTGTTCATAGTGATACTTCCTAAGGCCCACTTGACTTTGAATTCCAGGATGTCTGGCTCTAGGTGAGTGATCACACCATTTAATTATCTGGGTCATGAAGATTTTTTTTATATAGTTCTGTGTATTCTTGCCACCTCTTCTTCATATCTTCTGCTTCTGTTAGGTCCATACCATTTCTGTCCTTTATTGAGCCTATCTTTGCATTAAATTTTCCTCTGGTATCTCAAATTCTCTTGAAGAGATCTCTAGTCTTTCCCATTCTATTGTTTTCCTTTATTTCCTCTAGGTGTGCTAGTAAGAAGACAGAAATATCACACCAATCTCAGTATAGTGCTGGAATTCCAATAGCAATCAGGAAGCTTCGAAAAACTCCTTAAACTACGGGTGAGACCACATCCACTGATACCTTTCTTTTAGACAGGCGATACTATTAGCAAAGGGCTCTGCAAAAAAAGTATCAGATTCCTTTCCCACAGAAATGGTGAGATCATAAATGTATGATGTTTTAAGCCAGTAAAATTTTGCTAATTTGTTGCACAATAATTGAAAAATAATTTTCCAGAAAGTCAAAAGAACAGTTGGAGATATATTTAATAATTTCTAATGCTCATTATTCATCTGTGGCAAATTTATTACAATGAATAAATTGGTTTTGGGAAAATTTAGTATCAACTTAACTTGTCAATGTTAACTTTAAATTGTAAAAATATAGATATTATTCAAAAAATGTGTGTCACTTTTCTTATGGTTATTTATCAAGTTATAAGATGATTTTTAGATAAAAAATGAGACAAGATCTTCCCCTGATGGTATTTCAGGATTATGATCCAATGATCTTAGTTGTATAGATTATACCAAATTACTTGTTTTCCATACCTTAGATTCATTATCTATAAAAGTTAGTAAAGTTATAGTCTTCTGAAATCTTTTTTACATGAAAAGCTTTATATACTCAGATATTTTAGTGAAAATATAACATATTTTATTTGAAAATGTATTTGAAGGAGAAAAGTATCAGAGCCCTTAAACTCTATGAACAAAGCAAGTAAGTTAAAAAAAAATAGTGAAAAGATTTCACTACAGGGAAAATCAAATATTCTAATGTGAATCAAGAACTAGATCTTGTAATTCCTTTTTCAAGGCTAAAAAAAGAAAACCTCTATGTATACTCATAGACATTTTGAAAATCATTTGTGTGAGCATATGAAAAATTGAAAGAATACTTAGACTTTTCCTTTAAAACTAAATTTCCTTTCTATCTGTACTGGACCTATGAAAGCTCAAGAAACACTGTTGAAATAAGGGTGAGTTCCATTCCAATTCAATTTGTAAATATTATATAATAAATAGATTAATGTGAACATGAAAGTTGAATGGAGTCAATACCATTAACTCATGGAAAGCATAATTATAATCAGGTCGAGCCTCACACAGGGGTATCATTCATTTTACCATATAAAAGAAATGTAAGACAATTAACAGTTTCCAAATTACCTTGATGGGAAAAAACCTACAATAGAGCAATCTATTACTTACTAATGAAGTTACATTCCATAAAGGAGTTCCTCCAAGGAATTTCCTTTTGAAATAATATTTATGTACAGTTTAGCAGAGGTGAGCATTGATTGCTTATCTCAATTGCAAATTTATCAAGTTCCCCAGAGGAAAAAGCACACAGATTGTTTGATTGAATTATTGTGGGTGGTTTAAAATTATGATGAAAGGCAATGTAAAAATAAAAACCATGTGGGTTTCTTTATTTTGCTTGAAGGGACTGTTACTAATTTATTTTTCTTATAAAAATTCAAAGAAATTGGAATTTATGTTTTGCTTCCAAATTGACAATAACAAAAAGGGGATTAAATTAGCCAATTTGTTACATTTATTACTTCTATGTCATTCATTTTAGCCTAGCCACTGAACATGAGTGCTTATTCAATGTCAGAAAGTATAAGATAAAGAGAAATAAATTAAAAAATTGTTATAAAATGGTATAGGTTATTAACTATATGTATGAGTGTAAATTTAAAATACTCAGCAAAGATTTACTTCCAGTATAAACACAACTACAATAGAAGTTTTGTAGAAGTACAAAGAAGCATATAATATCATCTAAGACACTTACAATGAATTTGGTTGTTTATAAACATATGTTTTTCAAACCTGTAATAGTCTATAATTCATTCATCCAGATAGTAAATGAATTCTATTGATACTTGACATTGAGAAAAAGCCATAATTCCTATTTTGGAATTTCCTATAAAATGAAAAAGAAAAAAAACATGCAACCAATAAAGAACTTTAACGTGACAAAATTTTTCTCTGAAAATGTTGGAAAGAATTTAGTGTTGGACAAAAATATATGAGGGGGCAGCTAATTAGATGGGGGCAAGGCAATATACGTCTTTTTGAATATATCATTTAAGATAAGACATGAAGTTTATAGAAGAGACAACTATGTAATGCACATAATGAAACCACAAAATGCAAGTGGTTTGTGTCTGGCATAGGAAGGACTTGGCTAATTAAAGGATCTATAGCATCCAGTGTGATTGGAGAACAGAAAACCAGAATCAGAGTTGTTTAAAATGTGTTGAAAATGTTCCTAAAGATCAGGGTTTCTAGGCCATGCACAGGATTTTAGATTATATTCATAATTCCACCATATGTCAATGAAAAAAAAAAGAGGTATGATATGTTTTAATTTAGGGCTTTTAGAAAAGGTGACCCATGCTACTTTGTGTTTTAAAGGTTACTGGCAGTTGAGAGTGTTGAGGACAAGAGTATAGATCAGGAGACCACTGGCCAGAGACTGGCCACAGGCAGCCCAGATATTGCCTGGATGATAAAATTAGCACTGGATAGGAAGACAAAGAGGTTCACACTAGAATGTTTTGGTGGTGGTATTAGGCTTTCCCATGTGGCTCAGTGGTACAGAACCCACCTGACAATGCAGGAGACACAGGAGATTTGGGCCAGTATTTTAGACAGAGGGGGATGGAAAAGAGGGATGAATAAAGCAATCCCCCAGAATTTATTTTCTGCTTGAGAAGCTGTATGAATTGTATCATTTACTGAGATAAGAAACACATACAGGTTTCATAAGAATAAATAATCATTGCACTGTGGATGTGTTATTTTGGAGATTGTAAATAAAACAAGAAAGTTGGGCTTAAGTACATGCAGTAAAGAGATTCAACAAGGAATTTGAGTCATTAGCAGCCATGGAAATAGAATGTAGACAGAAAAGACAAAAGGATGAAAGAATAAGCCCTGGAGACTCCAGCGGAAAATTGTCAGAAAGGTTATTGGAAAGATTATTAGAAAAAACAAGATAAAATTGATGTTCTTGAAATTAAGAGAAGAGAAGGTTTCCAGAAGACCAGAAACACTCACCTGTGCTAAAGACTGCAGGGAAGTAAAATAAGAACCAAATATAATTACTGAACTTGGGAAAAATAAAGTTTCTAGTGACTTGACAAAAGGCATTTCAGTGTAATAATGAGAAAAGAAAGGAAATTGTATTCCCCATGTGTTCCCCAGGAACACATGTACACCCATGGCTGATTCATGTGAATGTATGTCAAAACCCACCACAATATTGTAATTAGCCTCCAATTAAAATAAATTAATTAAAAAATACAAATAAAATTTTTAAAAAGGTAAATTGTAGAGCACTGAGAAAATGAACTGAAAGTGAGAAAGTGGAGTGTGCGTGTAGTTAGTTCTTTCTAAAAGTTTATTTGTATAGGTAAGCATGGAAAAGGAGTAGCACCTGGAAAGATCTGTGAAGAAAAATAAATCTATTTTTAAGAAAATGAGAAGAGACATTTTTATGCTGATATGAACGTTGTACTAGGGAGAGAGAGAATGATGATGTAGGACACCAGACTAATGAGTGCTCAAAGTCAGAAACTGCTCAATGTCTTCAGATTGTTAAAGGAGACAGGATCCAGAGTAATAGCAATGGAATGAGAAAGAGGAGTAAACTGTGAGTGCAACCTGAAGGAGAATAAACAAAAGTGAGGCACGTGCAAGTAAGCTAGAAATTAAGTAGGGATTGCTGCTGCTGCTAAGTCGCTTCGGTCGTGTCCGACTCTGTGCGACCTCATGGACTGCAACCCACCAGGCTCCCCGTCCCTGGGATTCTCCAGGCAAGAACACTGGAGTGGGTTGCCATTTCCTTCTCCAGTGCGTGAAAGTGAAAAGTGAAAGTGAAGTCGTTCAGTCGTGTCCGACTCTCAGCGACCCCATGGACTGCAGCCTACCAGGCTCCTCCATCCACGGGATTTTCCAGGCAAGAGTACTGGAGTAGGGTGCCACTGCCTTCTCCAAGTAGGGATTAGGGAATTCCAAACCAATAATTTCTGTGTTACCAAGGATTTGGAATCAAAATCACCATCTCAAAGTGATTAGGCAGATGGGATGGTTGAGGAGTACCAAGATGTTTGGGGCTAAATGATAATATATAAATTATTTGTTTTATAATAGAATATAAACTTTCCACAAAAATGTTTTTGTATTGTCAGAGATGCTGAAAGAACATTTGATTGATGGATGTGAAAATTGGACCATAAAGAAGGCTCAGTGTGGAAGAATTGATGCTTTTGAATTGTGTTGCTGGAAAAGACTCTTGAGCATCCCTTGAAGAGTAAGGAGATGAAAACATTTCAATTCTAAATGAAATCAACACTGAATATTCATTGGAAGGACTGATGCTGAAGCTGAAGCTCCAATACTTTGACCACCTGATGTGAAGAACTGACTCATTAGAAAAGACCCTGATGCTGGGAAAGACTGAAGGCAGGAAGAGAACAGGATGACAGAGATGAGACAGTTGGATAGCATCATGGACTCAATGGACATGAGTTTGAGCAAACTCAGTGAGAGAATGAAGGATAAGGCAGCCTGGCATGCTGCAGTCCATGGGGTTGCAGAATAGGATGTGACGGAGTGACTGAACAACAACAAATCATAAATTTAATCTAAACTTTGCTTTGAGTCAACCTAACTGCACAACTTTGATTTTCGTTTATCCACCTTCCTTAGGGATATATGCTATTGAGTCCTTATAATGAATATTGAGTTTCTTTCAGCTGAACAGGGAAGAAGGTGAGTGAAATGGAAGTTAAATATTTTTGCAAAGGATTGTTTGCTTTTCTAGATTATGAAATCTAAGCTGGACATAAGAGAAGACAGAAGAGTATTGGTAGATAGTTAATAGAATGGTGGTTTTAGAATATTTGGAGAGAATGATGGAACTACCTGAAAAGATGAGCTGGAAGTGGAGAAGTGAATGGGATTTAATATCTTGGAATTAGACATTAGGAATTGGTAAACTTGGGAGTGTATGGCTGAGAAGCAGAGAAAACGAAGATCATTGAAAATAAGGCAATACATTTGAGGAATAATGAAAGAAAATGTGGGGAAGCTATAGGGTCTAAGTCTACAGTTACTAGCATAGGAAAAAAAAGTTTAAAAGATTGATAAATAATAGCATTGAGTATCTCTAATTTTAGATTAGCTAGCTAATCAAAAGTTTCTAATAATATACTTGAATTGCTATTTATTTTATTGATTTTAGAAATGGGTATTTGGCTCTCTGCTATGATGAAAGGGCATTTTTCCCTCAGTTATGGTAAATGCGGCTTACATCTTCTTCCCGCCAATCTTCAAAACAGTTATGCCCAGGTTTTTTGTTCAGCTTGTATACACCAGTACAGCCTGAAGAGCCATTAAATATTGAAACAGGCCTGAAAGTTAGTCCACAGTGCATCCTAGGCCCCAGGAGTGCCCCCTCCCACCTCTTCATGTCTCCTAGGAGAGGGGCGGCTGTCAGGAGCTCTGCTTCAGGACTGCAGCTGGTGCATGCGTGCCTTCTAAATGATCTGATTAAATGTGATGCTCAGTCACTCTGTCATGCCGTACTCTTTGTGGCTCCATGGACTGTAGCCCACCAGGCTTCTCTATCCATGGGATTTCCCAGGAAG
This sequence comes from Bos mutus, assembly GCF_027580195.1. NCBI lineage: Eukaryota > Metazoa > Chordata > Mammalia > Artiodactyla > Bovidae > Bos > Bos mutus. The sequence goes on along the minus strand of NC_091628.1, from coordinate 4,862,352 downwards.
AATACTGAAGTGGGTTTCCATTTCCTTCTCCAGGGAATTAAATGTGAAAGTTGACACAGTATATAAATGTCACTCCTGGTTATATGTCTATCTAACTTCCTTGACAGGTCACTGTATCAATATCAAATGACATATTTAAAAGTTTTTAAAAGATATATACTCTCTACTATAAAAAACAACTCCTGATTGTTCAGTCTTAAAATTGGGCATTAGTGAACTATTCTTTTGTCTACCTGCTTTTTTCTCCTTTACATCCTATCACATGTCAGCCTTACTTTAAGATTTATGATATCATATGTTATATATACAACTAAATGATATTTAATAGCCGAAAGTGAAAGTGAAGTCACTTAGTTGTGTCCGACTCTTTGCGACCCCAGGACTGTAGCCCACCAGGCTCCTCTGTCCGTGGGATTCTCCGGGCAAGAATACTGGAGTGGGTTGCCATTTCCTTCTCCAGGTGATCTTCCCAACCCAGGAATTGAATCCGGGTCTCCTGCATTGCAGGCAGAGGCTTTATCCTCTGAGCCACCAGGGAGTGCCCAATGTCTAGTAATTTCTATGTGCCACAATATCTCATATCATGGGAATGATTGGGAAATTGTCTATAATTTTTTTTCACTTCTTTGGCTAACAAGAAAAAGAAATTTGTCTGATTGACTAGCTCTCTATAACATGTTTTTCTCTAACTGGAATTTGCGAATAGCTTGATGAGTCACCTGTGAAAAAGGTAACCATTCACATTTTGGACATTTTGCTCAGATAGTAATTGAGTGAACAAAATTTAACAACTGGAAGGAAAATATGCCAACTTCTTAAAAGACTTCACTTCCTCTTCTTGATGGTATATTCTGTACTTGAATAATGACTTTCTGATTCTGCTTCACTTCTTGCTCTGTTTTTTTCAACATTTCATCACATTTTCCTATCCCAATAATACCATATGACCTCTGGAGTCTACTTTTCTCCAAAATGACAATCCTCTGCTATTTAAAATTGTATGAATCATGATACAAAATAACAAATTTCCCCAAGTCAGCTTAAGAAATTAAGGAGACTTCCCAGGTGGTGTAGTGGTAAAGAATCTACCCACCAACACAGGAGATGCAAGAGATGTAGGTTCAATCCCTGGCCTGGGAAGATTCCCTGAAGAAGGAAATGGCAACCCACTCCAGTATTCTTGCCTGGGAAATCTCAAGAACAGAGGAGCCTGGATGGCTATAGTCCACGGGGTCACAAGGAGTCAGACGCAACTGAGCAACTGAGCACACATATGCACACTCACACCTGTAGCGCTGGGTATTTCTGAATCTCATTTGCTTGTTCTCAACCTGCTTTTTCCCATCTGACATCAGTCTGAGCTAATTACCATCCTGAGTTTATGGTTTTCAGTCTCCTTAAATTTCTTAAATAAATATATCACTATCTGTGTATATATCACTAAAAAACATATAGCATACTTTTATGTACTATAATTTTATTTAAATATTACCATAACATCATGCCGTTCACTTATTTGATTTTTCATTCCTGTTATGTTTTAAGACTATCCATAAATCTTAACTTCTACTTTTAGATTATTCATTTCCATAGCTGTGTAGTAGTACTTTACTGCATTAACTTATCACAAATTATTTATTTATCCTGAAGCTGATGAATGTTTAAGATTTTGGGGTCTTCTCCTCTTATAAAGAATTCTCCATTAGCCACTTTTATACATGTATATTTCTGAGTTTCAGGAAAGATTGAATAACGAATTACATACATAAGAGAATAATTGTTGGGTCATAAGCATATGCATATATTTTCAATTTTATTAGGTACTGCCAAATTACTTACCAAAATGCTTTAAGCAATCTATACTGTCACTGACTTATCACTGCTCTAAGTTCTTGCCAAAAGTTGAACCAGTCAAATGGATAAAATCTTTTCAAAGGAAACAGCTGCTGCTGCTGCTGCTAAGTCACTTCAGTCTTGTTCGACTCTGTGTGAGCCCATAGATGGCAGCCCACCAGGCTCCTCTGTCCCTGGGATTCTCCAGGCAAGAATACTGGAGTGGGTTGCCATTTCCTTCTCCAATGCATGCATGCATGCTAAGTCATTTCAGTCGTGTCTGACTCTGTGCGACCCTATGGACAGCAGCCCACCAGTCTCCTCTGTCCACGGAATTCTCTAGGCAAGAGTACTGGAGTGGGTTGCCATTTCCTTCTCCATAAATGAAACAGAGTTTTAACTATTTTTTTGTTGCTCAATCATTTGCATTTGTTGATTCTACAATATTATTTTTGTATATTTGGTTATTTTTCTGGCTTCCTGGTGGCTCAGACAGTAAAGAATCTACCTGCAATGCAGGAGACACAGGTTCATTCCCTGGGTCTGGAAAGTCCCCTGGAGAAGGGAATGGCAACACACTCCAATATTCTTGCCTGGAGAATTCCACCGACAGAGGAACCTGGAGGGCTATAGTCCATGGGTCGCAGAGAGACCCCAGATGGCTTCCCCTGAGAACTTTACAATAGTCTTTCTCCTTTTGGTCTAAACCAGACTTGTGGTTCCCTTCATATGCTGCACAGTAGCTACTGTGAATATTATTATTCTGAGTTATATCCATATTTAGTGAGATAGTCTCTAATAACTTCCCAAGAAAGCCAGTGTGAGAAGTAGCACACTTTTTTTTATTCTTTATTTCTGAAACAAATCATCAGAGCAGATCTGGAAGCCTGTACCTCAGACAATAGAGTATAATAAATAATTGAGTTTCTCAAGATAGATTGCCAGACTTTGTTCCCAGTCCCTCTACTTATTACTTATGAGATGATAATCCCAATCCTCAAACTGATATGTGCATCCCTGGAAGGGGGGAGGGGTTACTTTAAGAGCTTAGAATGGTTAAAGGATATAAATGTTCAAAGAATTCAATTTTCACATTCCCAAACTGTGTATACATGTATTTGTTTGACTGTGAAAGTATCTGGTTTGGCTGAGGTTTGGCTTTTCTTTCTTATTTACCTTTTCACAATCACCTCTCTCTATTTTACCAAATAAGGGCATAACTGCTTCCCACCCTGAATCTTAGTATAACCTACTTTTTGTGGATAAGGTCATAGGGCTGCTAACAGATAGACAATTCAAAATGCTGTTTGTGAGTGACTGTAAAAACTAAGTGGCAAATAGTTATGCAAAATAGGTGCTAAAGGTTTTATGTATTTCAATTCAAGACTTTGCTTTCATCATAATTGAAAGTTGACTTGATCCAATTGTGAGCTGAGATATCACTAAACATAACCTTTGATGATAGCTCAGTCTGTGATATTTAGCGTGTAACTTAGTGAAGAGTCTAGCTTCTGGTTAAAAAGCCTGTGTGATTTCTCAGGCCAGATCACAGACAATTACAAAAGCTTCTGTCTCGCAGTCCTCACGGAGAAAGCTTCCCTCCCAACACCAGACTTGGTGCACAGCCCATGAATTATGGCATTGGGAACTCTGAGGGGATTGAAGTCAAACCTCAGGCTCCACGACTGGCCAGGCTCTTCATATTCACATTCATAGCCCCCAGTGGCTTTATTTGAGCCTTTGGACAGGGGTCCCCTTCAGGCTCCTCTGCTGGGGTCTCCTGGGGGCTGAGAAGGAGGAATTTTAGAGTCATTTCCCAGTCTGACTCAGTGTCAGGTACTTTTCCTCTCCAGGCTCTCCTCCTTCTTCTTCCCCTCCATCCTCTCCCTTCCTCCTGTTCCACAAACTGTCAGAGTCCTCCTCAAAGCTTCCTCACCAATGTGACAATTCCAAATCTATGCTGATCCATCTGGTCTACCCGGGCACCAGTCTGTGAGGGAAGAAAGGACATGCTTTCTCCTCCCTTTTTTCCTTCCCAGTTTATAATGAAGTGACATTGTTATAACACAGCTCTTATTCTCAACTATTTATGTGAACATGTTTCTTCAGAATTTACATTAAAAAAAATAAGTCAGGGGAGACAAATTTGAAGTTAAATCGTTTCTTCTTCTAGCACCTGGTAATAATCATATATAGATATCAAACATAATGGGAACAAAGGAATCATATCCATTTCATTAAGAAATGCGTACATAATTAAACTTTTTACTTTTATGCTCAATGATTATCTGCTAGAATTGTAATACATTTTTGTTGATTTACAATTAATTAGAAACTCAAATCAGGAGGATTTCTTTTAACACATAGTTTAGGTTACAGGAAAAAAGTTCAATGTCAATTTATATATTTATTTTTTCTTCAGTGTAGAATGAAAAGGGATCAATAAAATACTTTCAAGAATAAAAATATACTACATTAAGATGTAATTCTGTGCAGGAAGTAAATGGAAATATGAGTGTATAGAGAAAATAAAAATGATATAAAAATTTTCATTTATTGATGAAGAGATTTTTCATCAATATTTAAATTGGATTATAATGATATCAAGTTCCTATGATATTCTCACACCATTGGGCGTATAACACTGAATGATGTGAGAGTAATACATTAAAATATCTATGCATAGAAATAATATACCTTGTGTGCTGTGCTGTGCTGTGATAATTTGCTTCAGTCATGTCCGATTCTTTGTGACTCTATGGACTGTGGCCACCAGGCTCCTCTGACCATGGAGTTCTCTGGGTAAGAATACTGGAGTGGGTTGCCATGCCCTCCTGCAGAGGATCTTCCCAACCCAGGGATTAAACCCAGGTCTCCTCCATTGCAGGTGTTTGTTTTTTTTTTTTAAACACTATCGCCACCCAGGAAGTCCCAATATACCTTGTAGCTATATTTAAACTTTGGGTAAAATATTTTAGGTGCTAAGTTAAAAATATGTGGTGAGGTATATTGCTTTTGAAAATTATGTTAAAGGTGCATGATCAAAAATATTTGATGATAAGCTACCTAAGAGGTCATGATGTTCTCTGATACATGAGAAACTGTGGAACACTTCCGCCCTAGTGAAGTAGAGCCTCCCTAAGAAAGTAAAGCTTACTGAAAGGGGAGAAAATCTTTGTCTCTTGCACAGATATCCAGGAAGGAAAATCATGAGGAATCCAGGGGAAAAAAATAGACATAAAGCTTCTCAGATATCTTTTTTTTTTTCTAATTTTATTTTATTTTTAAACTTTACATAATTTATTAGTTTTGCCAAATATCAAAATGAATCCGCCACAGGTATACATGTGTTCCCCATCCCGAACCCTCCTCCCTCCTCCCTCCCCATATCATCCCTCTGGGCCGTCCCAGTGCACCAGCCCCAAGCATCCAGCATCCTGCATCGAACCTGGACTGGCAACTCGTTTCCTACATGATATTTTACATGTTTCAATGCCATTCTCCCAAATCTTCCCACCCTCTCCCTCTCCCACAGAGTCCATAAGACTGTTCTATACATCAGTGTCTCTTTTGCTGTCTCGTACACCGGGTTATTGTTACCATCTTTCTAAATTCCATATATATGCGTTAGTATACTGTATTTATGTTTTTCCTTCTGGCTTACTTCACTCTGTATAATAGGCTCCAGTTTCATCACCTCATTAGAACTGATTCAAATGTATTCTTTTAATGGCTGAGTAATACTCCATTGTGTATATGTACCACAGCTTTCTTATCCATTCATCTGCTGATGGACATCTAGGTTGCTTCCATGTCTTGGCTATTATAAACAGTGCTGCGATGAACATTGGGGTACACGTGTCTCTTTCCCTTCTGGTTTCCTCAGTGTGTATGCCCAGCAGTGGGGTTGCTGGATCATAAGGCAGTTCTATTTCCAGTTTTTTAAGGAATCTCCACACTGTTCTCCATAGTGGCTGTACTAGTTTGCATTCCCACCAACAGTGTAAGAGGGTTCCCTTTTCTCCACACCCTCTCCAGCATTTATTATTTGTAGACTTTTGGATCGCAGCCATTCTGAGTGGTGTGAAATGGTACCTCATAGTGGTTTTGATTTGCATTTCTCTGATAATGAGTGATGTTGAGCATCTTTTCCTGTGTTTGTTAGCCAGCTGTATGTCTTCTTTGGAGAAATGTCTATTTAGTTCTTTGGCCCATTTTTTGATTGGGTCATTTATTTTTCTGGAGTTGAGCTGTAGGAGTTGCTTGTATATTTTTGAGATTAGTTGTTTGTCCGTTGCTTCATTTGCTATTATTTTCTCCCATTCTGAAGGCTGTCTTTTCACCTTGCTAATAGTTTCCTTTGATGTGCAGAAGCTTTTAAGGTTAATTAGGTCCCATTTGTTTATTTTTGCTTTTATTTCCAATATTCTGGGAGGTGGGTCATAGAGGATCCTGCTGTGATGTATGTTGGAGAGTGTTTTGCCTATGTTCTCCTCTAGGAGTTTTATAGTTTCTGGTCTTACGTTTAGATCTTTAATCCATTTTGAGTTTATTTTTGTGTATGGTGTTAGAAAGTGGTCCAGTTTAATTCTTTTACAAGTGGTTGACCAGATTTCCCAGCACCACTTGTTAAAGAGCTTGTCTTTAATCCATTGTATATTCTTGCCTCCTTTGTCAAAGATAAGCTTCTCAGATATCTTTTAAAAACCTATATGGGCAAAAATTCAAGTCTCACACTTTATATCAATCCCTTCAGGGCTTGCTCCTAAATATACTGATTCCTTAGAAAAGTCTAGTGTAGAAATAATAGCTATAGCATAGAAAGAACATTCTCTGTGTCAGTCAAGGTCTTGGTAGGAAACAGATGATTTATTCAAATGGGTGACTGAAGGAAACTGAAGGTAGGGACTCTGTACAGAGGTGTAGCTAAGGTTACATGAAGAAGGAATGCTGAAACACTAACATGGATGGGAAACCTTTACTCCTCATGGTCTTTACCAGATCCCATTGAGAGAACTGTAGGTAGAAAACATGGGTTGCTTTTCAGCATATGGTCTTATACAGAGAAACACAGGCAAAGTCAAATTGGGGTTGGCAGTAAGAGAAACAGGAGAATAGCTGCCCAGAATATTTTCCCTTCTTGTTCTCTTATTGGGCAAATCAAATAGGGAGACAGAAGTTAAGGGATCCTGGTTATATAGTCAGGTAGAGATCAGACTCCCACGGTGACAGCAGGGTGAAGAAGTGTACAGTAGAGAGGAAAATAGAGATAGTTCAATATTTTCAAAAATATTAATCACCACTTTTCAGTAAGTTAATTTAATAAAAGTATTTTAAATCCCTATATGTGTGTGTTGATGCATGCATGTGTCACTTCAGTCACGTCTGATTCTTTGCAGCCCCATGGACTGTAGACCACCAGGCTCTTCTGTCCATAGAATTCTCCAGGCAAGAATACTGGAGTGGGTTGCCATTCCCTTCTCCAGAGGACCTTCCTCATCCAGGGGTTGAACCAGTGTCTCTTATGTCTCCTGCCTTGGCAGGCATGTTCTTTACCACCAGTGTCACCTATATTAACCATAAATTACAAAATCCTACAGAGTTTTCAGAGTTTACAATAAAGTATAGGAGTTGGAGGATATATGAATTAATGATAATTTTTAAATATATGTAACTGCAAATGACTTCATTTTAATGTGTGACACATTCTTTGTTTTACAGATAAATGTATTTGTTCACTCCAAAAGTAGTTAGATTGCTAAGAGTCACATACACATTTTTACAGTTTATTGAATTAAGAATGGCGTTTAGACACCTCAAGTCTCAAGACCAGTTGTCTGTGTAGGAAAATGTTCTCTTGAAAATTGCTGATCAAACAAATAAAATCAGAGTCACATAGGTAATTTTACACTTTCTAGTGGCTTCAGTTGCTTAAGAAAGGATAAATTACCTTCAGTATAGCTTTATTTAACACACTCGTGAAGTAAGTCGATCAGTTGCGTCTGACTCTGCGACCCTATAGCCTGGCAGGTTCCTCTGTCCATGGGATATTCCGGGCAATAGTGTTAGAGTGGATTGCCATTTCCTTCTCCAGAGGATCTTCCCCACCCAGGGCTCGAACCCGGGTCTCCTGCATTGTAGACAGACGCTTTACCATCTAAGCCACCAGGGAAGTCACACACTAGATCAAGGCTGTTATCAGGGCTACATAGTACAGTATGCCCCTTACATATGAACCTTCAAGCTGTAAACTTTCAAAGATGCAAACGTGCATCCCGTTAGTGTGAGAAATGACTGAAAGTGCAACTTGCCCTGTGTCTCCTATTGTTGACCATCCTTCACCTCTACCAGTTCCTCCCTCCTCTGCTTCCTCCAGTCAGTAACGATTCTTGCCTATTCACTCGATGCCGGCCCTGGTATACCAGATGTTGTACTATACTACTGTACCTTTCAATACTATTAAGATTAGAAAAGTTTTCTTTCCTTTTTGTGTTTGCTTTCTGTGTATTATTTGTGAGAAAAGGAATATAAACCCCCTACAGTACAGTACTATATATCCAATTGTGTTAGTTGGGTACCTAGGCTAACTTTGTTGGATTTACAAATAAATTGGACTTAATGAACATCCTCTCAGAATGGAACTTGTATTTAGGACACTTACTGTAAATTAAAATTTAGTCATGGGATATTTACATTCTATTTAGTTTAAGAGTGTTTTATAAACCAGTGTGGGTTTTACATACATGCCACATTTCAGTTGCTTAAGAGCCACACATGGTAAGTAGTGAACTTCTTGGTCATCACTGTTATAAAAGACAATTAAAATATTCTTGATAACACAAAGGGATATTTACTGGTAAAATTATAATGAAGAGATTGTGTTTGAATATTCTTGAATGTGTTTTTATATTTCTAGCCAGAAAGGCAGGAAGATTATGCAAATGAATTTTATGGAGCTAAAAATTATAGTATATATTTTTCTAGTATAATTTTGAGGTCAATTAAGAAATTTAACCTTGAACTGACAAGAACAATCTACAATTGAAGTAGTAAAATAAAAAAATCAGGAATGAAACTACACGTATGTAAAGAGGGGAAGAAAAAGAAAAATTGAAGACTTCTTTTTCAGTTTTATTGAGATAGAACTCACATACCATAGAATTCAGCATTTTAAAATATACAACTACGGTTCTGGGAACACTCAGAAAATTGTGCAGTCATCGTCACTTTCAAATTCCACAACGTTTTCTTTACTCCCAAATAAATGCCACATCAATTACCAGTCATTCCCCATCCCCCATTCAACTCAATCACTGCAAACACTAATCTACTTTGTGTCTCTGTGGATTGACATATTGTGGACATTTCATACTACAAAATCACATAGTATGCCACCTTTGTATTTGGCTCTCAATTTATCATAATTTTCTCAAGATTCACACATGTCATAACAGGTATTAGTGCTTTACTCATATTTATGATTGGTTATCAGTTGATGAACATTTGTGTTATCTTCACAGTTTGACTATCATGAAGTATACTGCTATGAACATTCATATACAAGTCTTTGTGTTAAGCTATGTTTCCTACTCTCTTGGTTGTATATGAGAACTGGAATTGCTGAGTCATGTGGTTAACTGCACATTTAAGTTGACTCTTTGTTAAACTGTTTTCTAAACGTGCCATTTTACATTCTTACCAGCTACGGTATGTGTTTGTTTTTGTTTGTCACATCCTCATCAACACTTATTCCTGTCTAACTTTTATTTATTTATTTTTTTTAATTTTTTTGTCTAACTTTTAAAATAGCCCTCTTAGTAAGTGTGAAATAGATCTCTCATCAGGGTTTCTATATACATTTCTTTAAATATTATCAATGTCAAGCATTTTTTCTTATGCTTATTGATCATTTTAATATCTTCATTGCATAATTTTTTATTCAAATGGCCCACCCATTTTTTCAAGTCAGAGTTGTAAGAGTTTTGTATAAGTGTGTGTGTTGTAAATATTTATCTGCATTCTGTATGTTGTCTTTTTATCTCCCTTTTTTCTGAGATTTTTTTGATGTGGAGCATTTTTAACATCTTTATTGAATTTGCTGCAATATTGCTTTTGTTTTATGCTTTGGTTTTTTTGTCTGTGAGGCATGTGGGATGAGCTCCCTGACCAGGGATTGAATCTGCACCCTCTGCATTGGAAGACAAAGTCTTAACCACTGACCAACAGGGAAGTCTGACTTTTCACTTTCTTGAAGATGTCCCTTAAAATACAAAAGTTTGAAATTTGACATAGTCTTTTTTATTTTTTTCAATGTAATCGTACTTTTTTTTTTTTCATACATATTATTTTACATGTTTCAATGCCATTTTCCCAAATCTTCCCACCCTCTCCCTCTCCCACAGAGTCCATAAGACTGTTCTATACATCAGTGTCTCTTTTGCTGTCTCGTACACCGGGTTACTGTTAGCATCTTTCTAAATTCCATATATATGCGTTAGTATACTGTATTGGTGTTTTTCTTTCTGGCTTGCAATAGTCTTATTAATTATCCTTTTCTTTTGTTGCTTGTTTTGTTTTCTTTCATATATAAGAAAATATTGTCTACTCCATATCACAAAGACTTGCACATTTGTTTCTGTTTTCTGAGAGCTTTTTACTTTTGGTTGTAAACTGAGGTCTTTGATAAATTTTATGTTAATTATTTTATATAATATGGGATAGGAGTTGAAATTCAGTCACAGCTTCATTTGTTAAAGATTGTTCTTTCTTCTTTGTCTTGGCATACTTGTTAAAAATCAATTGACTATAAACATAACATTTTATATTTGCACTGTTGATTCACAGATTTTGGTCTGTGAATTGCTTTAGATCTAATTATTGTGTAGTGTTCTTTAAATTTTAATTTCCTTGTTGATTATCTATCTAAATGTTCTCTCTATTATTAAAATGGAGTATGGAAGTCTCCAGCTATTATTGTTGAATTTTCTATTTCTAGTTCATTTCTTTCTTTAATTCTGTCAGTTTTGGCTACTGTATTTTGGGGCTCTATTGTTACAAATATATATGTGTAAATCATTATAAGTTTTAGATCTTCCTGATGGGATAAGCTTTAAATAATTATAATATTTCATCTCTTTTTCTTTAGCAACATTTTCTATTTTAAACTCTATTCTTTGTAATATTACTATAGTCATTTCAGGTCTCTTTTTCCTACTGTTTGGCTGGCATATTTCTTTTCACCCTATTACTTTCAACCAAACTGTGTCTTTGAATCTAAATGCTATCTCTTACAGACAGTTCATAGTTGGAGATTTTTTTCATAATCCATTATGCCAATCCTGTTTTTAGATTGAAATCTTTAACCCATTGTATTAAGTGTAATTACTGATAATATATAATTTGTCAGTAATTTTATTATTTGCTTTCTACATGTCTTGTGTTCTCTTTGTTCCTCTAATTACCCATCCCTTCCTTCTTTGTGCTAAATAAATAATGTCCAGTGTGCCATTTTAATATACTTGCTATATCATTTATTATAATTAAAAATTATCTTCTTAGTGGCTTTTCTTGGAATTACAATTAACAGTTATAAGCTGTTTGAATTAATACTAATTTAATTTCAACTTATACAAAACTTTGCACCACTATCCCTCATCTTTGTATTACTGTTTTCATACAAATCATATCTTTGTACATTATATACTCCTCAAGACAAATTTGTATGTATTGCTTTGCACAGCTGTATTTTAAATCATATAGAAGAAAAAAAATGATTACAAACAAAATAGTTTATCTCATTTTATCTCATTTTATCATATCTGACTTCATTGCTTTTTTTTACTGCCTTTTTTTTCTTTAATACATTAGAGGTTTTTGACAAACATGAGTTGAGAAACCCTGTTGGTGCCATTTTTTCAAGTGACACTTTTTCTCACTTTGTATCACATTTTGTAATTCTTGCAGTATTTCAAACTATTACAAAATATTATGACTGACTGAAGGGCCATATCAAAAAATCATGTAACTTGCTTTATTGAGATATTTGCTTTATTGCTGTGGTCTGGAACTAAACTTACAATATCTCCAAGGTAAGTCTGCACTGTCCTTTATGTTTAAACGTGTAGTTACTTTTACCTGTTCTTTTCATTTATGTGGATGTGAGTAAGTGTTTGCAGTTCTTTCATTCAGTCTGAAGGGTTCTCTTTAGCATTTCCTTTTGTGCAGTTCTGATAGACAAAGTCTATTTTTCTTTATATATAACATAGTCTATTTTTCTTTATATATAACATCTCAATTCTCCCTTACTTTGGAAAAATCATTTTCTTGGATATAGAATCGATTAATCATTTTTTTCTCACTGATAGTTTGAATATGCAGTTCCACAACCTTTTAGCTTCCATGGTTTCTGTTAAGAAACTTACTGTGAATCTTATTAAAGATAATATATGTGATGAAATCACTTTTGCTGATTTCAAAATTTTTTTCTTTGCCATTTTAGTTTGATTAAAATGTGGCTAGATATGGATCTCTGAGCTTAATTTAGTTTCTTGTGCTTCTTGACTCTATAAACTGTTTTACATCAAATTTGGCAAATTTTCGGCCATTATTTCTTCAAACATTTTTTTTCTGACATATTTTCTTTTCTGCTTCTGGAACTCCTATTATACATATGTTGGTACAGTTGATGGTGTGTCACACTCTGAGACTCTTCATTCTTTTTGTTTTTTTAACTTTTTTTTCCTGTTACAAACAGAGTAATTCCAACTGATCTATTTTCAAGTTTGCTGATTCTTCCACCAAATGTATTTGCTCTCAAAACCCTCAAGTGAATCTGTTTTTTTTCTTTTATTTCCAGTTTTAATATTATCCTACCCAGAATTTGTATGGTTCTTTTTTTATATAATTTTTACCTTATCATTGATATGTTTTACTTTGTGAGGCATTATTCCCATACTTTCTCTTCGTTATTTAGACTTGGTTTAATTTCTTCAAGCATATTTAAAATAGCTGATTTTAAAACTTTGGTTTGTAAGTCCAATAATCTTGAATTTCACAGGGATAACTTCTATTGATTCCTTTGCTTCCCTCTGTGTATGGGTTATTCTTTTTTTAATTCCTTGTATGACACATAGATTTTTATTAAAATTTTATTATTTCAAAGAATATAATGTGGCAATTTTAAAAACCAGTTTCTTCCACTCCCCAGAGTGTGTTGCTGTTTTTTGTTTATGTGGTATCATTCCTAAAATAAATTTGTGAAGTCAGCATTCTTTGTCATCTTTGGCCAATGTCTCTGCTTGATTAGCTCAGAGGTCAACTAATGATTAGAAAGGGAGTTCCTTAAAAATCTTGAACTAATAAGTCTCTAGCATTTGCCAAGAGGTTCCTTGTACATGTGGCTCAGAGGTTAAAGCATCTGCCTCCAATGCAGGAGACCCGGGCTCCATCCCTGGGTCGGGAAGATCCCCTGGAGAAGGAAATGGTAACCCACTCCAGTATTCTTGCCTGGAGAATCCCATGGACAGAGGAGCCTGGCGGGCTACAGTCCATGGGGTCACAAAGAGTCGTACATGACTGAGCCACTTCACTTCACTTCACTTCCTTGTATATGTTGGATCATACACACAATCCTAAAGCTGGCAGATTGAAATTCTGTTTTAGCTTTGACTTCTCTCTTGCACAGAACTCCATGACCTTTTGCAAGAGAGATGTCAAGGCCCTTTCACTTCTTTCCTGGATATGTGCACCGCTGTATATATGTGGATCACTTTTTGTATTTCCACGAATTTCTGAAAGCTTTTAAAAGCCCCCTAAGGGTATTTTATTTTTCAGCTTTTTAAAAGTGTTTGATCAGATTCTTATTTGCTCAAACTGTTTTCACTTCAGATAGCTGCAGTGTAAGCAATTGCAGCTGATTGCTTTATACAAATACTCAGAAATAAAGACTATTTGAACAGAACAATTTCAGAATCAGGTTAAAAACTACCACCATTAGTAGTGGGGATTTCCATGGAATAGCCAAACAATGAAATTTTTCTGGTAATGAAGATTTTGTTGAATTTCAGATCCATCTGTTTTAATTGTGGAACTTCTAACTTTAAAGAGTTAATTTTGATTTTTGATTTATTTCCATTGTTATAATAACTTTTATAGAGAAACATTGTAGAGATTCTTATTCTATCACTGCTGCTGCTATCAGTTCAAAAGAAGCATATCCAGATCTTATCCAGCAATACTGACAACAACAAGGAAATCTGATTCTTGAAATATGGAGTTTAACTATGCCACTGCACATTTTGGTAAAATAAAAGCATTAATTTCATTGCTTATCAAAATATTTGCTCAGAACTTAGCAATTTATATTATTTTTTTAGATTTCAAAATGTAATTTAAATTCATGATTTAAATAAATTACAAAATATAAGTTTTTACTTAATAATGTACCAGTAATTTTGATTTTTTTTTGGTATGGTATTGAACATATTTCCATACAATAAAGAAGTGGAAATTGAGAGATATATGATATTTTTCAACATTTTAAGAATTTAAAACTGTATAGTACAAGGAACTCAGGTTGGTGCCCTGTAATGACCTAGAGGGCTGAGATGGGGAAAGGAAACTCAAGAGGGAGGGAGTATATGTATACTTACAACTGATTCATGTTCTTGTACAGCAGAAACCAATGCAACATTGTAAAGCAATTGTCTTCCAATTAAAATATTTTTTAAAAAATTGAATCTCTAAACTATAATAAAAAATTTTATGTTATATAAAATGATATAAAATTAACTGTGTTAATCAGCACCTGTCATGGAACTGAGATGTATTATAATTGGCATGATATTGATCTTTTATAAATTATACCTATTGAAACCAAAATAATTTTAAAATATATTAGAGGTATAATTTAAAATAAATATATTACAGATATTATTTTCTTGGACTCCAAAATTACTGTGGATGTTGACTGCAGCCAAGAAATTAAAAGATGCTTGCTCCTTGGAAGAAAAACTATAACATACCTGGACAGCATATTAAAAAGCAGAGACATTACTTTACCAATAAAGGTTCATAGAGTCACAGCTACAGTTTTCCCAGCAGTCATGTACATATGTGAGAGTTGGATCATAAAGAAAGGTAAGCACTGAAGAATTGATATTTCAAACTGTGGTGCTGGAGAAGACTCTTGAGAGGCCCTTCAGCAGCAAGAAGATCAAACGAATCAATCCTAAAGAAAATCAATCCTGAATACTCATTGAAAGGACTGATGCTGAAAATGATGTGCCAATACTTTGGCCACTTGATGTGAAGAGCCAGCTCATTGGTATTGAAGGCAGGAGAAGAAGGGGACGACAGAGGTCAACATGGTTGGATGGCATCACCAACTCAATGGACATGAGTTTGCGCAAACTGGGAGATGGTGAAGGACAGTGAAGCCTGGAGTGCTGCAGTCCCATGGGGTTGCAAAGAGTTGGGCATGACTAAGTGACTCAACAACAAATAACATGTACCACTCTATTCCAGACATTAGTTATTAGTTTAATCTTATTAAAAATTGTTCTCATATTTGTTCAATTATTTACTTGCTTTGGGGAATTTAAATCTGCATATCAGCATGGTAGGAATACAGCATTTATCTATGGTCCTCTGAGAAATTGAACTTCTACTCTAAAGTTATCTGTAATTAAAGATACATTATACTATTGAACTGTGAGTTAAATAGGTTTTCAAACAATGCTTCATGAGGTTTTATTTACATATATTATTATTTGCCATTGATGTGAAATTCTGTGATGCTAGATATCTTCTTGATATTACTTGGAGAAAACCTGGTCTATAATTGGTGCTGGCTCAAGATTAATGCCAACTGTGAGAAGCAGTTGTGTTTATACACTGCAAACCGAAGTTAAGCTTAAAGTGCTAAGTTAAAATTAGAACCTGGAATTCAAAGGATAAATTTTGAAGTTTTAGTATTAGAGTAAGATTTAGAAAAATTAAGCTGCAACTGTAATTACTATGTGTGGGGGTTAATATAATTTAAAATTTACAATATTAAGATACTGAAATGGTTTATCTAGCCAGCACTTCTGAGTATGATTCCTTTATTTATAACTATGCATTAGATTATGAAACTGGGCCATTCTTTTGGCAAAATAAAACTTTGATATAAATTTGGAGAATGGAAACCCACTTTATATCATCTAAAACAAAAATTCTTTACCTATTGTTGCATTTCTTTACTTTTAAAAACTGCTCTGTTAACCATTACAATATCAGTGTGCTCAAACTGAAGGTAACTTCAAAAAGTAAGCTAAAAGAGCCATCACTTAAGCATTTATATGTCAAGTGGAAAT
Organism: Bos mutus; assembly: GCF_027580195.1. Classification (NCBI taxonomy): domain Eukaryota; kingdom Metazoa; phylum Chordata; class Mammalia; order Artiodactyla; family Bovidae; genus Bos; species Bos mutus. The sequence continues at coordinate 4,846,165 of NC_091628.1, read as the reverse complement.
GAGGAATTATAATTGATTCTAGATTAAATAATTTCCTTGCATTTATAGGGAGATGCAAAGAAAAAAATGGCTACCAAGAAAGATCTTGGATTTTATTTAAGGGCTTTTTTTGTTTCAATATTTTACTGTTTTCAAAATGTTTTATCATATTTTCACTTATGAAAATTAAGTAATTAAAAGATAAATAGAATAAGTAACAAATGCTCTTTTTGTTAGTGGTGCAATATTCATTAAGACAAAAAAGCTATAGTCATAGAATCAAAAGACTAAAGTAGAAACTTTATCAGAGATCAGATCAGATCAGTCGCTCAGTCATGTCCGACTCTTTGCGACCCCATGAATCGAAGCATGCCAGGCCTCCCTGTCCATCACCAACTCCCAGAGTTCACTCAGACTCATGTCCAACAAGTCAGTGATGCCATCCAGCCATCTTATCCTCTGGCGTCCCCTTCTTCTCCTGCCCCCAATCCCTCCCAGCATCAGAGTCTTTTCCAATGAGTCAACTCTTTGCGTGAGGTGGCCAAAGTACTGGAGTTTCAGCTTTAGCATCAGTCCTTCCAAAGAAATCCCAGGGCTGATCTCCTTCAGAATGGACTGGTTGGATCTCCTTGCAGTCCAAGGGACTCTCAAGAGTCTTCTCCAACACCACAGTTCAAAAGCATCAATTCTTCGGTGCTCAGCCTTCTTCACAGTCCAACTCTCACATCCATACATGACCACAGGAAAAACCATAGCCTTGACTAGACGAACCTTTGTGGGCAAAGTAATGACTGTGCTTTTGAATATGCTATCTAGGTTGGTCATAACTTTCCTTCCAAGGAGTAAGCGTCTTTTAATTTCATGGCTGCAGTCACCATCTGTAGTGATTTTGGAGCCCAGAAAAATAAAGTCTGACACTGCTTCCACTGTTTCCCCATCTATTTCCCATGAAGTGGTGGGACCAGATGCCATGATCTTCATTTTCTGAATGTTGAGCTTTAAGCCAACTTTTTCACTCTCCACTTACAGTTTCATCAAGAGACTTTTGAGTTCCTCTTCACTTTCTACCATAAGGGTGGTGTCATCTGCATATCTGAGGTTATTAATATTTCTCCCGGCAATCTTGATTCCAGCCTGTGTTTCTTCCAGTCCAGTGTTTCTCATGATGTGCTCTGCATATAAGTTAAATAAACAGGGTGACAATATACATACTTGACGAACTCCTTTTCCTATTTGGAACCAGTCTGTTGTTCCACGTTCAGTTCTAACTGTTGCTTCCTGACCTGCATACAAATTTCTCAAGAGGCAGATCAGGTGTTCTGGTATTCCCATCTCTTTCAGAATTTTCCACAGTTTATTGTGATCCACACAGTCAAAGGCATTGGCATAGTCAATAAAGCAGAAATAGATGTTTTTCTGGAACTCTCTTGCTTTTTCCATGATCCAGCAGATGTTGGCAATTTGATCTCTGGTTCCTCTGCCTTTTCTAAAACCAGCTTGAACATCAGGAAGTTCACAGTTCATATATTGCTGAAGCCTGGCTTGGAGAATTTTGAGCATTACTTTACTAGCATGTGAGATGAGTGCAATTGTGCGGTAGTTTGAGCATTCTTAGGAATTGCCTTTCTTTGGGATTGGAATGAAAACTGACCTTTTCCAGTCCTGTGGCCACTGCTGAGTTTTCCAAATTTACTGGCATATTGAGTGCAGCACTTTCACAGCATCATCTTTCAGGATTTGGAATAGCTTAACTGGAATTCCATCACCTCCACTAACTTTGTTCGTAGTGATGCTTTCTAAGGCCTACCTGAGTTCACATTCCAGGATGTCTGGCTCTAGGTCAGTGATCACACCATCATGATTATCTGGGTCTTGAAGATCTTTTTTGTACAGTTCTTCTGTGTATTCTTGCCACCTCTTCTTAATATCTTCTGCTTCTGTTAGGTCCATACCATTTCTGTCCTTTATCGAGCCCATCTTTGCATGAAATGTTTCTTTGCTATCTCTGATTTTCTTGAAGAGATCCCTAGTCTTTCCCATTCTGTTGTTTTCCTCTATTTCTTTGCATTGATCACTGAAGCAGGCTTTCTTATCTCTTCTTGCTGTTCTTTGGAACTCTGCATTCAGATGTTTATATCTTTCCTTTGTTCCTTTGCTTTTTGCTTCTCTTCTTTTCACAGCTATTTGTAAGGCCTCCCCAGACAGCCATTTTGCTTTTTTGCATTTCTTTTCTATGGGAATGATCTTGATCCCTGTTTCCTGTACAATGTCATGAACCTCATCCCATAGTTCATCAGGCACTCTATCTATCAGGTCTAGGCCCTTAAATCTATTTCTCACTTCCACTGTATAATCATAAGGGATTTGATTTAGGTCATACCTGAATGGTCTAGTGGTTTTACCTACTTTCTTCAATTTCAGTCTGAATTTGGTGATAAGGAGTTCATGGTCTGAGCCACAGTCAGCTCCTGGTCTTGTTTTTGCTGACTGTATAGAGCTTCTCCATCTTTGGCTGCAAAGAATATAATCAATCTGATTTTGGTGTTGACCATCTGGTGATGTCCATGTGTAGAGTCTTCTCTTGTGTTGTTGGAAGAGGGTGTTTGTTATGACCAGTGCATTTTCTTGGCAAAACTCTATTAGTCTTTGCCCTTGAGTAACATTGCCCCTAAAACCTTCCCATGTATAAATGTAGAAAGAATGTGTCTATGTTATCTGCTTCAATTTTAATTATATGGTAACATAAATAAAAAAAATAGAAACTTTATATTACCATATAATTAAAATTGAAGCAGATAACATAGACACATTCTTTCTACATTTATACATGGAAAAGTTTTAGGGGCAATGTTACTCTAGGTGGCTAAACATGAAGACAATCTAAATGAGTAATCAAATTGTGATTACTAGTGTTGTTATTCCACTAAATACTCAAGGATGAATGGCTAATTCTATGCATGAGGCACAGAGGTTCAAATTAAGGCTGGAAATCCTACCATCCCATACAAAAAGATGCTTTCAAAGATCATAGAATTTTGTCAAAAGGACATGGAAACCAATGTAAAAGGGCTCGTACAACCAAAGATTTTTAATTTGGGCATGTTAAATAATTTAATGACTATAGATCACAATACTATTAAATCCTTGAAACCCCAAGATAAACATTTCAGTTCAGTTCAGTTCAGTTGTTCAGTCATGTTCAACTATTTGAGACGCCATGAACTGCAGCACGCCAGGCCTCTGTGTCCGTCACCAACTCCTGGAGTTCACCCAAACTCACGTCCATCGAGTTGGTGATGCCATCCAGCCATCTCATCTTCTGTCGACCCCTTCTCCTCCTGACCCCAATCCTCCCAGGGTCAGAGTCTTTTCCAATGAGTCAACTCTTTGCATGAGATGGACAAAGTATTGGAGTTTCAGATTTAGCATCAGTCCTTCTGAAGAACACCCAGGACTGATCTCCTTTAGAATAGACTGGCTGGATCTCATTGCAGTCCAAGGGACTCTCAAGAGTCTTCTCCAACACCACAGTTCAAAAGCATCAATTCTTTGACACTCATCTTTCTTCAAAGTCCAACTTTCACATCCATACCTGACCACTGGAAAAACCATAGCCTTGACTAGATGGACCTTTCTTGGCATAGTAATGTCTCCACCTTTGAATATGCTCTCTAGGTTGGTCATAACTTTCCTTCCAAGGAGTAAGGGTCTTTTAATTCCGTGGCTGCACATTTAATATAATGTAAATATAAAGTATTTTAAAATGAGACAGATGTTAGCAAATAAAGCAATTTTGAGCCATGTTACATAAAATGATGTTGGTATTTTGATACATCTGCTTTAATGGTGAAAAATACAGAAATGAATATTTTATACTTTGATTAAAAAGCACTTTATGGTTAAGGGTATGACAAAACCAAGACAGATATATAGAATTTAATCAGTTACTTTTTTATTGAAGCATAGTGAAGTACAATATTCAGTTCAGTTCAGTTCAGTTGTTTAGTCATGTCGAACTCTTGCAACCCCATGAATCGCAGCATGCCAGGCTTCCCTGTCCATCACCAACTTCCAGAGTTTACACAAACTCATGTCCATCCAGTCAGTGATGCCATCCAGCCATCTCATCCTCTGTCATCCCCTTCTCCTGCCTCCAATCCCTCCCAGCATCAGGGTCTTTTTCAATGAGTCAACTCTTCGAATGAGGTGGCCAAAGTATTGGCGTTTCAGCTTCAGCATCAGTCCTTCCAGTGAACATGCAGGGCTGATCTCCTTTAGGATGAACTGGTTGGATCTGCTTGGAGTCCCAGGATCTCCCAAGAGTCTTCTCCAACACCACAGTTCAAAAGCATCAATTCATCGGTGCTCAGCTTTCTTCACAGTCCAACTCTCACATCCACACATGACCATTGGAGAAACCATAGCCTTGACTAGATGGACCTTTGTTGGCAAAGCAATGTCTCTGCTTTTGACAATGCTGTCTAGGTTGGTCATAACTTTCCTTCCAAGGAGTAAGAGTCTTTTAATTTCATGGCTGGAATCACCATCTTCAGTGAGTTTGGAGCCACCCCAAAATAAACTCTGACACTGTTTCCCCATCTACTTCCCATGAAGTGATGGGACAGGATGCCATGATCTTGGTTTTCTGAATGTTGAGCTTTAAGCCAACTTTTTCACTTTCCACTTTCACTTTCATCAAGAGGCTCTTTAGATCCTCCTCACTTTCTGCCATAAGGGTGGTGTTATCTACATATCTGAGGTTATTGATATTTCTCCCGGCAATGTTGATTCCAGCTTGTGCTTCTTCCAGCCCAGCATTTCTCATGATGTACTCTGCATAAAAGTTAAATCAGTAGGGTGACAATATACAGCCTTGACTGGTTCCTTTTCCTATTTGGAACCAGTCTGTTGTTCCATGTCCAGTTCTAACCGTTTCTTCCTGACCTGAGTATAGGTTTCTCAAGAGGCAGGTCAGGCAGTCTGGTATTCCCATCTCTTTCAGAATTTTCCACAGTTTACTGTGATCCACACAGTCAAAGGCTTTGGCATAATCAATAAAGCAGAAATAGATGTTTTTTTCTGGAACTCTCTTGCTTTTTCTATGATCCAGAGGATATTGGCAATTTGATCTCTGGTTCCTCTGCCTTTTATAAAACCAGCTTGAAATCTGGAAGTTCACAGTTCATGTATTTCTGAAGCCTGGCTTGGAGATTTTTGAGCATTACTTTACTAGCGTGTGAGATGAGTGCAATTGTGCAGTAGTTTGAGCATTCTTTGGCATTGCCTTTCTTTGGGATTGGAATGAAAACTGACCTTTTCCAGTCCTGTGGCCAGTGCTAACATACAATATTACATAAATTTAAAATGTATAACATAATGATTCACAATTTTCGAAGACTGTATCCCATTTACAGTTACACCAGGGCTTCCCTGGTGGCTCAGAATTTAAAGCGTCTGCCTCCAGTGTGGGAGACTCAGGCTCGATCCCTGGGTCAGGAAGATCCGCTGGAGAAGGAAATTGTAACTGACTCCAGTATTGCTGCCTAGAGAATCCCATGGATGGAGGAGCTTGATAGGCTACAGTCCACGGGGTCGCAAAGAGTTGGACATGACTGAGTGACTTCACTTTTCACAGTTATAATGAAATGTTGGCTCTATTGCCTGTGTTGCATGACATATACTTATAGTTATATATATATATATATATATATATATATATATATATATATATATATTTATTTATATTTACCTATTAATTCTACTCCTAATTTTCTTTTTAATTTCCTTTTCTCTTTCTGTTCTTCCCATTACTAATCACTTGTTTGTTACCTATATCTGTGAGCCTATTTTTTGTTATATTTATTTTGTTGCTGTTGTTCAGTCCCTAAATTGTGTCCAACTTTTTGCCCCCCATGGCCTGCAGCATGTCAGCGTCTTCTGTCCTTTTCTAATTTCTTGAGTTTGTTCAACTTGATGTACGCTGAGTCGGTGATGCTATCTAACTTAATTCTCTCTCTTGCCCCCTCTCCTTCTGCTGCCAACCTTTCCCAGCATCAGGGTCCAGCAACAGGGTTTTTTTCAGTGAGTTGACTCTTCACATCAGGTGACCAGAGGGCTGGATCTTCAGCTTCAGCATAAGTACTTACAATGAGTATTCGTGTTGATTTCCTTTAGGAATGACTAGTTTGATATCCTTACAGTCCAAGGGATTCCAAAGAGTTTTCTCCACAACACAATTCAAAAGCATCAGTGTTTTATCCCTCAAATTCTTAATGGTCCAAGTCTTAAATCTGTACATGACTACTGGAAAAATAATAGCTTTGACTATATTGACATTTGTCTGCAAAGTTATATCTCTGCTTCTTAATATGCTTTCTGGGTTTGTTCTTCCAAAGGACAAGTGTCTTTTAATTTCTTGGTTGCAGTCACCATCCACAGTGACTTTGGAGACAAAGAAAAGAAAATCTGTCACCTTGTCCAATTTTTTCCCCTTCTATTTGCCATGAACTGATGGGGTTGGATGCCATGATCTTAGTTTTTAAATGTTGAATTTTAAGTCAACCTTTCCCCTCTCCTTTTTCACCCTAATCAAGAGATTATTTAGTTACTATTTATGTTCTGCCATTAGAGTAGTATCATCTGCATATCTGAGACTGTTGATATTACTCCCAGTAATCTTGATTCCAACTAGTGCTTCATTCATCCTAGAATTTTGCTTGATATACTCTGCATATAAGTATTATAAGCAGGGTGACAATCCACAGTCTTGATGTATTCCTTTCCTAATTTTGAACCAATCCATTGTTCCACAATCACAGAAAACTGATTAAACTATTCACATGCATCACAGATTTGTCTAACTCAATGAAATTATGAGCCATGCCATGTAGAGCCACCCAAGACTGATGGTCAAGGTGAAGAGTTCTGACAAAACGTGGTCTACTGGAGAAAGGAATGGCAAACAACTTCAGTATTATTGCCTTGAGAAACCCAAGAACAGTATAGAAAGCAAAAAGATACAACACTAAAAGATGAATTCCCCAGACTGGTAGGTGACCAATGTGCTACTAGAGAAGAGTGAAGAAATAACTCCAAAAAGAATGAAGAGACAGAGGCAAAGTGAAAACAACACCCAGTTGTGGATGTGACTGGTGATGGAAGTAAAGTCCAATGTTGTAAAGAGCACTATTGCACAGGAACCTGGATGTTAGGTCCATGAATCAAGGAAATTTGAAGTGGTCAAACAGGAGATGGCAAGAGTGAACACCGAAATTTTAGGAATCAGTGAACTAAAATGGACTTGAATGGGTGCATTTAATTCAGTTCAGTTAATTTTAGTTTCTCAGTCGTGTCCTACTCTTCACAACCAAATGGACTGCAGCACGACAGGCCTTCCTGTCCATCATCAACTCCTGGAGTTTACTCAAACTCATGTCCATTAGGTCGGTGATGCCATTCAACCATCTCATCCTCTGTCATCCACTTCTCCTCCCACATTCAATCTTTCCCACCATCAGGGGTCTTTTCAAATAAGTCAGTTCTTCACATCAGGTGGCCAGAGTATTGGAGTTTCAGCTTCAGCATCAGTCCTTCCAATGAATATTCAGGACTGATTTCCTTTAGAATGGGACTGGTTGGATCTCCTTGCAGTCCAAGGGACTCTCAAGAGTCTTCTCCAACATCACAGTTCAAAAGCATCAATTCTTTGGCATTCAACTCTCTTTATAGTCTAAATCTCACATCCATACATGCCTATTGGAAAAACCATAGCTTTGATTAGATGGACCATTGTTGGCAAAGTAATGTCTCTGCTTTTTAATATGCAGTCTAGGTTGCTCATAAGTGTTTTCCCACTTAATTTCATGGCTGCAGTCACCATACGCAGTGATTTTGGGGCCCAAAAAACTAAAGTCTGTCACTGTTTCCACTGCTTCCCCATCTATATGCCATGAAGAGATAGGACCAGATGCCGATCTTAGTTTTTTCAATGTTGAGTTTTAGGCCAACTTTTTCACTCTCCTCTTTCACTTTCATCAAGAGGATTTTTAGTTCCTCTTCATATTCTGCCATAAGGGTGGTGTCATTTGCATATCTGAGGTTATTGATATTTCTCCCAGCAGTCTTGATTCCAACTTGTGCTTCATACAGCCCAGTGTTTCTCATGTTGTACTCTGCATATAAGTTAAATTAGCAGGGTGACAATGTACAGTCTTGACGTACTCCTTTTCCTATTTGGAACGAGTCTGTTGTTCCATGTCCAGTTCTAACTGTTGCTTCCTGACCTGCAAACAGGTTTCTCAAGAGGCAGGTCAGGTGGTCTGGTTTGCCTATTTCTTTAAGAATTTTCCACAGTTTATTTTGATCCACACAGTAAAAGGTTTTGGCATAGTCAATAAAGCAGAAATATATGTATTTCTGGAACTCTTTTGCTTTTTTGATAACCCAGTGGATGTTGGCAATTTGATCTCTGGTTCCTCTGCCTTTTCTAAAACAAGCTTGAAATCTGGAAGCTCATGGTTCATGTACTGTTGAATCCTGCCTTGGAGAGTTTTGAGCATTGATATACTGGCATGTGAGATAAGTGCAAATGTGTGGTAATTTGACCATTCTTTGGCATTACCTTTCTTTGGGATTGAAATGAAACTGATCTTTTCCAGTGCTGTGGCCAGTGTTGAGGTTTCCAAATTTGCTGGCATATTGAGTGCTATCACCTCATGGCAAATAGACGGGGGAAAAGTGGAAATAGTGGCTGACTTTATTTTACTGGGCTCCAAAATCACTGCAGATGGTGATTGCAGCCATGAAATTAAAAGACGCTTACTCCTTGGAAGGAAAGTTATAACCAACCTAGACAGTATATTCAAAAGCAGAGACATTACTTTGCCAACAAAGGTCTGTCTAGTCAAGGCTATGGTTTTTCCAGTGGTCATGTATGGATGTGAGATTTGAACTATAAAGAAAATTGAGAGCCGAAGAATTGATGCTTTTGAACTGTGGTGTTGGAGAAGACTCTTGAGAGTCACTTGGACTGCAAGGAGATCCAACCAGTCCATCCTAAAGGAGATAAATCCTGGGTGTTCACTGGAGGGACTGACCAGTCCATCCTAAAGGAGATAAATCCTGGGTGTTCACTGGAGGGACTGATGCTGAAGCTGAAACTCCAATGCTTTGGCTCATTTGAAAACCCTGATGCTGGGAAAGATTGAGGACAGGAGGAGAAGGGGACGACAGAGGATGAGATGGCTGGATGGCATCACTGACTTGATGGACATGGGTTTGGGTGAACTCTGGGAGTTGGTGATGGACAGGGAGGCCTGGCATGCTGCGGTTCATGGTGTCGCAAAGAGTCAGACATGACTGAATGGCTGAACTGAACTGAACTGAACCGAGTGCACCACTTTCATAGCATCATCTTTTAGGATTTGAAATAGCCTAAGTGGAATTCCATCACCTCCACTAGCTTTATGAGGTGAATTTAATTCAGATGACCATTATATTTATTACTGTGGTCAAGAATCCCTTAGAAAAAATGGAGTAGCCCTCATAGTCAATGAAAGAGTCTGAAATACAGTAGTTGGGTACAATCTAAAAGACAACAGAATGATCTCTGTTCTTCTCCAAGGTAAATCATTCAGCACCACAGTAATCCAAATCTATTCCTTAAACAGTAATGCTGAATAAGTGGAAGTTGAACAGTTCTATGAAGAACCTACAAGACCTTCTAGAAGTAACACCAAAAAATGATGTCCTTTTAATCATAGGGGACTGGGATGAAAAGTAGCACATTAAGAGATAGCTGGAGTAACAGGCAAATTTGGCCTTGTGGTACAAAATGAAGCAGGGCAAAGGCAAACAGAGTTTTGCCAAAATAACTCGCTGGTCATAGCAAACACCCTCTACCAACAATGTAAGACAAAACCCTACACATTAAGGGACATCACTAAGATGGTCAATACCAAAATCAAATTGATTATATTCTTTGTAGCCAAAGATGGAGAAGCTCTATGCAGTCAGCAAAATTGAGACCAAGAGCGGACTGTGGCTCAGATCATGAAATCCTTATTGCAAAATTCAGACTTAAATTGAAGAAACTAGGGAAAACCACTAGACAATTCATTTATGACTTAAATCAAATTCCTTACAATTATACAGTGGAAGTGACAAATAGATTCAAGGGATTAGATCTGATAGACATAGTGCCTGAAGAACTGTGTTATGGAGATTCATGACATTGTACAGGAGGCTCTGATCAAGACCATCTCTAATAAAAAGAAATGCTAAAGACAAATTGTTGTCTCTGGAGACCTTACAAATAGCTGAGAAAGAAAAGAAGTGAAAGGCAAAGGAGAAAAGGAAAGATATATCCATTTGAATACATAGTTCCAAACAATAACAAGGAGAGATAAGAAAGCCTTCCTCAGTGATCAATGCAAAAAAAAAAAAAAAAAATAGAGGAAAAAGATAGAATGGGAAAGACTAGAGTTAACTTCAAGAAAATTAGAGATATCAAGGGAACATTTCATGAAAAGATGGCACAATAAAGGACAGAAATGATATGGACCTAACAGAAGCAGAAGATATTAAGAAAAGGTAGCAAAAATACACAGAAGAACTATACAAAAAAGATCCTCATGACTCAGATAACCATGATAGTGTGATCACTCACCTAGAGCCAAATATCCCGGAATGTGAAGTCAAGTGGGCCTTAGGTTGCATCACAAAGAACAAATCTAGTGGAGGTGATGAAATTCCAGTTGAGCTCTTTCAAATCCTAGAAGATGATGCTATTAAAGTTCTGGACCCAATATGCCAGCAAATTTGGAAAATTCAGCAGCTGCACAGGACTGGAAAAAATCAGTTTTCATTCAAATTCCAAAAAAGGCAGTGACAAAAATGTTCAAATTACCTACAACACCACTGCACTCATCTCACATGCTAGCAAAGTAATGCTCAAAATTCTCCAAGCCAGGTTTCAACAGTACGTGAACTGTGAACCCCCAGATATTCAAGCTGGATATAGAAAAGGCAGAAGAACCAGAGATCAATTTGCTAACATCTGTTGGATCATATAAAAAGCATCAGAGTTCCAGAAAACATCTACTTCTGCTTTATTGATTATGCCAAAACCTTTGACTGTGTGGATCACAACAAACCTGGACAATTCTTCAAAAGATAGGAATACCAGACCACCTGACCTGCCTCCTGAGAAATCTGTATGTAGGTCAGGAAGCAACAATTAGAACTGGACATGGAACAACAAACTGGTTCCAAATTGAGAAAAGAGTTCATCAAGGCTGTATATTGTCACCCTGCTTATGTAATTTATATGCAGAGTACATCATGCAAAAGGCCAGGATGGATGAAGCTCAAGCTGGAAACAAGATTTCCAGGAGAAATGTCAATTACCTCAGATATGCAGATGTTACCAGCCTTATGACATAAAGCAAAGAAACAAAGGGACTCCTGAAGTAAAAGAGAGAGTAAAAACTTGGCTGAAAGCTCAGCATTCAAAAACTAAGATCATGGCTAGTGGTCCCATCACTTCACGGCAAATAGATGGGGAAACAATGGAAACAGTGACAGACTTTATTTCCTTGAGCTCCAAAATCACTGCAGATGGTGACTGCAGCCATGAAATTAAAAGATGCTGGCTTCTTGGAAGAAGAGTTATGCAACCTAGACAGCATATTAAAAAGCAGAGACATTATTTGCCAACAAAGGTCTGTTTAGTCAAAGCTATGGTTTCTCCAGAAGTCATGCAAGGATGTGAGGGTGGGACCATAAAGAAAGCTTAGCACTGAAGAATTGATGCTGTTGAGCTGTGGTGTTGGAGAAGACTTGAGAGTCACTTGGACTGCAAGGAGATCCAACAAGTCAATCCTAAAGGAAATCATTCCTGAATATTCATTGGAAGGACTGATGCTGAAGCCGAAGCTCCAAAACTTTTGGCCACCTGATGTGAAGAACTGACTCATTGTAAAAGACCCTGATGCTGGTAAAGGCTGAAGGCAGGAGAAGGGGACAACAGAGGATGAGATGGTTGGATGTCATCACCTACTCGATGAACATGAGTCTGAGCAAGCTCCAGGAGTTGGTGATAGACAGGGAGGTCTGGCATGCTGAAGTCCATGGGGTGACAAAGAATTGGACTCAACTGAGTGACTGAACTGAACTGAAGAGTTCCGTGTCCCTTTCTGGCTGGTGCTTCTTGACCTGCATGCAGGTTTTTTAGAAAACAGGTAAGGTGGTCTGGTATTCCCATCTCTTTAAGAATTTTCCACAATTTCTTATGATCCCCACAGTCAAAGCTCTTAGTGTAGTCAATAAAGCGGAAGCAGCTGCTTCTGAATTCCCTTTCTTTCTTCATGTTCCAGTGAATATTTGCAATTTGATCTCTGTTCCTCTGACCTTTCTAAACCAAGGTTGTACTTCTGGAAGTCTCAGTTCACATATTCCTAAAGCCTAGCTTGTAGGATCTTGAGCATTACTTTGTTAGAATGTGAAACGAGCACAATTGCATGGTAATTTGAGCATTCTTAGGTATTGCCCTGTTTCATGGCTCAGATAGTAAAGCATCTGCCTGCAATGCAGAAGATCCGGGTTCCATCCCTGGGTCGGGAAGATCCCTGGAGAAGGAAATGGCAACCCACTTCAGTACTCTTTCCTGGAAAATTCCATGGACGGGGTTGCAAAGAGTTGAACACAACTGAGCAACTTCACTAGGTATTTCTATACTTTGGGATTGAAATGAAAGCTGACCTTTTCCACTCCTGTGACCACTGCTGAGTTTACAAATTTGCTGACATGCTGAGTGCAGCATTTTGACAGCATCATCTTTTAAGATTGAATAGCTCACTGGAATTCTGTTATCCCCACTCTCCTATTCATACTGTTGCTGCTGCTGCTAAGTCACTTCAGTCGTGTCCGACTCTGTGCAACCCCATAGACGGCAGCCCACCAGGCTTCCCCGTCCCTGGGATTCTCCAGGCAAGAACACTGGAGTGGGTTGCCATTTCTTTCTCCAATGCATGAAAGTGAGAAGTGAAAGGGAAGTCGCTCAGTCGTGTCCGACTCTTAGCGACCCCATGGACTGTAGCCCACCAGGCTCCTCCATCCATGGGATTTTCCAGGCAAGAGTACTGGAGTGGGGTGCCATTGCCTTCTCCGCCTATTCATACTGCTGCTGCTGCTAAGTCGCTTCAGTCGTGTCCGACTCTGTGCGACCCCATGGATTGCAGCCTACCAGGCTTCTCCGTCCATGGGATTCTCCATGCAAGAGCACTGGAGTGGGTTGCCATTTCCTTCTCCAAGGCATGAAAGTGGAAAGTGAAAGTGAAGTCGCTCAGTCGTGTCCGACTCTTAGTGACCCTATGGACTGCAGCCTACCAGGCTCCCCTATCCATGGGATTTTCCAGGCAACAGTACTGGAGAGGGGTGCCATTGCCTTCTCCCTGCTTCTTAAATCTCATCTGACTTCACACTCCAGGATATCTGGCTCTTGGTGAGTACCACACCATCTTGGTTATCTGGGTCTTTAAGATTTTTCTTATATAATTCTTTGTGTTCTTGCCACTGCCTCTTAATCTCTTCTAGTTCTGTTATATCCTTATCATTTCTGTCCTTTACCATGTCCATCCTTGCATGAAATGTTCCTTGATATCTCCAATTTTCTTGAAGAAATCTCTATTCTTTCCCATTCTATTTTTCTTTGTTTTTTGCCTTGTTCATTTAAGAAGGCCTTCTTATCTCTCACTGCTCTTCTCTGCCACTCTGCATTTAGTTGGGTATTTTATTTACTTGTAATTTGAGAGAAAATTCACCTTTTTGGAGTGACAGTGATGTAACTATAGCTAGAGTAAATAATTGAATAATTAATTTATTCATAACATATCATGATTATACAATTAGTATTGAAATGTTCTACATAAATGTTTATTTACTATGTGTTTTTAAAATTTTGCTGGAATGTGAAAAATTATATAGTACTAAGGAAACTTTGTCATATTTCTAGATAACTGCATATATAAAATAAACATTTAATCTATACATGCTATTAAAAATCTTTTAAGGTAGCATTAACTAATTTGTAAACTGGTTGAAAATTTTTTTTCAAAAAAAAGTTTAAAGTAACTTTAAAACATGGAAGAATTAAAAATAGAGTCTTAACATTTTCTAGCTGCATTTTAAAAATGCAGATTGAGGAAACTGGTCTTTACAGCTTTATGGTAGCCTTAACCTAAAAGGGAAATATCTATCCCACAGCATCCAGAGTGGATTTTGAAAGAAATTTGAAGAACTCTACAATGACCCAAAACAAATAACTTTAGGAATTGTAGCATGGAGAGGGAAACCACTATTCTAATTTTTACTGCTGTAATATAATTTCATCTAAATATCCAATATACTCCTCTTGCTTGTATGCCTCCTCAGTGATAATTAACAATTTCAATCTCTGAAATGTTCGCCATAGAGAATCTTTAAATATAAATAAATGGATTAAATAAAAAAGAAAGCAGTGTGATTAAAAACTGATCCCCTCTTACAATAAGGCAGAATTTCCCAGGTGGCCCAGTGGTAAAGAATCCACCTGACAATGCAGGAGACATGAGTTCAATTCCTGGGTCAGGAAGATCCCCTGGGGAAGGAAATGGCAACTCACTCTAGCATTCTTGCTTGGAGAATTCCATGAACAGAGAAGCTTGAAGTCTGCAGTCTATAGGGTCTAAAAAGAGAGGGGACATATGTATACTGATGGCTGATTCGTGTTGAGGTTTGAGAAAAAACAGCAAAATTCTGTAAAGCAATTATCCTTCAGTAACAAGTAAATTATTTTTTTTAAAAAGAGTTGTTCATGATTTAGTGACTAAACAACAACAACATAAGACAGCATTACTGTTAATGGAAAGAAAATAAAAGGTGAACAAAATAATAGATTCGTAACATTGTGCTGCACAAACCACATGACTCCTTTCATCTGTGTTATCAGTCTCTCTTTCAAATAATGTCTTTGAAGTTTGCTCTTTTGACCATGCTTTTTCTGAGTAACTTTAGGTTGTCTTTCCTAAGTGTCAAAGGCCTTATCCTCTGTTGACCTTACAACAATTTTTGGAGGAGAGATAAAGTTTTATTACTATTAAAATAAAACTTGTATTTTTGTGTGGTCAGGATCTTTCCTTTCTGCAATGAGAAACTCCTGTTTTAAATTTGGGTCTTATTTTCTATAATACTACATTTTAAGAAGAGTTGACAAAATCTAGTTCTATTTGGAGAAAAGTCCTCAATACCAAAATGAGAAAATCTTAACTAAAATACCAATGCCAAAACTAATTGACCTAAATTAAACCCAACTTATTAAACCTCTTTAAAGAGGAAATAGCTACCTATTTCCCCCTCCTAGACAAGAACTGGATCTAAGCAGTTATGTTAGCCAATGCTGTGAAGAAAAGTGGAGAATTTTTGCTTTTTGTTCTGGCAGACTAAAGAATTCCCATTTCAGTCTCTACTACCGCTGCTGTCCTCAGCCTCAGCCTCAGCCTTCTATCAGTTGTTTCTGAATCCAAACTTTCCCTGGCTCCAACCCCTTCCTGGTGGCAGAGGGCTCAGTTTTCTAGTGTGATCCCATCCATCACACTTCATACAGTTTTTGTTTTGGGGAAATTTGTCACAACTTATCACCCACTGGCTATCTTCCTCCTGTTTGCTCAATTGTTTTGGATTTATTCCCTCTTTTGTCTCTGTATCACTGTTTTAAGATTCTTGGGGGAAAATGATAGGCTCCATCACCTTAGTTATTAAACTTTATTTAAAAACAAACCTTTCCCAAGGCACTATGCTAAGTATGTTGCTTACGTTTCTTCATTTTTTACATCAGACCAATCTTTCATGATGAGTATTATTTTCTTTTTACATATGAGAAATTCAAGAGTTACAGAGATAAAATTTCCTTTTTGAGACCCTTCTGTAATAAGTATTAGAACTGGGTTTTCAGTTCAAGTTTTCTTAATTCTAAATCTATAATTCTTTTATACTGACTTCTTTTTATTATTAATGGAGAAAAAATTGCTGTAATTTTGAAATTTCAATGCAACATTGATGCAGTTTTTTATTACACCTTCATCATTATTAAAAACTTAAAAAGATACATTCATTTATACAACAGATTATTAAATATCTCTCATGTATAACCCTGATGATATTATTTAATACCTATTATATATAGGTGGGCTGCTGTCTATGGGGTCTCACAGAGTCGGACACGACCTAAGCGACTTAGCAGCAGCAGCAGCAGCATACATAGGTAATATACCACTTCTGTATAGTCAAAACACCCCAAGCCCCCAAGTTGGAGAGAAAAGGTAAGCAGTACTGGTACTCCATGGTTTTTCCAAAATAATAATAATTGCCAAAAAAATTTGAGCTGCCAAAATTAGAGAGAAAAAGTTACCAATAAAGTTTCCAATGGTGATGCCATATTTTGAAAGGTAAACCATAAGAATCTTAAAAATTTTAATCAAAATATGGGACTAGTAATCATAGTAGTTGTAACAGTATATATATATATTTCTTTTTTTTTTTTTTTCCTACTGCCTTCTTCAACTTATTCAATTGTGGAAGCTTTTACTCTGTTGATTAATGAAAATTCTCAGAGTCCCATGACTTGTCCTTTTGTTTTCTGGCAACAAATATCCCTATGGTCACTTTATTTCAAAAAGTCCCATTAGTGTTCAAAATTGAAATCAGATTAATTATATTCTTTGTAGCCAAAGGTGGAGAAGTTTCATACAGTCATTAGAAACAAGACTGGGAGCTGACTATGGCTCAGATCATGAATTCCTTATTGCCAAATTCAGACTTAAATTGAAGAAAGTAGGAAAACCCACCAGACCATTCATGTGTGACCTAACTCAAATCCCTTGTGATTATACAGTGGAAGTGACAAATAGATTATTCTTAAATTGTGCTTAGTGTTTGCATATGTGCTGTAAATTTTGGACTGCTACTAAGGCCCTCCAAGATACCTCCCTTACTTTCTTGTTGATACCTGAAACTGTAGCATTAATGATTTATTCATTTGACTAGAATTCTGTTAAAGCTAAAATTGTTAATGAAGTACATTATGTTATGTCATTTTCATTTAGTGTTAAGATGCTTTATTGTAGATTTTGCTTGTGATAGAAAGCAATAGTGAGAAAAGTCATCTGGTGGAATGGAAGAGGACTCTGACTATAGGACAAAGAGAATGGCAGACACAGTGTGAGAATATGACATGAATGGCAACAGATGACAGATTTTTATCTATGAAACAGCTTCTTACAGACTCGTTTCTGGTTGGGGCAAGAGGACAATGTGACACTTTGAAATCCATGAATTGACAAGTACTGTCAAATGACCTATTACTGCAAGTCTAATATCTGAAGATATTCACCCCCAGGCATCAACTAATCTTTGCTGAAATGTCCCATAGTCAATTCTGCCAGTATGTAGAATAATGAAGAAACACAGGAAATGGTCCCAGTAAATTAAACTGAATTTTCATCTCCACTTAGCCTCTGCCATGGTATCATGATTCATATTGTCAGAGTAACTAATATTTGAAAGGGAGCAGAGATCAGAAAAGATATTCTTCTTTGGCTTGACTCACCGAGAGATATTCTGGAGGAAGAAAAAGTAAATTTTGATATAAATGTTGTGTCCTCAATTTTTATGTTATATTCTAAAGGATTTGCATTTTAATGTGTGAATATTACCTGCATCTATCTACAAACAACCCAAGACTATATTCTATATGCTAACTATTTGCTAGGCTGTGCAGACATGAAGATGATTCAGACAAAGTTCCTGACCTCAAGAAACTTATTATCAAATGTGGACAACAATTATATTTACTGTTTAGCTAATTATAAAGCAATGCAAATACTATAATATAAAGACAAAATGTCTAAGGAAGTAAAGTAGGGAGAATCACCAATTCTGTTTGACACACCAGAAAATCTCTCAAAGAAGAGAAGTGATATAAACTGAAATTTTAAGAATAACCTCTCACTTTTTTCTATCTGAGGCAATAGATTTGAATACTGTATGATCAGGAACTGTTCTAGTGCCAGTTATAGAATTAAGCATTGCAAGTATTTCTTGAAGGAAAGAAACTGTACATATATAGAGTGTTAACAGCCTCGGTAGGGACGACAGATGTCCCCAAGCAAAAGCAAAAAACTTGCAAGTGGAAGACATTTTTTCCTTCTCTGTTGACTGACACCTGGTTCCAGCTGAACTTAATTTTTCTCAAACATTGAACTAACCAACGCAATCTTCTCATGGAAACGGTTTTCTTAAGACATGTTAATGAAACTATGTATTTGCTTTAGAATCTGCCTGTCTTCAGTAGTTTCCACCTAAGAATATATATATACATATTTACTTTTCTCAAACCTTGATAATGGCTTAAAAACAAGTAAGTTCAGCTTAGTCACTCAGTTGTGTCCTACTCTTTGTGACCCCATGGAATGCATCTCACCAGGATTCCTTGTCCTTCACCAACTCCTGGAGCTTACCCAAACTCATGTCCATTGAGTTGTGATGCCATCCAATCATCTCATACTATGTCATCCCGTTCTCTCCCTGCCTTCAATTTTTTCCAGCATCAGCATTTTTTCCAATGAGTTAGTTCTTAGCATCAGGAGGCCAAAGGATTGGAGTTTCAGCTTCAGCATCAGTCCTTTCAATGAATATTCAGGACTGATTTACTTTAGGATCGACTGGTTTAATCTCATTGCAATTCAAAGGATTCTCAAGAGTCTTCTCCAACACCACAGTACAAAAGCATTAATTCTTCAGCACTTCACTTTCTTTATAGTCCAACCCTCACATCCATACATGATTACTGGGAAAAACATACCTTATACTAGATGGAAATTTGTAGGTAAAGTTAGGTCTCTGCTTTTTAATATGCTGTCTAGGTTGGTCAAAGCTTTTCTTCCAAGGAGCAAGTGTCTTTTAAAATCATGGCTACAGTCAACATCTGCAGTGATTTTGGAGCCCAAGAATGTAAAGTCTGTCACTGTTTCCATTGTTTCTCCATCTATCTCCCATGAAGTGATGGGACTGGATGCCATGATCTTCATTTTTTGAATGTTGAGTTTTAAGCCAGCTCTTTCATTCTCAAATTTCACTTTCAAGAGGCTCTTCTGTTCATCTTCACTTTCTGCCATAAGAATGGTCTCATCTGCATATATAAAGTTATTGAAATTTCTCCCAGTAATCTTGATTCCATCTTGTGCTTCATCCAGCCAGGCATTTTGCATGATGTATTCTGCATATTACTTACATAAGCAGGGTGACATTATACAGTCTTCATGTACTCCTTTCCCAATTTGGAAACAATCTGTTGTTTCATTTCCTGTTCTAACTGTTGTTTCTTGACCTGTATACAGATTTCTCAGGAGCCAGGTAAAGTGGTCTGGTATTCCCAACTTTTGAAGAATTTTCCAAGTTTGTTGTGTACCAATTTGGTGTAGTCAATGAAGTAGAGGTAGATATTTTTCTTTGTTTTTTTTTTTGGAACTCCATTGCTTTTTATATGATCCAATGGATGTTGGCAATTTAATCTCTGGTTCCTCTGCATTTTCTAAATACAGCTTTACATCATCTAGTTCTTGGTTCACGTACTTTTGAAGCCTAGCTTGGAGAATTTTGAGCATTACTTTGCTAGAGTGTGAGATGAGTGCAATTGTGTGGTAGTTTGAACATTGTTTGCATTGCCTTTCTTTGGTATTGGAATGAAACCAGACATTTTCCAGTCCTGTGGCCACAGTTGAGTTTTCCAAATTAGCTGGGATATTGAGTCCAGCACTTTAACAGCATCATCTTTTAGGATTTGAAAGAGCTCAACTGAAATTCCATCACCTCCACTATCTTTGTTCACAGTGATGCTTCCTAAATCGCACTTGACTTCACATTCCAAGATATCTGTCTCTAAGTGAGTGGTCACACCATCGTGATTATCTGGGTCATGAAAATCTTTTCAGTATAGTTCCTCTGTGTATTCTTACCACCTCTTCTTAATATCTTCTGCTTCTGTTAGGTCCATACCGTTTGTGTCCTTTATTGTGCCCATCTTTGCAAGAAATGTTCCCTTGATATCTCTAATTTTCTTGAAGAGATCTCTAGTCTTCCCATTCTATTGTTTTCCTCTATTTCTTTGCACTGATCACTGAAGGCTTTCTTATCTCTCCTTGCTTTTCTTTGAAACTCTGCATTCAGATCAGTATGTCTTTCCTTTTTCTTTTGCTTCTCTTCTTTTCTCAGCTATTGGTAAGGCCTCCTCAGACAACCATTTTGCCTTTTTGCATTTCTTTTTCTTGGAAATGGTCTTGATCACTGCCTCCTCTATAATGTCACAGACCTCTGTCCATAGTTCTCAGGTACTCTATCAAGTCTAATCCCTTGAATCTATTTGTCACTTCCACTGTACAATTGTAAGGGATTTGATTTTGTTCATACCTGAATGTTCTACTGGTTTTACCTACTTTCTTCAATTTAAGTCTGAATTTGGTAATAAGGAGTTCATGATCTAAGCCACAGTCAGCTCCTGGTCTCGTTTTTTATGGCTGTATAGAGCTTCTCCATCTTTGGCTGCAAGGAATATAATCAATCTGATTTCGGTGTTGACCATCTGGTGATGCCCATATATAGTCTTCTCTTGTGTTGTTGGAAGAGGGAGTTGGCAATACTATTCACTTTTGCTCTGCTTCATTTTGTACCACAAGGCCAAATTTGCCTTTGTTCACAGTGGTTCACAGATACTCCATGTATCTCTGACTTTCTACTTTTCATTCCAGTCTGCTATGATGAAAAGAACTTTTTTTTTTTTTTTTTTGGTGTTAGTTCTGGAAGGTCTTGTAGGTCTTCCTAGAACTGTTCAGCTTTAGCTTCTTCAGCATTAAGAAGCATAGACATGGATTAATGTGATATTAAATAGTTTACCTTGGAAAGAAACAGAGAGTATTCTGTCATTTTTTATATTGCACCCAAGTACTGCATTTCAGACTCTTTCTTTAACTATGAGGTCTACATCATTTCTTCTAAGGGATTCTTGCCCACAGTAGTAGATATAATGGTCATCTGAATTAAATTCACCCATTCCAGTCCATTTTAGTTCACTGATTTTTAAAATGTCACTGTTCACTCTTACCATCTCCTTTTTGACCACTTCAAATTTACCTTGATTCATGAACCTAACATTCCAGGTTCCTATGCAATAGCGTTCTTTACAACATCAGATTTCACTTCCATTACCAGATACATACACAACTGGCTGTTGTTTTCACTTTCCCTCTGTTTCTTCATTCTTTCTGGTGTTATTTCTTCACTCTTCTCCAGTAGCATATTGGGCACTTACCAATTTAACTCTGGGGAGTTCAATTTTCAGTGTCATATCTTTTTTCATTATTGTATGCTCATGGGGTTTGCAAAGCAAGAATACTGAAGTGGTTTGCCATTCCCTTCTCCAGTCAGCCATGTTTTGTCAGAACTCTCCACCATGACCTGTCTGTCTTGGGTGACCCTGCAGGGCATGGCTCTTAATTTCATTGAGTTAGAGAAGGCTGTGATCCATGTGATCACTTTGTTTAATTTTCTGTGACAGTAGTTTTCATACTCTCTGTCCTCTGATGGATAAGGATGAGAGGCTTATGAAGCTTCCTGATGGGAGAAACTGACTGTTGGGGAAACTGATGGGTGGGACTGTGCTCAATAAATCTTTAATCCAATTTTCTGTTGTTGGTCAGAGCTGTGTTCCTTCCCTGTTGTTTTGCCTAAGGTCAAACTATGGCGGAGATAATGACCTCCCTCAAAAGGAGGCACTATTGTATTTACTGCTCCTGATCTTGTAGCAGGCCATGTCTCCACTGGAGACTCCTGGACACTCACAGGCAAGCCTGGCTCAGTCTCTTGTGAGGACACTACCCTTTTGTCCTGGCTCCTGGTGCACAAAAGGTTTTGTTTTTGTCCTCCAAGAG
Source organism: Bos mutus (assembly GCF_027580195.1). Classification (NCBI taxonomy): domain Eukaryota; kingdom Metazoa; phylum Chordata; class Mammalia; order Artiodactyla; family Bovidae; genus Bos; species Bos mutus. Next base: position 4,824,170 of record NC_091628.1, on the reverse strand, counting down.
TCTGTTCCCAGTCCTGTGGAATTTCTGTAGTCAAATCCCACTGGTGTCCAAAGTAAAACTTGTATTCATGTCAAGTGTTTATGGTTAAGGATGACACACCTTGTGTCATTCTGTCTCATAAATGCATATTGTGGGAGAGGGGCCTGGTGAGACTTCCTCAGCCTTGAGATGTCTCTCTTATCTGATTAGCAGCTCACTAACAGATATAAAACAGCTGAAGCACATGCGCAGAAGTGCAGCGGCTGTGATGGACCAAGCAGAAGCGCCGCGGAGAGGAGCTACCCCACATCCAAGGTCAGGGGCCGTGACCAAGAGTGCCAGGCCACGACGGCTCAGGAGCTGCTGAGAGGAGCTATACCAAGTCCGAGGTCAGGGACGGCGGCCGAGAGGAGCAACCCCACATCCAAGGAGTGGCAGTTGAGTGGGCACAGGAGGCCTGAGAGGAGCTACCGGACCATGTTCAAGGTCAGCAGGGGCAGCTTGTTCAAGATAAGGAGCAGCGGCTGCGCTTTGCTGGAGCAGCCATGAAGAGATACCCCACGTCCAAAGTAAGAGAAACCCAAGTAAGATGGTAGGTGTTGCAAGAGGGCATCAGAGGGAAGACACACTGAAACCATAATCACAGGAAACTAACCAATCTGATCACATGGACCACAGCCTTGTCTAACTCAATGAATCCAAGCCATGCAGTGTGGGGCCACCCAAGACAGACGGGTTATGGTGGAGAGGTCTGACAGAATGTGGTCCACTGGAGAAGGGAATGGCAAACCACTTCAGTATTCTTGCCTTGCGAACCCCATGAACAGTATGAAAAGGCAAAATTATAAGATACTGAAAGAGGAACTCTCTAGGCCGGTAAGTGCCCAATATGTGACTAGAGATAAGTGGAGAAACAGGGAGGGAGGAGGGAGGGGGGTCCAGGATGGGGAGCACATGTACACCCATGGTGAATTCATGTTAATGTATGGCAAAACCAGTACAATATTGTAAAGTAAAATTAGCCTCCAATTAAAATAAATAAATTAAAAAAAAAATGAAGGGATGGAGCCAAAGTAAAAACAATACCCAGTAGTGGATGTGACTGGTGATAAAAGCAAGGTCCAATGATATAAAGAGCAATATTGCATAGGAACCTGGAATGTTAGGTCCATGAAAAAAGGCAAATTGAAAGTGGTCAAACAGGAGACGGCAAGAGTGAACATCGACATTCTAGGAATCAGTGAACAGTGAACTAAAATGGACCGGAATGGGTGAATTTAACTCAGATGACCATTATATCTACTACTGTGGGCAGGAATCCCTTAGAAGAAATGAAGTAGCCATCATGGCCTACAAAAGAGTCTGAAATGCAGTAGTTGGATGCAGTCCCAAAAATGACAGAATGATCTCTTTTCGTTTCCAAGGCAAACCATTCAATATCACAGTAATCCAAGCCTATGCCCCAACCAGTAATGCTTAAGAAGCTGAAGTTGAATGGTTCTATGAAGACCTACAAGACTGTTTAGAACTAACATCCCCCCAAAAAATGTCCTTTTCATTATAGGGGACTGGAATGCAAAAGTAGGAAGTCAAGAAGCACCTGGAGTAACAGGCAAATTTGGCGTTGGAGTACAGATGAAGCAGGGCAAAGGCTAATAGAGTTTTGCCAAGAGAATGCATTGGTCACAGCAAACACCCTCTTCCAACAGCACACAAGAAGACTCTACACATGGACATCACCAGATGGTCAACACTGAAATCAGATTGATTATATTCTTTGCAGCCAAAGATGGAGAAGCTCTATACAGTCAGCAAAAACAAGACCAGGAGCTGACTGTGGCTCAGATCATGAACTCCTTATTGCCAAATTCAGACTGAAATTGAAGAAAGTAGGTAAAACCACTAGACCATTCAGGTATGAACAAAATCAAATCCCTTATGATTATACAGTGGAAGTGAGATAAATTTAAGGGACTAGATCTGATAGAGTGCCTGATGAACTGTGGATGGAGGTTCATGACATTGTACAGGACACAGGGAAGAAAACCATCCCCAAGGAAAAGAAATGCCAAAAAGCTAAATGGCTGTCTGAGGAGGCCTTACGTAGCTGTGAAAAGAAGAGAAGTGAAAAGCAAAAGAGAAAAGGAAAGACATAAGCATCTGAATGCAGAGTTCCAAAGAATAGCAAGGACAGATAAGAAAGCCTTCCTCGTGATCAATGCAAAGAAATAGAGGAAAACAACAGAATGAGAAAGACTAGAGATCTCTTCAAGAAAATTAGAGGTACCAAGGGAACATTTCATGCAAAGACGGTTTTGATAAAGGACAGAAATGATATGGACCTAACAGAAGCAAAAGATATTAAGAAGAGATGGCAAAAATACACAGAAGAACTGTATAAAAAAAATCTTCATGACACAGATAATCATGATGATTTTGTCACTCACCTAGAGCCAGACATCCTGGAATGTGAAGTCAAGCGGGCCTTAGAAAGCATCACTATGAACCAAGCTAGTGAAGGTGATGGAATACCAGTTGAGCTATTTCAAATCCTAGAAGATGATGCTGTGAAAGTGCTACATTCAATATGACAGCAAGTATGGAAAACTCAGCAGTGGCCACAGGACTGGAAAAGATCAGTTTTCATTCCAATCCCAAAGAAAGGCAATGCTAAAAAATGCTCAAACTACCACATACTTGCACTAATTTCATATGCTAGTTAAGTAAGGCTCAAAATTCTCCAAGCCAGGCTTCAGCAATATGTGAACTGTGGACTTCCAGATGTTTAAGCCGGTTTTAGAAAAGGCAGAAGACCCAGAGATCAAATTGCCAACATCTGCTGGATCAACAAAAAAGCAAGAGAGTTCCAGAAAAACATTTACGTCTGCTTTATTGACTATGCCAAAGCCTTTTGCTGTGTGGATCACAATAAACTGTGGAAAATTCTGAAAGAGATGGGATTACCAGACCACCTGACCTGCCTCTTGAGAAACTTATATGTAGGTCAGGAAGCAACAGTTAGAAGAGGACATGAAACAACAGACTGGTTCCAAATAGGAAAAGGAGTACATCAAGGCTGTAAATTGTCACCCTGCTTATGTAACTTATACACAGAGTACATCATGAGAAATGCTGGGCTGGAAGAAGCACAAGCTAGAATCAAGATTGCCAGGAGAAATATCAATAACCTCAGATATGCAGATGACACCACCCTTATGGCAGAAAGCGAAGAAGAACTAAAAAGCCTCTTGAAGAAAGTGAAAGAGGAGAGTGAAAAAGTTGGCTTAAACTCAATATTCAGCAAATGAAGATCACGGCATCTGGGCCCATCACTACATGGGAAATAGATGGGGAAACAGTGACAGACTTTTATTTTTGGGGCTCCAAACTTACTGCAGATGATGATTGCATCCATTAAATTAAAAGACACTTACTCCTTGGAAGGAAAGTTATGGTCAACCTAGATAGCATATTAAAAAGCTAAAGAGACATTGCTTTGCCAAAAAAGGTCCATCTAGTCGAGGCTATGGTTTTTCCAGTAGTCATGTATGGATGTGAGAGTTGGACTGTGAAGAAAGCTGAGCACTGAAGAATTGATGCTTTTAAACTGTGGTGTTGGAGAAGACTCTTCAGAGTCCCTTGGACTGCAGGGAGATCCAACCAGTCCATTTAAAGAAAATCAGTCTTGGGTGTTCATTGGCAGGACTGATGCTGAAGCTGAAACTCCAGTACTTTGGCCACCTCATGCGAAGAGTTGACTCATTGGAAAAGACCCTGATGCTGGGGAAGATTGAAGACAGGAGGAGAAGGGGACGACAGAGGATGAGATGGCTGGATGGCATCACTGACTCGATGGATATGAGTTTGCACATACTCTGGGAGTTAATGTTGGACAGGAAGGTCTGGCCTGCTACGATTCATGGGGTCAGAAAGAGTTGGACACGACTGAACGACTGAACTGAACTGAATTGAACTGAAAATCTATCAGTTGTCACTCTTTCTGTCCCCTTCTGATATCTATGTTAGAAGCTTTCCCTATCTCTTTTATTCTTTAATAAAAATTTGCTACAGTAGAATCTCCCAGTAGTCAAGCCTCATCTCTTGCCACAGATTGAAATCCTCTCATCCAGTGGTCAGAAATCCTGGTGTAGCACAGGGCCTGAAACCACAAACTTTCAATACTATCACTTCTACAACATCAGTTCAGTTCAGTTCAGTCCAGTCACCATGAATTGCAGCATGCCAGGCCTCCCTGTTCATCAACAACTCCTGGAGTTCACTCAAACTCATGTGCAGCGAGTTGGTGATGCCGTCCAGCCATCTCATCCTCTGTCGTCCCCTTCTCCTCCTGCCCCCAATCCCTCCCAGCATCAGGGTCTTTTCCAATGAGTCAACTCTTTGCATGAGGTGGCCAAAGTACTGGAGTTTCAGCTTCAGCATCAGTCCTGCCAATAATCACCCAGGACTAATCTCATTTAGAATGGACTGGTTGGATCTCATTGCAGTCCAAGGGACTCTTAAGAGTCTTCTCCAACACCACAGTTAAAAAGCATCAATTCTTTGGCACTCAGCTTTCTTCACAGTCCAACTCTCACATCCATACATGACCACTGGAAAAACCATAGCCTTGACTAGATGGACCTTTGTTGGCAAAGTAATGTCTCTGCTTTTGAATATGCTGTCTATGTTTTTCATAACTTTCCTTCCAAGGAGTAAGTGTCTTTTAATTTCATGGCTGTAATCACCATCTGTGGTGATTTTGAAGCCCCCCCAAAATAAAGTCTCTCACTGTTTCCACTGTTTCCCCATCTATTTCCCATGAAGTGATGGGACCAAATGGCATGATCTTAGTTTTCTGAATCAACATTGGCTTTAAGCCAACTTTTTTACTCTCCTCTTTACTTTCATCAACAGGCTTTTTAGTTCCTCTTCACATTCTGCCATAAAGGTGGTGTCGTCTGCATATCTGAGATTGTTGATATTTCTCCCAGCAATCTTGATTCCAGCTTGTGCTTCTTCCAGTCCATCGTTTCTCATGATGTACTCTGCATAGAAGTTAAATAAGCATGGTGACAATATACAGCCCTGACGTACTCCTTTTCCTATTTGGAACCAGTCAGTTGTTCCATGCCAGGCCTAACTGTTGCTTCCTGATGTGCATATAGGTTTCTCAAGAGGCAGGCCAAGTGGTCTGGTATTTTCATGGCTTTCAGAATTTTGCACAGTTTAATGTGATCCACACGGTCAAAGACTTTGACATAGACAATAAAACAGAAATAGATGTTTTTCTGGAACTCTCTTGCTTTTTCTATGATCCAGCGGATGTTGGCAATTTGACCTCTGGTTCCTCTGCCTTTTCTAAAAGCAGCTTGAACATCTGTAAGTTCACAGTTGACGTATTGCTGAAGCCTGGCTTGGAGAATTTTGAGCATTACTTTACTAGTGTGTGAGATGAGTACAATTGTGCGGTAGTTTGAGCATTCTTTGGCATTGCCTTTCTTTGGGATTGGAATGAAAACTGACCTTTTCCAGTCCTGTGGCCACTGCTGAGTTTTCCAAATGTGCTGGCATATTGAGTGTAGCACTTTCACAGCATCATCTTCTAAGATTTGAAATAGCTCAACTGGAATTCCATCACCTCCACTAGCTTTGTTCGTAGTGATGCTCTTGTATAAGTACCTGTGGAAAGAATGAAAAATTAGACAGAGATAATATAACACAGTCTTAGAGTCTCTGAAGATCTATTAATCAGTATTTTCAAATTTATCAAAATACACCTTATAAATATCATGCAGGAAATTTTTATTATTAGATACCACTAAGACATAGATATGGGAGAAGGCAATGGCATCCCACTCCAGTACTCTTGCCTGGAAAATTCCATGGATGGAGGAGCCTCGTAGGCTACAGTCCATGGGGTCGCTAAAAGTCAGACATGACTGAGCGACTTCACTCTCACTTTTCACTTTCATGCATTGGAGAAGGAAATGGCAACCCACTCCAGTATTCTTGCCTGGAGAATCCCAGGGACGGGGGAGCCTGGTGGGCTGCCGTCTATGGGGTCGCACAGAGTTGGACACAACTGAAGCAACTTAGAAGCAGCAGCAGCAAGACATAGATATGAGGTAGAAATTACTAGTCAGACAGTGTAGAATTCTGAGATCTCATCTTGTTTTCAGAAAAATTCACCTCCATTGTCCTGAGTTCCTGGAATGTTTCTTTAGCCTGATAAATGATCAGGACTCAGATCCAGGAAAGGGCAGTAATTAACTTCTGTTTCATATGTCTGAGGGAAAAATAACTTGTGATCATCAATCTTATGCTGATACATCTGATGCCTGGTAAAATGGCCAAGGGGCATGAAAAATAGTAGTGACTTAATCCAATGATCAAGAGAAGCCATAAAGATGTTAAGTATCTTGGCCTTTATATTGATTGATTAGAAATAATGTGATAAGGAAAGATACAAAAACTGCTCTAAGTTTTACCTTGGTGGGACTCTTCACCTACTCTTAGTGTCTATGCTGAGAACTTTGTACTTTCCTCATCTCTAATAAATTCTATTCCCTTGCTACCATGAGTGTTTATATGTCGTGGATTCCATTCTTCACCTTCATGGACAAGAACTTTGATTCCCTCCTCAAGCATACAGTAGCAACCATTTCTGAAAACATAAGTAAGTTCATAATAAAATATTTATTGATATTTTATTGAAAAACATGATAAATGATTTTACATTTTCAGAGTTTATGGTCATGCTATAAAATAGTGAAAAGAATCACTAAAAGAAGGAACATACTAGTTTTTCTCTGAAAGATGTTAAAAATAGGCATGATATAAATTTAACGAATTCAGTTAAGATCATCAAAAGCATTGTTTAAACAAGATGTGTATAATACTTCAGCAGTAATTGTTTAAGCCCCAGATACATCTGCTGCTGCTGCTGCTAAGTTGCTTCAGTCGTGTCCGACTCTGTGCGACCCCATAGGTGGCAGCCCACCAGGCTCCCTCGTCCCTGGGATTCTCCAGGCAAGAATACTGGAGTGGGCTGCCATTTCCTTCTCCAATGCATGAAAGTGAAAAGTGAAAGTGAAGTCTCTCAGTCGTGTCTGACTTTTAGCGACCCCATGGACTGCAGCCTACGAGGCTCCTCCATCCATGGGATTTTCCAGGCAAGAGTACCGGAGTGGGGTGCCATTACCTTCTCCAGATACATCTAATACATACTAAAAAGCCAATAGGGAGAGGAAAGTAAGCAATAAAGTACAAACACAAATGTTTCCTTCAGAGGTTTGTATAACAAAAATACTGAATGACACATAAATTCATTAGTGTCATACCACACTGAAAAATATGAAGGTGTGCAACAGCATAAAAAACTATCTCACATTTGTATATATTTTGAAAATTAATTTGCCATCTGTTTTTTCATTGGTTTCTCTCAACATGCTTGCATTATAGTGTGGGTAAGAACTTTATTGTGTAAATAAGAAGATAAGTTATTAAGGAGCTAGGTGTTTCCCTCATTAATGAGAATCCCTATATAATGCAGGGTCTTTAAACAATGTAAAGTATATCAGCATAAGTAAACTAAATAAAGATGTCTGTATAATCAAGCTTTCAAAGTTAAAGAGTAGTCAACTGAGTACTTGCTTCCGTTATAATCAGGATTCCCCAGGAGACTCAGGTTCAATCCCTTGGTCAGGAAAGGCCCCTGGAAAAGGGAATGGCAACAACTCCCATATTCTTGCCTAGAGAATTCCATGGACAGAGAAGCCTGGAGGGCTACAGTCCTTGGGATTGTAAAGAGTCAGACATGACTGGACTGACTTTCATTTCATTTCATTTAACATTATAACCAAAATTCAGATTTAATTACCATGAATTAGAATTTCACATCCTAAAAGATGATGCTGTGAAAGTGCTACACTCAATATGCCAGCAAATTTGGGAAACTCAGCAGTGGCCACAGGACTGGAAAATGTCAGTTTTCATTCCAATCCCAAAGAAAGGCAATACCAAAGAATGTTCAAACTACTGTACAATTGCACTCATTTCACATGCTAGCAAAGTAATGCTCAAAATTCTCCAGGTTAGGCTTTAACAGTACATGAATGAAGGACTTCAAGATGTTTAAGCTAGATTTAGATAATGCAGAGGAACCAGAGTTCAAATTGCCAACATCTATTGGATCATAGAAAAAGCAAGAGAGTTCCAGAAAAAAAGCATCCACTTCTGCTTCATTGACTATGCTAAAGCCTTTGACTGTGTGGATCACAACAAACTGTGGGAAATTCTTAAAGAGATGGGAATACCAGTCCACCTTACCTGCCTCCTGAGACATCTGTATGCAGATCAAGAAACAACAGTTGGTTCAGGACATGGAATGAACTGGTTCCAAATTGGGAAAGAAGTATGTAAAGGCTGTATAGTATCACCCTGCTTATGCAACTTATAGCAGAGTACATCATGAGAAATGCCAGGCTGGATGAAGCACAAATGGGAATCAAGATTACTGGGAGAAATATCAATAACCTCAGATATGGAGATGACACCATGCTTATGGCAGAAACCAAAGAGGAGCTAAAGAGCTTCTTGATGAAAGTGAAATTTGAGAGTGAAAAAATTGGCTTAAAGATGCTCAGTATCACTCATTATCAGATAAATGCAAATCAAAACCACAATGAGGTACCATTTCACACCAGTCAGAATGGCTGCTAGCCAAAAGTCTATAAGCAATAAATGCTGGAGAGGGTGTGGAGAAAAAGGAACCCTGTTACACTGTTGGTGGGAATGCAAACTAATACAGCCACTATGGAGAACAGTGTGGAGATTCCTTTAAAAACTGGAAATAGAACTGCCATATGACCCAGCAATCCCATTGCTGGGCATACACACTGAGGAAACCAGAATCAAAAGAGACACATGTACCCCAATGCTCATCGCAGCACTGTTTATAATAGCCAGGACATGGAAGCAACCTAGATGTCCGTCAGCAGATGAATGGATAAGAAAGCTGTGGTACATATACCCAATGGAATATTCAGTTCAGTTCAGTTCAGTTCAGTTGCTCAGTCGTGTCCGACTCTTTGTGACCCCATGAATTGCAGCACGCCAGGCTTCCCTGTCCATCACCAACATTACTCAGCCATTAAAAAGAATATATCTGAATCAGTTCTAATGAGGTGGATGAAACTGTAGCCTATTATATAGAGTGAAATAAGCCAGAAAGAAAAACACCAACACAATATACTAATGCATATATACGGAATTTAGAAAGAAGGTAACGATAACCCTGTATGCACACAGCAAAAGAGACACAGATGTATAGAACAGTCTTGTGGACTCTGTGGGAGAGGGTGACGGCAGGATGATTTGGGAGAATGGCATTAAAGCATGTAAATTATCACATGTGAAATGAATCGCCAGTCCAGGTTCGATGCATGATACAGGGTGCTCGGGGCTGGTGCACTGGGATGACCCAGAGGGATGGGATGGGGAGGGAGGTGGGAGGGAGGTTCATGATGGGGATCACATGTACACCCATGACAGATTCAAGTCAATGTATGGCAAAACCAATACAATATTGTAAAGTAAAATAAAATAAAACCTCAACATTCAAAAAATGAAGATGATGGCATCCAGTCCCATCACTTCATGGCAAATCGATGGGGAAACAATGGAAACAGTGACACGCTTTATTTTCTTGGGCTCCAAAATCACTGCAGATGGTGACTGTAGCCAAATTAAAAGACACTTGCTCCTTGGAGGAAAAGTTATGAGCAAACTAGACAGCATATTGACTTTGCCAACAAAGGTCCATCTAGATAAAGCTATGTATTAGTCAGGTATGGATGTGAGAGTTGGATCTTAAAGAAACCTGAGCAGTGAAGAATTGATGCTTTTGAACTGTGGTGTTGGAGAAGACTTTTGAGAGTCTCTGGACAGCAATGAGATCAAACTAGCCAATCTTAAAGAAATGAGTCCTGAATATGCCTTTGAAGAACTTATGTTGAAGCTGAAGCTCCAATCCTTTGGCCATCTGATGCACAGAGCTAATTAGACTCAATGGAGCCTCAATGAGTTTCAGCAGGCTCTGGAAGATGGTGAAGGACAGGGAAGCCTGGCGTTCTGCAGTCCATGGATTCACAAAGAGTCAGACAAACCTGAGCAACTGAACAACAACAGCTATGAATTGAAAGGAGGGATCTACTTCATGCCATCAGGTATTCAATATTTTCCTATCTTGTTGAAGTTAGAGTATCTGAGTTCCTTAAAATCAAACAACAACAAAAAATTCAATCGAATGTGGAAAACCCTATGTTTTACTAAGATAATAATTTTCAGAAATTAACCATAGACCTTTGGTGTGAGGATATACACAAATAAAGATTGTGACCCAGTCAACAATAAATCCAGCAAATGATTCAGACCATTATTATGAGTTGCTTTCAGTAACTGTAGCCAACCAAGGTTTGATAAATAATAGAGAATTTAAGTTGTACTTATACTATGGAATAGGTGAGACAGATGTGAAATAAAGAGCATGTGTAAACCAATTTAAAACAATTATCAGATCAAGTAGTAAATGATTTTTGACTGATGTGTAATATTTGTGAGGCTAGAAATATCGATTGTGCTGTGACTAAAGGCAGATTTGAAGGCAGAAATTTTAGTTAATGAATTTTGCAGATTGAGAATCTTAATCTAATTCTTGCAACATCCACCGGGGGTGGGGGGGGAAAGAGCTCACATAATGGACTGATAAGTGACTTAGAAGAAAGGCCAGATTTTGGAGACTTTGGTAAGCAAGGAATAAGATGCAGTCAAAAACATTTTCTGGGGTCTCAAGACTTCGTTAGCCACAGTACTGGTTTAAAGAACCCTTTATCAGAGCGCATAACCTCTGAAGGTACTTTCTAAAGGTTATTGGAATTAACACAGAAAGAATTCTTGGAAGCTAAGAGAGATGATTGTAAATCAAATATTTTACCACAGGTTTCTTCATGATAAATTAGTCATTGGAAAAGTAGATGTTCCTATATGCAAATCTTTGCAACTGGGAAAAAGACAGCTAAATCTCCAGCATATCAGGCAGTGAGTTTGTAAAAACTGATGACTGCTTTCATGACAGCATTTCAACAGCCCTCTTTTTTCATTCCCTGATTTCTCTCAAGGTCTTTCAGAATTTTTTTTTCTTTTTCTCATAGCTGTTCTTTTATTATTTTTATTTTCCTGGCAAGATAAATAATCTTTTTGTTTGGAAACACTCTATGATTCCTCTGCATAAAGCATATGTCTTATTTCTCGTTTTCCACTAGGATTTCAAGAATTGCCTTTTATACTAACTACAGTACAGTGTTGCATCCCTTCCTCCTTCTTAAATTGAGAGTCATGCAGTGATTATTCATTTAAAATTTCCTTCAACACCTATGCCTTCCCAACCCCCTACACCCATACAAATCACATTTTCATCTTAGCTGTTAAGTCTCTTACCAATTACTTGATGAGTTCTGTTAATAATGCAGAAACTCTTGTTTGGCATATTGTTTATTTTTGAGACACATGAACACAGTGTATTTGGATGTTGAGAATGCAGAGAATTTGTTGCTAAGACTGGTACATTTCAGAAGTCAGTGTAGTGAGATGGCTGTATTTGATTTAATTCTAAAAGATACATGAATAGAAGCATTGAAGTTTTATTGTGCTGAACCACCTCTTTCCATGCCACAATTTTACAATATATGCAACTCTTGCTAAATTTCGCAGACTCCACAAAAAACTGTGGAAAATTTCTGTAAATATAACAACCCCATAATCACTTCAAGTACAGTACATACGTCATCATATTCGTTTGCCATTTTCATGGTGACTTGTCCTTTCTACATTTTATTATTCATTTATGATAGCTATTATAGGCCTTTCAGATTCTATCTTGCTCTCCTGAGGAATATTTATGGCTATTATAGGGCTCTTATGAGAAGACCCAAAGATAGTTATTTCAGATACCCTGTGAAATGCTATATTAGTATAGGGATTGGCTGGCAGTAAAAGATCTCAAGTTGTTTCAGAGTCTTCCTTGATGAAGATAAAGAGGCAGGTTATTCCTGGTGAGGTTTCCTTTTCACTCAGGGGAACCAAGTTATCTTTTGACAAGGAGGTTAGAACACATAAATTAACACAGTTCTGCAAATACAAACTGTTTTGGAAAGGTCACCAGGAGGAAAGCAAGAAAGGATTTAGGATGTGTTTGTAAACTGATTTCTGAATGCAGTTTGTAACTCTGTTTCTCACTCAGTATACTAATGGGGAAGTGTGATATGCATGGAAAAGAAATGGCAATGTCTTATCCAGCCCAGAGCAGAGATTTCACCACATTCACACAGCACAGTCATAGAATGTGGAATGTAAGCTCCTCCAGGGAAGGACACTAGAATGTTCTATTTGCTATGTCTCCTAAGCAGCTAGACTGATGCCTGGCACATAATAGACTCTCAGTCAATATTTGATGAGTGAATACATCAACTATTACCATCTCTGCCAAGGTACTCTTTAGTTTATAATTAATTTTTATTTCTTTATGTAGAGTATTTTATTTGTTTTCATTTGTTTTCGCTTTTGCTTAAGTTGATTTGTCATAATAGAATGGCATAAATTTTAGTCCACAGTAAAAAAGCTGTCAAAATACCTTCTGATCTCTTAATTTGTCACATGTACTTTTATTTCAAAAACGTTTTCAGTTGTTTCTTTGAAAATGATATATTCCTTTCATTGCTTTAAAATCCTGTAACTGATCATAAGACCTAAACATTAAGAAATCAAATTAACTCCAGATTTGCTGTAAAGTTATTGATGCTAAACATAACATTCCACATTCTACCAAACAACTCTAATCTTGATCTAAACAAAACAAAACATAAACAGAAGAGGCAAGAGGAAACCACCGAGATATATCTCAATTTTAGTTTAAGTGAAGAAAACTTTTGCCTGAAGTTTTCTCATTTACCATTTTCTTCTGAGTAGTTATAAAGACGAGAGATAAATTGGATTTGGAGATTTATTTAATACTATATATGTATATGTATATGATAAGTTACAGTAAATGTCACAATATTGCCCAAAATACATCAACTATAGTCACTAATCTAACTATATTAGAATTGACTCATAAATTATTCATTGGATACTATTTTAAAAAAGCAACACTATTGCAATTTTGGGAAAAAATGGATTTTTGCTTGAATTCCAGTCTCTTTATTATTAGCCATATAATCTAATACCCTTATCTTGTCTAGTCTATTAACAAACCCTGTAATTCACAGGGTAATTGGAAAATTAAGTGAAATAAATAATATGGACACAGAGGAGGGTGAAAGCATTTGTTTCTAAAGCAGTTAGTAATATTGTGGATTCATAGATACTTATCATTTTTGACAGAAACCTCTGGCAGATACCTAGAGGAGAAACTGTGAAGTCTGTGAGCAAAAGGAAGGTTTAGGACACAGGGCTGGGTGATTCATCCCATTCCTCTGCTTTCGATCATGTCCTCTTGGATATGCAGCTTCTTTTGCTTAAGCTCCAATCTCTTAATTTACAAAATGTCAATGCTTATCTGCTTCATTGAGTTCTTGTGATGATTCCATTAAATTATATACTTAAAATACATTTTTAACATTGTGCAATTTCTATAGAGCCTTGTTGCAGCCAGTCAACATTTATGTTCATGATTCTTCTTTATACTGAACATTTGTTTGCAACATTAAAAACATGAAGCTTTGCCTTATATTATTACTTGTATCCTCATATTTTCCTGGCCATTTCTTGTATTTACAGTATCTTTAGTTATCTGATCATTGGTATATTATAAATGTCCTCAAGGCCTATGGGGGAACAAACAGAAATGGCCCCTCAAGGATCATGTCACCATGAATTTTAAAAGAACAAAAGCAAAAATTCAAAACAGACATAGAAATGAATTTTTTTGTGTGATGATGTTGCTTTTACCCAGTTCGTCCCTTTCTTTTCTCTCATGTTTCTATAAGTGCCGACTCTCATAGTCTAGGCCCAAGAGTAAAGATACTTCTGAATGTGCTTGGGGTATTGAGTCTTAGTTTTCTTCTATCTGTACTTGATGAATGATATGTGGCACAGTCAATGTTTTATATTTCTTTTTAACTCAGCACAAAGCTTTTTAATGGACCATGCTTTTTCTGGTGATGTACTCATTGCCTGGGTATCCAACAACTTGTGTCAGTCATCTTAGTTGTATCAGCTATCTATAAATGTAGCTCTCTGCAAGATGAAATGACCTGGGACCAATTAATTGAAAATGGGGGGAGAAATGTGATAAATGCCATTGGGAGTGATTAACAAAATTAGCTATGCATCAATTGCAGATGGCCAGAGACACGGCTTGCCAAATGGAGTTGGCTACATATGAAGGATAACATATTGTTCAAGCAGCAGGACTTGAGAAGGATGTAGACATTCCAGCAAAATGGGCATGAACAGATGCAACATTACCTTAGAGCAGCAAATGTGAGTGTTCTGTTATTGCTTAGTTGTTGCTTGTTCAAATAAGGTGTATTTTATGTGACAGGGGCATTAAACTTCAAGTGCTTTCCTTGAGGTCATTCAACCTAGAGCCCCAGAGATCTCTTGGCTACTAAATACTTTAGACATTTATTTACTTGGGATGTAACAGTTATATGTTCTGTGCAAGCCTTAATTCAATGAGTTTTCTTGTTTATAGTCATGTGGCTAAAAATTTCATTCTCTAAGACATTCTCATCATAAATAATCATTCTCTGTCAATAATAAGCTTTTTTGTTTAATCAAAGACAAACCATTATGCCCATGCATGAAAAAGCCATTCATTCTTTAAACAATTCTCTAATTGGAAGAGTCTGAACCAATCAATTTCTACCTTTTATATAAAAGTTATCAATTTAAGAAGTATAGAAATTCCATTGATAGGAGTACTTTCTTATGCTTCTACTAGACCTGTAGTAGGCCAAGATAATGACCTTTCACCTGGATCTATAAACATATCTTTATTGAAAGTTTTATAACAATTCCTTTTTGCTTTTGGATATCTTGATATAAGAAATTTCCGAACAATGTTCCAGGGACACATTGAATCTGTATCTGAACATTCAACTTAGTGATAGCCTTTAAGAAGTGAAGCAAACTAGACTCCAGGTAAATTTTGAATATAAAATAAAAACATTATACACTACTCTTCATTCACTTTTGCAATTTAGAACCTGACTGCAATCATTCAAGGCTAATTTACTAATTAGATCTCAGCCACGAGTTTTACTATTCATCCCAGTTCCCAAATAGCTTCTATTACTCAATGATCATATCATTTTGAGCCATGTCTCAATAATCATCAACTTTAATATTTTCCAAAATAACTGTTACTAAGCTAGCTGGTATCCCTATAGTGACTCTATGATTGGAAATGGCATTAGAATATTATTTCTCAGTTTTTCTTGGTTATATGTTCTGAAACTTACATGAATGATATAAAAAAGAGTTTATACCATTGAAAAATGATTTCTGAGATAATTCAAAGTGCTGGTGCTTAACCCTTTCCAGCTATCTGGGACATTTACCAGATATTGGTTGGTTGAAGGTGGTATTCAGAAAAACTTTCAAAAAATTGAAAACTGTCATTCATGACTGGCTTTTCACTATGTTACCACAAGTGTCTCCTTAAAATATAATTTTTTTAAATTTTATTTTATTTTTAAACTTTACAAAATTGTATTAGTTTTGCCAAATATCAAAATGAATCCGCCACAGGTATACATGTGTTCCCCATCCTGAACCCTCCTCCCTCCTCCCTCCCCATACCATCCCTCTGGGTCGTCCCAGTGCACTAGCCCCAAGCATCCAGTATCGTGCATCGAACCTGGACTGGCAACTCGTTTCTTACATGATATTTTACATGTTTCAATGTCATTCTCCCAAATCTTCCCACCCTCTCCCTCTCCCACAGAGTCCATAAGACTGTTCTATACATCAGTGTCTCTTTTGCTGTCTCATACACCGGGTTATTGTTACCATCTTTCTAAATTCCATATATATGCGTTAGTATACTGTATTGATGTTTTTCTTTCTGGCTTACTTCACTCTGTATAATAGGCTCCAGTTTCATCCACCTCATTAGAACTGATTCAAATGTATTCTTTGTAATGGCTGAGTAATACTCCATTGTGTATATGTACCACTGCTTTCTTATCCATTCATCCGCTGATGGGCATCTAGGTTGCTTCCATGTCCTGGCTATTATATACAGTGCTGCGATGAACATTGGGGTACATGTGTCTCTTTCCCTTCTGGTTTTCTCAGTGTGTATGCCTAGCAGTGGGATTGCTGGATCATAAGGCAGTTCTATTTCCAGTTTTTTAAGGAATCTCCGCACTGTTCTCCATAGTGGCTGCACTAGTTTGCATTCCCACCAACAGTGTAAGAGGGTTCCCTTTTCTCCACACCCTCTCCAGCATTTATTATTTGTAGACTTTTGGATCGCAGCCATTCTGACTGGTGTAAAATGGTACCTCATAGTGGTTTTGATTTGCATTTCTCTGATAATGAGTGATGTTGAGCATCTTTTCATGTGTTTGTTAGCCATCTGTATGTCTTCTTTGGAAAAATGTCTATTTAGTTCTTTGGCCCATTTTTTGATTGGGTCATTTATTTTTCTGGAGTTGAGCTGTAGGAGTTGCTTGTATATTTTTGAGATTAGTTGTTTGTCAGTTGCTTCATTTGCTATTATTTTCTCCCATTCTGAAGGCTGTCTTTTCACCTTGCTAATAGTTTCCTTTGATGTGCAGAAGCTTTTAAGCTTAATTAGGTCCCGTTTGTTTATTTTTGCTTTTATTTCCAATATTCTGGGAGGTTAGTCATAGAAGATCCTGCTGTGATGTATGTCAGAGAGTGTTTTGCCTATGTTCTCCTCCAGGAGTTTTATAGTTTCTGGTCTTACGTTTAGATCTTTAATCCATTTTGAGTTTATTTTTGTGTATGGTGTTAGTGTTCTAGTTTCATTCTTTTACAAGTGGTTGACCAGATTTCCCAGCACCACTTGTTAAAGAGATTGTCTTTAATCCATTGTATATTCTTGCCTCCTTTGTCAAAGATAAGTATAATTTAATGGATTATGTCACATACATACCAGACTATCAACACAGAGGAATTTGATTTACTCTAAGTCCACAAACAAAAGGCAAGTGGATATGATTCTCTCAAGACCCAGAAAAAATGCTTCCAAACTCCTTGAAAGAAATCTGCTTTTAGTGGGTTCACATAAAAAGGGGATACATCATAATGCTGTGCTGCTTCAAAGAGCATCATGACACATGCATGTAAAATGTTGTACTTGTCACCTGTAACTAGGTATCACTACATTTCTAAACTCTTGTTCCACTAAGTTGGTGGGAAAATTCATTTCAAACTGTTTCAGGATTTTTCACCCCGATAAGCCATGTTTATAGAGCACTAAATTATATCTAAGGACTGGGGGAAAAAAACTCCTCTCATTTAGCCATCTGTCCACATAACTGTTTCATAAATATATCTTTTACCCTCTTAATTCTAGTATTTGCTGTCCAGCAGTTCTCTCTGTTTCTTTGTTACCCTTGGAATACCAGAATTGTGAGAGTAAGATGTACTTTATAGCCAGTCATGCTGTAAAATGTTCCTTTGTTCTGATTATCTCACAGATTTCTGGGTGGTTTTATTGTATCTTTGCATATTAAAGAAACAGGGACAGACCTCTCTCTTTTAGTCTCTTATTTTCTGCCAAGACTGGGGGTTTGCCTTCTAATCTCCCTAGACAGCTTACGAATTAACTTTTCCTAATGTTTCTGGATAAGATAGTTTTCCAATACATGTAAACTCAAAACCAGCTCTAGAATGAAATATTTTTAGGTTGTCTTTTATTTCTACCTTAAGGACAGTGAAGTAACTGCAATATCCTAGATCTCAAAGAAAAGACAAAAGAGTACCCAGATATTCAAAAGCAATCATAACATTGATGCTAATGTGCATGTCATGCTTGAATACTCAGTTCAGTTCCATTCAGTCACTCAGTCGTGTCCAACCCAGTGACCCCATGACTGCAACATGCTAGGCCTCCCTGTCTATCACCAACTTCCAGAGTTTACTCAAACTTATTTCCATTGAGTTGGTGATGCCATCCAACCATCTAATCCTCTGTCGTCCCCCGCTCCTCCCATGTTCAATCTTTCCCAGTACTTGGATACTACTAAGTAAGTATTCTTATAAAGATAGTAGTAAGTTGTAGGGAAACTTACAAGTAGTACAAGTTGGTCTTCCCTGATAGTTCAGTTGGTAAATAATCTGCCTGAAGTGCAGGAGACCCCCGTTCAATTCCTGGGTCAGAAAGATCCCCTGGAGAAGGGATAGACTACCCCCTCCAGTATTCTGGTGTGGAAAATTCCATGGATTGTATAGTCCATGGTGTCATGAAGAGTCGGTTATGACTGAGTGACTTTCATTTACAAGTAGTAAGTTGTAGGGAAGCTGCCCACCTTAAAAACAATTTCTATTCAGGTCTAAGTCAGAGGGCTTAACATGAAACATTCCTTAAATACCTATATATCAAGTTCAATTTGAAACTTGGAAATTATCAGAGGCTACATTGAAGACAAATGGGACCTAGAACTACCACAAAAGTCTATGTGTGTTCAAAAACTGTTCTGTATTTTAGTATTAGTATTTATTGTATTCAACACTCCATTTTGCAGTGTTGAAGCTCCAAAGATATCTTAGGAAGTCAGAATCCCCCCAGAAAGTGAATTTTTAGAAATATGTGTAGGGCTACCTGGTGACTCCTATGAGATTTCACACAGCCTTTGAAGGACAAAAAGAGATGAGACTTTAAAAAAGCATTTCTGAAACAGAAGAAATATGAGTTTGGGCCATAAAGAATTAAAAGCAATCTTTATGGCTCACTCAGTTCCGTTTACTCACTCAGTCGTGTCAGACTCTTTGCAACTCCATGAACCACAGCACGCCAGGCCTCCCTGTCCATCACGTACTCCAGGAGTCCACCCAAACCCATGTCCATTGAGTCAGTGATGCCATCCAACCATCTCATCCTCTGTCATCCCCTTCTCCTCCTGTCTTCAATCTTCCCCAGCTTCAGAGTCTTTTCAAATGAGTCAGCTCTTCACATCAGGTGGCTAAAGTATTGGAGTTTCAGCTTTAGCATCAGTCCTTCCAATGAATATCCAGGACTGATTTCCTTTAGGATGGACTGGTTGGATCTCTTTGTAGTCCAAGAGACTCTCAAGAGTCTTCTCCAACACCACAGTTCAAAAGCATCAATTCTTCGGCACTCAGCCTTCTTTATGGTCCAACTCTCACATCCATACATAACCACTGGAAAAACCATAGCCTTGACTAGTTGGACCTTTGTTGACAAAGTAATGTCTCTGCTTTTTAATATGCTATCTAGGTTGGTCATAACTTTTCTTCCAAGAGGTAAGTGTATTTTGATTTCCTGGCTGCAATCACCATCTGCAGTTATTTTGGATCCCAGAAAAATAAAAGCAGCCACTGTTTCCACTGTTTCCCCATCTATTTCCCATGAAGTGATGGGACCAGATGCCATGATCTTTGTTTTCTGAATGTTAAGTTTTAAGCCAACTTTTTCACTCTCTTCTTTCACCTTCATCAAGAGGCTTTTTATTTCCTCTTCAAATTCTGCCATAAGGGTGGTGTCATCTGCATATCTGAGGTTATTGATATTTCTCCCCGCAATCTTGATTCCAGCTTGTGCTTCTTCCAGCCCAGCATTTCTCATGATGTACTCTGCATAGAAGTTAAATAAGCAGGGTGACAATATACAGCTTTGACGTACTCCTTTTCCTATTTGGAACCAGTCTGTTTTTCCATGTCTAGTTCTAACTGTTGCTTCCTGATCTGCATACAGGTTTCTCAAGAGGCAGGTCAGGTGGTCTGGTATTCTCATCTCTTTCAGAATTTTCTACAGTTTATTGTAATCCATATAGTCAAAGGCTTTGGCATAGTCAATAAAGCAGAAATAGATGTTTTTCTGGAGCTCTCTTCCTTTTTTAATGATCCAGCAGATGTTGGCAATTTGATCTGTGTGTCCTCTGCCTTTTCTAAAACCAGCTTGAACATCTAGAAGTTCATGGTTCACGTATTTCCAAAATTAATCTGTACTTGACTGTGAAAAGTCCACATCAATTCATGGAAGGAATGGATGAAGTAGAAATGAGGCTATTTTCATGGGGAATGAACAGAGTAAAAATATACACATATATTTACAGAAAAAAAAAAAACCTTTTGCTACCACAGTTACCAATGTTAGAAATACTTGTACAGAAGTTCTAGCAGTGAACCCCTGATTTATGGCATATGAGCAGTTTTCAATTGAATTTTATAAATAACCTGATATAACTTAAGAACAGAACATGCTGTTTTTTAGCTAGTAATGAATATTTGTAGTTATTCTATTATGTCCCTTTTAAATAAAAGGTACTGAAACAATGCATTTGGAAAAATATGGAAAGATTTTGTGAATATTTTGATGTGTATTTTATGGTAGACCAAATAACACATGTCATGTAACAAACATGTCATGTTCTTGGTATGTTGCCAGACAGTAGGAATACAAGTATGAATAAATCATGAATTACACTTTCAAGAAGTTTGCAACAGAATGAGGAAGCAGTGAAGTAAAAGGAAAGGTACAATACATAATCATGCTATAGTATGGATGAGAACTTAGAGAAAAGAGGAACTAGCTAACCACTGGAAACTAAAATTAAAATTTCTCCATGTAAATGGCATTTGAGATTTCCTTGGTACTTACTATTGTCCATTCAGATTATGAAAGAGCCAGATATCAGTTGGAACATGAAAA
Organism: Bos mutus; assembly: GCF_027580195.1. Classification (NCBI taxonomy): domain Eukaryota; kingdom Metazoa; phylum Chordata; class Mammalia; order Artiodactyla; family Bovidae; genus Bos; species Bos mutus. Next base: position 4,803,265 of record NC_091628.1, on the reverse strand, counting down.
TAGAAATTAAATATTTTCACCAAACCAAATGATTTTTACTCTAATATATAGTTGCAGTGCATGAATATGCTAATAGTAATAGTATAGTAATAGTAACAATAATGATCATCTCTGCCATGCTTTCATTAAATTGCTACTAAGCATTAGCTATTTGAATACTCATAACCACTCTTCATTTACAGCTGAGAAAGTCTTGGCTCAAAGATATTAAATAATGTGCTCAATAGCTAGTAGTAAGCTGTAAAGAAAACATTTAAACATAAGTCCTATTTGAAACTCCATCACTGAACTGAGGGTAAGGAAATAAATTATTTGTACTCACTGATTTTCTTCACCTATAAATTGGCCAGTAAACTTGGTAAATCCTTCATACTCTTCTAGTCCTTGGAAATTCACTGAACATATTTAAACTTTGAGAGTCCTAAAGTTATAGAAAATGTTTACATGTTAGCCCAGTATTTTTTAAACGTGTAACTCTTTCCTGCAATTAAAACTATTCATCATGTACAGAAATTGTATTCCAGAAAATATATTCTGAAAAACATTGTATCTGCCACAAATTAACAATTCTAAAAATACAAAGCTAGCCTTGCTGAATATACCCAATCTCATCAATTTAGTATTTAAAATTGCCTGAATACCTTGAATATCCTTTATTTGTATTAGTAAAAGTGATTCTATATGTTGCTATTTGCAAAATTCTGTCTTTTACATTTTTATTTGATCATAATAAGCTTGAAGTGTAATCTTTGTGTTTAGATATTAATATTTGTGTAGAAATAAAAATTAATAATAGTTACCACATTAGGGTAATGAATTATCCCACAATCATCTAGAAATATTAATGAAAGAGTCCAATTAACTAATGAAAGAATCAAAGTCTCAATACAATGAGACTTTTAATATGTCATATTTAGCACTCTGTCAGACTCAATTATCAGGTGTTACAAGTGTAGATAACTGACCTTTTCAAATATTTTCTTCCATGCCTACTTTCCAGTATTTTTTCCTTTCAGATATATATTTTTTCCTGCACTTCCTTTGCAGCTGGAATTTAATTCAGTTCTGGCTAGTTAGATATTATTATATGAGGTTAGCTTTAGGATGTTTTGTTCACATCAGAAAGAGAGGCATGTGAGGTGAGAGATTTCATCTTGTAACTGTCCTCTTATTTCCTGAGTTGAACGTAGCATTCCTGGACATGATGATTTAGCCAAAACAGTCAGTTTGCTGTCATGAAGACTAAACAGGACACACTGGAAATTCATACTAGAACGTCAGGAAATTCTGGGTCCTTGATGACACTAATGAGCTACTAAAAAAAAAAAAAAAAAAAAACAAGGACAGCTTATCTTTGACTTCTTGGTATTGAAATTATTTTACTATATAATTTAAATCACATTAGTCTCAATTTTATCTTACTTATACTCCAATGCCTCCTACTTGGTAGAAGAACATTTCGTTGATGAATTCCTATGTGCGTGCTCCAGAGAGTTTGGGATAAGTCAGTTCAATTCAGTTCAGGGATGAGTCAGTTCAGTTCAGTTCAGTCGCTCAGCCATGTCCAACTCTTTTCGACCCCATGAATCGCAGCACACCAGGGCTCCCTGTCCATCATCAACTCCCGGAGTTCACCCAAACTCATGTGCATCAAATCGGTGATGCCATCCAGCCATCTCATCCTCTGTCGGCCCTTTCTCCTCCTGCCCCCCAATCCCTCCCAGCGTCAGGGTCTTTTCCAATGAGTCAACTCCTCGCATGAGGTGGCCAAAGTATTGGAGTTTCCACCTCAGCATCAGTCCTTCCAGTGAACACCCAGGACTGGTCTCCTTTAGGATGGACTGGTTGGATTTCCTTGCAGTCCAAGGGACTCTCAAGAGTCTTCTCCAACCCCACAGTTCAAAATCATCAATTTTTCAGTGCTCAGCTTTCTTTACAGTCCAACTCTCACATCCATACATGACCACTGGAAAAACCATAGCCTTGACTAGACTGACCTTTGTTGGCAAAGTAATGTCTCTGCTTTTTAATATGCTATCTAGGATGGTCATAACTTTCCTTCCAAGGAGTAAGCGTCTTTTAATTTCCTGGCTGCAATCACCATCTGCAGTGATTTTGGGATGAGTAAGTATTACTAAACTGCTTACCCCAACAAAAAATATTTCTGTCTTATATTGTCATCTTCTCTTGTCTGTATTCTAACCATGTATCACAAATAATATATGTGATATATAAAAATATTATTTTAGAATAAGATTAAAAAACAGTTTTTATCTTCATCCACCATCATCACAATAAAGAATATACCTATATATTTAACTCAATATATTTTTTCTGCCACTGGAAAGATGGAGTAGACATCATGGTGGACTCACTTTCCAATGAGTCCATTCTTTGTACCAGGTGGCCAAAGTATTGGAATTTCAGCTTCAGCATCAGTCCTTCCAATGAATATTCAGGACTGATTTCTTTTAGGATTGACAGGTTGGATCTCCTTTCAGTCCAAGGGACTCTCAAGAGTCTTCTCCAACACCACAGTTCAAAAGCATCAATTCTTCATGCTCAGTTTTCTTTATAATCCAACTCTCACATCCATACATGACTACTGGAAAAACCATAGCTTTGAGTAGATGGACCTTTGCTGGTAAAATAATGTCTCCACTTTTTAATACATGTTCTAGGCTGTTCATAGTTTTTCTTCCAAGGAACAAGTGTTACATTTATTAAGACTTGTTTTATGGACTAACATGATCTATTTTGAAAAGTGTCTCATGTGTCTTTAAGAAATATAAAAGTACATTAAGAATGAATACCTTAATCTGTAGAGTTAAGACAAAATGAAGAAACCGTTCACCTTAACTGTGATCTCTTGTAATATAAAGCAGCTACAGGCTTTTTACTTGCCTTACAATGTTTTCAAAGAATCTCCACTGCTTTTCTACCATGACTGAGTTCCACATTTGGCAAATCAAAGGCAAGAATCTTGCCATGTAGGGTCTAGTGATGGGATAAATAATAAAATAAGGAAATCTTAGTTATCAAATATATATTTTGCCACTTAGACAAAACACTAAATGAGGCTCTCACAAATTTTCAGGCTGACAATCGAGAGTCATAACCTTAGTTGTAGTACTGATGGAAGAAGAGATCGTGGTTCAGTGTTTCTTTGCTGTTTAGTCCTCAACTAAGTATTCACATGAAAAAAATGTAAAGCATCAGTGATTCAGAAATATTTAGACTACATCCTATAGAAATTAAAGTCTATGCATCTAGTAGTGATAAAATGACTCCTGCTACAATATATCTTATATAGTACATATTGAATTCCCTTTCCAAAAAACTCACTATAACTTAAATACTAACTTCTACGTAAGAGTAGTTGAGAACATTTCTATTGCCATAGGGCATGGGGGGATAACTATTGTAAGATATAGAATATCTGGCTCTATTATTGTGAGTGTTAATCACTCAGTCATGTTCAACCCCTCATAATCCCATGGATTGTAGCCCAACCAGGCTCCTCTGTCCGTAGAATTCTCCAGGCAAGAATACTGGAATGAGTTGCCATTTCCTTCCCCAGAGAAAAATTATTATTGTGAACCAATATTTATTAAGATTTTGTCCAGATAATTTCAACACTGCTCTTTATTAACTTGAAAAATATTAATTTTCTCTAGTGGAATCATCAAAAGTTTAACTGACCATACTTAGCAAGCATATTTGTCAGCTGTCTACTATTAAATAGTGTAGTTAAATCATCATGACACAAGCACCATGAAGAATTTAAAAATCACACATTTTGTGGGAACTTTATTAAGCCTCTTTTATGACACTATAATAAGATTTCAGTAAATGGAAATTTTTCTTTTCCTCTTTTACTTTTAGATTCAACTGTATATAAATTCTTCTCCAGAACTTATTGATAGAGAATTTATGTAAAAAGATTCATGCTGGCATTATGTATAAGGTTTCATAAAAAGAAAATTTTCTGATTTACAATGATTTTAAAAGACAATTTATGTAAAATAGGGAAAGTAGAAATAACTAGAATCTTATTAATAACTAAATCAGTACCTGATATTTCATAATTTATGACTGAGAGATTAATGTATTTTGAAGAGAGTTCTTAGACTCTATGTAGCAGGTTTCTACTTATCTCTTCAATACTAAGACTGCATATTTGGAAAGAAACAGGAGATGGATAGACCCATGTATGACTAATTCTGACACTATTCTAGCCATAATATTTGAAAGACAATAATAAAATGGCTCTTCTGACCCAAACATCTGGGTCTGGCTTATTACTGATCAAGGGAGAGAAAGATTCCTGAATGCCTGCCTTTCAGATATAGTAGTACCATAAATATATTTTTCTTTAACATTTAAAAATAGAAATTCCTGATGTGCCTGACTGCCCAACAACAGAGAAGTAGTACCCCAGGCAAGGGAACCCTCTAAGTGCCTGAACAGGTGGAGCTACAGAGAAAGACTGGCCAAAGAGGACTTCTGATTGCCAGCTACAAGAGGCTTGAAAAAGGACTATGAAAGGGCCATAACTCCTGGGGTGGAGGCAGTCCATGTCCCTGCACACTTGGCCCCGGCCAAGGTCCCTGCATGCAAAGCAGCTTCAGCACTCTCACACTCAACTCTCAGTGGAGCAGAGTTGCCACAGGCAAAAAAGTCTTGCATCTATGCCTGCAGGGTCGCTTTGGTCGTGTCTGACTCTTTCTGACACTGTAGACTGTGGCCTGCCAGGCTTCTTTATCAGAAAGGGAATTCTCCAGGCAAGAATACTGGAGCGTATTGGCCAATACTGGTTGCTATACCCTACTGGTTGCCATATTTCCTGCTGCCCTAGCTGCCAAACTCTTTGAGTACCTGGTGCTGCCAGACTCCCTGCTACCTAAGCAGCTGCATCACCTCCACACCTGGCTCTCACAGGGGCAAACTCAAGCCCTCCAGGGCAGCCTCAGGAGCAAACCCCAGTGTATGACCCACATGTATAGGTGGAAATAAAACCACAATTGAAACCCAGGGGGGCAGTGTGGCTAAGGAAGAAGACCCAACACCTTCCCACCAGCTGTACAAGCTGCAGATTAAATCCACAGGATCAACTAAGCAGACTGTATCTCTGGAATGTATAAAAGGACACTGAGAGCTTCTACAAAAGAAAACACACTAGTCTGACAGCTGTGGACATTGGAAGCAAGAATACACAGGAGTAGGACCAGATTAGAGTCTGAGTACTCCCACAGAAGGTGCAGAAATCAGTACAGTATTGGAGGGCATCCTAAGAGGTAAGGTAGACTGACTCCTAGAGAGGGAAAGGACTCTGACAGCAATGACTCAAGAAGAACATTTATTATTCTTATTATTTTTACTTGTAGATTCTTTTGGATGTTTTCCCCCTTTTTTCCCCTCCCCCCTCTCCTGCCCATTGTAGTTGTTGATTTTATTGTCACTAAGAAATCCAATTAGGCTATTGAGGTTTTTTTTTTTTTTTTTTTCTTAGTCAAATTTTTATTGTCATAAACCTCTGCCTCTATGTTGGGCTTTTGTAGTTCTGTCGAGTTGTCCTTTTTTTTCATTTTAATTTTTAAACCTATTATTATTTTTTTCTACCTTTATTCCTTTGTTTGCTTTTCCTACTGCTCTTTTCCCCTTGCAGTTAATCTTTCATGTATATGAATCTTCTTTATCTACCTCTATTTAACTTTGCATAACTATTCTTTCTTTCTTTTCTCTCCTTTCCTCTCAACACATGTGTTAGCTTTATTCTCATTGCTTTATTCCCCAATTGGCACCTTGCTTTAGTTTTGTTTTCCAGTTTGTGCTTTGGTTACTTTTGATTTGGTAGATATAATTTTTGTTTTCCTTTGCTTGCCAGGTCAATTTATTGTACTTTATTTTTGTTGGACTACTGTGTATATTAAGTCACACTTTCTATTGTTATTAAAAAACCTCTGCCTCTATGTTGTGCTTTTGCAGTTCTGTGGAGTTTTCCTATTTTCTTCTCCCATTTTTTTCTCCTTTTTTCTTCTTCCATTTTTTTCTTTTCTTTTTTACAATTTTAATTTTTTAAACCTAGTATATTTTTTATACACATTTCTTTGTTTGCCTTCCTTACTGTTCCTCTTCCCTTGCAGTTCATCTTTAAAATATATAAAACTTCTTCACCTACCTCTGTTTAGCTTTGCATATGTATTCTTTCTTGCTTTTCCTCTCAACATATTTGTTAGTTTTGTTTTCATGGCTTTATTTCCCATTTGAAACCTTTAGTTTTGTTTTCCAACTTGTGGTTAAGTTAATTTTATTCTTAACTGTTAAATATAAATTTTGATTTGCTTTGTTCACTGGGTCAATCTACTGTACTTTATTTTTGTTAGACTGCTTTGACTTTGCTCATGGGTGTACATGTATATATGTATATTCCATTATGTTAATTATTTTTTCTAACTGCCATTTGATTTTGTAACCGATTTTGTAACCGATTTTGTAACTACCCTTTGTCTAGGGTTCATCTTTGGTCTATCGTTTTTTGAATATTTATTTTGATCTCACTTAATGCTACAGCAATCCACTTGTGGAAACTTTGTTGTTGACCAGAGATCAAACCCTCAGCCTTTGGAATGAGAGCACTGACTACAAGACTCTAGATTACCAGAGAACTAACCCTTGAGAGTATTAAATAGTGAGAACTCACACAAAGGAAACCACTTGAATACAAGACCAGGCATCACGCAACCACCAGTAGCACCCTGTGTAGGATGCTTCATCTAAACAACAAACAAAACAGATATACAAACCAAATCATCAGCAGATAGGATTACATCCTTACTCAGCCTTGCCCATCAGAGGAAAAACAAACAAAAAATCAGCAAAAATCTCACCCTATACAAAGCTCACACAAACCATTGGACCAACCTCAGGAGGACAGAAACCAAAAGGAAGAAAGAATTCAACCTTTTTCAAGGAAATAATTCAACTTTCCTTGAAGCCTGGGAAAATGAGACTTCAAACACAATCAGTTCAGTTCAGTCACTCAGTCGTGTCAGACTCTTTGTGACCCCATGAACTTCAGCATTCCAGGCCTCCCTGTCCATCACCAACTCCCGGAGTTTACCCAAACTCATGTCCATAGAGTCGGTGATGCCATCCAACCACCTCCCCTTCTCCTCCCGCCCTCAATGTTCCCCAGCATCAGGGTCTTTTCAAATGAGTCAGCTCTTCACATCAGGTGGCCAAAGTATTGGAATTTCAGCTTCAATATCAGTCCTTCCAATGAACATCCAGAACTGATCTCCTTTAAGATGGACTGGTTGAATCTCCTTTCAGTCCAAGAGCATCAATTCTTCTGCACTCAGCTTTCTTCACAGTCCAACTCTCACATCCATACATGACTACTGGAAAAACCATAGCCTTACTTAAAAAAAAAAAAAAATAAAAAGGCAAAGAAATACTGCACAAATGAAGGAACACACTAGAAACACAGAAGTCCAAATAAATGAAGAGGAAATAGGCAAACTACCTGAAGAAGAATTCAGAATAATGATAGTAAAGATGATCAAAAACTTTGAAAAGAAAATGCAGAAAATGCAAGAATCAATTAACAAAGACCTAGAAGAATTAAAGAATAGACATACAGAGACAAACAACACAATTACTGAAATTAAGACTACTCTAGAAGGAATCAATACCAGAATATCTGAATCAGAAGATGGATAGGAGAGCTGGAAGATAAAATGGTGGAAATAACTTGTGAAGAGTAGAATAAAGTAAAAAAGAGTTCAAAAAGTTGTGGATAGTCTGAAAGACCTCTGAGACCATATCAAACATACCATAATTCAAATTATTGGGGTCTCAGAATAAGAAGAGAAAAAAAAAGGGTATGAAAAAATTTTTGATAAGATTAGAGTTGAAAATTTCCCCAACATGGAAAAGAAATAGCTTATTAAGTCCAAGAGGTACAAAGAATTCCATACAGGACATATCTAAGGAGAAACATGACAAGACATATAGTAATCAAACTAACAAAGACTACATACAAAGAAAGAATATTAAAAGCAGCAAGGGAGAATCAACAAGTAACATATAAGGGAAACCCCATATGCTAACAGCTGATCTTTCAGCAGAAACTCTGCAGGCCAGAAAGGAATGACAGGATATATTTAAAGTAGTGAAAGGGAAAACCTATAACCAAGATTACTGTACCCAGCAAGGATCTCATTCAAAATTGATGGAGCAATCAGAAGTTTTCAGAATAGCAAAAGTTAAGAGAATTCAGTACTACCAAACCAGGTTTACAACAAATGTTAACGGGACTTATATAGTCAAGAAATAGAAAAAAAAAAGATCTACAAAATCAACCCTAAAGAATTAAGAAAATGGCACTAGGAACATATACATCAATAATTACTTTAAAGATAAATGGATTAAATCCTCCAACCAAAAGATGAAGACTGGCTGAATGGGTAAAGGCCATATATGATAAGCCAACAGCAAACATTACTCTCAAAGGTGAAAAACTGAAAGCATTCCCCCTAAGATCAGGAACAAGGCAAGGGTGTCCACTTTCACCACTATTATTCAACATAGTTCTGGAATTCCTAGCTACAGTAATCAGAGAAGAAAAAGAAATAAAAGGAATCTAGATCAGATAAGAAGAAGTAAAGCTCTCACTGTTTGCAGATGACATGGTGCTATACATAGAAACCCCTCAAGATAGCATCAGAAAATTATTAGAGCCAGTGAATTTAGCAAAGTTGCAAGGTACAAAATCAACACACAGAAATCACTTGCATTTCTATATAGTAACAATGAAAAACCAGAAAGAGAAATTAGGGAATTAATCCCATTCACCATTGCAACAAAAAAAATTAAATACCTAGTAATAAACTTACCTAAGGAGACAAAAGAACTGTACACAGAAAATTATAAGACACTAATGAAAGAAATCAAAGATGACATAAAGAGATGGAGATATTTTCCATATTCCTGGGTAGGAAGAACCAATATTGTGAAGAAAAAAAAATCTATACTACCAAATTCTATCTACATACTTAATGTGATCCCTGAAAATTAGATAGCATACTGAAAAGCAGAGACATTACTTTGCCAACAAAGGTCCGTCTAGTCAAGGCTATGGTTTTTCCAGTGGTCATATATGGATGTGAGAGTTGGACTGCGAAGAAAGCTGAGCACCGAAGAATTGATGCTTTTGAACTGTGGTGTTGGAGAAGACTCTTGAGAGTCCCTTGGCCTGCAAGGAGATCCAACCAGTCCATTCTGAAGAAGATCAGCCCTGGGATTTCCTTGGAAGGAATGATGCTAAAGCTGAAACTCCAGTACTTTGGCCATCTCATGCGAAGAGTTGACTCATTGGAAAAGACTCTTATGCTGGGAGGGACTGGGGGCAGGAGGAGAAGGGGACGACAGAGGATGATATGGCTGGATGGCATCACTGACTCAATGGACGTGAGTCTGAGTGAACTCCAGGAGTTGGTGATGGACAGGGAGGCCTGGCGTGCTGTGATTCATGGGGTCACAAAGAATTGGACATGACTGAATGACTGAACTGAACTGAACTGCCAAGTTATCAATGGCATTTTTTCACATAACTAGGACAAAAAATTTCACAGTTCATATGGAAACAGAAAAGACCCCAAATAGACAAAACAGTCTTGAGAAAGAAGGATGGAGCTAGAGGAATCAACCTTCCTAACTTCAGATTATACTACAAAGCTACAGTAATCAAGACAGTAGGGTACTGGCACCAAAACAGAAATATAGACCAATGGAACAAGATAGAAAGCCCAGAGATAAACCCATTTACCTATGGGTACCTTATTTTTGACAAAGAAGGCAAAAATACACAATGGGGCAAAGACAGCCTCTTCAATAAATAGTGCTGGGAAAACTGAACAGCTTCATGTAAAAGAGTAAAATTAGAGCACTTCCTAATACTATACAGAAAGATAAAATGGATTAAAGACTGAAATGTAAGACCAGAAACCATAAAACTCTTAGAGGAAAACAGGCAGAACACTTTATGACATAAATCACAGCAAGATCCCCTGTGACCCACTTCCTGGAGTCATGGAAATAAAAGCAAAAGTAAACAAGTGGGACCTGATTAAATTTAAAAGTTTTTGCACAGCAAAGGAAACTATAAGCCAGGTGAAAAGACAACTCGCAGAATGGGAGAAAACAATAGCAAATGAAACAACTGACAAAGGATTAATTCCCAAAATATACAAGCAGCTCATAGACACAATACCAGAAAAACAAACAACCCAAACAAAGAGTGGGAAAAAGACTTAAACAAACATTTCTCCAAAGAAGACACACAGACTGGTAACAAACACATGAAAAGATGCTCAACATTGCTCATTATTAGAGAAATGCAAATCAAAACTACAATGAGATATCACCACACACCAGTCAGAATGCCCTCATCAAAACATCTGCAAACAATAAATGCTGGAGAGGGTATGGAGAAAAGGGAATTCTGTCTTGCCCTACTGGTGGGAATATAAATTAATACAGCCATTGTGGAAGACGTCTGGAGATTATTTTAAAAATTAGAAATAAAACCACCATATGACTCAGCAGTCCCACTACTAGGCATATACCCTGAGGAAACCAAAATTGAAAGAGACACATGTATGCAATTGTTCATTTTAGCACTATATACAATAGCTAGAACATGGAAGCAACCTATATGCCCACTGACAGATGAAAGGATAAAGAAGTTGTGGTAAATATACACAATGGAACATTCAGTTAAGCTCAGTCATGTCCGACTCTTTGCAACCCCATGGACTGAACACGCTAGGCTTCCTGTCCAATGAGTCAGTGATGTCATCCAATTATTTCATTCTCGTGTCCATTGAGTTAGTGATGCCATCCAACTATTTCATCCTCTGTTGTCCCCTACTCCTCCTGCCTTCAATCTTTGTCAGCCAAAGGATCTTTTCAAATGAGTCAGTTCTTTGCATCAGGTGGCAAAAAAGTTTTGGAGTTTCAGCTTCAACATCAGTCCTTCCAATGAATACCCAGGACTGATTTCCTTTAGGATGGACTGGTTGGATCTCCTTGCAGTCCAAGAGACTCTCAAGAGTCTTCTCCAACTCCACAGTTCAAAAACATCAATTCTTTGCATTCAGTTTTCTTTATAGTTCAACTCTCACATCCATAGATGAACACTGGAAAAAACATAGTTTTGACTAGAAGGACCATTGTTGGCAAAGTAATGTCTCTGCTTTTTATATGCTGTCTAGGTTGGTCATAACTTTTTCTTCCAAGAAGCAAGCATCTTTTAATTCCATGGCTGCTGTTACCATCTGCAGTGATTTTGGAGCCCAGAAAAATAAAATCAGCCACTGTTTCCCCATATATTTGCCATGAAGAGATGGGACCAGATACCATGATCTTAGTTTTCTGAATATTTAGTTTTAAGCCATTTTTTTCATTCTCCTCTTTCACTTTCATCAAGAAGTTCTTTAGTTCTTCTTCACTTGCCATAAGGGTAGTGTCATCTGCGTATCTAAGGTAATTGATCTTTCTCCTGGCAATCTTGATTCCAGCTTGTGCTTCACCCAGTCATTGTTTCTCATGATTTACTCTGCATATATGTTAAATAAGCAGGGAGACGTACAAGACACAGCCTTGACGTACTTCTTTCCCAATTTGGAACCAGTCAGTTTTTTCATGTTCAATTCTAACTGTTGATTCCTGACCTGTATACAAATATTTCAAGAGGCAGGTCAGGTAGTTTGATATTCCCATCTCTTTAAGAATTTTCCAGAGTTTGTTGTGAGCCACACAGTCAATGGTTTTGGCATTGTCAATAAAGGAGAAATAGATGTTTTTCTGGAACCCTCTTGCTTTTTAGATGATCCAATGGATGTTGGCAATTTGATCTCTGGTTTCTTTTCCTTTTCTAAATCTAGCTAGAACATCTGGAAGTTCACTGTTCACATAGAGTTGAAGCCTGGTTTTGGAGAATTTTGAGCATTACTTGACTAGACTAGATTGTGTGGCAATTGTGTGGTAATTTGAGCATTTTGAGCATTCTTTGGTGTTGCCTTTCTTTGGGTAATGAAAACTGACCTTTTCCAGTCCTGTGGCTACTGCTGAGTTTTCCAAATTTGCTGGCATATTGAGTGCAACACTTTCATAGCATCATCTTTTAGTATTTGAAATGGCTCAACTGGAATTCCATCACCTCCAGTAGCTTTGTTCGTAGTGATGCTTCCTAAGGCCCACTTGACTTCGTATTCCAGGATGTTTGGCTTTAGGTTGGTGATCACACCATCATGACTATCTGCATCATGAAGATCTTTTTTGTGTAGTTTCTATGTATGCTTGTCACCTCTTCTTAATATCCTCTGCTTCGGTTAGTTTCATACCATTTATGTCCTTTTTTTGTGCCCATCTGTGCATGAAATATTTCCTTGGTATCTAATTTTCTTCAAGAGATCACTAGTCTCCCCCATTCTATTGTTCTCCTGTATATCTTTGCACTGATCACTGAGGAAGGCTTTCTTACGTCTCCTTGATATTCTTTGGAACTATGCATTCAAATGCGTTTTTCTTTCCTTTTCTCCTTTGCCTTTTGCTTCTCTTCTTTTTTTGTTATGGACTCTTCAGAAAACCGTTTTGCCTTTTTGTATTTCTTTTCCTTGGGGATGGTTTTGATGTCTATGTCCTGTACAATGTCATGGACATCCATCCATAGTTCTTAGGGCACTCTGTCTATCAGATCTAATCTCTTAAATCTATTTGTAACTTCCACTCTATAATCCTACAGGGTTTGATTTAGGTCATACCTGAATGGTCTAGTTATTTCCCCTACTTTTTTCAATTTAAGTCTGAATTTGGCAATAAGACTGTTGGCAATAAGATCATGGCAATTTGGCTCATGATCTGAGCCACAATCAACTCCCAGTCTTGTTTTTGCTGATTGTACAGAGCTTCTCTATCTTTGGCTGCAAAGAATATAATCAATCTGATTTCAGTATTGACCATTTGGTGGTCTCCATGTGTAAAGTCTTCTCTTGTATTATTGGAAGAGGGTGACCAGTGCATTCTCTTGCGAAAACTCTATTAACCTTTGCTCAGCCTCATTTTGTAATCCAAGGCCAAATTTGCCTATTACTCCAGGAATTTCTTGACTTCCTACTTTTGCATTAATTCCCCTATAATCAAAAGGACAACTTTTTTGGGTGTTAGTTCTATAAGGCCTTGTAGGTTGTCATCAGATGAGATCAGTCACTCAGTCGTGTCTGACTCTTTGCGATGCCATGAATCACAGCATGCCAGGCCTCCCTGTCCATCACCAACTCCTGGAGTTCACTCAGACTCACGTCCATCGAGTCAGTGATGCCATCCAGCCATCTCATCCTCTGTCATCCCCTTCTCCTCCTGTCCCCAATCCCTCCCAGCATCAGAGTCGTTTCCAATGAGTCAACTCTTCGCATGAGATGGCCAAAGTACTGGAGTTTCAGCTTTAGCATCATTTCTTCCAAGGAAATCCCAGGGCTGATCTCCTTCAGAATGGACTGGTTGGATCTCCTTGCAGTCCAAGGGACTCTCAAGAGTCTTCTCCAACACCACAGTTCAAAAGCATCAATTCTTCGGTGCTCAGCCTTCTTCACAATCCAACTCTCACATCCATACATGACCACAGGAAAAACCATAGCCTTGACTAGACGGACCTTTGTTGGCAAAGTAATGTCTCTGCTTTTGAATATGCTATCTAGGTTGGACATAACTTTCCTTTCAAGGAGTAAACGTCTTTTAATTTCATGGCTGCAGTCACCATCTGCAGTGATTTTGGAGCCCAGAAAAATAAAGTCTGACACTGTTTACACTGTTTCCCCATCTATTTCCCATGAAGTGGTGGGACCGGATGCCATGATCTTCGTTGTCTGAATGTTGAGCTTTAAGCCAACTTTTTCACCCTCCACTTTCACTTTCATCAAGAGGCTTTTGAGTTCCTCTTCACTTTCTGCCATAAGGGTGGTGTCATCTGCATATCTGAGGTTATTGATATTTCTCCCGGCAATCTTGATTCCAGCTTGTGTTTCCTCCAGTCCAGCATTTCTCATGCTGTACTCTGCATAGAAGTTAAATAAACAGGGTGATAATATACAGCCTTGACGAACTCCTTTTCCTATTTGGAAACAGTCTGTTTTTCCATCTCCCGTTCTAACTGTTGCTTCCTGACCTGCATACAAATTTCTCAAGAGGCAGATCAGATGTTCTGGTATTCCCATCTCTTTCAGAATAGAACTGTTCAATTTCAGTTTCTTCAGAGTTATTGGTTGGGGCAAAGGAGAAAAGGAAAGATATAAGCATCTGAATGCAGAGTTCCAAAGAATAGCACGGAGAGATAAGAAAGCCTTTCTCAGTGATCAGTGCAAAGAAATAGAGGAAAACAACAGAATGGCAAAGACTAGAGATCTCTTCAAGAAAATTAGAGATACCAAGGGAACATTTCATGCAAAGATGGGCTCAATAAAGGACAGAATTATAGACCTAACAGAAGCAGAAGATATTAAGAAGAGGTGGCAAGAATACACAGAAGAACTGAACAAAAAAGATCTTCATGACCCAGATAATCACGATGGTGTGATCACTGACCTAGAGCCAGACATCCTGAAATGTGAAGTCAAGTGGGCCTTAGAAAGCATCACTATGAACAAAGCTAGTGGAGGTGATGGAATTCCAGTTGAGCTATTGCAAATCCTGAAAGATGATGCTGTGAAAGTGCAACACTCAGTATGCTAGCAAATTTGGAAAACTCAGCAATGGCCACAGGACTGGAAAAGGTCAGTTTTCATTCCGATCCCAAAGAAAGGCAATGCCAAAGAATGCTCAAACTACCACACAATTGCACTCATCTCACATGCTAGTAAAGTAATGCTCAAAATTCTTCAAGCCAGGCTTCAGCAATACATGAACCGTGAACTTCCTGATGTTCAAGCTGGTTTTAGAAAAGGCAAAGGAACAAGAGCTCAAATTGCCAACATCCGCTGGATCATGGAAAAAGCAAGAGAGTTCCAGAGAAACATCTATTTCTGCTTTATTGACTTTGCCAAAGCCTTTGACTGTATGGATCACAATAAACTGTGGAAAATTCTGAAAGAGATGGGAATACCAGACCTCCTGACCTGCCTCTTGAGAAATCTGTATGCGAAGCAACAGTTAGAACTGGACATGGAACAACAGACTGGTTCCAAATAAGAAAAGGAGTACGTCAAGGCTGTATATTGTCACCCTGCTTATTTGACTTCTATGCAGGGTACATCATGAGAAATGCTGGACTGGAAGAAACACAAGCTGGAATCAAGATTGCCAGGAGAAATATCAATAACCTCAGATATGCAGATGACACCACCCTTATGGCAGAAAGTGAAAAGGAACTAAAAATCCTCTTGATGAAAGTGAAAGTGGAGAGTGAAAAAGTTGGCTTAAAGCTCAACATTTAGAAAACAAAGATCATGGCATCCGGTTCCATCACTTCATGAGAAATAGATGGGGGAACAGTGGAAACAGTATCAGACTTTATTTTTCTGGGCTCCAAAATCACTGCAGATGGTGACTGCAGCCATGAAATTAAAAGACCTTTACCCCTTGGAAGGAAAGTTATATCCAACCCAAATAGCATATTCAAAAGCAGAGACATTACTTTGCCAACAAAGGTTTGTCTAGTCAAGGCTATGGTTTTTCCTGTGGTCATGTATGGAAGTGAGAGTTGGATTGTGAAGAAGGCTGAGCACTGAAGAATTGATGCTTTTGAACCGTGGCGTTGGAGAAGATTCTTGAGAGTCCCTTGGACTGCAAGGAGATCCAACCAGTCCATTCTGAAGGAGATCAGCCCTGGGATTTTTTGGAAGAAATGATGCTAAAGCTGAAACTCCAATACTTTGGCCTCCTCATGCGTAGAGTTGACTCATTGGAAAAGACTGTCATGCTGGGAGGGATTGGGGACAGGAGGAGAAGGGGAGGACAGAGGATGAGATGGCTGGATGGCATCACTGACTCGATGGATGTGAGTCTGAGTGAACTCCGGGAGTTGGTGATGGATAGGGAGGCCTGGCGTACTGTGATTCATGGAGTCGCAAAGAGTTGGACATGACTGAGCGGCTGAACTGAACTGACCTGAATTGAATATTCCTTTATATATATATATATGTGTGTGTGTGTGTGTGTGTGTGTGTGTGTGTAGCGTATCACTTCCTTGGTGGCTCAGTTGGCAAAGAATCCGCTTGCAAAGCAGGACACTGCCCTCAGCACACAAACCGTGTGTTTGGTCCCTGGGTCAGGAATATTCCCTGGAGAAGGAAATGACTATCCACTCTAGTATTCTTACCTGGGAAAGCACATGGACAGAGTAACCTCTTGGGCTATAGTCCATGAGGCTGCATGAGTTGGATACAATTGTGCGACTAAACCACTGCCATGTATATGTACCACAGCTTCTTTATCCATTCATCTGTCTCTGACATCTATGTTGCTTCCATGTGCTAGCTATTATAAGTAAGGCTGAAATGAACATTGGGGTACATGTGTCTTTTTCAATTTGAATATCTTAAGGTATATGGCCATTAGTGGATCTGTTGAATCATTGCAGTTTTATTCCTAAATTTTAAAGGAATCTCCATACTGTTCTCCTTTAATGTTTGTTGATGTTTTTAATTTGTTTTAAGATTTTGCATTTAGAACAGCTTTAGATTCACAACAATAATGAAGAAGAAGGGACATGGGTTTCCTGTATACTCCCTGCCTCCACACTTAAAGGCATCCCCATCATCAGCACACCACTGGAACAGTACATTGGTTTCAACTGAGGACCTTACACTGACACATCATAATCATCTAAGGTCCACAGTTTCCGTTGCAGTTCCCTCTTGCTGTTGTACACGCCATGGGTTTTGATATGTAAAAACAATTTACCCTGCCTTAAATATCCTTTGTGCTACACCAATTCTTCTCTCCATCTCCCAGTCACTGGTAACTACTATTCTTCTCACTGCATGATTTTTTTTTTCTAGAATCTTACACTGTGTAGTCTTTTTTAAAATTAATTTTTATTGAGATATTGTTGATTTACAAGCATTAGTTTCTACTGTATAGCAAAATGAATCAGTTATACATATACATATATCCACTCTTTTTTAGATTTTTTCCCCCATATAGACCATTAGAGTATATTAAATAGAGTTCCCTGTGATATATAATAGATTCTTATTAATTATATATTTTGTGCATAGCAGTGTGTGTGCCCATCCCATCTCCCAGTTTATCCCCCTTTGGTAGCTACAACTTTGTATTCTTCATCTGTGACTCTAACTTTCAAATAAGTTCATTTGTACCATTTTCCTTAGATTTCACATACAAGCATTATCATGTGATTTTTGTCTTTCTCTGTCAGACTTCCTTCACTCTATTTTACTGTCTCTAGGTCTATACAAGTGACACTCATTTTCCTTTCCATGGCTGAGTAATGTTCCATTGCATGTATGTACCACATCTTTTTTATCAATTCATTTATTGATGGATGTTAGATTGCTTCCATGTCCTGGCTATTGTAAACAGAGCTACAGTGAGCAACAGGGTCCAGGTTTCACCTAGCTCTGTCCATTAAGAAAGCACAAAGTAGTGACATTCAGTAGCAATAAGCACACCTGTCATCCAAATCTTGGATTATAAATGTTATTCTCTAACAAATGAAGCTAGAGGTTCTTGATTACAGAACTGGAACACAGAAAGCCAAAAATTGAAATTGAAGCCCTTTCACAATATGAACAACAGAATAAATGCAAGTTGTATTGAACTATAATTCAAAGGATATCTATTTTTGTGTCTGTAAATCTATGCATAAAAATAAAATATATATTTTGGGAGCAGTAAGGTAGAGCAATTAATCACAGAATGTCTAGGCTTATTGTCCTTATTTTTTAGTAGTTTTAGCACTGCTTTAAATTACTAAATACCTGTCCCATAAGAAGAGCACTTAAATCTTACGTGGTGAAAGTATGAATTTCCAGCAAGGATATGTGAGAAATTTGAATTTTAAAAATTCTCTCAACTTTCATTTCAGCAATTTTGAAACACTCTAGATAAGTACAAAGTAGTAGAAAAGCATACCATTAATGTACAATGTAAAACATGTCTCATATAATGACTTAATTTAAATAAAGCAGTTATAGCAGATAATTAAATAGCACTTGATGATTAAAAGCATATTTATGTAGATTAACACCTATTAAATGAACTTATCACACCCTAATGGTTAATTTTGTTTTAACTATGTTTTAAATTATTTAAAATTTCATCTTGTGCCCACTTTTCTTTGAAATATTCCCTTAAATTTTAAGATTAAAATATTTTCCTTTTAAAAATCTCTTTAATCACTAGCACATTAACTTATTATTATTAAATAAACAGAAAAGATTTACAGTGAAGCAAAGTAGCATGGAGATCCTTAGAAAATCAAAAGACTATGTAAAGTAAAATGAAAGTAAGCAAATTAATTTTTCAATAGACTATGCTCATGATTAACATTTTTAATCATAAGAACTTCTCTCAAATTTTACATACTGGTGCATTTTATTATTATCCTTATTAGTAAATATTTATTAAACCTGGTATAGTCAGGTAAATTTTCAGGAGTGCTGTTTAAAAAATAATCTTCAAAATACTTCAATGAGTTATGTTTTATTTTCGTTATTTATATAATCACGCTTATGTTGCTGCGGCTGCTCTGTCGCTTCAGTCATTTTGAACTCTGCCACCCTATGGACTGCAGCCTGCAAGGCTCCAGAGAGATTATAAACTTTTCAATGAGGAAGAACTAAGAATTGACACACTAAAGGCAGTGTGGCAGTGTTGGATCAATGACAGTGCTTTTGACCACTAGGTTATCTCAGACCATGATGGAAAGAGATATCAATTACCAGTTGGGAGAATCAGCTAAGAATAACTGGGAACAATGGACTTAAACTTTAAGATGTGGTAGTTTGAGATCAGCTTCTCACAGAAAAAAAGATATATGTTTGATGGGGAAAATTTCGGAAGCAATTGACAAGAATAGAATTAGGAAACAGATGTTAGGAAACAGGAATAGAATTAGGAAACCTAGGGGATATTATGAAGTTGGAATAAATGTTACCTAACAGCAATCCATAAACTTTTGGTTACATAGCTGCCTGTATTTTCACATTTAGGGAATTTTTTGTAATCAGAAATATTAGAGTTTGTTGCTTTTTCTTGCTTTCTTTTTTCTTACAATTGATGGAGGTTTTTTTGAGGATGCTAAAAAAGTTTAAAAACTACTAAAATCCACTGAATATATTAGGGTCAGTCTAAACAATTAATATACAATTATGTAAGGCTGAAATAATTTCTTTTTACAATTGAATGTATTTATTTTTAATTGGAAGATAATTGCTTACAATATTGTGTTTGTTTCTGGCATGCATCAACATGACTCAGCCATGGGTATACATGTGTCCCTTCCCTCCAACCACCCACCCTATTCCACCTCTCTAGGCCATCACAGAGCCCTTGCCTGAGCTCTCTTTGCTATACAGCAACTTCCCACTAAGAAACTATTTTATACATGGTTTTGTATAGGTTTCAGTGCTATCCTCTTAATCTATTTACTTATAGTGATCTTAAAGATAAATATTTGGAGAAGGAATTGTGTTGCCCAATGTCATTCATTGATTGTGGACAGTTTTTTAGATCTGAAACACTCTAACAGGTCAAGTTACCTTTGTTATAAATGCACATCAATCTATTTGCCTCAAAAAGGAATTTATAGATTCTTGGAGGAGTAGAAATCTGATTCCCAGAGTATCAATAATAACTGAGACTAGTAATATATATTACTATTAAATGAATTTATAAATGGAAGACGTTGGAGAAAATTTGAACATAATAAGAGTTAAGTGACAAAAATGAGCCATGAAACTAGGTACAAAAGACCTAAATATTATAGGTCAGGAAATTTAGTAGAACTCTATTAGAAAAACCACAAGATCAAAATTTTAAATATATTATTCAAGTAATTAGGGGCAAGGATTCTGAAGCAAATTGATTTGGTTCAAATCCAGGGACCTCCAATTTCTTAACTGTGACCTTAACTGGGCAAATTACTTATCATTTTTCTCCATTTCAGCATGTTACCTGTCTGAAAGAATTTTTGAACACTAAATGAGTTAATATGTGTAAAGCACTTAGAAAAGGGCCTGCTGCATAGTATTAAGTCAGTATTGGATATCTATAACGTCATTTTTGTTTTGCACATAGAGAAGGAGAAATCTTTTGGACTATGGGATCCTTTGGGCATTGGGTCCTATGGGTAAATAATACTGTTGTTTTTCCCCACTACATTATCTTCCCAATGTAATCACTGAAGATCATATCTGCAGCCCTCTTGAGACATTTGAGAGTAAGAGTTTCAGGTTCAGAAATTATATAATGGTTTACCTGTTTTGATATATATTCTGTTTAACTTTTGTAGTGCTGTTTATCTTCACATCATTCTCAAGCTTCAGGGCTGCTGCTATAAGGGATGGTACAGGATCAATTAATGGATATACAGGAAAAATATACTTATTAGTATTGATGAGAAAAAGAATAGAGATGTTTTTATTAGAAAACATTTTGACTTATACTCAGAATTCAGATAAAAAGAGTGAAGTGACTGTAGCCTAATTTAAAATAAAAGGCCTGAATCAAAAGCACAGGGACTTGAAATTTCATTTCTAACAAGTGGGAGCTGGAGGTCTGGGTGGGTAAAATATTGTTCATAGTGTTGGCGCAGACCTAGACAATGGTTTAAAAATGAGTTAACCTATACCAAACCAAGGCTGTGTGAAATCATATGATAAAAAGAGCACTAGGAAGAGATCTGTGTTGGCTTTGGAAAGTTTCTTTTAGTAAAGCTTAGGTAAGGATAATAAAGGACTACTTATCCGACTTAATCAACCCCCATAACTTCTATAGAAAATTCCAAATCCTCCTGGTCTTTGTAAAAGTATAGCCATCTGGAGTAGCAACTAAGTACAAACTATACGAAAATCAGACAGATTTCCTTTCACTCTCTGTCACACACACACACACACACACACAACATCACTTTCTCTTTCTTAAAGGTAAAAGAAAAATCAAAAATAAATCTGGTACCCAGAGGTCTGCATAACAAGAATCTTGTAAATCATGGTTTAGAATGCAATTTTACAAATTCCCAGGCATCTGTTAGGGGATATAAAACTGCAGGCATTTAAACAACTCTTTTGTGTAACATTTAGCTAATATTTGCATAGTATAAATGCTATTTGCAAAGATTTAAATAATTTTAAGTATGATCATTCTGTTGATGAAGAAAATAGTGTGTCTATAAAGAAAATCTCACTTATTTTCTGAACTATTTATTTTAATTTACTTTAACTTAATTTGCAGGATTTGACCCCACAGCACATAATAAAATGTTAATCAGAATGGGAATAAACATTATTAATTTACTTTCTACATTTATATGCCAAAATAGTTTAAAAGTTTTTCGCTTTATGATGTGATGTTTTTCTATAATGATTTTCTTCCGGGACATGAAATTTTGACTGTTATCTCTTATGTGAAACCATCATTCAATTCTAAACTAAGGTGTCATTGATTCATTAGATTTTCTATAAAATAGTGATGGTCTGACATGGCTATAGATTGCTTTTGTTGTGATTAGTTGTGTATAAATCTTACTATTTTATTTTAAGCTAAAAGTCACACTTTAAAAAGAAATACAAAGCAAATAAATTAAAATATATATAAATTTTAGAAACTAGTTGCTAAATATATAGTTATTCACTGTATATTTCTTTCAAATTTGCAGTATGTTTATAATTTTATAATAAAATATTGGAAAAATAAGAGTCTCGTATAGACAGTAAGTTATAAGACTATTTCATAGTCTACTTCAGTATACAGACTGATGTTCATTGACTTTTGAGAGGCTTTTAGTTGCTACATCTTTACCTCTTTGAAAATTACAAATAATATTAGAATCATTGATCTATGAGTAATATTTTCTTTTCTCTTAAAGCAATACTAATTAGCATTTATAGTAAATAATGTATATAGCAAATTTAAATTCATTACTGCTTTAGTATTTAGCATTGACTCTTGGAATTACTTTATTTGACAGAATTTTAAGCTCATATCAAACTATTTAAATATTCAAGTAAATATTTAAATATAACATTCAAATAAATACTTAAATATGACATATTCAAATACTTTAAGTATCAGGATATTTAATACCTATTACGTTACATGTACATAGTAGAAACTCATCATCAGTAATTATTTAATGAAGGAAGAAGAACAAAGAAGCAAGAAAAAAGAAAAAGAAAAAGGAAGGAAAGAAGAAACTCCTGTTCTTTGCTTTGATTTGGCCAATGTCCAGCTGTGAAACTTAAGTTCCCTTTGTTAATTACCCCTCAGTATAAGAATAATTGAAAATCAAATGTAAAGTAAGAGATGTTTTCCTTAATCCCATTTAGTTACCCTGGCTTTCCCTCATGCTTTTCTCTTATGTTGCCCTAATTCAGAGCCCTTGAACTGGCGGGCGACAGTTCAAGGGGTTGCAAAGAGTCAGACATGACTGATTGACTAAGCACACAGCCAATAGTATACATCAAATACTATGGGCAACATGTTGCAGTATATATTGTGAAAAAGTGTAATGTGAGGAAGATCAAATTTCTAATGACATTGTTGTTATTTTAGAGATAACCACAAATGGTTAAACTAACAAACATAAAAGTCAGCTTCAGGCATCAGGGATCTTTTATAATAATTAGAAGGAAGGAATAGGAAGAGGTGGGCATTGTATGCCTACCTTACTAACAGCCAGCTGTGTCCTCAAGATTGACCCTCATCACTGCACTCCACTGCCCGCATTATTTCTTGTTCTGCTTTTGTCTAGTTGTAAAACAAATTAAAATCCTTCACTAGGAATTGTGTGGTTGCCAGAGTTAGAGCAGCGATAGTTCAAAGAACCACATCTGGCAAGCAAACTACAAAAACAAAAATAAACCTTTTTTCCCAGCTCACAGAAGTCCAGAGAGAGTGATTAATTAAAGTCAAAGGAGACAAAACATACACACATCTCCCAGTATTGTGATGATGGTGGTTTCTTTTCTACCCTCTGCTTACAAACTCTTTTTCCTTCACAGTATGTTCTTTGATAAAACAATAGTCTCTTCAAGTAAAATTCAAAACATTACAGTATTTATGAATAAATATCCTTGCTGAACCCATATTTTAAGAATTCTAAAAGAGTTGATAACATAAACCCTGTCACATTTACATATTATGTTTTTTCTCATCCAGTTTTAAGTGCTGCATAGTCATTAATCTTTGGGACTAGGTTTTCTTTTTATGTAAGGTTTAACATTTTTCCTGGTCTCCTGACACAGGGTACCATTTGCTAACTGCATTGGCCCCTTTGCGCTCCTGGAGTATTTATTTAAATGGC
Organism: Bos mutus; assembly: GCF_027580195.1. Classification (NCBI taxonomy): domain Eukaryota; kingdom Metazoa; phylum Chordata; class Mammalia; order Artiodactyla; family Bovidae; genus Bos; species Bos mutus. The sequence continues at coordinate 4,779,717 of NC_091628.1, read as the reverse complement.
ATGGATAATGTGAGATTTCTCCCACACGATGAGGTAATTAACATAAGCATCCTCAGGGGTCTCTGAAGTTCTTGGTGAGCATAACATTGCCCGAGATAATAGGATGCCTAGACAATACTTTGTTCTTTGAATCCTAACTTTTACTTGTGGTTTCAGGATCCCTTTGGAAGAACCTGAACTTCTTTTAGGTTTTTGTTTCTATGAGGAGGGAAAAAATGAAGAATCAAAGCTCTGTAGTGTGCTTTTAATTCTACATTTTAACAGACACTAAAAGCTAAAGAACTGAGCTATCTCTGAAGTATTGGTACGATGGCTTGGGAGGAGGGAAACCTGCTGTTCTGTGGTGGAAAAAGAAATCCAGGGATCCTTTGTGCTGAGTGAGATAACATAGCCTTTACATGTTCTCCTACACAGCTGTTAGAAGTGACTTTCTTTCCTTATTTCTTTCCTCTTCCTTTTCTTTCCTTGCCATGCCTTATTGACTCATTTGTCCAGTGGGAGGAAGGGTAACTGTAATGCAAACTGTCTGATGTACTGAAGAGGAAATCCTGAGGGTAAATATCTGTATTTTGTAAGGTAATTTTCTATCAGTAAATGATGCAAAACTGGGCAGGATAACTCCAGTCAGAGAAATATGTTTCCATTGTTAATTTGTAAGATGTCAGAATGGAAATGGTCCTTTAAAGCATCTGACAACATATTGATTTGATTACTTGGCTTTTTACATTTGCTTTGACTCAGGCTTTATTTTAATTTTGGAGTAGGACATGGCAACCCACTCCAGTACTCTTGCCTGGAAAATCCCATGGATGGGGGAGTATTTTAATCTTAAAATATTAATATATGGTCAAAATATGCATTATACTTTTACTCCTGAATTCCAGTTTTAGTCTGTTGTGACAATTCCAAAGCTATGAAAAATTTTCAAGTCACAGAGGATCTGGTACACCTGAAATTATTTACCTGTACCTCAGATCTTCCTGTGAGCATGGGTTAAAATCATGGATTAATTAAAGTTCAATTTACTGCCATAGTATATCATATGAATACTATCAAGATGCCTATAATTTTAGAAGCAAACTAATTTTTCAGAATGAAAGGAAATTTTAAAAATTCCCTTTTTTTTTTCTTCAAATTTTTCAGTTTGAAATTAAAGCAGGCTGTTTTTCAAAAGTGGACAAAACTTGAATATGTTTTCATCACTAATGGAATGTCATTGGATCCTTAATCCTAGTGCTAAGGAGATGTCAAATTGGTGTAACAGGTTTGTCCCTGGATTGAAATCTAGAATAAGTTGGAGAAAACTTTATTCAAAGTCCTATCACTTAATAATTGTGTGACTTTGATTAAGTCACTTTACCTATTTAGTCATCAGTTCCAATGTATAGAATACATTATAATACATTTATTTTTAAAATTTTATTTATTTTTTACTGAAGGATAATGGCTTTACAACATTGGGTTGGTTTCTGGCATCCATCAACATGAATCAGCATGTTCATGAATCATTCATGAATCAACATGAATATATGTGTGTGTATATATATATATATATCCCCTCCTCTCAAATCTCCTACCCACCTCCCACCCTTTCCCACCCCTCTAGGTTGTTACAGAGCTCCAGTTAGAGCTCCTTGAGTCATACTGCAAATTCCCATTGGATAACTATTTTCCATATAGTAGTGTATATATTTCCATGCTACTCTCTCTACTTGTCCCATCCTCTCCTTCCTCCCTGCCCACCCACGTCCATAAGTCTGTTCTCTCTGTTTGTGTCTCCATTGCTCCCATGCAAATGGATTCATCAGTACCATCTTTCTAGGCTCCATGTATATGCGTTAATATATTTGCTTTTCTTTTTCTAGCTTACTTCACTCTGTGTAATAGGCTCTAGGTTCATCCACCTCATTAGAAGTAACTCAAATGTCTTCCATAGTTTGAGAAAAGTTAAGAAAATTAGACTTCCATAGCAGAGACTCTGGAAGGAATTCCCCATTCCACCCTAAACAGGAATAAGCACACTCAGAAACACACACATCAAAGGAGTGTTTCACCAGCTCAAAAAACCTATAGTTATCTACAAAGCCAATGAAACAGTCAATTTCTGCTGTCTCTTCATTAATCTTTGGGAGAGTGAGAAATAAAGAAAATGTAAAGATACAGATACTGTCACAAGAAACAATAGGTATACATGAAAAGAAATGTAAGAATATAAACCTTATATAAACATATCCCAATTAGTGATAGTTTAGGGCTAAGGAACAACATTGTATTTTGAACAGTCTGATTTTAAAAGGGAAATGTTTAAGGATGGAGAGATTCCCCCAGCAGTACAGGAAAAGCTGAGTTAACTAGTTCTGAAGAAGTTCATGAAATAGGGCAGCTCTGGGTGAAACGCATTGCTTCCTTATTTTGATTTCACATTCATAATTTGATCTTCTCCACCAGCTATGCCTTCCTAATGTTGACATGCAGAAGGATCCATCAGTCCTTCCATCCTTCATAGACAATTCCTTTATTTTTATTAACCTTTCATCACCTGTAAGACATTATCTAGTTTACCTCCACAAATATAAAATGGGATAAGATGTACTTTTAGTTTATGAGGAAATTGAGTAGTATAGGTGAAATACAACAGATGTAATAAACACATTAAAGGAAAATGCAGCTTATTTAAATAAAATTAGTATGTGTGTATTATATGAAATGAATACAGTGACTAGCAGCATAAATAAAGCAGTCAGGGAGGAAGTGTTATTTGAGTTGGATTTAGGAGTATAAATAATATTTCATTTCAGTAAGAAGGAAAACCATGTATTTCATGGAGAAGGACTGGCAAATTTAGCACATAAAAAGCAAGAGATAAAGTATTTAATTGTGAAGAATTTTTTTTTTTTAATATAAGATTATCATAAAGAACAATAGTCTTCCAGGTAAGTCAAGTTCAAACATAGTACATGGAATTTAAAAATTAGTCTATTTACAATGACATCCAGTGATTTCATCAGAAATAGGCTTTATTAAGATAAATTTTTAGAAAAATAAATCCATAAGGATAAGGAAAGACAGATAATATGGAAATAATAATCTGGAAAGTTAGTTAGGACTATCATGAACATCTCACCAGGAGGCTGGCCTCAAAACAAAAGGTGCCTATGACAGAAACTGCTGTTGTTCAGTCGTGCAGTCATGCCCAACTCTTTGCAACCCCATGGACTGCATCATGCCAGGCTTCCCTGTCCTTAAGCAACTCCCAAAGTTTGCTCAGACTCATGTCCATTGAGTTGGTGATGCCATCCAAAGATCTCATCCTCTGTTTCTCCTTTTAATAAGGGATAATTAAAACATCTGACTGCTATTTGAATTTGAGGCATGAGGAATAGAGAATAAAAAAGAATCTGAGATACTCAGGCAAAATAGCTAAGTAAAGCATTTCACTAATAACAGGCATACAAATGTAGCATAAAAATTACCATGGGAATATGAAGGAGATTTTGGAACGTGGTATAAGTTCATTAGGGACTTCCCTGGTGGTCTGGTTGGTAAAGAATCCCCCTGCAGTCCAGAAGATGCAGCTCAATCCCTGGGTCAGGAAATTCCCAGGAGGAGGAAATGGCAACCGCTCCAGTATTCTTGTTGGAAATCCCTTGGACAGAGGAGCCTGGTGGGCTATAGTCCATGGAGTTGCAAAAGTTGGAGACAACTTAAGACACCAAACCACCATCACCAGCATAAGTTCATTATTTCACTCACTGAGTATCAGCATACGTATAATTTTGGGTGAAACTATATGCTTTAAGAAATACTTCAAGTGGCAATCAAAACATGAATAAATTTTAAAATATATCTTTTGCCTGATATGCAAAGACTATAGGGGGAGCAAACAAGTGAAAGTCTGCTTTTAAAATGTTTGTGATCTAACTAGAGGAAGAAAGTAGTGATTCAGTTCAGTTCAGTTGCTCAGTCGTGTCAGACTCTTTGCGACCCCATGGACTGCAGCAAGCCAGGCCTCCCTGTCCATCACCGACTCCTATAGCTTGCTCAAACTCATGTCCATTTGTCGGGGATGCCATCCAACCATCTCATCCTCTGTTGTCCCCTTCTCCTCCTGCCTACAGTCTTTCCAAGCATCAGGGTCTTCTCCAGTGAGTCAGTTCTTCACATCAAGTGGCCAAAGTATTGGAGTTTCAGCTTCAACATCAGTCCTTCCAATGAACACCCAGGAGTGATTTCCTTTAGGATGGACTGGTTGGATCTCCTTGCAGTCCCAGGGACTCTCAAGAGTCTTCTCCAACACCACATTTCAAAAGCATCAATTCTTTGCTACTCAGCTTTCTTTATATTCCAACACTCACATCCATACATGAATACTGGAAAAACTATAACTTTGACTAGATGGATCTTTGTTAGCAAAGTAATGTCTCTGGTTTTTAATAAGCTGTCTACATTGGTCATAGCTTTTCTTCCAAGGAGTGAGTGTCTTTTAATTTCATGGCTGCAGTCACTATCTGCAGTGATTTTGGAGCCCAAGAAAATAAAGTCTGTCACTGTTTCCATTGTTTCCCCATCTATTTGCCATGAAGTGATGGGACTGGATGTCATGATCTAATTTTTCTGAATGTTGAGTTTTAAGCCAATTTTTTCACTCTCCTCTTTCACTTTCAACAAGAGGCTCTTTAGTTTCTCACCTTCTGCCATAAGGGTGGTGTCATCTGTGTATCTGAAGTTATTGATATTTCTCCTGATTCCAGCGTGTGCTTCATTCAGCCTGGCCTTTCACATGATATATTCTGCATATGAGTTAAATAAGCAGGGTGACAGTATACAGCCTTGACATACTCCTTTCCTGATTTGGAACCAGTCTCTGGTTCCATGTCCAGTTCTAATTGTTGCTTTGAGCTGCATACAGATTTCTCAGGGGGCAAGTCAGGTGGTCTGGTATTCCCACCTCTTGAAGAATTTTCCACAATTTCTTGTGAGCCACACAGTGAAAGGCTTTGACATAGTCAATAAAGCAGAAATAGATGTTTTTCTGGAACTGTCTTGCTTTTTCTATGATCCAACGAATTTTGGCAATTTGATCTCTGGTTCTTCTGCCTTCTCTAAATCCAGCTTAAATATCTGGAAGTTCACTGCTCACATGCTGTTGAAGCATGGCTTGGAGAATTTTGAACAGTACTTTGCTAGCATGTGATATGAGTGCAATTGTGTGGTAGTTTGAACATTTTTCAGTATTGCCTTTCTTTGGGATTGGAATGAAAACTGACCTTTTCCAATCCTGTGGCCACTGCTGAGTTTTCCAAATTTGCTGGCATATTGTGTGCATTGCTTTAACAGCATCATATTTTAGGGTTTGAAGTGGCTCAACTGGCATTCCATCACCTCTACTAGCTTTGTTTGTAGTGATACTTCCTAGGGTCCACTTGACTTTGCAGTCCAGGATGTCTGGCTGTGGGTACATGATCATACCATCATGGTTATCTGGGTCATGAAGGTCTTTTTGTTATAGTTCTTCTGGGTTTTCTTGCCACTTCTTTAATATCTTCTTATATATTGTGATATAGCTGGAGGAAGTAAACAATGATTACAAACAAAAAAATTCATTGGAAAACAGATGCAAAATACATTATGTCATGTTAACTTTAAACATTGAAGGAAGCTCAGCAAAAAGAGATAAGAGGATTTGTTTCTGCTATTATTAAATATAACTAGTCAGCTTCATCGAGTTAGTCAGAGGAACATGATTTTAGGGAGACAATAAAAAATTCGGAGAAGGCAATGGCTCCCCACTCCAGTACTCTTGCCTGGAAAATCCCATGGATGGAGGAGCCTGGTAGGCTGCAGTCCATGGGGTCGCTAAGTGTCTGACATGACTGAGTGACTTCACTTTCACTTTTCACTGTCATGCATTGGATAAGGAAATGGCAACCCACTGAAGTGTTCTTGCCTGCAGAATCCCAGGGACAGGGGAGCCTGGTGGGCTGCCGTCTATGGGATCGCACAGAGTCAGACACGACTGAGCTGAATTAGCAGCAGCAGCAGCAAAGTAAAAATGTAGATGTACTTTTTTTTTTTAATTTAATTTTATTTTTAAACTTTACATAATTACATAATTGTATTAGTTTTGCCAAATATCAAAATGAATCCGCCACAGGTATACATGTGTTCCCCATCCTGAACAAATGAGATTCCATAGTTTGAAAAAATCTTCTTATCAAATGATTGTTAGTTCATAAACCCGAATGAATGTCAAGGGGAAGCTACAAAGTCCACTTGTTTGCACATTCATATTGTAGCTTAAATGACTTGGACAAGACCATGTGGTCAGTAAAGTATTTTCTTCTGCCTCCACTATCATATGTTAAGCTCACAGGGCCAAAATACAAGCACTCAGAAAAGCCAATACATAAAGCGTGATGCCTGAAGTAAGAAATTTTTCCTCACTGAGAATATTTCTGAAATGGCAACACTTTAGCTTATATTTCAGAAGGAGAGGTAAATTTATTATTATCCTAGAAATTTAAGGTATTATTACTCCATTAAGAATCTGCCTGCAATGCGTGAGACCTAGGTTCAGTCCCTTGGTCGGGAAGATCCCCTGGAGAAGGGGATCTTATTCTCCAATATTCTCCAATATTCTGACCTGGAGAATTCCATGGACTATATAATCCATGGGGTTGTAAAGAGAAGGACACAACTGACTGACTTTCACTTTACTTCTCTGGTGGCTTAGTTGGTAAATAATCTACCTGCAATGCTGGAGACCTGGGTTCAATCCCTGGGTTGGGAAGATCCCCTGGAGAAGAAAATGACAACTCACTCCAGTAGTCTTATCTGGAAAATCCCATGGACAGAGGAGTCTGGTGGGCTGCAGTTCATGGAGTTGCAAAAAGCCAGACAGGACTGAGTGACTAAGCATAAGGTGTTTCCAGAATGATTCTAGAGTAGATTATTGGCTCATCTATTTGCTTTTGGACTTCCCTTATGGCTCAGCTGGTAAAGAATCTTCCTTTAATGTGGGATACTTGGGTTCAATCCCTGGGTTGGGAAGATCCCCTGGAGAAGGGAAAGGCCACCCACTCCAGTATTCTGGCCTGGAGAATTCCATGAACTGTTTAGTCCATGCAAAGAATAACATTTAGTCCAGCAAAGAATAACATTTAGTCCAGCAAAGAATAACACAGGACTGAGCAAGTTTCACTTTCACTTTCAACTTGCCTGTACCACCAATGACAGCGATTGCTTTTGTTTTTCTGAAGTAGGAAAATGCTGATTCTTTTGTAATCACTTTGCACCTCAGGGACTATCTCAAGGCCCCCTCATTTTCACATTACTGCACGCTTTCATGTAGTGTCTGCCCTGCCATGGTTTTCTAAGTCTAATGTTTTGTTACTGTTTTTTGTCTTGCCGCTTGCAAACAATAAACATTTAAATTGTATATATATACACATATACGTATATATAAAGAAATGATAATCCAAGAATAGCCTTCTACTAAAGAACACTATTCTAAAGTTTCATTATACACAGAAGATACACATCCTAAAAAACAACTTTTGAAAGGGAATCTTAAAGAATAATTAAATTCCTATTGGAATTTTTAAAATTCCTTCATTCAGCCATTAAAACAATTACTTACTAAATATCTGCTATGAATTGCATATCTGTGTCCCCCCAGAATTTGTATATTGAAAATCAAATACCTTATGGGATAGTATTTGGAGATGTGATATTTGGAAGGGAAGTCAAGAAGGTGGAGCCCTCATAGTGGAATTAGTGCACTGGTAAGAAGAGTCATGAGATCTCTCTCTTTTTCGCTCTCTTCTCTCTCTCTTTCCCTCTGAACTTGTACAATTCAATTGTCCCTCAATATCCAAGAGGGATTGGGTCTAGACACTGAATTTCAAGATGCTCAAATCTCATATAAAATGACAAAGTATTTGCTTATAACCTGTGCACATCCCCCAATACAGTTTAAATCATCTCTAGAGTACATAAAATAACTAACAGAATGACATCGACAGATGCATTCCCTGTTCATAGCAAAAGGAAATAATGATAAATAAGGGCACATCCTTACTCCTTCTGAAAGATACCCTCTTGTTATCTAAGTAAAACTTTTCCCTTTCTTGCTTTTCCTTTGCTATATTACACCGACTGTAACTTTCCAGAAAGGCAAAGTTTTTTTCTTTCTTTTTATTTTTCCCCTCTAGCTAGGGAAGCTACTTAGAAAATTGGTTTCTTTTAGTTTTGCCCCATGCAGGCTTGACCTATTTTACCTTGTTACAGTGATGGAGAGACCCATTTCTGCAAAAATTTAGCTTCAAAGACTTCTGTTAATGGAAGAACTACAGACACCTTCTTACAAACAAGCACCAACAAAACTTTTCTCTTTAAATCTTTTGCTATAGTTACCAAATTAATGTGTTAAATATATACTTAGATAAAGTGAGAATAAGCTAATAGCAACAAATATTCAGAGGCAAGTTATACACTGTCATACAAAACAATGAGCCATGATTTACAGACAAAGATATTTAAACTAGCATTTTCTTTTCTTTCTTTCTTTTTTTTTTTTTTTTCAAGTATTTATTTATTTGGCTGGACCAGATTTTGGTTGTGGCATATGAGACTTAGTTCCCTAACCAGGCATTGAACCTGGCCCCCTGCATTGGCAGCATGGAGTCTTAGCCTCTACTAGACCACCAGGGAAGTTTCCAAACCAGTATTTTCTTACATATAAATATAACATGATTTACAAAATTAAAATGATTTCAGATGATAATCTCAGTAATTCAAGCATATATGCTTAAATATTAACTTTCTGTCTTGTATCACTTAAGATAAAACAGACCCAATCTAGCAAAAATGTGCTTTCCCCTTCACAAGACAGCCCTAGATAGCAAGATTGGTTAGTTTCATTGGTTTTTAACATAACAGTTTGGTTTATAAGTGCATAAACTGGTTATTATTGCTTCAGTTCAGTTCAATTCAGTTGCTCAGTCATGTCTGACTCTGCAACCCCATGAATCACAGCACGCCAGGCCTGCCTGTCCATCACCAACTCCCAGAGTTCACGCAAACTCATGTCCATCTAGTCGGTGATGCCATCCAGCTATCTCATTCTCTGTCATCCCCTTTTCCTCCTGCCCCCAATCCCTCCCAGCATCAGAGTCTATTCCAATGAGTCAACTCTTCACATGAGGTGGCCAAAGTACTGGAGTTTCAGCCTTTAGCATCATTCCTTCCAAAGAACACCCAGGGCTGATCTCCTTTAGAATGGACTGGTTGGATCTCCTTGCAGTCCAAGGGACTCTCAAGAGTCTTCTCCAACACCATGGTTCAAAAGCATCAATTCTTTGGCACTTAGCTTTCTTCACAGTCCAACTCTCACATCCATACATGACCACTGGAAAAACCATAGCCTTGACTAGACGGACCTTTGTTGGCAAAGTACTGTCTCTGCTTTTCAATATGCTGTCTAGGTTGGTGCTTATGGAAAAATAATTGTGTGCAGTGACTAGAGGACACATTCCTAACCTGGGCCAGCTTTATTAATCTGTGAGTCTTTTCTTTTTTTTTATTCGCAAGTGGAAGAGCAAGTGAACCAACATAACCTATTGCCACACCTGAAACAAGCATCTCCTGCATATTCTATGGGAATATTGGAATCCTATTATATAGGAGGCAGGATTTCAATTATTTAAGTGTAATTATTAAATTTTGGCCAAAGTGCTTATTTAATTTTCTCAACATATTAATATTGGTTTGGCTGGCCTAACTCAAAGTACCTGAGTTTGCAGTAAATGTACTTCATAAAGTTGTCTTCCTGAAGCAACACTGTGTTATTGAATTTTCTTTAAATGAAAGATATTGAAATTTTTTTTCATGGCATTGACTAATTAAGATTCAATGGAAGTACACACTTCGGTCAGTTGAAGACACAAAATTAGTTCAAAAGTTATTCTTAGACCATTAAAACAATATTATTATAATGGTGGCATAAATGTAATAATAATTAATAATGAATATACTCTTGCCTGGAAAATCCCATGGACGGAGGAGCCTGATATGCTGTAGTCCATGGGGTTGCTAGGAGTCGGACACGACTGAGCGACTTCACTTTCACTTTTCACTTTCACGCAATGGAGAAGGAAATGGCAGCCCACTCCAGTGTTCTTGCCTGGAGAATCCCAGGGACGGGGGAGCCTAGTGGGCTGCCATCTATGGGGTTGCACAGAGTCGGACATAACTGAACTTGTGTTCTTATGTGACTTAGCATAGTATTCTTCCTATTATTTAATTCATGTTTTAGCTTATCCTGAAGAGCATGGAAAAATATTCCTCAGACAATACAAATCTGCTTATATTGCTAGGAAAATGCACTTTTTTTACAATATAAATTTATTTATTTTAATTGGAGGTTAATTACTTTACAATATTGTATTGGTTTTGCCATACATCAACATGAAGTCGACACAGGTATACACGTGTTCCCCATTCTGAACCCCCTCCCTCCTCCCTCCCCATACCATCCCTCTGGGTCATCCCAGTGCACCAGCCCCAAGCAAACAGTATCATGCATCGAACTTGGACTGGCGATTTGTTTCATATATGATATTATACATGTTTCAATGCCATTCTCCCAAATCATCCCACCCTCTCCCTCTCCCACAGAGTCCAAAAGACTGTTCTATGCATCTGTGTCTCTTTAGCTGTCTTGCATACAGGGTTATCATTACCATCTTTCTAAATTCCATATATATGTGTTATTATACTGTATTGGTGTTTTTCTTTCTGGCTTATGTCACTCTATATAATAGGCTCCAGTTTCATCCACCTCATTAAAACTGATTCAAATGTATTCTTTTTAATGGCTGAGTAATACTCCATTGTGTATATGTACCATGGCTTTCTTATCCATTCATCTGCTGATGGACATCTAGGTTGCTTCCATATCCTGGCTATTATAAACAGTGCTGTGATGAACATTGGGGTACACGTGTCTCTTTCAATTTTGGTTTCCTCAGTGTGTATGCCCAGCAGTGGGATTGCTGGATCATAAGGCAGTTCTATTTCCAGTTTTTTAAGGAATCTCCACACTGTTCTCCATAGTGGCTGTACTAGTTTGCATTCCCACCAACAGTGTAAGAGAGTTTCCTTTTCTCCACACCCTCTCCAGCATTTATTGCTTGTAGACTTTTGGATCGCAGCCATTCTGACTGGCGTGAAATAGTACCTCATTGTGGTTTTGATTTGCATTTCTCGGATAATGAGTGATATTGAGCATCTTTTCATGTGTTTGTTAGCCATCTGTATGTCTTCTTTGGAGAAATGTCTATTTAGTTCTTTGGCCCATTTTTTGATTGGGTTGTTTATTTTTCTGGAATTGAGCTGTAGGAGTTGCTTGTATATTTTTGAGATTAGTTCTTTGCAGTTGCTTCATTTGCTATTATTTTCTCCCATTCTGAAGGCTGTCTTTTCACCTTGCTTAGAGTTCCCTTTGTTGTGCAGAAGCTTTTAAGTTTAATTAAGTCCCATTTGCTTATTTTTGCTTTTATTTCCAATATTCTGCAAGGTGGGTCATAGAGGATCTTGCTGTGATTTATGTTGGAGAGTGTTTTGCCTCTGTTCTCCTCTAGGAATTTTATAGTTTCTGGTCTTACTTTTAGATCTTTAATCCATTTTGAGTTTATTTTTGTGTATGGTGTTAGAAAGTGTTTTAGTTTCATTCTTTTACAAATGGTTGACCAGTTTTCCCAGCACCACTTGTTAAAGAGATGGTCTTTAATCCACAGTATATTCTTGCCTCCTTTGTCAAAGATAAGGTGTCCATAGGTGCATGGATTTATCTCTGGGCTTTCTATTTTGTTCCATTGATCTGTCATTGTTCCATACTGTCTTGATGACTGTGGCTTTGTAGTAGATCCTAAAGTCAGGCAGGTTGATTCCTCCAGTTCCATTCTTCTTTCTCAAGCTTGCTTTGGCTATTCGAGGTTTTTTGTATTTCCATACAAATTGTGAAATTATTTGTTCTGGCTTTGTGAAAAATACTGTTGGTAGTTTGATAGGGATTGCATTGAATCTATAAATTGCTTTGGGTAGTATATTCATTTTCACTATATTGATTCTTCCAATCCATGAACATGGTATATTTCTCCATCTATTAGTGTCCTCTTTGATTTCTTTCACCAGTGATTTATAGTTTTCTATATATAGGTCTTTAGTTTCTTTAGGTAGATATATTCCTAAGTATTTTATTCTTTTCATTGCAATGGTGAATGGAATTGTTTCCTTAATTTCTCTTTCTATTTTCTCATTATTAGTGTATAGGAATGCAAGGGATTTCTGTGTGTTGATTTTATATCCTGCAACTTCCCTATATTCATTGATTAGCTCTAGTAATTTTCTGGTGGAGTCTTTAGGGTTTTCTATGTAGAGGATCACGTCATCTGCAAACAGTGAGAGTTTTACTTCTTCTTTTCCAGTTTGGATTCCTTTTATTTCTTTTTCTGCTCTCTTTGCTGTGGCCAAAACTTCCAGAACTATGTTGAATAGTAGTGGTGAAAGTGGGCACTCTTGTCTTGTTCCTGACTTTAGGGGAAATGCTTTCAATTTTTCACCATTGAGGATAATGTTTGCTGTGGGTTTGTCATATATAGCTTTTATTTTGATGAGGTATGTTCCTTCTATTCCTGCTTTCTGGAGTTTTTTTTTTTTTTTTTTATCATAAATGGATGTTGAATTTTGTCAAAGGCTTTCTCTGCATCTATTGAGATAATCATATGGCTTTTATTTTTCAATTTGTTGATGTGGTATACTACATTGATTGATTTGCAGATATTGAAGAATCCTTGCATCCCTGGGATAAAGCCCACTTGGTCATGGTATATGATCTTTTTAATATGTTGTTGGATTCTGATTGCTAGAATTTTGTTTAGGATTTTTGCATCTATGTTCATCAGTGATATTGGCCTGTAGTTTTCTTTTTTTGTGCATGGCATCTTTGTCAGGTTTTGGTATTAGGGTGATGGTGGTCTCATAGAAGGCGTTTGGAAGTTAACCTTCCTCTGCAATTTTCTGGAAGAGTTTGAGTGTTAGAAAAGTGTTAGCTCTTCTCTAAATTTTTGGTAGAATTCAGCTGTGAAGCCATCTGGACCTGGGCTTTTGTTTGCTGGAAGATTTCTGATTACAGTTTCAATTTCTGTGCTTGTGATAGGTCTGTTAAGACTTTCTATTTCTTCCTGGTTCAGTTTTAGAAAATTGTACTTTTCTAAGAATTTTTCCATTTCTTCCACTTTGTCCATTTTATTGGTATATAATTGCTGATAGTAGTCTCTTATGATCCTTTGTATTTCTGTGTTGTCCATTGTGATCTCTCCATTTTCATTTCTAATTTTATTGATTTGATTTTTCTCCCTTTGTTTCTTGATGAGTCTGGCTAATGGTTTGTCAATTTTATTTATCCTTTCAAAGATACAGCTTTTGCCTTTTTTAAAACACATGTCAGAAATACCTGTTTAATGTCTGATTGTTTTTCACTTACAGTAAGCTTTTTAGTAAAAAGAATCATCCAGATAAAATATAACAAATTTAATGTTTTAATATATTTGGAAATAACTCAGTATATCAGGTATAAAAAGTTTTCAAATAAAGCCTTTTCACTTATAGTACAAGTATATAAAAACTAATATGAATAAGTAACAAAAATAGCTTTATTTTATAATTGGAGTGCTTCCTCAGTGAAGGCACATTATTACTAACTGTCCTTCTAGCAGTCCCCTCTCAGGACACCTACATTTTGATACAGCCTTGCCACCGAATCTTCCCCCTTTTCTACTTCAATCTCTGTCAATAAATTTGTCTTGATAATGTCCCTTCATTTCAGTTTTTGCCCAGAATTCCCTATTCCAGTTTCTAATTAATTCATCTTTTGTATTGTTAGTCTCTTTAAAAGAGCAATAATGATTGTGGCACTATAAATAATATTTAAATATCAACTGTGAATCATACATCATCTGGATTCTTGAATTTTTAATTAATCTTCCTAGCAATGCTTGGAGAAGGCAATGGCAAGCCACTCCAGTACTCTTGCCTAGAAAATCCCATGGATGGAGGAGCCTGGTGGGCTACAGTCCACGGGGTCACCACTAGTCGGTCGCCACTGAGCGACTTCACTTTCACTTTTCACTTTCACACAATGGAGAAGGAAATGGCAACCCACTCCAGTGTTCTTGCCTGGAGAATCCCAGGGACTGCAGAGCCTGGTGGGCTGCTGTCTGTGGGGTCACACAGAGTCCGACACGACTGAAGCAACTTAGCAGCAGCAGCAACAGCAGCAGCAATGCTACTGATATTCTGTTATATTCATTTTACAAATAAGAAAATAGAGACCTGGAGAGAGTTAATAAGTTTTCAAAGTTAGAAGTAAAGGGCAGAGCCAGATTCTAATCTCTGTTCCTCTGAGCTCAGAGGTCATATACTTTCCATCTAGTCACATTACTTCACTCACATTTTGGGGGAATCATCCTTGTATTCATGGATGTAGTACCAGATATAAGTGGGTCAACTGTATTAGTGGATTGTCCTCTCTCCAGGTCTCTCTGTCTCTAGGTGAGCTTTGTCAGTCACCCATCATAGTTAGGTTAGATGACTACTCCAAATCTGAGAGAAACAGGGAGTGGGTGAACCTATTTCTAGAAAAATTGTGTGAAATTTCCCAGTTTAATGAGACCAAACTAAATCTATAGACTCAAATTTCACTTCCAAACATTCTGACTTAACTGATAAGATAATTATCCAAAACATTTATGGGAATTTGCTCAAAATCTTAATTGTACTTATTTATTTTTAAAATTAACTGTTTTTGCTGTGACAGATCTTAGTTCCAGCATGTGGAACATTTTGTTGAGGCACACAAAGAGTCTATTTGTGATGTGCAGGCTCCAGAGTGGATGGGCTCAGTAGTGCAAGGGATTAGTTGTCCTGTGACTTGTGGGGTCTTACTTCCCCAACCAGGGATCAGCTGCATGTTCCCTCCACTGCAAGGCTTGCAGGAAGGATTCTTAACCCCTGGACCACTAAGGAGGTCCCTTTTCATTTTATAGTAACGAATCTAAGGCTCAACTGCATTTCTTAAAATCTATGCCAACTTTTGGGTGTTTTAAACTTTTATTAAGTTTGTATCCATTCTTTTGAAGTTTTTTTTTTTTTTCTAAATTATAAAGTTAGGAAGATATACAGAATGAACTAGTTTTATTCATGAAGACAATTTCTGGAAAACTTTTCAACAATTATATGTACACTGAATTGTGGTTTCTGTCAATTTAAATTTTAACCTAACATTTGATAAAATATATATTAGGAGACTTGATTTTAATATTATTCTTATTAAGTTAATGTTAAGCATTTTTGCTTATTCTTTTTTTAAATGCATTTATTTATTTTTTTAATTGAAGGATAATTGCTTTACAGAATTTTGTTGTTTTCTGCCAAATCTCAGCATGAATCAGCCACAGGTATACATATATCCCCTCCTTCTTTTACCTCCCTCCCGTGATTTTAATATTATTTTAATCATTTTCATTTTCTCAAGCATAATGTTAAATCAGATTTTAAACTGGTGGTACTCTGATATAGAGAGAAAATATGTGATTCAGATTCATGAAGTTCTTTCTGCTCTGATGATATCTATTTTACAATACATTATATTTCTCACAAACTACTTAACCTTTCTGAGCTTCATTTTATTGATATGTAAAACTAAAAAATGTTCTCATAAGAAGTGTTATAAGCATTATATATATGATAGCTGACATAAAACTTTAGCTCTGTGATTATTTTGCAACTGAATTATTATTCTGATTTTATCAGCCGTGCTTGCTTCTGTCTACCAACACACAAGCAAACGCTGTTGAAATATAATTAAATCAGCATTAAATGTATATATTAATTTGGGGACAGTGGGTATTTTTATTATTTTAAAATCTTTCCCTCAAAATCATTTTTTAATCTCTTTTTAAGTTTGGCTCTTGCTATGTTTTACAAAAAATTTTAGAATTTTATATTCTGTCTCTTTCATTGAAGTTTTCCAGGACGATTATAGTTTTGGAACATTGCAAATGTAATATGTTTTCTTCATTTATTGTTAGATATTTATTCCTAAAATTAAAAAAAAAAACACTGATTATCATGTATTTGTCTTAAAAGTAAAACACTTCTATATTTTGTTATTTTTAGAAAAGCTAGTTTACACAGAGATTATAATCCTAGAATCACATAATCAACAAATGTGTCAGTATTATGTGTTTTATCAGGTCTTATATTACTTCATTTTTTATTTTATTATGTTTTTATCTCATATTTAAACTCTGACAATGTGGGATAATAATGATGAAAGCAGTCATCCATTCTAAGTCCTGAGATAAATTGAAATCATCTATGTGTTGTGGGATAATATTTACTCATATCTTTGGTAAATTGTCATGACTATATTAATATTTTAAAAGTTTATAGCTAATCCTATTTATCAGAAAGCAGTAAAATTCTACATATAAGGTGCTGTTGTTGCCCAGTCACTGAGTCATGTCCAACTCCTTGCAAGCCCACGAACTGCAGCATGCCAGGCTTCCCTGTCTTTCACTGTCTTCTGGAGTTTGCTCAAACTCAGGTCCACTGAGTCAGTGATACTAGCAAGCCATCTCAGCCTCTGTCACTCCCTTCTTCTCCCGCCCTCAATCTTTCCCAGCATCAGGGTCTTTTCCAATAAGTCAGCTCTTGGCATCAGGTAGCCAAAGGATTGGCTTCAGCTTCAGCATCAGTCCTACCAATGAATACTCCGTGTTGATTTCCTTTTGGATTGACTGATTTGATCTCCTTGCTGTTCAAGGGACTCTCAGGAGTCTTCTCCAGCACCATGATTTGAAAACATCAGTTTTTCTATGATTAGCCTTCTTTAGGGTCAAACACTCACATCCATACATGACTACTGGAAAAACCATAACTTTGACTATATGGACATTTGTCAGCAAAGTGATGACTCTGCTTTTTAATATGCTGTCATCGGATTGCTTCTAAGGAGCAAGTGTCTTAAATGTCATGGCTGTCATCACTGTCCACAGTTCTAACTGCTGCTTTTTTGACCTGCATGCAGGTTTCTCAGGAGACAAGTAAGGTGATCTGGTGGTATTCCCATCTTGGTAAGAATTTCCCACAGTTTGTTGCAATACACACAAAAGGCTTTATCATAGTCAATGAAGCAGAAGTAGATGTTTTTCCTGAATTCTCTTGCTTACCCCAAGATCCAATAAATGTTGGCAATTTGATCTCTGGTTCTTCTCCTTTTCTAAATACAGCTTGTTCATCTGGAAGTTCTCAATTCATATACTGTTGAAGCCTGGCTTGAAGGATTTTGAGCAATACCTTGCTAACAGGTGGAATGAGCACAATTGTATGATAGTTTGAAGATTCTTGGCATTTTCCTTCTTTGGGATTGGAATGAAAACTGACCTTTTCCAGTCTTGTGGCCACTGCTGAGTTTTCCAAATTTGCTTTCATATTGAGTCCAGCTCTTTGACTACATCATCTTTCAGGATTTTAAATAGTTCAGCTGGAATTCCATCCCCTCTACTAGCGTTGTCCGCAGTAATGCTTCCTTAGTTCCACTTGACTTTGGACTCCAGGATGTCTGGCTCTAGGCAAGTAATCACACTATCACTGTTATCCAGGTCACTGAGAACTCAGTATAGTTCTTCTATGTATTCTTGTAGCTCTTCATAATCTCTTTTGCTTCTGTTACGTCCTTACTGTTTCTGTCCTTTAACTTGACATACTTGAAATGTTTCCTTGATAGCTGCATTTTCTTGAAGAGATCTCTAGTCTTTCCCATTCTACTGTTTTCTTCCACTTCTTTGCACTGTTCATTTAAGAAGGTCTTCTTATCTCCTTGCTATTCTCTGGAATTCTGCACCCAATTAAGTATATATTTCCTTTTTTTCCATTGTCTTTTGTGTCTCTTCTTTTCTCAGCTATTTGTAAGGCCTCCCCAGAAAACCACTTTGTCTTCTTGCATTTCTTTTTCTTTGGGATCTTTTTAGTCACCTTCTCCTATACATTGTTATGAACCTCTGTCCATAGTTCAGGCACTCTGTCCACCAGATCTAATGTTTTGAATTTGTCACTTTAACTGAAAGGGATTTAAGTCATACCTGAGTTGCCTAGTAGTTTTTCCTATGTTATTCAATTTAAGCCTGAAGTTTGAAATAAAGAGCTCATGATCTGAGCCACAGTCAGCTCCAGGTCTTGTTTTTGCTGACTGTATAGAGCTTCTCCATCTTTGGCTGCAAAGTATATGATCAGTCTGATATGGTATTGACCATTTGGTTATGTCCATGTGTAGAGTCGTCTCTTGTGTTGTTCGAAGTGGGTTCTTGTTATGACCAGTGCATTCTCTTAGCAAAACTCTGTTAGCCTTTGCCCTGCATCATTTTGTATTCCAAGGTGAAATTTGCCTGTTACTCCAGGCATTTCTTGATACATGTATACTCACTTATTTACTAACTTTTACTTTCTCTTTTGTTATACACATTTTAATTGTTACCTTCAATCCATACAATGCCAAAGTTTATCAGGTCAGTTCAGTTCAGTTGCTCAGTCGTGTCTGACTCTTTGTGACCCCAAGCACTGCAGCACCCCAGGCTTCCCTGTCCATCACCAACTCTGGGAGCTTGCTCAAACTCACATCAATTGAGTCAGTAATGCCACTGAACCATCTCATCCTCTGCCATTCCCTTATCCTCCTGCCTTTAATCTTTCCCAGCATCATGGTCTTTTCAAATCAGTCAGTTCTTTGTATCAGGTGGCCAAAGTATTGGAGTATTGGAGCTTCAGCATCAGTTTATAAACTGCCAAAATTTATAAACATACCTCAATATAGTAGTATCAATTCTTACCCTTACACATTATATATGAATTTTATATTTTGATGGTCTAGTTTTTTACCAATAGCTTCAAGTAAAATTTTTAATTGAAAATCTATTCGTCTTCACTTAGGTTTATCACTGAGTGTATAGTATATTAAGTGACTCTTTTTCAAAACTTTATTAATGCTCTAGTGATTTATTTCTATGTATTAAACTTGACAATTGAGAGCAATCACCTATTGTGGTAGGTTACATGCTGCAAGCATACCATAAAATTTACCCATTCAAAATTGCCATTGAATGCTTTTTCTTAATTGAAGTATATGTGTTAATTTCTGGTGTACAGCAAAGTGATTCATATATACATACATTCACCTTTATATTATTTTTCATTGCAGTTTATCACAAGATATTGAATATAGTCCCCAATCCTATATACTAGGAACTTGTTACTTATTCATTTTTAAATAACTAATACTTAATATAAATAACAGTATCAATTTTAATCAAGATCATTCAGGATTTTTTCTTCACTATGTCCATTTTCTCATCAGCAATGGACAAGATAATTTTAAAATATAATTATAAAATAAGCTATACAAAATCTTTCTTTTAAAGCCTAAAATAATATCATAGTCAGAAGCCACTGTTTATTGTTATTATTAGGCTGAAAAAATATCAAGCATTCTGTTTTGCTGTGTGTGTGTGTGTTTGTGTGTGTGTGCATTTATGTTTCACCTGTATGTTTATTAGATTACAAGTTTAGTTTCTTTGACATTTTTAAAATATCAGTGAGCTTTTCTAAAGTAACTGACAACCCCTCAGCTGGTAAAGAATCCACCTGCAATGTAGGAGACCTGGGTTCAATCCCTGGTTTTGAAGATCCCCTGGAGAAGGGAATGGCTACCCACCCCATTATTCTGGCCTGAAGAATTCCATGGACTGTATAGTCCATTGGGTCTCAGAGTTGGACATGACTGAGCAACTTTCACTTTCACTGTATTTGCATTAGATTACAAGTTTAGTTTCTTTGATACATTTAAAATGTCGGTGAACTTTCTAAAGTAACTGACATCCTCTAGGAAATAATTTATGTTAGAACAAAAGAACTAATAATTTACCATGAATTTAAAGATTCTGTACATATACTTCCACATTGATTAATTCAGAGTTGATGAAGTAGGACCAGGCCTTTGACCAAGAAGGCTGGGAGAAGCACTTAAATACTCATAACATGATCTGATAATCTTACTTTATCTTAATTTATAAGACCAATAAATGTTAGAAGAGTGCTGTGCTTGATTGATGTAATAAAGTTAATGGACATGTGCCCTAGCTTTAATAGGAAAATATGTGCTACTCTTTTCTTTAACTTTTTTCTTGGTTTTACCATACTTAATTATCTAAATAAAAATATTATTTATCTTATAAATATGAGTAAAATATTGATTTTCAAATGAGATAAAAAAATTTCTTCTAATAAAATTAAATTTTTCAAAGTTTTTAGTCAACTCTTTGTAAAAAGCTAATCTACCTTTGGAGAATTATAAAGAATATCTTTTCAAATTTTCTGCTTATAGAGAATTATAAAGGATATTAGAGAATTATGGAGAATATCCTATAAAAGTTAGTACTTTTTATTCAAGGTGTGTTTTATCATAAATTTGTCATTTAAGTTTTCATAGAAATGCTGTGCATCAAGGAACAAATTGTGTCCATCATTAGTGTGGTAATTGCTACCGACCAAGATAGCCAAATGCAGAAGTGCTAAGTGCTGTATAATTAACCATCCATGAAATAATTTGGCTGGCATCACACAAGTCTACATTGCTGACAAATGATAAGGCCAATATTCTGCTTTGAAATGGAAAACATTGATTACATTTCCAGCTCAAAGAAATTGCATTTTCTAAGTTCCCAGTGGACAGCATAATTCCAGAGTTAATGAAAGAAAAGTCAAGAATATCTGAAATTCCTATGAATTTAATATTACTATAACTTATAATGAATATTTTTGCCAAATTTTTGAAGTGTCAATAAAAGTAATTATGTGTGCATACATGTATGAAAGTGAAAGTGAAGTCATTCAGTCGTGTCCGACTCTGCGACCCCATGGACTGTAGCTTACCAGGCTCCTCATTCCATGGGATTCTCCAGGCAAGAGTACTGGAGTGGGTTGCCATTTTCCTTCTCCAGGGGATCTTCCCGACCCAGGGATCAAAAATGAACATAACCATACATGTATACACGGGCTTCCCTGATGGCTTGTCCAGGTTCCATGCAGGATACAGGAAGCTTGGGGCTGGTGCACTGGGATGACCCAGAGGGATGGTATGGGGAGGGAGGTAGGAGGGGGTTCAGGATTGGGAACACGTGTACACCCATGGCAGATTCATGTTGATGTATGGCAAAACCAATACAATATTGTAAAGTAAAAAAAAAAAAATATAATAATAAAAGTAAAAAAAAGCATCCGCCTGGAATGAGGGAGACCTGGGTTCAATCTCTGGGTCGGGAAGATAGAAAAATACTAGTTTACATAAGTAAAAACTTATTATTGTAAATTAGCCAAATTTGACTCTTAATTCCTTAAAGGAATTAAGATGATATACTATCATTTCATATTAAACTGATTTTGAGTACTACCTTGTTATATGATGACCACATACCATTATTTATCCTAGACTGACATAGTTTTAAAAATCTTTAGTGTTTTCTATATAGTTGACTTATGCATTACTTAAGAAAATACCAATTTTGTTATCTGAAGCATTTGAGTATATAAAAATAATTAATAACATATTTTATTTCTTTTTCTAAATAAGTCACTAATTATGAAGAATACTCAATATGACATTGAATAAGAGATGATCTTGGAAGCTTCCCATTCAAACACTCTGAAGTGTTTCAACACGGTTTTATTAACTCAACTACTTTCTATGAAAAAATTAATTCATTTGAAGGTGATTTCTACTTCAAATGTCACTAAAATTATCAATTTCTATTAAATTTTTCTGGCTGCCTTTACCTCTGTGTTTTCCTTGCCAACTGATATTTGTCACCATCATATTTACCCTGCCATTTTACACTTATAATTACAATTTTGCAGAATTTTAACATGCTTTTTGTAATGAAACTTAAAGTAGTTTGACATTTTCATTTTAATTTACTATATTCACATCCATGAAGGGAAGGGAAGCATTGTATAGTCTTATGATTACTTCAGTCTTAAGTGAACCTGTGTCCCTGGACTATGAACTTTCAACAGTGTTTCTCTTTTTTTCCCCCACTTATGTGGACAAGATGGCTGGTGGAAACTGCTATTTCCCTTTTTCCACCTGATAGGCTAGAGGGAAGCAGTAGTATATTTCCCTGCTTCCTAAGTAGGTTAGGCTCTGATTAAACTCCAGCAGGCTAGGCTCTGGTAAAAATAGTTTCCTAAAGTCAGGCATTGTTAAAAACAGAATGCTGTTGTATATTTCAAAATAGGTTTGTTTGTTTGTTTGTTTGTTTGTTTTCCTTCTCCCTTATGGAAGTTGAGAGGGTGATTTTCTCTGATATTTGCTATGAAGTCCTGGAAGCAGAGCTCCTGGAATAAATACCACAAATACTCAGGGGTTCCCCTATACCTGGGTACCCTGGACTTTTAAACTTTAATCTTTAATGCCAACCCTCCAACAATTCATCGATGAGAATTTAAATTTTCCTACCTCAGTAGTGACTCTTATGGAGATGTCTACTAACGGAATTCTGCCTTGGTAAGTTTTTATGTTTTTTTATTCTCATTGAATTATTTTACTTTTTTAGCTTCATTGAGACATAACTGGTCACGTTTGTAACTGTCTGTCTCTCGAATTTGGAAAGCAATCGCTTACCCTGTGTCTTCACTTTTCTGACAGGTCTGCTGCTGCTGCTGCTGCTGCTGCTGCTAAGTCGCTTCAGTCGTGGCTGACTCTGTGCAACCCCATAGATGGCAGCCCATCAGGCTCCTCCATCCTTAGGATTCTCCACAAGTATACTGGAGTGGGTTGCCATTTCCTTCTCCAATACATGAAAGTGGAAAGTGAAAGTGAAGTCGCTCAGTCGTGTCTGACTCTTTGCGACCCCATGAATCGCAGCACAACAGGCCTCCCTGTCCATCACCAACTCCCGGAGTTCACTCAGACTCATGTCCATCGAGTCAGTGATGCCATCCAGCCATCTCATCCTCTGTCGTCCCCTTCTCATCCTGTCCCCAATCCCTCCCAGCATCACAGTCTTTTCCAATGAGTTAACTCTTCCCATGAGGTGGCCAAAGTACTGGAGTTTCAGCTTTAGCATCATTCCGTCCAAAGAACACCCAGGGCTGATTTCCTTTAGAATGAACTGGTTGGATCTCCTTGCAGTCCAAGGGACTCTCAAGAGTCTCCTCCAACATCAGTTCAAAAGCATCAATTCTTAGGTGCTCAGCCTCCTTCACAGTACAACTCTCACATCCACACATGACCACAGGAAAAACCATAGCCTTGACTAGACGGATCTTTGTTGGCAAAGTAATGTCTCTGCTTTTCAATATGCTATCTAGTTTGGTCATAACTTTCCTTCCAAGGAGTAAGCGTCTTTTAATTTCATGGCTGCAGTCACCATCTGCAGTGATTTTGGAGCCCCCAAAAATAAAGTCTGACACTGTTTCCACTGTTCCCCCATCTATTTCCCATGAAGTGATGGGACCGGATGCCATGATCTTCGTTTTCTGAATGTTGAGCTTTAAGCCAACTTTTTCACTCTCCACTTTCACTTTCATCAGGAGGCTTTTTAGTTCCTCTTCACTTTCTGCCATAAGGGTGGTGTCATCTGTATATCTGAGGTTATTGATATTTCTCCCCGCAATCTTGATTCCAGCTTGTGCTTCTTCCAGTCCAGCGTTTCTCATGATACACTCTGCATAGAAGTTAAATAAGCAGGGTGGTAATATACAGCCTTGACTACTCCTTTTCCTATTTGGAACCAGTCTGTTGTTCCATGTCCAGTTCTAACTGTTGCTTCCTGACTTGCATACAGACTTCTCAAGAGGCAGGTCAGGTGGTCTGGTATTCCCATCTCTTTCAGAATTTTCCACAGTTTATCGTCATCCACACAGTCAAAGGCAGAAATAAATGTTTTTTTGGAACTTAATTTGAATTCAGACTTAAATTGAGGAAAGTAGGGAAAACCACTAGAACATTCAAGTATGATCTAAATCAAATTCCTTATTATTATACAGTGGAAGTGAGAAATAGATTAAAGGGCAAAAATAAATGTTTTTTTTGAACTCTCTAGCTTTTCCCATGATCCAGCAGATGTTGGCAATTTGGTCTCTGGTTCCTCTGCCTTTTCTAAAACCAGCTTGAACATCAGGAATTTCACGGTTCACATATTGCTGAAGCCTGGCTTGGAGAATTTTGAGCATTACTTTACTAGCATGTGAGATAAGTGCAATTGTGCAGTAGTTTGAGCTTTCTTTGGCATTGTCTTTCTTTGGGATTGGAATGAAAACTGACCTTTTCCAGTCCTGTGGCCACTGCTGAGTTTTCCAAATTTGCTGGCATATTGAGTGCAGCACTTTCACAGCATCATCTTGCAGGATTTGAAAGAGCTCAACTGGAATTCCATCACCTCCACTAGCTTTGTTTGTAGTGATGCTTTCTAAGGCCCACTTGACTTCACATTCCAGGATGTCTGGCTTTAGGTCAGTGATCACATCATCGTGATTATCTTGGTCTTGAAGATCTTTTTTTGTACAGTTCTTCTGTGTATTCTTGCCACCTCTTCTTATTATCTTCTACTTCTGTTAGGTCCATACCACTTCTGTCCTTTATCGAACCCATCTTTGCATGAAATGTTCCCTTGGTGTCTCTAATCTTCTTGAAGAGATCTCTAGTCTTTCCCATTCTGTTGTTTTCCTCTATTTCTTTGCATTGATCGCTGAGGAAGGCTTTCTTGTGTCTTCTTGCTATTCTTTGGAACTCTGCATTCAGATGTTTATATCTTTCCTTTTCTCCTTTGCTTTTCACTTCTCTTCTTTTCACAGCTATTTGTGAGGCCTCCCCAGACAGCCATTTTGCTTTTTTGCATTTCTTTTACATGGGGAGGATCTTAATCCGTGTCTCCTGTACAATGTTATGAACCTCATTCCATAGTTCATCAGGCACTCTATCAGATCTAGGCCCTTAAATCTATTTCTCACTTCCACTGTATAATCATAAGGAATTTGATTTAGGTCATACTTGAATGGTCTAGTGGTTTTCCCTACTTTCTTCAATTTAAGTCCGAATTTGGTAATAAGGAGTTCATGATCTGAGCCACAGTCAGCTCCCAGTCTTGTTTTTGCTGACTGTATAGAGCTTCTCCATCTTTGGCTGCAAAGAATATAATCAATCTGATTTCGGTGTTGACCATCTGCTGATGTCCATGTGTAGAGTCTTCTCTTGTGTTGTTGGAAGAGGGTGTTTGCTATGACCAGTGCATTTTCTTGGCAAAACTCTATTAGTCTTTGCCCTGCTTCATTCCATATTCCAAGGCCTAACTTGCCTGTTACCCCAGGTGTTTCTTGATTTCCTACGTTTGCATTCCAGTCCCCTATAATGAAAAGGCCATATTTTTTGGGTGTTAGTTCTAAAAAGTCTTGTTGGTCTTCATAGAACCATTCAACTTCAGCTTCTTCAGCATTACTGGTTGGGGCATAGACTTGGATTACTGTGATATTGAATGGTTTGCCTTGGAAACGAACAGAGATCATTCTGTCGTTTTTGAGATTGCATCCAAGTGCTGCATTATGGACTCTTTTGTTGACTATGATGGTTACTCCATTTCTTCTGAGGGATTCCTGCCCACAGTAGTAGATATAATGGTCATCTGAGTTAAATTCACCCATTCCAGTCCATTTCAGTTCGCTGATTCCTAGAATGTCAACATTCATTCTTGCCATCTCTTGTTTGACCACTTCCAATTTACCTTGATTCATGGACCTGACATTCCAGGTTCCTATGCAATATTGCTCTTTACAGCATTGGATCTTGCTTCTATCACCAGTCACATCCACAGCTGGGTATTCTTTTTGCTTTGGCTCCATCCCTTCATTCTTCTGGAGTTATTTCTCCACTGATCTCCAGTAGCATATTGGGCACCTACTGACCTAGGGAGTTCCTCTTTCAGTATCCTATCATTTTGCCTTTTCATACTGTTCATGGGGTTCTCAAGGCAAGAATACTGAAGTGGTTTGCCATTCCCTTCTCCAGTGGACCACATTCTGTCAGATCTCTCCACGATGACCCGCCCGTCTTGGGTTGCCCCACGGACATGGCTTAGTTTCATTGATTTAGACAAAGCTGTGGTCCTAGTGTGATTAGATTGACTAGTTTTCTGTGAGTATGGTTTCTGTGTGTTTGCCCTCTGATGCCCTCTTGCAACACCTACTGTCTTACTTGGGTTTCTCTTACCTTGGACGTGGGGTATCTCATCATGGCTTCTCCACCAAAGTGCAGCCGCTGAATCTTACCTTGGACAAGGGGTAACTCCTCACCACCGCCCTTCCTGACCTTCAACGTGGGATAGCTCCTTTAGGTCCTCTTGTGCCTGTGCGGCCACCGCTCCTTGAACGTGGGGTTGGTCCTCCCGGCTGCCACCCCTGGCTTCCGGCATGGGGGCGTGGGGTAGCTCCTCTTGGCTGCCGACCCTGACCTCGGACTTGGGTTGCTCTTCTCGGCAGTTCCTGCGCCGTTGCAGCCTGGCACTCTCAACCGCTGACCTTGACCTTGAACGTGGAGTAACTCCTCTTGGCCACCGCCCTTTGGGCATGGGGTCCTCCTGGCTTCTGCCCCCGACCTCGGACGTGGGGTAGCTCCTCTCGGCCGCGTTTAGTGTGACAGTCGCAGCCACCCACACTGGAGACAGCTAATTTATCCATTTGTTTTACCATTATATTGGTTATGACAGAGTGGTGAAGTTTAAGATCCTTATGTGCCAGACTGGTAAAATCCAGAGTTGTAACTTTTTAATGAAAGGCTTCCTTAACCCTGTAGAAGCTTTGTCGGATGGAGGAGCAAGCAAGTCACAAGTGCTGAGGACAACTCTGGGCTGCTATACAGATTTGTAACAGTCTAATTTTGTTGTGTCACAGCTGAAGGGGTAAAGAATGTCAGATAGTATTTAGGAAAATTGAGGAGAAAAGACTAAGAAACATCCTGTATATGAATTAATCATCTTAATGGGTCATCATAAGTGGTCATCATAAGAGACCACAATATTTCCATTCAATTCTGAAATATCTGCAGAGATTTTTTTTTACAAAATTGGCTGTCTTTTTTCCAGCTTTTATGTATAGTCATTAAGTGGGACAATGTGAGCCATGGAGCTTGCATTATAATGGCATTTCTTGTATGCCAGAGGGTTTATATTACCAAAGTCCATATTAACCTACTTTATGCGGTTTACCTTTGTAGAACATTTCACATCTTTGTTGAACACGGTAACTGAGTTGCTGTAGGACTGAAGGATTGGTCACAGTTATTGCGATGAAAGTTGTCAAGGGTTTTTAGATGCAGTGAAATTGACAAGATGAAGAGCCTATGATTCAGAATGAGTTGACAGGAACCCTTTAAGAGAGTTATCTCAACAGAGAATTTTTAGTCTGAATTCAATCTGTAAATTTCCGAACTGGTGTTTCAGTCACACTGTATGGTGTGACAGTTCAGGATGTATTTCCTTTAATAAAAGCATGCTATTGTGACTTTTTGTTGCTACAGTTAATAATATTTAAAATTTACCTTTGGGCAGTATTCTCCTGTTTTATTGAGTAAATTGTTTTTTCTCCCCCACTAAGGTGCAAAATCTACATGTGTCATCATTGTTGAGTAGTTATTATCATATAGGTACTTCTGTTTTAACAACTTAAATTATTTTATTTATCAGTCAATTGTCTTCTGTATATTTACATATTTACATTGCAGTCTATACTACTGGCCCTAGAAATGGGTCAATCTTCAGTAACACTATTTTATTATTCATATTTGGCTAAGGATGTACCCCAAATTAACACGAAATTACATTTTTATTCAAATTTTGCATGTGAATTAGTCAAATAAATTTACACAACTTGTTTATATCTAAAGAACAGGAGCTATTAACTCTTTTAGCTACATCAACATTGTTAAATAATGGGCTTATAATTACTTTAATATTTTTTTCCTCAAATTTACACATAATTTTTGAACTTTGGGGAAAAATAAGTACCTTTCTTTGCTTGCTTAAACTTGTCTACCACTGGCACAGATTTTACAGGTCTTCTTATCATTAAAATATATTTATTTATTTTGAATAGATAAAAGTTTAGAAACTATGACCAGCTAAACACCATTTACATGTTATATGTCAAAAATATGCTTTTTTAAAACTTTTTTAAATTTTCTCTGGGAGTAATAGTCTACTTTTTTTCCTTAGGGATGGCCTTGATCCCTGTCTCCTGTACAATGTTATGAACCTCCGTGCATAGTTCATCAGGCACTCTGTTGATCAGATCTAGTCCCTTAAATCTATTTCTCTCTTCCACTGTATAATTGTAAGGGATTTGATTTAGGTCATACTTGACTGTTCTAGTGGTTTTTCCTACTTTCTTCCATTTAAGTCTGAATTTGGCAATAAGAAGTTCATGGTCTAAGCCACAGTCAGTTCCCAGTCTTGTTTCTGCTGACTGTATAGAGCTTCTCCATCTTTAGCTGCAAAGAATATAATCAATCTGATTTCAGTGTTGGCCATCCGGTGATGTCCATGTGTAGAGTCTTCTCTTGTGCTGTTGGAAGTGGGTGTTTGGTATGACCAGTGCGTTCTCTTGGCAAAACTGGATGGCATCCAGTCCCATCACTTCATGGCAAATAGATGGAGAAACAGTGGAGACAGTGGCTGACTTTAATTTTGGGGGCTCCAAAATCACTGCAGATAGTGACTGCAGCCATAAAATTAAAAGAAGCTCACTCCTTGGAAGGAAAGTTATGACCAACCTAGACAACATATTAAAAAGTAGAGACATTACTTTGTCAACAAAGGTCTGTCTAGTCAAGGCTATGGCTTTTTCAGTAGTTATGTATGGATGTGAGAATTGGACTATAAAGAAAGCTGAGTGCCAAAGAATTGATGCTTTTGAACTGTGGTGTTGGAGAAGACTTTTGAGAGTCCCTTGGACTGCAAGGACATCAAACCAGTCCATCCTAAAGGAAATCAGTCCTGAATATTTATTGGAAGGACTGATGCTGAAGTGAAATTCCAATACTTTGGCCACCTGATATGAAGAACTGACTCATTGCAAAAGACCCTGATGCTGTAAAAGATTGAAGGCAGAAAGAGAAGGGGGCAACAGAGCATGAGATGGTTGGATGGTATCACTGACTTGATAGGCATGAGTGTGAGCAAGTTCCAGGAGCTTGTGATGGACAAGGAAGTCTGTGGTCCTTCAGTCAATGGGGTTGCAAATAGTTGGACACAACTGAGCAACTGAACTGAACTGAATAATGTACCTGTTTGCTTGATTAGTTTTCTGTGTGCTGCTGCTGCTGCTAAGTCACTTCAGTAGTGTCCGGCTCTATGAGACCCCATGGATGGCAATCCACCAGGCTCCCCCGTCCCTGGGATTCTTCAGGCGAGAACACTGGAGTGGGTTGCCATTTCCTTCTTCAATGCATGAAAGTGAAAAGTGAAAGTGAAGTCCCTCAGTCGTGCCCAGTACTACTTAACAGTAATTCAACCCCAAAGTCTCTACTCCATAATTTCATCTCTACCATTTTCATTCTTCTTAGTTCCTCAGCTTCCTAATAATCTTATGTTGATAATTTAGATATTATCTTTCTGGACTTAAAAGTGTATTTTAATTCACATTGCTTAGTCTTATGTCTTTGTTTTTTTTATTTTTCAGGATATTTCTTTAACATTCTCTTCCATTGCTCCCATCAAATTTTCAATTCCCACTTTCATTTCCATTTTTAATAGTTTTTTTTTTTTAATTGTTACCTACTTCCATTTTCAAGACATTCTATTATTATCAATGCAAGACTTTTCATATTCCTTCTTGGACCTACAATCCAGGTGAATAATTTTATTGATATAGATTGAATATTTGTGTTCCCTCAAAATTCATATGCTGAAACCTAAGGCTGATTTTGATGATATTAGGAAGTGCAGCCTTTGGTAACTGATCAGATTATGAAGGCACCTCATCAAAACAAAACTACTGTCCTTAGAAAGAAGCCCTCACAGCGTTAGCTCTGCTGTTCTGCCCAGGGTAGTTATAGCAGAATGACAGCTGTTTCTAAGGATAAGGGACTCTCACCAGACACTGACTCTACCAGTGCTGTTATCTCGAACTATTCTTCCAGAACTTTGAGAAGTTAATGTTTATTGTTTATAAACCATCCAGTCTGGTATTCTGTTATGATAGCTGGAATGACAAGAGAAATATAGTTTTTAATTGCTTTTTCTTTTCTTTTAAATGCATCATATCAGCTTCCTCCAAATTGTTTTTTCCTAGATGATTTTCTTTTGTTCTCATTACTAATTCTTTTCAGATATTTGTCACATATGTCTGGCAATTCTTGGCTGTCTGCTTATATTTAAGAATAGAGCTGTAACACTGAAAAAAAAAAAAAAAAAGAATGGTCAGTAGAAAGCTGATTGGAAGTTACTTGTAGGTTTGTCAATTGCGATCTTATTTTGAAGGTGGCTTGGTCAGATTCTTTTCTTGGGAAACTCCTGCATTTACAGCCTTTTTGTCTTTTGTTTACACCGCGGGAACCTCTTCTAGACTCCTAACTTCAGATTGTGAGAGTGAAAGCCAGTACACTAGAGATAAGTGGGAAAGACTGTTCAGTCATATCATCTAGTGTGAGAACTTTGTTTTAACCTCTGATGGCATGCACTCCCTCCTCTACACTATCCTGCCTGTGTTTCCCCTCATCTACCCTGCAATTTTTTTTCATACTTTCTCTGGAGTTTTATATATATATATATATATATATATATATATATATATGTGTGTGTGTGTGTGTGTGTGTATATATGTGTGTGTGTGTGTATATGTGTGCAATTTTTTTTCATACTTTCTCTGGAGTTATATATGTATGTGTGTGTGTGTATATATACACACATATATATATTTTTTAACCTGGGAGGAGAGAAGGTGGGTTGGATCCTGTGTGGGAAAGATCCCCGGGAGGAGGCCAGGGATTCCACTCCAGTATTCTTGCCTGGAGAATCCCATGAACAGAGGAGCCTGGCAGGCCATAGACCTCAGGGTAGCACAGAGTCATACTCAACTGAAGCAACTTAGCACTCACACACATTTCCTATTACTAAGCTTTTTATTACAGGGGTATTCTATGATACAGTTTATGTGATTTGATGGTTTTTTTTTTTTTAATAGCAGACTAAGGATTACTAGTGGAGAAGGCAATGGCACTCCACTCCAGTACTCTTGCCTGGAAAATCCCATGGATGGAGGAGCCTGGAAGGCTGCAGTCCATGGGGTCACTGAGCGACTTCACTTTTACTTTTCACTTTCATGCATTGGAGAAGGAAATGGCAACCCACTCCAGTGGTATTGCCTGGAGAATCCCAGGGATGGGGGAACCTGGTGGGCTGCCATCTATGGGGTCACACAGAGTCGGATACGATTGAAGTGACTTAGCAGCAAGGATTACTAGATCCATGGGTCTAGTAAGTTACACTGCTTTTTATTTTTTGTTGTTATTGTTCCCTATTCCATTATGAATCTCTTTTGTTTATTTATTTCAATCTCTTTTTAAAAGTTGATTTAAAAAGTATTTATTATAATTTTAGGACAGTTTCAGTAGGGAGAAAAGCTAAATATATTTGTTTAATCTAACATCTCTAACAACATTTTCTATTATTTTTTTGATTTTTTTTCCTTTATTATATTGAAAACTTCATAGATAATATTTTTAAGTGTTTCTGAGGCATCATAGAAGAAGAGGTATAGCTTAAACAATGGTTCCAGTAATTTGCTTCTTTTAAGAGTATTAAAGTACTTGATGTTAATTATTTTTAAGTTAAGAATACAGAAAAGTAAAAAATGATGTTTATCATTTAAAGGAATTGGATTTAATAATAGGCCAACAATGAGATGGCGTTTTGTTTTTTCAATGTAACTTTACAGACTGAAACAGTACATAGCGAATAAATTTCATGTGACTAACATTTTCATGTAACTAACATGTGACTAACATTTTCAATTGATAATATGTAATAAAACATTTTGTGAACAAATTAATTTGATAGTATTATTTCAATGCATATTTTCTATCACATATACACCAATTAGCATAAATGCTTGTTTTATATGTATGTTGGCTATTTCAAGAAACCTTTTTTATCTCAGTTCTAGTATTGATCAGTACTAGAAACAAAGTATTGTCAGAAAGATTAATTTGCAAACTTGTCAAATTGTATTTAATCATCAATTTCCAAGTTCTATCTCTTTAGTTCAAATGCATATAACCAATAGTCAGTGCAGTTATCCATGAGTATGTTTTGCCACAATTTCATCTCATGAGCTTGAGAAAGAAACTATTTTGCTTATTGTTGTTGTTGCTCAGTCATTCAGTCGAGTCTGACTCTTTGCGACTCCATGAGCTGCAGCATGCCAGGTCTCCTTGTCCTCACCATTGTTCAGAGCTTCAGCAAACTCATGTCCATCCAGTCAGTGATGCCATCCAACCATCTTATCCTCTGTCACCCCTTCTCCTCCTGCCTTCAATCTTTCCCAGCATCGCGGTCTTTTCTAATGAGTCTGTTCTTTGTATCAGGTGACCAAAGTTTTGGAGGTTTAGTTTCATCATCAGTCCTTTCCATGAATATTCAGAATCAATTTCCTTTAGGATTAAGTTGTTGGATCTCCTTGTAGTCCAAGGGACTCTCAAAAGGCTTCTCCAACACCACAGTTAAAATAATCAATTCTCTGGGGCTCAGCCTTCTTTATGGTCCAACACTCGCATCCATACACGACTACTGGAGAAACCATAGCTTTGACTAGATGGACCTTTGTTGGCAAAGTAATGTCTCTGCTTTTTAATACTTTCTAGGTTATTAATAGCTTTTCTCCCAAGGAGCAAGAGTCTTTTAGTTTCATGGCTGCAGTCACCATCTGCAATGATTTTGGAGCCCAAGAAAATAGTCTCTCACTGTTTCCATTGTTTTCCCATGTATTTGCCATAAACTGATGGCAAATGGTGCCATGATCTTAGTTTTTGAATGCTGAGTTTTAAGCTAGATTTTTCACTGCCCTCT
This sequence comes from Bos mutus, assembly GCF_027580195.1. Lineage (NCBI taxonomy): Eukaryota > Metazoa > Chordata > Mammalia > Artiodactyla > Bovidae > Bos > Bos mutus. The sequence continues at coordinate 4,746,490 of NC_091628.1, read as the reverse complement.
TTCACCTTCATCAAGAGGCTCTTTAGTTCCTCTTTGCTTTCTTAAATAAGGATGTTGTCATTTTTCTTATAATCAGCATCTCAAAAGGAGCTTTATAAGGTTTCTCTACAAGTCTTGTAGACAATCACTTTGAAAATTAACAGGAATAAATCATTTTAACTTTTGTTATAGAATTTTAAAATAGGTTCAAAACTGCTCCCTAAAGAAAATTTGGGATTTGCTTAACCATACCTCTAAGTCTTTTAAGAAATTGACTATCCAAGTTAGATCCTCCAATTTTCACTGGAAATTACTACAGAATCCTTACCACCTGATTATCTTTTGTCTTAAGCATGCAGGTCTTTTTTTCCTTTACTTAAAAAAAAATATTGTAGTATAGTTGAAATTCAATGCTGTGTTAGTTTCAGGTATATGGCAAAGTGAATCAGTTATACATATACATATATCAACTCTTTTTTATTTTCCCATATAAGACATTGCAGAGTATTGAGTAGAATTTCCTGTGCTATACAGTAGGTCCGTAGGCGTTACCTATTTTATATATAGTAGTGTATGTATGTCATTCCTAGTCTCCCCATCGATCCCTGCCTTTACCCTCTAGCGTAGTCAAGAAATATACTTTATGAAAAAATTAATTAATAGAAATAATGCTTATAAAATACTGTCATAAATGCTTTTGTAGGATATAGATTATATTTTCTAAATACAGTGAACTGACCACCTAATTCACCAATAGATTTGCCTTTTAGGGAATATGAGATAATTCCTCCCATTAGCTTCAAGGAAAGGCCACATGATACTTTGGGTTATAATATAAATGTTTAGTATGCTAGTCAATATATCACTTAGTATTCTATACATATAAATCACACATTAGACCTTTTTTAAAGAATCAGTTTCTATGACATTTATGTATTACAAATTCCATGAAAAGGAATCATGAATATTACTCACTAACCCATATCTGAGTTTATTATTATATACTATTTATATATATATATAGTATACAATGAAAATTATTTTATTTAGTCATATATTTTCTGTTTTACTATTGTTTCAGTCTTAATAGTAAATATAAAGAGAGAATTAAGTAGATTTTAAATGTTTTTCCAAAAAAAAAAAAAAAGAGATTGTGAAAAGGGAAGATGTATTTAGAGATATTGCTCCAGTCTTATAATTATGACTACCTTTACTTGTTAAATATCTACAGTGTTTCTACAGTTTAAAAATATCCGGTACATTTAAGAATTGGGCTCATTAAATGACCATCTATATTACTGACTGATAGTTTATGTTTTTGCTTTTTTTTTGTTTTGCTTTATTTTGTGTACTCACTTGAAATTCTCTAATACTTTTAGACATGTTGAATCAAACAAGTTTTTTTGTAATTTTTGCCTAGACTTTAAATCCTCTTACAAAAATAAATTCAAAGAACAAATAATAGTGAAGAAAAATTGCTACTAATGCATATTTTACTATCAGTCTTCATTTGAAAATGGTGGAAAAACTAGCTAAATACTGAATAGCTATGTTACTGCTGCTTTAATTAGCCAGCTATCTGTTCCTGTTTAGTATTGAAAAAAGGTAAATTGCCCTCCCAGGTATGTAAGTTAAACAAAATGGGAGATATTTTAGTTTATAAAGCCTGTATAAAACTAATTTCTGTTTCTCTCCATGTATTTTTATTCAGAATGCATCATTAATTTGAATGGGTAATTTGGTATAGGGATTAATGGTGGGATATGGTGAATAACTCTAAAATGTACCTAAATACAAAATAGCTTGTGGCTAAATGCCTTATATAAAGCATTAATCCATCTGATCAAATTAAGCCAATATATGTCTCAAGAAAATAAACACATGTAAATAAAGCTGAATGTTGAAATAACGTCTATGTTCTCTCTGGGACAAATGTATTCTAGATATGAAAACATCACTGTTTCTTTTTTTTTTTTTCCCTTTGCCTATTCCAAAAAGCTTTAAAAAAATGTTTTTCAATATTTAAAATGATTATCTTGAAATAAATGTCAGTCTTACGAAAAAATTGGTTAATTTTGCATTATTCTATACAGAAGGCCATGTCTAAATTCAAACACATTCTGTAATACATTCTACATGAATCTATATACAAACACATTTTGTAATACATTCTACCTGAATCTAAGAAGTTATTAGCCCTGTGCATAATTTGCTGTCCATTTCCCAGATAAAGAGTAAGCAGTTGACACACAGAACAATTGGAAGTAGAAAGGAATACTCGGTCTATGGGGAGAACATTCAGAAGAACTAGTTTTTTTTGTTTTTTATTTTTTTAATCTACCCCAGGTTACTGATACAAACTGAATGAAATCTCCCCTGACTTTTGAGGCCTCTTATTAATTGGCATTTAAACACTGGTCTCTCATTTTTGTCCAACTCTTTGGAACCCCATGGAAGCCCAGCAGGCTTCTTTGTCCATGGAATTCTCCAGGCAAGTTTAATGCAGTAGGTTGCCATTTCCTTCTCCAGGGGATCTTCTTGATGCAGGGATCAAACCTGGGTCTCCTGTACTGGAGGCAGATTTTTTTTTTTTTTTTTTACCACATGAGCCATCAGGGAAGACCCATGTATAGGGTACAATTTACAAACTCAAAAATATTTGAAGTATTTATTTTGCATCATTAATATCTTATACAAGATAACAAACACATTTTCCCCAAATTTGTAAATTTACAAGGTAGAAAATTTGAAAGAGGCATAACTTGAGAAAGTCAAATTTGGATGGTTTGACTGACACTTTGAAGGTGTTCCCACAGGGATCTCATGGAATAGAGACAAAGGATAAGTTAACTTCTTGAAAAATTCCTTCTTTTCTTAGTATTTGGAACAGAGTCTCCTGGCTATCTTCCTTTTCAGATCACTAAGAAAGATGCTTCCTCTATATAGCAACTACTTTTCTTCTGCTAAATCCTAAAAGTTTCAGGTTCCCCATACTTCTGTTCTTGGTCATTTTATGTTCTTGTTTTCCAGTTGAAAGGGAATTTCATCTTCTCCTGCAAAATTCATTCTATCTGTATTTATAACTTCTGAGGTTTCATCTCTGTTCTTGACTTTTCTCTTACCTCCAGTAAATGAGTTTATACAGAATGTAAGTAAAGCAGAGTAAAATGCCATAAGAATGTCCTGCAAAATCACCACTTCAAAATGGCCAATCCTACTCTCTTTCCCAAATCCATTCCTAGCTTTGCCTTTCCTATCTTAAAAGCATTATTTTTTAAGCTATTTCTTTGCTTAAGGAAAAATGCCAAATATGTAAAATCTAAAATGATTACAGTTAGTTACATATTTTCTGTGTCTAATGCTTCCCTCACATGTCTTCTTTTTCATCAGCCATTCTGTTCTCTTTAACAAACTCCTATTTCTCAAGAATCTCAACAGGATGTTTTTAGGCCCTCTCTGATTTTATTGATGCTTCTTTTCAATCCACTAATCATATTGCTACTAGAATTTTCACTCAAAAATATAGATTTAACTGTCACTTTTCTGCTTCAAATCTTTTAACTCTTCTTATTTATTCTTAAAGAAATTTAAAAGACTTCCCTTAACATTGCCTAAATTATTTTCAGTTTTCTCATCCAAATATACAGGCACATTGAATCAATGGCAGTTTCTTGTGTGTGCCATGAAATGTATACCTTTTACATTTTGAGTCCTTAGGCTTTTTTAATATGCCTCTTCAATTTTGGTAAACCTGGTGGATAAATCTGACAAACATTTCAAACTCACATTCCAGTTTCATGTCTCCTCTGCAACTCTGTTAATAGCTCACCATCAGCTTTTATGTTTATTCTCTATTATATTAAGTCTCTCAGTTTCACAACTGATACAACTATAAGCTTATGTAGCAGCCAAACTAACCATATGGTGAGTACCTGGAGGGCAGTAACCATTTTTTATTTGTATTTGTATTTGTAGGTCCTGTGTTTAACTGGCCCATTGCAGGCGCTTAATATATTTTTATTATTTAAAAAATTGAGCTTGGGACTGAGTTTGTGACCTTTCCAGTTGAAATGGAAAAAAAAAAAAAAGAAAATCGAGCATCTTTCCGGAAGAGTATAAAGAATGACTTTGTGGTCCTAGCCAACATTCTACCTATCAACAGTAAAGACTCTAATATCCTAAGGCTAACTGTCATAGAGCACTCACCTAACAGCTTCACAATTACTCAGACTGATATTTACCTTCATTACAAAGCACTTTAGGGGGTGCCTATAGTATGAAATATACACTGTAAAACCATATTCTCACCCTTTACTTGTGTGCAACTCAGTGATAGCTGGACTGTTAGGAAGAAAACATTTTGTGTGGTTCCTGACTAACCCTTATGAGTAGTTTTTGTGCTATTTCAAAGTAATTTAACTCTTGGGAGAGAGCAGAGCAACAGTTATCAGGCTAGGATCAGAATTAATAGGGTCTGTATTGATCAGACAGAACTCTTTACTGGAGCTCTGGCCAGTCAAATGTAACATTTCTTCTCTACTACCTTTGGTTGTCTTTAGGGACCATCATCAAAAGATGTATGAGTTTCAAAGTGTTAGCCTTCTTTTTCAGATCATTAAAAAGGGGAGAGTAGTGTGGCAGATGACTGAAAACAATGAGGACTATCAAGTCCAGAATTTGAAAAGTTTGAAAAATATTAGAAAAAGAAAAAAAGCTAAGTAGAAAATAAGGCATAGCTTACCATTTATTACTCATCTTAACAACTGTTTCCACTATTTTTATTTACTTCTAAATACAGAAACATAGGTACTATATGTTAAATCTCCTAGTTATAAATCTATAATATAATTATTGTAGCTTTTTAAAGGGTGGCTAATTTTTCCATTTTATCCTCATGTAACAGCAAGATTTATATATTCCATCCTATGATGCTGTTTATGTATATTTGTGGAAATAATTGTACTATATATTTTACTTCCTGGCTTATTTTTCAATTGAATGTTTATGTTTATGACTGATAATAAAATTTTAAGAGAAAGCAAAGTATTACTAGTTGACTTATCTTTTCTCTCATATGATTTTTTTGAATCAGGAATAGGGCTTTGAATAGGAATTCACTGTTGATACTTAGATTTAGATCAATAATATAAAGGTAAAAACAATAATTTTTATAGAGTCAAGAAGAAATAATGAGCAAAAATGAAAGACACAAAAGAATACAAACATATGCAGAATAAAGTAACCAGTGAGAGATTAAAAACTAAACTTTCACCCTTTCCTATGCTACTTGATAATAATAGTGATTTTCTTTGGTATGAATGTTAAAATTCCATCTCTGTCCTCAAACTCATTCATATTGTTCCTTTGATTGAATTTATATATGTGTTATATTGCCATCTAATTCATTTTAATATATTAATCTATAATTTCAAATGATTCAGCCAATACTATGTTTGCTGATTTAAAATATCTTTGTCATTAAAGCAAATGTATATGACACAAACTAATAAAAGTAAAAAAAGAAAAGCACCAAGTCCATTGTTTATCCATATAATTGTAAGGAAATGGCTTGCCAACTTACCTTTACTGCTATTCCAATAGCTTTCAGTGAATTCATCTTTCTGTAATTAATTTACTTACCAGCTTGACATCTTTGTATGCAATCCATACCTCAGATTCTCACTCTATCTTGCATAACAAATTAAATAATAACAATCTTCATAGGGTTTTATAATTTTCTATTTGCCTATCTGATGTTTACCTAACTCCTAAAGTAATTTTTCTTCTACAATGATAGTTTTATTGTCTAGTCCATAACAAAATGATCACATGGATCATAGCCTTGTGTAGCTCAATGAAACTATGAGCATGTTATTCAGGGCCACCTACAAAGGATGGGTCACGGTGAAGAGTTCTGACAAAATGTGGTCCACTGGAGAAGGGAAGGACAAACCACTTCAGCATTCTTGCTTTGAGAATCCCATGAACAGTATGAAAAGGAGACAAAATATAAAACTGAAAGATGAGCCCACCCCAGCCCTCAATCTGTAGGTATCCAATATGCTACTGGAGCAAAGTAGGAAAAGTTTCAGAAAGAATGAAGACACTGAACCAAAGCAGAAAAGACACCAGCTGTGGATATTTCTGGTAGCAAAAATAGAGTCCCATGCTATACAGAACAATATTTGCATAGGAACCTGAAATGTTAGGTCCATGAGTCAAGTGACTTGAAAGTAAAAGTCACTCCAGCTGAGACACAAGGGAAGCCCAATGTACTGTAGCAATAATCTCTCAGCCGTGTTTGACTCTCTACGACCCCATGGACTACAGAGTCCATGGAATTCTCCAGGCCAGAATACTGGAGTGGGTAGCCCTTCCCTTCTCCAGGGGAATCTTCCCAACCCAGGTAACAAACCCAGGTCTCCCTCATTGCAGGCAGATTCTTTACCAGCTGAGACACAAGGGAAACCCAAGGTGAATTGGATGTGGTCAAACAGGAGATGGCAAGACTGAACCTTGACATTTTAGGAATCAGTGAATTAAAATGGAAGGGAATGGTTGAATTTAATTCAGATGACCATTATGCCTACTATCATGGACGAGAATCTTTTAGAAGAAATGGAGTAACTTTTACAGTCAACAAAATAATCTGAAATGCAGTATTTGGGTGCAGTCTTAAAAACTGAAAAATGATCTTGATTTGTTGCCAAGGGAAAACATTCAAGATTACAGTAATCCAACTCTATGCCCCAACCACTAACATCAAAGAAGTTGAAGCTGACTGGTTCTATGAAGACCTACAAGACCTTCTAAAACAAACACCAAAAAAAAAAAAAAAAAAAAAAGAAAAGAAAAATCATTTTCATAACAGGAGATTGGAATGAAAAAATAGGAAGTCAAGAGATAATTGGTTTGCATTCCCACCAACAGTGTAAGAGGGTTCCCTTTTCTCCACACCCTCTCCAGCATTTATTATTTGTAGACTTTTGGATCGCAGCCATTCTGACTGGTGTGAAATGGTACCTCATAGTGGTTTTGATTTGCATTTCTCTGATAATGAGTGATGTTGACAACAAAAGAGAAACTGATGTATAGAGCAGTCTTATGGACTCTGTGGGAGAGGGAGAGGGTGGGAAGATTTGGGAGAATGACATTGAAACATGTAAAATATCATGTAAGGAACGAGATGCCAGTCCAGGTTTGATACACGATACTGGATGCTTGGGGCTAGTGCACTGGGATGACCCAGAGGGATGGTATGGGGAGGGAGGAGGGTTCAGGATGGGGAACACATGTATACCTGTGGTGGATTCATTTTGATATTTGGCAAAACTAATACAATTATGTAAAGTTTAAAAATAAAATAAAATTAAAAAAAAGATAATTGGAGGAATAGGCAATTTTGCCTTGGAATACAAAATGAAATGGGACAGAAGCTAACAGAGTTTTGTGAAGAGAACACACTAGCAATAGCAAACAGCATCTTCCAAGAACACAAGGGATGATGGTACACATGAACATCACCAAGTGGTCAAACCCAAAATCCGATTGATTATATTCTTTCCAGCTGAAAATAGAGCTCTATAAAGTCATCAAAAACAGTATCTGGAGCTGACTGTGACTCAGATCATGAGCTTCTTATTGCAAAATTCAGATTTAAATTGAAGAAAGAAGGGAAAACAAAAAGGCCATTCAGGAATGGCCTAAATCATATCCCTTTTAATTATACAGTGGAACTGACAAATAATTTCAAGGGATTTCACCTGATAGAATTATGGACTGCGGTTCATAACATTGTACAAGATACAGTGACCAAAACCATCCCCAAGAAAAAGAAATGCAAGATGGAAAAATGGTTGTCTGAGGAGGCCTTATAAATAGCTGAGAAAAGAAGAGAAGCAAAAGGCAAAGTAGAAAAGGAAACATACCGAACTGAATGTAGAGTTCCAAAGAACAGCAAGGAGAGATAAGAAAAGCTTCTTAAGTGAACAATACAAAAAGGAAAACAATACAATGGGAAAGACTATACATCTCTTCAAGACAATTAGAGATACCAAAAAGCAGAGACATTACTTTGCCAACAGAGGTCCATCTAGTCAAAGCCTTGGTTTTTCCAGTAGTCATGTACGGATTTGAGAGTTGGACTATAAAGAAAGCTGAGTGCCAAAGAATTGATGCTTTTGAACTGTGGTGTTGAATAAGACTCTTAAGAGTCTCCTGGACTACAAGGAGATCCAACCAGTGAGTCTTAAAGGAAGTCAGTTCTGAATATTAATTGGAAGGACTGATACTGAAGCTAAAACTCCAATACTTTGGTCACCTGATGCGAAGACCTGACTCCTTGGAAAAAGACCCTAATGCTGGGATAGGTTGAATGCAGGAGGAGAAGGCGACGACAGAGAATGAGACGGTTGGATGGCATCACTGACTCGATGAACATGAATTTGCATAAGCTCCGGGAGTTGCTGTTGGACAGAGAAGCCTGATCTGCTGCTGTCCACGGGGTCACAAAGAGTTGGACACGACTAAGCAACTGACCTGAACCGAAGAAAACATTTTATACAAGGATGGGCACAAAAAAGAACAGAACCTAATACAAGCAAAAGAGATTAAGAATAGGTAGCAAGAATCCAGAGAAGAACTCTATAAGAAAGGTCTTTATGATCCGGAAAACCACAATGGTGTGATCACTCACCTAGAGTCAGACATCCTGGAGTGTGAATCAAGTGGTCCTTAGGAAGCATTATTATGAACCAGTCTAATGGAGGTGATGAAATTCCAGCAGAGCTATTTAAAATCCTAAAAGGTGACTAAATTTAGTAAATGAGTGCACTAACTGATAAATAAATGTAAATATTAATATTATTATCTCAGATGATATGATACACAAAATGCTTAGTCAAACATGGCATTTTGTCCTTCACAGTGCTCCCTCCACAATCATTTCTGCATGGGTTTTCTTTTACATTTCCACATGTTCTTTCTATCAATCTTCCTGGAAAACTATTACTATTTTCTGGAGATAGAATTTATCAAATGATAGATTTTCTAATTATATGTTTCATTAATAGAAACTGTTGATACATAAAATGTACAATATCTATGAAGGAACATATCCTTTCTTATGAAGAAAAAAACAAGTTTCATAGCATTGAGTATACACTATCTCCATTTGCACTTTTCTTCTCTTATAGAGCTACATTTTTTTCTCCCCCCAGCCCCCACACAAGAGCTATAAAGTCATACAAGGATATGTCTTGATTTGTAGCTTACTGAAGAATTTATGCTTTTGAACTGTGGTGTTGGAGAAGACTCTTGAGAGTCCCTTGGACTGCAAGGAGATCCAACCAGTCCATTCTAAAGGAGATCAATTCTGGGTGTTCATTGGAAGGACTGATACTGGAGCTGAAACTCCAATACTTTGGCCATGTCATGTGAAGAGTTGACTCATTGGAAAAGACCCTAATGCTGTGAGGGATTGGAGGCAGGAGGAGAAGGGGATGACAGAGGATGAGATGGCTGGATGGCATCACCAACTCGATGGACATGAGTTTGAGTGAACTCCGGGAGTTGGTGATGGACAGGGAGGCCTGGCATGCTGCAATTCATGGGGTCACAAAGAGTCAAACATGACTGAGCGACTAAACTGAACTGAACTGAAGTTGACATAGTTATTGATAGCATGTTAAAAATGTCCATATAATTAATAAAACAAAACTAATAAAGCATACTGCTTTTGCTAAATAGTATTATAAGAATATCTATATGGTTACTTCTCCTGGGATTTAGTTTGCATTGTGAGAATAACACAATCATCTTTATTTTCATGCATATAAGGGCAAAACAATTTGTACCCACTTTCATTTTTCAGTAAGTCAATTTTTTTCCATTCACATAATATAGTCAAGTTTCGTTGAAGATAATTTTTCAGATAATCTCTCTAGTAAATCAATAATTAAACATTATAAATACTTACCATCATATATATCCACATTTACAAGTAAATAGTCCTTTCTATGGCTCAAAACCTGAGAAGGCAATGGCACCCCACTCCAGTACTTTTCCCTGGAAAATCCCATGGATGGAGGAGCCTGGTAGGCTGCAGTCCATGAGGTTGCTAAGAGTCGGACCCGACTGAGCGACTTTGCTTTCACTTTTCACTTTGATGCATTGGAGAAGGAAATGGCAACAGGATGAGAAGGTTGGATGGCATCACGGACACAGTTAGATGGCATCACTAGACATGAACCTGAGCAAACTCAGGGAGATAGTGAAGAACAGGGAAGCCTGGTGTGCTGCAGTTCACAGGCTTGCAAAGAATTGGACATGACTTAGTGACTGACAAGAGCTGCTTGGATGCTAATGCTGTACATAGCGTATGGGAATGAAGGTAAAACTAGTTTGGAGAACAGTAACTTTAAGGGTTGCACTTTAGTTTGGCTTCCTTGAGAAGCAGATATTGAGGAGATGATTCAGATTCAATGGGTTTATTTTGATGGAGAAGAGAAAGTGAAACAGGAAACCAAATACAACCAACCAGGATACGTTACCTGGTAAATTACCACTAAATTGCTAGATCCAATTTCCAATGAAAAACTAGGATTTGATCCAACTGGCACATGTTGGTATCCCTTAGGTGTAAAACATGCTCCTTGGTGTTATCTTCATTATTAGAAAATGATGTTTATAAACAGTTAGACTATATATAGAAGAGGACTTCTCCCAAAGGATATTAATCTCCTTCCACTTTTGGCCTATATGTAAGTGGCAAAATCAGCTCCAACCACCAGAGAAAGGTCTGTTGTGGAGATTAGAACTGGAGCCAAGGTGTATTGAAGAGGACAAGATGAGAAGTTGCGTGTGAGGCAAGATGGTATTTGTCACACAAAGGACTGAAGGAAGAGAAGGTTGTAGGTTGAAATTCATGAGAGGGGATTTTTCCAGATAGAAACAAAGAGTGAAATTTCCAGAAACATAAAGCTGAAATATTGCCTATTTGGAATTCAGGGGGAATATTGACTAAAAAGTATTTAGTAGATTTACAACTAAATATGCTATTTCTGACTTTGTATGAAAATATGCATTGTAAAAGAAGAAGTATAATTCATATATTACCTAGTGTTTTCTAATTTTGCCTTTTAGTCATGGTGTATTTAATGTACATTTTATCAAGATCGCATGTACATTTAGACATATGAGAGGACTGTTATTTCTTTATAACATTAAATGCGTGTGAATTGCTTTAGTCAATTACATATCAACAAACATGATGTAGATGGCTAGTAAAGTATTCACCTGCCAATGCAGGAGCCACAGGTGACACAGTTTCTATCCCTGGGTTGGGAAGATCCCCTGGAGAAGGAAATGGAAACACACTCCAGTATTTTTGCTAGGATAATCCCATGGACAGATAGCCTGGTTAGCCACAGTTTAAAAGATCACAGAATTGGACACAACTGAGTGACTGAGCACACAGGCAAAGTGCACAGAAGCTTGGAACGACCAATGATCTTCTGCCTGATGCTACTGCCAATTTCTTTGTAGATGATTTGTGTTCTGTAATGTACACTTTGTTGAGTTCAGCTCAGTTCAGTCCTGTCTGACTCTTTGCAACCCTATGAACAGCCGCATGCCAGGAATCCCTGTCCATCACCAACTCCCAGAGGTTACTCAAACTCATGTCCAATGAGTCACTGATGCCATCCAACCATCTCATCCTCTGTTGATCCCTTCTCTTCCTACCTTCAATCTTTCCCAGCATCAGAGGCTTTTCTAATGAGTTGCCTCTTCCCATCAGGTGGCCAAAGTATTGAAGCTTCAGCTTCAGCATCAGTCCTTCCAATGAATATTCAGAACTAATTTCCTTTAGGATTGTCTGGTTTAATCTCCTTACAGTCCTAGGGACTCTCAAGAGTCTTCTTCAACACCAACGTTTGAAAGCATCAATTCTTGGTGCTCAGCTTTCTTTATGGTCCAACTCTCACATCCAAATACATGACTATTAGGAAAACCATAGCTTTGACTAGACAGACCTTTGTTGGCAAAGTATTGTCTCTGATTTTTAATATGCTGTCTAGGTTGGTCAGAGCTTTTCTTCCAAGGAGCAAGCATCTTTTAATTTCATGGCTTCTGTCACCATCTGCCATAATTGTGTAACCTCAAATAGAAAAAAAAAAAGTCTCACTGTTTCCATTGTTTCCCTATCTATCTGCCATGAAGTAATGGGACGAGATGTCATGATCTTCGTTTTTTGAATGCTGAGTTTTTTTAAATTAATTTACTTTTTATTGATGGATAATTGCTTTACAGAATTTTGTTGTTTTCTGCCAAATCTCAAAATGAATCAGCAGAAGGTTGATATATATATATATATATATATATATATATATATATCCCCTCCCTTTTGAACCTCCCTCCCATTTCCCTCCCAATTACACCCCTCTAGGTTGATAGAGAGCCCTTGTTTGAGTTTCCTGAGCCATACAGCAAATTTCCGTTGGCTATCTATTTTACATATGGTAATGTGTTTACATGTTATTCTTTCCATTTATCTCACCCTCTTCTCCCCTCTCCCACTGTTCATAAGTCTATTATGTATTTCTGTTTCTCCATTGCTGCACTATAAATACATTTTTCAGTATCATTTTTCTAGATTCCATATATATGTGTTAGAATATAGCATTTACCTTTCTGTTTCTAACTTACTTCACTCAGTATAATAAGTTCTAGATTCATCCACCTCACTAGAACTGACTCAAATGCATTCCTTTTTATGGTTGAGTAATAATCCATTGCATGTATGTAAAACAACTTCTTTATCCATCTAGGTTGCTTTTGTGTTCTAGCTGTTGTGCTGCTGCTGCTGCTGCTAAGTCACATCAGTCATGTCCAACTCTATGAGACCCCACAGATGGCAGCCCACCAGGCTCCTCTGTGGGGTCGTAGAGGAGCGCAGGGATTCTACAGGCAAGAATACTGGAGTGGGTTGCCATTTCCTTATACAATACATGCATGCTAAGTCGCTTCAGTTTTGTCCGACTCTGTGCAACCCCATGGACAGCAGCTCACCAGGCTCCCCTGTCCACAGGCTTCTCCAGGCAATACTGTAGTGGGTTGTCTAGCTATTGTAAATAGTGCTAAAAGGAACAATGGGATACATGTGTCTTTTTCAATTTTGGTTTCCTCAGTGTATATGCCTAGAAGTGGGATTGGTGGGACATATGGTGGTTTTGTTCCTAATTTTTTAAGGAATCGCCATGCCATCTTCCATAACTGTATCCTGAAAGAGTGTTCCCTTTTCTCCACACTCTCTTAAGCATTTATTGTGTGTAGACTTTTGATGATGGCCATTCTGACTTGTGTGAGGTTATATCTCATTGTAGTTTTGATTTGCACTTCTCTAGTAATGAGTGATGCTGAACATCTTTTCAAGTGTTTGTTAGTCATCTGTATGTCTTATTTGGAGAAATGTCTGTTTAGGTCTTTTTCCCATTTTTTGATTGAGTTGTTTGTTTTTCTGGTACTGAGTTGTATGAGCTGCTAGTGTATTTTGGAAAGAAATCCTTTGTCAGTTGTTTCATTTGCTATTATTTTCTTCCATTCTGAGGGTTGTCTTTTCACCTTTCTTATAGTTTCCTTTACTGTGCAAAAGCTCTTAAGTTTAATCAGGTCCCACTTGTTTACTTTTGTTTTATTTCCATTAACCTAGGAGGTGGGTCATAGAGGATCTTGCTGTGATTTATGTCATCGAGTGTTCTGTCTATGTTTTCCTCTAAGAGTTTTATAGTGTCTGGTCTTACATTTCGGTCTTAAATCCATTTTGATTTTATCCTTGTGTATGGTGTTAGGAAGTGTTCTAATTCCGGTCTTTTCCATGTAGCTGTCCGATCTTCCTAGCACCATTTATTGATGAGTCTGTCTTTGCCATTGTATATTTTTGCCTCCTTTGTCAAAAATAAGGTACCCATAGGTGCATGGGTTTATTTCTGGGCTTTTTATCTCGCCCCATTGGACTATATGTCTGTTTTTGTGCTAGTACCATACTGTCTTGGTGGCTAGGAGGGTAAAGCGTCTTCCTGCAATACAGGTGACCCAGGTTCGACCCTTGGATCGGGAAGATCCCCTGAAGAATGAAATGGCAACCCACTCCACTATTTTTGGCTGGAGAACTCCATGGACAGAGGAGCCTGGTAGGCTGCAGTCCACGTGGTCACAAAGAGTAGGACATCACTGAGCGACTTCACTTTCTTTCTTTCTTTCTTATACTGTCTTGATGACTGTAGCTTTGTAGTATAATCTGAAGTCAGAAAGATTGATTCCTCCAGTTTCATTCACCTTTCTCGACTGCATTGGCTATTTGGGGTCTTTGTGTTTTTGTATGAGTTGTGAAATTTTTTGTTCTAGTTTTGTGAAAAATGTCATCAGTAATTTGATAGGGATCACGCTGAATTTATAGATCATGTTTCATAGTATAGTCATTTTCAAAATACTGATTCTTCCTATCCAGGAACATGGAATATCTCTCCATCTGTTTATGTCATTTTTTATTTCTTTCATTAGTGTCTTACAATTTTCTGTGTACAATTCTTTTGTCTCCTTAGGTAAGTTTATTCCTAGATATTTAATTATTTTTGTTGCAGTGGTGAATGGGATTGATTCCCTAATTTCTCTTTCTGATTTTTCATTGTTAATATATAAAAATGCAAGTGATTTCTATGCATTGATTTTGTATCCTGCAACTTTGATAAATTTACTGATTAACTCTAGTACTTTTGTGATACTATCTTTAGGGTTTTCTATGTACAGTATCTTGCCATCTGCAAACAGTGAGAGCTTTGCTTCTTCTTTTCCAATATGGATTCCTTTTATTTCTTTTCTTCTCTGATTACTGTAGCTAGGACTTCCAAAACTATGCTGAATAATAGTGGCAAAAGTGGACAGCCTTGTCTTATTCCTGATCTTAGGGAGAATGCCTTCTGTTTTCACCACTGAGAATAATGTTTGCTGTAGGCTTATCATGTGGCCTTTACTATGTTGAGGTAGGTTTCTTCTATGCCCATTTTATGAAGAGTTTTAATCATAAATAAGTGCTGAGTTTTGTCAAGGGCTGTTTTTTGCATCTATTGAGATTATCATATGGTTTTTATCTTTCAATTTGTTAATAAGGTATATCACATTGATTTATTTCTGTATATTAAAGAGTCCTTGCATCCCTGGAATAAACCCAATTTGGTCACAGTGTATGAGCTTTTTGATGTGTTGCTGAATTCTGTGTGCTAAATTTTTTTTGAGGATTTTTGCATCTATGTTCATCAATGATATTGGCCTGTGGTTTTCTTTTTTGTGTATTATTTTTGTCTGGTTTTGTTATCGGGGAAATGGTGGCCTCATAGAATGAGTTTTCTGGAAGTGTTCTTTCCTCTGCAATTTTTTGAAAGAGTTTTGGAAGGATAGACATTAGCTCTTCAGTAAATGTTTAATAGAATTCTACTGTGAAGCCATCTACTCCTGGGCTTTTGTTTTCTGGGAGATTTTTGATCACAGCTTCAATTTCAGTGCTTATAATTGGGTTGTTCATAATTTCTATTTCTTCCTGGTTCAGTCTTGGAAGATTGAACTTATCTAAGAATCTGTCCATTTCTTCCAGACTATCTATTTTATTGCCATAACTTGTTCATAATAGTCTCTTATAATCTTTTGTACTTCTGCATTGTCTATTGTAGCCTCTCCTTTTTCATTTCTAATTTTGTTGATCTGATTCTTCTCTCTTTTTTTCTTGATGAGTCTGGCTAAAGGTTTGTCAATTTTGTTTATCTTCTCACAGAACCAGCTTTTAGTTTTATTAGTCTTTTCTATCATTTCTTTCTTTTTTTTTGTTTTTTCATGTATTTCTTCTTGGATCATTATGATTTCTTACCTTTTAGTAATTTTTTTTTTTGGTCATTGTTCTTCTTTTTCCAGTTGTTTTAGGTGTAAAGTTAGTTTGCCTATTTGATGTTTTTCTTGTTTCTTGAGGTAAGATTGTATTGCTATAAACTTCCCTCTTAGAACTGATTTTGCTGCATTTCATAGGTTTTGAGTTGTTGTGTTTTCATTGTCATTTGTTTCTAGAAATTTTTTTATTTCCCTTTTAATTTCTTCAGTAACCTGTCAGTTATTTAGAAATGTGTTGTTTAATCACCATGTGCTTGTGTTTCTTACAGTTGTTTTCGTTTTTTTTTTTTTTTTTTGTAATTGATACCTAGTCTCATAGCACTGTGGTCAGAGAAGATGCTTGATATGATTTCAGTTTTCCTAAATTTACTGAGGTTTGATTTGTGGCCCAAGACATGGTCTATCCTTGAGAATGTTGCATGTACACTTGAGAAGAATGTGTATTTTCTTGCTTTTGGATGGGATGTCCTATTTATATCAATGAGATCCATCTCATCTAATATATCATTGAAGACTTGTTTTTCCTTATTAATTTTCTGTTTTGGTGACCTGTCCGTTGGGGTGAGTGGGGTGTTAAAGTTTCCTAATATTATTGTGTTACTGTCCATTTCTCCTTTTATGTCTGTTAATGTTTGTCTTGTGTATTGAGGTGCTCCTATGTTGGGTGCATAGATATTTACCATTGTTACATCTTCCTCTTGGACTGATCCCTTGATCATTATGCAGTGTCCTTCCTTATCTCTTGTAAGCTTCTTTATTTTAAGGTCTATTTGTATGCTATAAGGATTGCTACTCCAGCTTTCTTTTGCTTCCCATTTGCATGGAATATATTCTTCTATCCTCTCACTTTAGTCTATGTGTCTTTAGGTCTGAATTGGGTTTCTTGCAGACAGCATATATATGGTCCTTGTTTTCATACGCACTCAGCCAGTCTTTGTCTTTTGGTTGGAACATTTAATCCATTTACATTTAAAGTGATTATTGATATATATGTTCCTATTACCATTTTCTTAATCGTTTGGAGTTGATTTTGTAGATCTTTTTTCTTCTATTTTGTGACTATATAAGTCCCATTAACATTTGTTGCAAAGCTGATTTGGTGATACTGAATTCTCTTAGCTTTTGCTTGTCTGAAAAGCTTTTGATGTCTCCATCAGTTTTGAATGAGATCCTTGATGGGTACAGTACTCTTGGTTGTACATTTTTCCCTTTCAGTACTTTAAATATATCCTGCCATTCCCTTCTGGCCTGTAGAGTTTCTGCTGAAAGGTCAGCTGTTAAGCATATTGTGTTTCCTTTGTAGTTACTTGTAGCTTTTCCCTTGCTGCTTTCAATATTCTTTCTTTGTACTTAGTCTTTGTTAGTTTGATTAGTATGTGTCTTGGCATGTTTTTTCTTGTGTTTATCCTGTATGGTACTCTTTGTGACTCTCGAACTTGATTGACTATTTCCTTTTCCTTGTTGAGGAAATTTTCAACTATAATCTCTTCAAAATTTTTCTCATACACTTTCTTTTTCTCTTCTTCTTCTGAGTCCCCTATAATTTGAATGTTGGTCCCTTTGATATTGCTCCAGAGGATTCTGAGACTATCCTCAATTCTTTTCATTCTTTTTACTTTATTCTGCTCTTCAGAAGTCATTTCCACCATTTTATCTTCAAGATCACTGATTCGTTCTTCTGCTTCAGCTATTCTGCTATTGATTCCTTCTAGAGTATTTTTAATTTCAGTAATTGTGTTGTTTGTCTCTGTATGTTTATTCTTTAATTCTTATAGGTCTTTCTTAATTGATTCTTGCATTTTCTCCATTTTGTTTTCAAGGTTTTTGATCATTTTTACTATCATTATTCTGAATTCTTTTTCAGATAGTTTGCCTATTTCCTCCCCATTTATTTAGACTTATGTGTTTCTAGTCCTTTCCTTCATTTGTGTAGTATGTCTCTGCCTTTTCATTATCTTTTTTTTTTAACTTATTGTGTCTGAGGTCTCCTTTTCCAAGGCTTCAGGGTTGAATTCTTTCTTCCTTTTGGTTTCTCTCCTCCTAAGGTTTGCCCAGTGGTTTGTGTAAGCTTTATATGGGGTGAGATTTGTGCTGAATTTTTTTGTTTGTTTGTTTTTCCTCAGATGAAAAAGGCTGAGTGAGGTGGTAATCCTGTATACTGGTGATTGGGTTTGTATTTTTGTATTTTTGTCGTTGTTGTTGTTTAGATGAGGCAATCTGCACAGGGTGCTACTGGTGGTTGGGTGATGCTGGGTCTGGTACTCAAGTGGTTTCCTTTGTGTGAGCTCTCACTATTTGAACTCCCTAGGGTTAATTCTCTGGTAGTCTAGGATCTTGGAATCAGGGATCCCACTCCAAAGGCTCAGGGCTTGATCTCTGTTCAAGAATAAAGATTCCATGGGTGGTTTGTTATGACCCTGAAATTAAAACAAATACCCAAAAACCTGAAACCAAAGATGAACCCCATACAAGTAGCAGTTACAAAATCAGGCAAATAATAATTGAAATAAGGAAATATACACATATACATATACACCCATAAGCAACGTCAAAACAATCCAACAAAAATAAAGTACCCAGATTGACCCAGTGAAAAAAGGAAATAAAAATTATATTTACCAGTTAAAAACTAGCTAAAATACAAAGTGGAAAACAAAAGTAAAGCAAGGTGCCAGGTGTGGAATAAAGCAAGGAAAACAGAACTAACATATATGTTGAGAGGAAAGAAAAGAAAGGAAAAAAAAGAAAGGATATGCAAAGTTAAATAGAGGTAGATGAAGAAGATTTCTATACATTAAAGATTACCTTCAAGGGGAAAAGAACAGTAGGAAAAGCAAACAAAGGAATAAATGTAGACAAAATATAATAGGCTTAAAAATTAAATATTGAAATTATAGAAAAGAGCACCTAAAAAGAAAGAAAGAAAAGGAATAAGAAAGAAAAAAAAACAAGCAACAAAAAAAGGAAAACTCCACAGAACTGCAAAAGCCTGATCTAGAGGCAGAGGTTTATAACAGCAGTAAAAATTGTGACTGAATATACACATATGCATATACATCCATAATAAAAAACAAGACAGTCCAACAGTAAAAAAAGTATAATAGATTGACCCAGCAAACAAAGGAAACCAAAGCATGTATCTACCAGTTAGGAACAAAACTAACTAAAGCACAAAGTGGAAAACAAAACTAAAGCAAGGTACAAATTGGGAATAAAGCAATGAAAATAAAACTCACAAATATGTTGAGAGAAAAGGAAAGAAAGAAGAGAAACAAAGAATAGATATGCAATGTTAAATAGAGGTAGATAAAGAATATTTATAAACACTAAATATTAACTGCAAAGGGAAAAGAACAGTAGGAAAAGCAAACAAAGAAATAAATATAGAAAAAAATTACAAGTTTAAAGATTAAAATTAAAAAAAGAGAGGAAAAAAAAAAGAAAGGAAAATTCCACAGAACTGCATAAGGCCAACGTAAAGAAAGATGTTTATAACAACAGTAAAAAGCGTGACTGAGTAAAATAAAAAAGCTCAGAAGCTTAATTAGATTTCATAGTGCCAAGAAAATTGACAACTACAACAGTGAAGCCCCCATGGCTGGGGTCCTACTCTGTAGATTGGTGCCTCAGGAACTTAAAAGGGCATCCCAGGTGGAGTCCTACTTTGTTGCTCAGGGCACCTACTCTGTTGCTCAGGCATCAGGCATTTGATGGGCCAGCCTCTCTATTGTTTAGCTACCCATCTTGACAGGTGGGGAGAGGGAGGCTGTAGTGATGGTTCCACCCCCTATGCACGACTCAGCAGTATCCCTTGCTTCCATGGCTGCCTGGCTTTCCTTCACAGGCATTTCCCCCCACAATCTCCTACCTCACATCCCCTCAATCTGTCTGTCTATGATGAACAACAACCCTCGCCCTGGGATTGCTCCACAATCCTTAAACTCCAGCTCCCAGCTGCTGCACCTTCCTGGAGACCTGTGTTCCTTTCTGGAGTATGTATGGCTGCAGCAAGAACTGTCTGATTCTCACTCCATCTAGGCTGGCACAGATTAGCTGTTTCACTCTCAGCCTTAAATGTTTTTCATCTGACCCAGACAATCGCCCTGATGTGGGTATCAAACCCCTGTTTCAGTTCCCCCACCCACGGAGGGAAGGTGCAGTCCTACTAACACTTCTGTGTTTTCCCCTAGTTCCTTCATCCTACTGAATTTTGTGTGGTTCTCTATATTCTTTTCCCCTGGTCAGGTTCTCCTGTCTGGTCTCAGCAAATGTTCTGAAGGAACTTCGGTGTCTGAAGGTGTATTCCTGATGTATTCGTGGAGAGAGATGAACTCCACTGCCATCTACTCCTATGCCATCTTGTTCTTTCTGAATGTTGAGTTTTAAGTCAATTCTTTCACTCTCTTCTTTCACTTTCATCAAGAGGCTCTTCAGTTCCTCTTCATTTTCTGCTATAACAGTGGTGCCATCTGCATATCTAAGGCTTTTTATTGATACTTCTCCAGCAATCTGGATTCCAGCTTGTGCCTCATACAGCCTGGCATTTCTCATGATGTACTCTGCATGGCAGTTAAATAAGCAGGGTGACAATATACAGGATTGATGTACTCCAGTCCTAATTTGGAACCAGACTGTTGTGCCATGTCCAGTTCTAACTCTTGCTTCTTGACCTGCATACAGATTTCTCAGGAAGCAGGTCAGGTGGTCTAGTATTCCCATCTCTTTAAGAATTTTCTACAGTTAGTTGTGATCCACACAGGCAAAGGCTTTGGTGTAGTCAATGAAGCAGAAGTTTTTCTGGAAAACTCTTGATTTTTCTATGATCCATCAGATGTTGACCATTTGATCTCTTGCTTCTCTGCCTTTTCTAAATCCAGCTTGAACATCTGGAAGTTCTCAGTTCATGTACTGTTGAAGCCCAGCTTGGAGAATTACATTGTATTACTTAGTATTACTTTGCTAGGGTGTGAGATGAGTGCTATTGTGTGGTAGTTTGAGCATTCTTTGGCAATGCCTTTCATTGGGATTGAAATGAAAACTGACCTTTTCCAGTCCTGTGGCCACTGCTGAGTTTTCCAAATTTGCTGACATATTGAGTGCAGCACTTTCACAGCATCATCTTTTAGGATTTGAACTGGCTCATTTGGAATTCCATCAACTCCTTTAGCTTTGTTCATAGTGATGCTTTCTAAGGCCCACTTGACCTCCCATTCAGGATGTCTGGTGCTAGGTGAGTGATTATACCATTGTGGTTGTCTGGGTCATTAAGATATATTTTGTATGGTACTTCTTTGTATTCTTGCCACCTCTTCTTAATGTTTTTTGCTTCTTTTATGTCCATACCATATCTGTCTTTTATTGTGCCCATCTTTGCATTAAATATTCCCTTGGTATCTCTAATTTTCTTGAAGAGATCTCCAGTCTTTCTTATTCTATTGTTCTCCTCTATTTCTTTTTTTTACCCATGGTATCCCCATGTTTCTTTGTATTGATCACTTAGAAAGGTTTTCTTCCTTAGTGTACATTCTATTGGCTACTGCTATTAGCACAAATCCTAGCACTGAAGATTTCAAATTCCTCTTTGTCTCAGTGGTAAATACACATGAATTTTTTGCTGGCTTTCTACTTCACAACTCATGGTAAACTATAGATCTTCCTCTTCAAATCATGGTGCCTAACTGGGCTTTTTTAATGTGTCCCCACCTTAATTTAACATTCTGAAGATTGTGAATGATGCTACTTTCATGCATTTTTTCCCTTTGTACATTCTAATTATATTATTATAATATTATATAATATATAATATAATATATGTAATATGACTATATATAAATAATATAATGTATATTATATAAATATAATATATATTATATAATAAAACATATATTATATAATGATTATATTATTATTTTTGATATTATTATTAACATCTTATTGATATTATTGTCATTGCAATGTAGGTTTTAATCTGTGATAAATCTTCACTGTTTTTGCATTTCCTTCTTCAGAATACTGTGTTTACTTTGCTTCACTGAAACTGCCTTATTTGTGTATTTAGTATAACCAAAAACTTTATAATGTTAAATTTAATGACCTTATAAAAATATTTTTTATTCTCTTTGTTCAAATTTAAACTATGATTTCTTCATATTCTTTATGAATTTAAGTAACTAGATTTCTTTTTTTTTGTTTGTTTTTTGTTTTTCTCTCTCTGCTTCAGTATCTTGCTTCTTTGTACTTATTTACCTTGGATATGGGGATCACCTTTAAACTTAAGACTTTATTTTCATATTTACATTTTTGAGTAAATTTGCCTTCCTGGGTATCTAGCGTTGGAAGAAGCTAATTGGTACCCACGTATTACATTGAAATTTCTAAACTTGATTTCAGATAACTTCCTTTGCCAATGATTTTCCTCAGATTTGTATTTTTATTTCACTGGTCTACAAGCAGAATATTTTTATTTTGTATTTTAGTTACTAAAATTCAGCAAATATAAACATAATTAATTTATAGTCCCTGCCTTTTCTCCTCAAAAAGAGAGTGGCATAGTGAATGCCATTACAGTCCCCTCACTCCTTCATTCAGTTAACTAAAATGATTAGCTTATTTTAACTGTATATAAACATATTCAGTGGTTTGGACAAAATTTGATGATAAATAAACATATTTCTGGTGTCAGAGTTTATGATACATTAAGGAATATGTCAACATAAAAACAATGATGGTAACAGAATATAATTGTATACTGAAGAGAATTTTATATGCGATATAATAAGAATTTGGATCTCTAAAGACTTGAACTGGTGCTCTTTTTGGCTTTCTCACAATTACTAAATACAGCCAACTCTTCTTTTGAGAATTATTTTAGATTATTTTTATTTATTTATTTATTTATTTTTGTTGTTGTCCTCACAACCACCACTTTGCTTTAGGATATCACTTGTGGCACAGAATTAGGTTATTTTCTTCAATGAAAAATGATAATATAATTGGCTTCATAATCTTGTTATAAAATATTACATTGATTAGGGCCTATATTCCCAGCAACTAGCATATGTTCCAGAAGAGAACATATTTTGTAAAGCAAAGTGAGGATAAAAGATAACACCTTGTTTTACCATTCTCAGAAGACACATAAAAAAGAAAACATTTAGAAATTTAAATATTGCTTTTTTCCTCACAATATACAAAGCTTTTATATATTTCTCATCTGGGGACATATAAGGGAATAGTCTTCATTTTCAAAGATGAGTCTACCTTCTAATAAATTTCAATAAATTTTTACAGTGTACCTTTAAAAACTACCAGAAAAACAAATGTGATACTGACTCTTTCCTCACTTGTAAATAAACTTGCATATAATCATTCTGGAATTCAAGATCTATCTTAGAGCACTGCCTCTTCTCTGAGTTTCTTGTTCACTTGAATATATTATATACTTAAGTCAAGCCGGATTAATCTTACCTCAGTCATGTTTCTTGTTTTGCTCTTAGTTCTCTACATGCTTGACATTACAATCAGAAAAAATGACAGTTTGCATTGACAATGATGTGTGCCAAAGTATGCCAACATATAAGTGCCTGCTATAACTAGTAACTTACTTTGAGGTATATGATCTCTATATTATTAGAATCTAGAATTTTATCTAGAATCTTATAATTTTTCTCTAAAAATTTCATGATTTCTTAAATTTTTTACTTATGCAACTATAATGTAAACTCCAAGCCAAGTGTTTTATCTACTGATTTGCATCCTTCAAAGAATTTTACAAATGACTGGGCCTTGGAAGGGGTGTGGAGGAAAAAGAACTCTCTTAAAATGATACAAATACCATGGAGAAGAGCACGGAAATCCCTTAAAAATCTAGGAATAAAATTATCATATGACCCAGCAATCCTTCTACTGGACATATACCCCGAGGAAGCCAGAATTGAAAAAGACACATGTACCACGATATTCATTGCAGCATTATTTACAATAACTGGGACATGGAAGCAACCTAGATGTCCATCGGCAGATGAATGGATAAGGAAGTTGTATTATGCATACACAATGGAGTATTATCCAGCTATAAAAAGGAATGCCTTTGAGTTAGTTCTAATGAGGTGGATAAACCTAGAGCCTATTATACAGAGTGAAGTAAGTCAGAAAGAGAAAGACAAATACCGTACATTAACGCATATGTATGGAATCTAGAAGATGGTGCCGACTTTCCTATATACACGATAGCAAAGGAGACACAGACGTAAAGAACAGACTTGGACTCAGTGGGAGAGGAGAGAGTAGGATGATTTGAGAGAATAGCATTGAAACATATACCTTACCAAATGTAAAATAGATAGCCAGTGGGAGGTTGACGTATGAAGCAGGGCACCCAGAGCCTTTGCTCTGTGACAACCTGGAGGGATAAGGTGGGGACGGATGCAGGAGCTGGGGCTCAGGATGGAGAGCAAACATGTGTCCCTGTGGCCAATTCATACTGATGCATGGCAACAAGCATCACAATACTGTAAAGTGATTACCCTCCAATTAAAATAAATGTTTAAGAGAAGGACTAGGCTTTTCAAAGGTATTCAATCACATTTTGTTGATATAAATTAATAAAAAATGTTATCAGATTAAGACAGTCATTCACAAGAACACTTTCTCTCATATATTTCATTTTTAATAATTAAAAAAAAATACAATGATGTAAAATGCACCACAATGCTGTCTTTTAAAATATTCAGAGACCTGATGAAAAGGGAATATGAAGGTGCTTATTCTCTATTTAACTTTATATAGATAATAATTCATATTCAAGTATATTCTCTTAGTGTTTAAAAATATCCTTTATTTTAAATTAGAATTGAAAAATGAACTCAGTCAGTACTCTTTGGAATCAAATCATAACACAAGAACCTTATCTCATATTTTGCTGTGCAGTCACATGACGATTTTACTTTGGAGAATTTTAATAGAAAGAATATAAGCAATAAACTAACTTCAAACTTGATTTTGCAAAATGTAAGATTCAAGGAATTTAAAAAGCTTTACTTAATATATTTACATTATTTCTTTTGCAAATTGCAGTGTTTTTTATAAAAGCCATTGATTGACTTTGTCCAAATTAAATTATCAAGAAATAAGGCATTTCATAAACCTCTGGGTTTAACAATTGTCCTATGGCAACATTTTCTAATGAGGTTAACTCAATGTAATTATAGGAAATACTTTTTAGGGAATATTTGTTTGATGTTTACAATGTGCTGCGTGTCTTTTTTAATGTCTCTAATATTTCATGGCACACAGCAGGTACTTAATAAGAGTGTGTTGAATGTATAATTAATGAATATCTTAAAATTGATGATACAGAGAAACCTTAAGTCAAGTAGCTAAGGAAATTATCTCTGCAGTAAGTCATTCATTGATAAAAGGCATTCAAGAAGTGCTTTTTGAGCTTCTACTATTTATCTTATAAGAATTGGAAGAGGGTGATGAATAAGATGGATTTCCTGCTCTCATAAAGTTTATGTGTTTAGTAGGAGAAAACAGGAAAATAAATAAAATAATTTTTAAAATGATAAGTGTCATTAATAAAAGCAGCATTAATATTAGTAAATTGGATTAGAAAGTGACTGCTGCTATGACTTGAATGTTTGTAATTCCCCAAAATTCATATTTTGAAATCCTAACCCTCTAAAAAAAAGGTATAAAGAGGTGGGGCTTTGGGGAGGTGCTTAAGTCCTGAAGGTGGAGCCCTCAGTGAACTAGATTACTGCATTTTAAAAGAGACTCCAAAGAGATCCTGAACCCCTTCTGCACTGTGAGGACAATGCAAGACATCCGTGGTCTGCGAGAAGAGAAGGCCTTCACCTCATCGTGTTGGTACTCTGACTTCCAGCTTCCAAAACTGTAAGCACTAAATTTCTGTCTTTTTATATACTACTCAATAAGTGGTATTTTGCTGGAGTAGCCTGTATGGGGCAGGGGGGTGGGGGAAGACTCTTGAGAATCCTTTGGACTGCAAGGAAATCAACCCCAGTCAGTTCAAAGGAGATCAACTCTGAATATTCATTGGAAGGACTGATGATGTAGCTGGCCACCTGATAGGAAGAACTGACTCATTGGAAAAGACCCTGATGTTGGCAAATTGAAGGCAAAAGGAGGGGATGGCAGAGGATGAGATGGTTAGATAGCATCACCAACTCAATGGACATGAATTGGAGCAAACTTTGGGAGACAGTGGAGGACAGAAGAGCCTGCTGTTTTCCAGGGTCCATGGGATTGCAAAGAGCTGGACACAAATTAGTGACTGAACAACAGCAGTAGCCTGAATTGACAAAGTAAATTGGGTAGGGATATTAAACAGGCAGTGTCAGAGAAGGCCTAACTGAAAAGGTGATATACAGTGAATAGAAATGCAAGGTAAAAAGATCAGAATAAAACAGAAAATGCCTTTGGGTAGCTGAGAGGGAAGTTTTGGTTAAAATATCTAAGAGGATCCTAGATATTCCGAGAAATAATAAACCTATGAGACATCAAAGGGAAAGGCTTGGCAGCATAGAGATATATAAAAGTATTTTAGGAGCAAATGCAAGAAATAATAAGTTTTTTGGAATGCAACATTTTGCCTCTTACCTTATGGGGTCTGGAGAAATATGATAAAAACATGCACATTCAGATTTTTATGTCAACTTACACTTAACAAATAGCTTAGTAGCTGTTAAATTAGTATTAAATATGAATTAGTACTATTAAGTATTGTCCATACTTGCAATTTGAAGTAATGATCACTTTCTGCTAAAATAAGGAGGAGGGAAAATAGACATTATATTATTCTTATTTTATTTCTCAAGGGTTTCTTTAGGACAAAGGGGGAAAAAAAGAAGTGGAGGATATAGATGAAATACTGAATCATTTGATAGAAACAGAAACTGGAGAGGAAATCTGGGTATCAACGTCGAGCTAAAGTGAAGTAAGGAGTGTAGAGAAGGGGCCATTCAGGAGTTGTGGAAAGAAGTGCATTCAGAACCTTGCAATGGGGAGAACACCACAAGAGTCATTGCAGCCAGAGGCCATTGATCAATCTGTGGCTCTCAGCGCTGGGCATCATTTTTGATTTGAGATGTAAATTTACTCAGGCAGCTTTATATGATCTTTTTGAAACACAAACATCCATTCTCCTTAGAATCTCAGAGACAGTTCTGAAGCCAGTATCTGATACTAATTTCCAGCGCACATAGCAAACAAATTTTACTGATTATATAGAATGTTAAAAATAACACTTCTTCAATGAATCATGGTGACAAGCTCCTGCCCAAGGGGAATCAGAGTTCTTATGGCCCAAGCAGAGCTGTTTGCTGAGCTGTTTTCACGGAGCCTGTATAACAAAACATCTATCTGCCCTTTGACTGATTTAAGACTGTGTGAGAATTCTATTTACCTAATATATGAGAAAAATGTGTAAAGGAAAACCTGTGTAAATTGAATTGGAGTTCAAACCAAGATGTAGTTGTCAGTTATAATAAGAGCATGAGTGTTGTGTGACCTTAGCTTGCAGCAATGAGCAAATTTAACAGTGATTCTGGAAGAGGGAGGCAAAAAACAAATCATTATCTTTCGCAAGTATCAGCTCATAACTTTAATGCAGATCAAGATCTTTGAACAGTGTAGGGAAAAGGTGCATTTTAATAAATATTGCTCTATAGTGACCTTTGTAGGCAGAGATGCTGATTGACAACTAAATAACCAGCATATTACATAGTGCATTGCCTTATTTCACCATATCTGGAAAAACAAAATGTGACATTAAATTTGTTCAAAAACAGGAAAGTAAAGGAGAAAATGCACCATTTAGAAAGAAATTGCTGGTAATCTAAACTTTATCTTTTTTTTCCCTCATATTTTTTTAAATTCCCAAAAGGAGATCTTGTTACTCTTTTCAACTCCTGGATAAATTGTCATTAGTTCCAATACAAACATAAAATGAAGGACACAAAATTCTACCAGTCAGCAAGGCTACTGAGAAATTTAATGTAGTGTTGGCAGAGCTGAAAGTAAGATGTCAAATTGAGCAAGAGAGAGAGAACTTCATTAGCTTCTATGGAAAACTGTGCTTTCAGTACAAAAAGAAAGTCCTTCTTTAAATCATGCTGACCAGAAACATCATAAAGATCACCTTTTACAGAAAAGAAGGTTTGTTGAGCAATCTTCAATAACAGTTCATTTTTTTTACTCAAAATTTGGCATTTAGCCAGTAGGTTTTAAAAAATAATAAGAATTATATTACTTATTGAATTTTAAAAGTGAGATTACTGGAGGCTTATATATTATATATATATATATATATATATATATATGCATGCTTATAAGTCGTTTCATTCATGTCCAACTCTTTGCGACCTTACTGACAGTAGCCTGCCAGTTCCTCTGTCCTGGAATAATGGAGTGGGCTGCCATGCCCTCCTTCAGGGGAGTTTTTCAGTCCCAGGGACTGAACCCTCGTCTCTTATGTCTTCCGCATTGGCAGGTGGGTGATTTACCACTAGCATTGCCTGGGAAGCTCCCCCCCCCCAAACATGTGTGTGTGTGTGTATATATATATATATATATATATATATTTTCAACAATATATATTATTCAACAGTAAATTCAAGATGAATAAGTTTCTTCTGTTTAAAAACTATGATCTTAAGAAAATGAACTGATTTGGTGGATGACATACTGAAAATTTAGGGATTGCATCTTTCCAAATGATTCAATATTTCACAGGTGATAAAAGAAAAAAATATGAGGTAGTATCAAATGTTATGAGTACTTTTGCTATTTTAAAAGTCATTTTTCACAAAATATTTCTTGAATAATTATGGTATGCTTCGATGGAATCAGTTATGTGATGAGGCCACATGTATAGAAACTTCAAGGAATGATTAGTAGTATATCTTACAATACTTTTAAAAGTGTCACCTTTTATTAAATTTATCACTCTGCAGTACACTACCTGAATTGCTTGCAAGTAGATAAATCTATTTCACATAATTCTTTAAAAGGACTTGTTTTTCCTTTGGGAAATTAAGGAATTTACATAAGAGGTAAAAGTTGAAAGTATTAATAAGCAACACCGGAAAGATAAAAAAGCATACTTAAATCCTACTTAATATCTGACCAAGTGAATAATTCTTATTCCATAAAAATGCAATGTGATATTTTGGAGTTTAAATATTAGAACTTATTTCAATCTTAGAAATTCTAATTTTTATTGTGAAACAAAAATATTACAAGTTAATTGCATGAATGAAAGCAAATGTTTTAAAAAACCAAATATATCCATTTAGAGGAATTTTCCACAAAGCCTACACAAGGTACATATATTTTAAAAATATCAGTTGAATAAAATCTACATTGAAAAAGTTATGTTTTTAAGGCTGTTAAATTTATATTTAAGATTAGAGTATCTTTCTGGGAACATTTTCATAGAATATGTGCTTGTCCTAAAAGGTTTTGATTGATGAATGCTGAGAGGGATGTTTCCCTGACAGGTGCTAAACATCTGTCTCAGACAATAGAATTTCTCTTTATTATATCAGCATATGTTTCTGGAAAATTCTTTGATGCAGTGTTGGTAGTTTCAGATTCCTTCTGAGATTTAATGATGTACCTATTAGGTGTCTTTCCATTTACAGTTCTGCCATAATTTTTCTTGTCACCATTAATTGAATGTGGGCCAGAAATCATTTACAAGCATTATTGAATATGCAAAAATGTCACCATTGAATGCATTACTCAAGAAAATATAAACATAAGATAGGGTCACACTGTGGATTTCATTATTACAGAAAGACTTCAAACCACTGGAAATAGCACTTCAGTACATTAGTAGCAGATTTCTTCTACTATGGAATAATTTAAATTCAGAAAAACATTTCCTAAAAATAATGACATTTTTTAGAACATCTTTTAAAATAGAATTTGTTTACTTTTCTTTTTTATTTCCATTTTACTTCATCATATGTGCAAATAAGTCATTTATTTCTCTCAGAAAAACCCTCTTGTCTTTAAAAGCTGGCACCATCCCATCCCTAACTCCAGACTCGATTATTAGGATATGCTGTCAGAAAGAACAAGGCAGGAAAGGCCAGACGGAATGTACTGATCTTCCCTGACTCTATACCTTCCTGATGAAGTTTTTCCCCAATATTTCAGTGTTTCCAAGAAAACTTTTGTAAGCTAAATGGCATGAAAGAGCAATTATCAAAGGATATACCTTGCTAACAGATGTACAAAATAAATCCAGATCAAGCAAAAAGCTCACAGACAACAGTTCAAAGCTGTAATGGCTTAATGCCAAAATGCTGAGTGCAGTTCACTGGAAGGAGCATGGTGGTGGCCCTCTCTCTGCTCCTGGTGTACTGTCCCTGTAACTGCTCCCTGAAAAAAAAATGCAGAATGTCATCCTCATTATTTAGCTTTTTTCATAAAACATGAAAATCCTCTTTGGCTTTATTTCAGTTATCTAAAACAGATACTAATATAAGCGTCCATGCTCATTCGTGTCTGACTCTTTGTGATGCCATGGATTATGTAGCCTGCCAGATTCCTCTGTCCATAGGATTTCCCAGGCAAGAATACTGGAGTAAGTTGCTGTTTACTTCTCCAGGTCCTAATAGAGGTCGCTTCTAAAAGCAAAGTGGTGAAAAGCGAACTTTTGAAAAACCAGAGACACCTGTACTCTAGAGCTCCTTGGGTTTGCTGCTTGGTTATATCAAGAAACTTTATATTTTAATGGTACATAGATAAATATACTTCCAAATTGTATGAGACTGCTGTTTTTATTCATGATGCATAATAGAATTGACTCACATTATTCTAAAATTTTTAATTTCAGTTCAGCTCAATTCAGTCGCTCAGTCGTGTCCAACTCTGTGCAACCCCATGAATTGCAGCACGCCAGGCCTCCCTGTCCATCACCAACTTCCAGAGTTCACTCAGACACATCCATCGAGTCAGTGATGCCATCCAGCCATATCATCCTCCGTCGTCCCCTTCTCCTCCTGTCCCCAATCCCTCCCAGCATCAGAGTCTTTTCCAATGAGTCAACTCTTCGCATGAGGTGGCCAAAGGACTGGAGTTTCAGCTTTAGCATCATTCCCTCCAAAGAAATCCCAGGGCTGATCTCCTTTAGAATGGACTGGTTGGATCTCCTTGCAGTCCAAGGGACTCTCAAGAGTCTTCTCCAACACACAGTTCAAGAAAACACTTTTTCTCATTTGGTTCATTTCAGTTACCAATTTTCTACCTCACTCTAACTTCAGGTAACACACCAAAGGGAAAATCAAATATACGATGATTAATTTGTATTAAGGGTAATGTTTGAGAGAAAAACTTGAGACAAAATTATCATATTCTTCCTGGATTTATCTTTTATATTGTCTTTGAATGCATATGGCTTTGCATTTTGATTTTTTGCCTTATGGCAATTCTCTGTGTTAGAAAGTTACTTGAAACAGGAGTGAGCATTAAAAATCAGTATCCATGGTGTTATTTGTGAAGATGTACCTTTTCATCTAAATATGGGTGGGCAGAGTAGGGAATAAAGAAGTCAGTGTGAGTTTATATATTAACTAACAAGAGAGAGATTGGGTGTTTCCTGTAGAACTCAAGCCAGGACTCAGCACACATTTGACTGCAGTACTCTTGTAACAATCTCTCAAGAAGGAGAGCAAATTGCTTGGCAGCTGGGTGGGCATTGGAAAGGTAAGGAAACTATACCTGGAGGCAAAGCCTGGAGAATATGAATTCAGTGAATGAGAAATCTAATATCTTCATATTTGGTAATACAGACCCCAAATCTGGGTATTATTATCATCTTCAGTTTCAAGGAGGAAAGTAGTATAGCCATAATAACATGAATTAGAAAATAATTAGGACTTAAAATTCCTTCCTATACATTGAGCTCAAGAAGGAGGAATGAAACACAATTTTACACATACACACATATACACAAACACACGTGCACACTAAATGAGAAATATTCTATAATTATGAAAAATATTAATATATTTTAAACATAGAGCAAATATCAGTAAGTTTACCGCCTTGTGAACATTCCAATGTAAACATAAATTAACTAAAGGGGAAGAGTGGAGTGATGGGTTCGATTTTAGTAGACAGGGTTTTTGTTTTTAGTGCCCCCACGGAGATGAGTTAAACACTATAAATCACACTTATGATTTGTAAAACAGTACAACTTTACTATCTAATTACAGAATATTTATCAAGCCTTAGTCAGTAACCATCATATAATGTGCATCCAAAAAATAATTTTATAACAACCTTATAATTGAAGGTAATAATATTATTATTGAAGGTAAAATGATTACCCACTCTTCATTATTTTATGTGTTTTTCAGAGATATTTAAAATAGGAACATTTCACCCATATATTTTCTTATCTTCTAAACTAAATCCAATCATTTTGTATTTAGTTTTTTTTTTTTTATGTTTTACTGTAAGTTCAGAGAAATTTCAAGTTAGCCCACCACAAGAATATTCAAGGAGAGACTATTTCCATTACCGATTGAGCTTGTTTTTATAGGGCTTCTAAGCATTACACTCGGAAATAGATTTTCACATTTCTACATAACAATACCTCACTCACCAAGAACCCAAATAAATACAGATTCGATTTTTAGTAAACAAAAGTACTTGATGTCCAGGTATAAACCTAATCTTTAAGAGTAGAAGCTAATGAAAATGTCACTCTCAACTCTTACAGAAGTCCTGTACAAATTTCATAAAATACCCGGTTTATTCTTATGGTTTTACACATATATAATCACTGGGCTATGTAAGATAAACCATCAACAGTGTGTTAATAAATGTGCTATATATACACACGCACAGATGCACTCAAATGCAGATATACTCATCCTTAAGAAACTGACTGATCCAAAATAGCCATGTTATTTGTTTTTCATGAAAACATCCAGCCTAAACTTCTTATCATTAAAAATGAGTGACTGCCAATGGTATTCTCATTTTTATTCTCAGCTCATTCTGTCTGTCTTCTTGGAACATATCAATTACCGTTATTTGAAACTGCTAAACTTCACTTCCAGACCTACTGACTCAGAATTTCTGGATGAGGGGTTCTATTCAGCATTTTTAGCAAGCACTGTAGGTTATTCTGATACAGAACTACCTCAGGCCATGTTCAGAAAAAGTCTATCTCCATTTCTAGAGACTCCGCATTCCAAACTTCATGTTCTACACATCTCACTAACCTGGCTGCATACACAGAAGTGCTTTCTGGAATCCCTCTGGGTTTAATAGAGGTATATACACATAACAGGGGCTTCCCTGCTGGAAGAACCTGCCTGTTAATTCTTGTCAATGCAGGAGCCACAGGCTTGATCCCTGGTTAGAGAGATCACTTGAAGAAGGAAATGGCAACCCACTCCAGTATTCTTGTTTGAGAAATCCCATGGACAGAGGAGCCAGACAGGCTACAGCCCATGTGGTCACAGAGTTGGATACAACTTAGCGACTAAACAAACAAAAAATATGCACAGTATCCTCTATTATTACTAGTGCATGTCATATCAGCTCAAAACAGGTCCACCTTATTGATTTGCTAAAGCAATTAATACCATCATTAATACCAAGTCATTAATACCATCTTCTAAGTTGTCATTCCCTATTTTTTACTTCATTTGCCACTGGGATAAAACTGATCTTAATTCTTTACAAAACCATGTGGGTAAAATTTAAAATCACTGCCATCTCAATGGCATTTGCTTAGGCTACTTTGAAAGGCCTTGTCTACCTGTATTGCTTGTCTTTGGTACATATGTATTATCCAGTTTTCAGATTTAATTCAAATGACATCCCCTCTGTGAAACCTTCCTTGAGTACTTCTACTAGGATTTTAAGTATCTTTGTTCTTTGTATTTCCAAGTATGTCATTTTCTTATGCCCTTCCATAGTCATTGTTTTGTATACCACATCTGTTTTGGGGACTGCCTTGGTATTCTGGTGATCTGTGACTTCATTTAGCCTATCCTATATTCAACTTTCCATGTTTAAAACTAGCAGAATCCCTCCATATGAGAGATCTTCAAAAAATAACAGTTGAATGAATGAATTCTGGGTCTAAATGCTATGTCAAAGCATGTAACTTTGTATTGACAAATTTGGTTTTATAATTCATCTAGGAAATTTTTGATTGAATAAGTTAATTAAGAAGAAGAATCAGAAAGGGTGACATGCAGTTCACTTTTAAGAGGAAATTAGACATCCATTCCTCCTGGGAATCATATCTCCCTTCTTCTCAGTTTAGGAACATTCAGAGTATGCCTATTGATTATAATCTGTACTTTCTGGCAAGAATACACAGAACTACATGAAAAAGATCTTAATGACCCAGGTAACCCCAATGATGTGATCATTCACTTAGAGCCAGACATCCTGGAATGTGGAGTCAAGTGGGCCTTAGGAAGGATCACTACAAGCAAAGCTAGTAGAGGTGATGGAATTCCAGTTGAGCTACCTCAAACCCTGAAGGATGATGCTTTTATTTTTTTAATTGTATTTTATTTTTAAACTTTACATGATTGTAGTAATTTTGCCAAATATCAAAATGAGTCCACCACAGGTATACATGTGTTCCCCATCCTGAACCCTCCTCCCTCCTCCCTCCCCATACCATCCCTCTGGGTCGTCCCAGTACACTAGCCCCAAGCATCCAGTATCGTGCATCGAACCTGGACTGGCAACTGGTTTCTTACATGATATTTTACATGTTTCAATGTCATTCTCCCAAGTCTTCCCACCCTCTTCCTCTCCCACAGAGTCCATAAGACTGTTCTATACATCAGTGTCTCTTTTGCTGTCTCATACACCGGGTTATTGTTACCATCTTCCTAAATTCCATATATATGCGTTAGTATACTGTATTGATGTTTTTCCTTCTGGCTTACTTCACTCTGTATAATAGGCTCCAGTTAAATCCACCTCATTAGAACTGATTCAAATGTATTCTTTTTAATGGCTGAGTAATACTCCATTGTGTATATGTACCACAACTTTCTTATCCATTCATCTGCTGATGGACATCTAGGTTGCTTCCATGTCCTGGCTCTTCAGGCTCTACTACAAAGCCACAGTTATCAAGACAGTATGGTACTGGCACAAAGACAGAAATATAGATCAATGGAATAAAATAGAAAGCCCAGAGATAAATCCATGCACATATGGACACCTTATCTTTGACAAAGGAGGCAAGAATATACAATGGATTAAAGACAATCTCTTTAACAAGTGGTGCTGGGAAAACTGGTCAACCACTTGTAAAAGAATGAAACTAGACCACTTTCTAACACCATACACAAAAATAAACTCAAAATAGATTAAAGATCTAAACGTAAGACCAGAAACTATAAAACTCCTAGAGGAGAACATAGGCAAAACACTCTCCGACATACATCACAGCAGGATCCTCTATGACCCACCTCCCAGAATATTGGAAATAAAAGCAAAAATAAACAAATGGGACCTAATTAACCTTAAAAGCTTCTGCACATCAAAGGAAACTATTAGCAAGGTGAAAAGACAGCCTTCAGAATGGGAGAAAATAATAGCAAATGAAGCAACTGACAAACAACTAATCTCAAAAATATACAAGCAACTCCTACAGCTCAACTCCAGAAAAATAAACGACCCAATCAAAAAATGGGCCAAAGAACTAAATAGACATTTCTCCAAAGAAGACATACAGATGGCTAACAAACACATGAAAAGATGCTCAACATCACTCATTATCAGAGAAATGCAAATCAAAACCACTATGAGGTACCATTTCACGCCAGTCAGAATGGCTGCGATCCAAAAGTCTACAAATAATAAATGCTGGAAAGGGTGTGGAGAAAAGGGAACCCTCTTACACTGTTGGTGGGAATGCAAACTAGTACAGCCACTATGGAGAACAGTGTGGAGATTCCTTAAAAAACTGGAAATAGAACTGCCTTATGATCCAGCAATCCCACTGCTGGGCATACACACTGAGGAAACCAGAAGGGAAAGAGACACGTGTACCCCAATGTTCATCGCAGCACTGTTTATAATAGCCAGGATGATGCTTTTAAAGTGCTGCACTCAATCACTCAATATTACAGCAAATTTGGAATACTCGGCAGTGGTCACAGGACTGGGAAAGGTCAGTTTTCATTTTAATCCCAAAGAAGGGCAATACCAAAGAATGTTCAAATTACCACACAATTTCATTCATCTCACATGCTAGTAAACGAATGCTCAAAATTTTCCAAGCCAGGCTTCAACAGTACATGAACCGTGAGCTTCCATAAGTTCAAGCTGGACCTAGAAAAGGCAGAGGAAACAGATCAAATTGCCAATATCTACTGGATCATCAAAAAAGCAAGAGAGTTCAAAAAAAAAACACTTACTTCTGTTTATTGACTACAGCAAAGCCTTTGCCTGTGTGGATCACAATAAACTGTGGAAAATTCTTAAAGAGATGGGAATACCAGACCACCTTACCTGCCTCCTGAGAAATCTGTATGCAGGTCAGAAGCCACACTTAAAAAAAAAAAAAAAAAAAAAAGAAATCTTACATGGAACAACACATTGGTTCCAAATTGGGATGGAGTAGGTCAAGGCTGTATATTGTCACCCTGCTTATTTAACTTCTATGCAGAGCACATCATGCAAAATGCTGAGCTGGATGAAGCACAAGCTGGAATCAAGATTGCCAGGAGAAATATCAATAACCTCAGATATGCCAATGATACCACCTTTATGACAGAAAGTGAAGAGGAATTAAAGAGCTTCTTAAAGAAAGTGAAAGACGAGAGTGAAAAAGTTGGCTTAAAACTCAACATTCAAAAAACTAAGATCATGGCATCCAGTCCCATCACTTCATGGCAAATAGATGGGGAAACAATGGAAACAGTGACAGACTTTATTTTATTGTCTCCAAAATCACTGCAGATGGTGACTGCAGCCATGAAATTAAAAGATGCTTGCCCCCTGGAAAAAAAGCTATGATCAACCTGGACAGCATATTAAAAAGCAGAGACATTACTATACCAACAAAGGTCCATCTAGGCAAAGCTATTGTTTTTCCAGTAGTCATGTATGGATGTGAGAGTTGGACTATAAAGAAAGCTGAGTGTTGAAGAATTGATGCTTTTGAACTGTGGTGCTAGAGAAGACTCCTGACAGTCCCGTGGACTGCAAGGAGATCAAACCATTCAATCCTAAAGGAAATCAATCCTGATTATTCACTGGAAGGACTGATGCTGAAGCTGAAACTCCAATCCTTTGGCCACGATGCAAAGAACTGATTCACTGGAAAAGACCCTGATGCTGGGAAGTACTGAAGGCAGGAGGAGAAGGGGATGACAAAGGACGAGATGGTTAGATGACATCACAGACACAATAAACATGAGTTTGAGCAAGCTGCGGGAGTTGGTGATAGACAGGGAAGCCTGGCATGCTGCAGTCACAAACAGTCAGACACAACTGAGTGACTGAACTGAACTAAACTGCATTTCTTAGATTTTCATTTTTAAAAAGGCAAAATCTTTAACATCAGATATTCATTTAATGATACTTCCTCACAGTCATTATAAATGCATGCCTTGGCTTCTTATAAAATGAATCATGTTGCTTTGAATTATTGACTATTATCAAATGTCATTTGGTCTGAGTCGTGCTTTTAAAACCTATTTTTTAAAATATAGGTATCTTCTCTACAGAAAATGGCGTGTCTTTGATAAAACTATCGTAACAGGATTCATCATTCAATTATTGCTTTATTCTAATTTATTTTGTTCTATAAGATATAATTGTCACTACTTGTATTGAGATCTGCAAGAGATAATAAGTTTAAAATTATAACTTTATATGCACGCATTTTCAAAATTATAGTGATAACCTAGTTTTAATATTTGTGATATCTAAAATGGACTAAAAATTTAAGTATAGCCATCAGATATTGGACTTCCCTGGTGGCTCAGAGGCAGAAAATCCACCTGCAGGGTTGGAGACATGGTGTGATCCCTGGATCATGAAGATCCCTTGGAAAAGGAAATGACAGCTCACTCCAATATTTTTGACTGGTAATTTCCATGGGCAGAGGAGTGTGGTGGGCTACAGTTCACGGTTCAGTGACTAAACAACTGCAATTCAGATATTAGGATTTTCATTTCTCTCCTAAATATTTGATATAATTAAATGAATACCGAATTTGGTAGCAGGTGGTTAGTGTTTAAGTCTCTCTTCTCCCACATACTGGCTTTGTGAATTTAAAAATATGAGGGCATCTGGTAGAATAACCAGCTTACACACACATCCATTGTTATGCATGCTCAGTCACCCAGTCATGTTCGACTCTTAGCTCCCCTATGGACTGTAGCCCATCAGGCTCCTCTGCCCATGAGATTCTCCAGGGAAAAATACTGGAGTGGGTTGCCCTTCCCTACTCCACCCACATGTATTAAATGGTTTTAATATATCACTGCCCTTGGTAGTTTATAGGCTTGTTTTTTATGTCAAGTGAAATGACATATGTGAAAGTACTTGGTAAATGATAAAGTACTAAACAGGGCAGTATATAGTTTCTGTTATAACATTGTTTAAAGTGCATTGATTTTTCATTAAAAAAATCACTTCAGTATGAATACATAAAACCTGGAAGTTTTAAAAGTTAAATCCAAGCAAGTAAAATTTCAAAAATTATCCTTAGGAACATAGATGATATGCTTCTAACATGATAATCTCAATGACAAGTAAAACTGCAAGTCGTCGTGTAAAATTGTGGATATCTGCTTTTGCAGTAATCCTTGTTAAGGCTTCAAAGAAAAACGATCATGTCAAGGTCTTGGGTGTCTCTAGGACATTGATTGCCAAACCAAACCATTCTTCCAAATATTAGTAAACTAAGGACAGCAGACTGCTGCAAGCTATTTTTAGCCAAAAAGGATTAGATTTGTCTCCCAGATGGGTTTGACATGTGGTATAGATTTCCAATGGGCTGAAGCTTTCCCAGTTGCAGAGCGACTTGCTAAGAGTTGGTGCTATCTGAGGGTGGAGAATGGTCCCTGGTGGGGGATTGAAATTCAGAATTTTGCATATGAGTGCAATAAGAATTCCTCTGTAAGAAGTGCTTGCTTGAACTTCCTCCATTTAACTGCCTAATATCAATGCATGGGACCACCGCTGCTTCAAGATTCTTGTAATAGCAACTGGTAACATTTTGGTAGTGGTTGTTATGAGCCAAATCCTGGTATAAACATATTACTCATATTAATATTTCTAATTCTCATAGTAACCATATGAGATAACATTATAATCTTAGTGACAAGTGAGGATACTAAGACACAGAAGCTTTCATTAATCTGGTAAAGTTCTTACAGGTAGCAAGTGATGGAGCATAAAATCAAATCCAAACCAGTAGTCTAATTCTGGAAACTGATTCTAAGACCACTACCCCATACCACTATACCAGGTCTACACGTTTTAAACATCAACAAAATTGGAAATAATAAAACCAAACAATTCTACTTTAATATGTGAGGTTTTCCCATCTTTTTTTCTGAAATGACAAGAAGAAGAATCCTATTAAATGCTCTCTACCCATGCATGGTTGTCAATTTCAAATACATATAATCGGGAAAAACTGGATTATCTCCAATTTTCCACATAGAGCTCAATGATGGGTGTTTACAGGGTGAGGTTCCAGAGACTGTCTTTCCTTTATAAGCACGAGAAAAGGATCTGAGCTTATTTCCTTTTCCCACCATCTATCCTTCATACTTTATACGAAGAAAATGAGAGAAAATAGTTATAATTAAGTAAAACCAGCAAGACATGGTTTCCAGTTCAATTCAGCTTTGAAATCAAATTTTGACTTGTTTATCTGAAGATATCAATGTAATTTGTATAAATAACACCAAAGTACATCTATTTAGTTTTGTGTGAGCGTTTCCCTATCACTGAGATTCAGGGAATACCACTTAAGGGAAAAGAGGAATTGTAAGGTTATCATTTAAGTGACAAAGACATTGATCTGGCAAGATATGCTCAAAAGACCCAAGATGCAGCTGTAGAATTCCTTTCAGCTCTCTCACCCATAATTTCACGAAGCTTGGTATAATTAACATACTTCATGGGATTTAAGTAACATTTGTTGCTTCTCTATCAGAATGCAAATTGGAGAGTGATATGGATCTGCAGAGGAGACAGAAACAACTGTTCTCAAGGTAATAACTTGTGCACTATTCCCAGCGCAGAAAGAGGTGACAGATACAGCGTCACTCAGGGTTTATTAAGGAGCTAACATATGTTTTATTGCAGCTACAAATGCTGAAACCAGATATGTCATAAAATTAACTAAAACGAAATGGTTTATTGTCATTTTGGAATTCTTAGTCTCCATTTTCTTAAAAGCTATGTTAAATAATAGGACCTGCTCTTGTCAGATGAGTGACTATGTGTGGGTAAATGGGAATACAATCTACCAAACTGAAGAAAAGCTCACTGGGTCAGCATCCATTGTTTAGACAGGAAGAAAATTTCTCAACAATGGGGAAGTAATTACTGGTTGGAATATACATGTGTGTGTGTGTGCACGCGCATGTGTGTGCAGGTACATGAGTATGTGCATGTGTGTGCAGGTACATGCACGTGTGTGTGTGTGTTCATGCGTGTACATGTTAAACAGTGGTGCTATAGTCAAACTATCTATCTTGGGACTCATTCTCTTCTATAATAGATTGAAGCATTTGGTAAAATAATCAATTGGAGAAATGGTTTATCCTCCTCTCCTGTATTTATGTAAAATGAAAGCAACAGAACTCAAGCCCTTTATTATACAGAAATGAGGTGGTCTGATTTTTTTCTAATTTGCCTATAAAAAGTCAGTTTAATAGAACATAGAAAATGATGTAAACAATCCATTATATGGTAGGTCTTTTGAAGTGACATTTTATTTTATTTTTTTAATTTTATTTTATTTTTAAACTTTACATAATTGTATTAGTTTTGCCAAATATCAAAATGAATCCACCACAGGTATACATGAAGTGACATTTTAATATAGAAACATATTTCAAGGTTATGTATGTATTGCTTTTACTTAACAAAAAATTGAATGCAAATGCATAAATGTATAAATGCACTTTCTGGTATATGTATAATGCATTTGTATATTTATATACTTATGTATATGAAGGAAAGGACACTGTACATACTATTTAATGCTTTGCAAGTTTATAAATATATATATATATACACACATATACACACATACACATAATGCATAATTCTTTAGGTACATTGTCTATGGTAGTTCCACTGATCAGGTTGCTCTCTCCTCTAAGACAACAATAAATAAATATATAAATCCAGAAACATGCTACAAATCAAGCTTTTCTTAGTGTGTTCAGTTTGGCAGGACCCTCATCCAAAAGAATTCTCCTATGCTTTTATACATGTATTGAAGACTCATTTATCCCATACTTCTCTTATTTTTATTTAACCACAGGCAAATTACTTTAAGCTTTCAAGATCATTTTAGGGTACTATACCAGTACTTCTTTATATCAATAGTGGATTTCAAAAATAAATTATGAGAAATATAGTGGCTAAGCTAGCATGAACGGCATACTGAATAAAATCAAAGTCTCATTATCATACCACATGAAAAGGAACTATGAGCCCCTAAGTAGAAATGGTGCTTTTAAATTCTAAACTTTACTCTATAGACCACATATCAAAGCTTATTGAAAAGGAGAAATCTACTAGAAAGAATAAGGAATGAAGTCTATGTAGAAGTTAAGTTTCTTGCAAGTGGTCAAAGGGAAGTATGCCACTACTGAAGTAAGTGGAGTAGAGAAAGGCAAAGGTAACACACGTTATTCTACTCAGAGTGCAGATGCATGGAGAGATAAGAAGCTTCAACTAGATCGTCAATCCAGACACCGCTTCCTTCATTGAGAGTGTCTCACCAAACAACATGATAGGAAAGTCCTGTGAAGTTAATAGTGAACTAAGTGATTTAGTGCTTTATTTTTTTTTTTTTTGCTAGGAGCTCCCTAGGGCTCCCCAGGTTGCAAGTGGTAAAGAACCCACCTGCCAATTCAGGAAACATAAGAGACGTGGGTTCAATCCCTGGGTCAGGAAGATCCCTTGGAGGAGGGCATGGCAACCCTCTTGAGTATTCTTGCCTGAAAATCCCATAGACAGAGAAGCCTGGTGGGCTACAGTCCATGGGGTCCCAAAGAGCTGGACATTACTGAAGCAACTTAGCATACATGCATGCATACGTTCTTTAACAGTTCATAGACTGGAAAGAAACTCTGAGATAAGTATCCAGGACATAAGCATACTTGGACTAGACCTCCAAAGAATTTCAAGATTCAAATTATTAAATTATAACACTAAAATATTTACATGTGCTCTCAGTTATTCAGTCGTGTCCAATGTTTTGCGACCCTGTGGACTGTAGCCCACCATGCTCCTCTGTCCATGGGATTATCCGGGCAAGAACATTCAAGTGAGTTGTCATGCTCTCCTCCAGGGGCTCTTCCTGACCCCGGGACCGAACCTGCATCTCCTGAATCGACAAGCAGATTCCTTACCACTGAGACAGCTGAGGAAGCCCTAAAATACTTCCTATGCTTCTACAATAGAAATATGTTACCAAACAGATTATTAGAACATTAGGGTATAAGTATTTTGTGCTTTATTTGAAAAATTATATTCTTAAGTAAAAATTTAAAGTAACAATTGCTTATGACTTTGCTCTCTCTCTCTCTCTCTCTTCTATATATATATATATATATATATATTTATTTCGGAGAAGGCAATGGCACCCCACTCCAGTACTGTTGCCTGGGAAATGATGGATGAGCCTGGTAGGCTGCAGTCCATGGGGTCGCTAAGAGTCGGACACAACTGAGCGACTGAGTGACTTCACTTTTCACTTTCATGCGTTGGAGAAGGAAATAGCAACCCAGTCCAGTGTTCTTGCCTGGAGAATCCCAGGGACAGAGGAGCCAGGTGGGCTTCCGTCTATGGGGTCGCATAGAGTCCGACACGACTGACGCGACTTAGCAGCAGCAGCAGCATATATTTCTCTTGGGAGGTAAATGGTCAACTCATCTAATCTTGAATTAGAATTTCAAATGAACTCATTACATTGTCAAAAATAAACCAATTTAGCAATGAGTTTGTTGTCTGTTATTTAAGGGAAAAGAATCCACAAGTTTGAGGAGTACGGTGCCTCCTGAACAGTGGAGCAGTTTTCCCTAAGGA
Source organism: Bos mutus (assembly GCF_027580195.1). Lineage (NCBI taxonomy): Eukaryota > Metazoa > Chordata > Mammalia > Artiodactyla > Bovidae > Bos > Bos mutus. Next base: position 4,703,260 of record NC_091628.1, on the reverse strand, counting down.
ATTTGGGCAAGAGCAACTTTTATAGAGTATTGGAAGCAGCAATGTAGAAAGCTTGATAGACTTGAAGTCTGAGAATTACTTGGTAAGCTTAGCAAGTCCTCTTTTCTAAGGTAAGATGAGCTAGTTAAAGCTGAGATGATGGTTTGTGATTGGTGTGCGTTAGTTCTTTTAGACAGTGAAGCATTTCTCCTAGATGCAGGCCAATCTAGATTTAGATTTGTGATGTTGGCAGGGCCACTTAGCAGGCCTTATTTTATCCCAATGAAGTCCCAATAGAGAAATTTCTTTTTTTTTTTTTAGGTCTTTTAATTTCTATTTCATTTATTATTTTTAAATTTTATTTTATTTAACTTTACAATATTGTATTGGTTTAGCCATATATCAAAATGAATCTGCCACAGGTGTACATGTGTTCCCCATCCTGAACCCTCCTCCCTCCCCATACCATCCCTCTGGGTCGTCCCAGTGCACCAGCCCCAAGCATCCAGTATCGTGCATCGAACCTGGACTGGCAACTCATTTCATATCTTTATCAACATAAACAAAATAAATGCAGCAAAAGCTGAACTCAGAAATAGTTTTTCTAGTGTAATATAAAATGTATTCCTCCTATCATTTTTAAGTCAGCATTTGCTTTATCCATGTATTTTAGCTGCTACACCATTCCAAATGAAATGACACTATGCCAAGCACTTGGTGATGATAATTCTGAGGAATATCGTGTAATTTTTACATATTTACTAAATCACAAACAAATTTTAAGTGTGTTTATATTTTTATAACCCCCTGAAAATCATTCCAGAAACACTCACCAGCTGTGTTATCATCCACATAGTTTTAAAGTTCCCAGACATTTGCCTCCAGGTCATCAGTATTTTTCAAAAGTCTATGGTTGTCTCTGTGGTAGGAAGCTGAGTCCTTCTTCTACAAACTTCATTTTAAAAATCAGAGAAAGAAAACTAAATCTTTACTTTTATTTGTACCAATCCACATTTTACCTTCAGATTTATCTAATAATACAAAAGCTGGATTATTGTTCAGACAATATAGCTTTAATTTGAGTAGTATTTACTCCATATTTATGCATTATTTAAATGTCAAATGAGACATTTTCTATCTTATCTAAAATAATATCTATCCTGAAATATTTCACAAAGAATTTAGCCCAAGCAATCTGAAAAGTTACAATAAGGTATGCATTGGCTCTTCCGATTTCAATTTTGAGATTTCTTATGATCATACTATCTTTATGCCATCTAGCTAGGAACTCTTTTAAAAAGATTTATAGGCTGAAGATTAAATTTATGGGAATTATGTTGCCACTTTTAGATAGATTACATTTTGATGTTCATGAGATTTTGTAAATGATTTTGGAAAGTAAATAAAGCTCATTGTAACAGGGTCTTTTATTGATCCTAATGTATATTTTGCCCAGAGATCAGGCATGTCTAGGCAAACATGGGGATTATTGGCATGCCTTCCTGCCCTAGCCCCAACCTCATTATTTTTACATAAGGAAAAAAAGGAGATTTTGAAACCTAAATAACTTAGAGAAGACTGAAGTTTCATAAATGTAGCTTTAAAAAAAAGTGTTTAACTTAAAAGAAGGATTAATTCTCAAGGCATCACAGGGCCTTGCACACATTTTTCCTGTTTTAGTATCCTGAAGTGTGGATTAATCTTAAATTAAGGAACTTGAGGAATTCCCTGCAATCCAGTGGTTAGGACTCTGCTTTCACTGCTGAGTTTCCAGGTTCAATCCCTGGTCAGAGATGTAAGATCCCACAAGCTGTGCAGAGCAGAAAAACAAACAAAACAACTAACTAACAAACCAAACCCTCAGGTAACCTGTAATAAAAGAGCAAGAAAAAAATTATTTGTTTTTATACATGCCATTGCACAATCTGTGTAACTTTGAGAAAGCAAATAGCGTTAGAATTTCTGCAGTTTCTGCAGCATTGAAGATTAGTGCTTTCAACATCAGTGCCATCCATCAGAAAATAGCTCACAGTAAAACTATTAGCTTCTTTGGCATGTCCAACATTGTTTACAAATATATTCATAGCCTTCATCTGGACTAATAATTTCCTTGGGGGATAGCTGTTACTTGCTGCTATTGACATTGTCATCAATAGGTGGCAGGAAGAGTGAAGAATGGGAATATTAAGAGTTTTCAAAATTACACAGAATAGAGTCAGAGGAAGACATACTTCGAGTTTCCATTGAAACGTGGCCTTACCCTTCTCCATTTCCTATCCGTTGCTCTTCTAGAGTCCATTGCCTTCTAAATAAGTGATGCATTATTACAAAAGTGGTAGAAATAACATATGGAAATTAAATGTTAGTCTTTGCTGCTTTATTTTGATTCAACCTATTTTTTATTGACTCAAATCTAGATATGTGAATATTATAACTCTTTGCTGTTGTTCAGTTGCTAAGTCATGTGTGGCTCTTTGTGATCCCATGAACTGCAACATGGCAGTCTTCGATGTCCTTCACTATCTCCCGGAGTTTGCGCAAACTCATGTCCACTAAGTCCGTGTGGCATCTAACCATCTGAAGCCCCCTTCTCCTCTTCCCTTCAATCTTTTTCAGCATCGGGACCTTTTCCAATGAGTCGGGTCTTCACATCAGGTGGCCAAAGTATTGGAGCTTCAGCTTCATCATCAGTCCTTCCAAAGAATATTCAGGGTTGATTATTATAACCCTAAAACATAAATAATATGTACATTATAAATTTTTCTATTATCACAATAAAAATAATTATAAATATTATGAATGTTTATACACTACAATTATGCAAAATTTAAAGGACATCTTTCCATAATGAGATATTTCTTCAAATATTTGTAAAATATATCTGATAAATCACAGCAAAAATGGGATATCTCAAGATAAGAATAAATTAAAAATATATATATACCCTTGCCGTATCTCTTGAGAAGTGTGCAAATACTTAATAAACATTAGTAAGTGAATACAATCTATAATCTTACCTAAAAAAATGAAACATTTTGATTTAATAGCAAATTCATTTAGTACTTGCTACATAGGTTTATTTTTTAAATTAATTAATTCATTTTAATTGGAGGCTAATTACTTTACAATATTGCAGTGGTTTTTTACAATACATTGATATGAATCAGTCATGGGTATATATATGTTCCCCAAACTGAACCCCCCTCCCACCTACCTTATAGTACACATTTAATACTATGTGTTAATCATATCCTATTACTAAATATGATATAGGTGTTCCAATCAGGAATAAACATAATCTGCAATTATGGCTTTCATTTATTTCAATAAACTTTTTACTTCTGAGTAAATTTGAATGGCAAATCTGACATAACATTTGGTAGCATCACATTGTCCTTGTGGTGAGATGTGACAATTTCTGTAGTTTCCTTTTTTTGTACTCCTCCTTCCCCAAATACATGATTTCTAAAATTTGTAAGAAATTAGAACTGCCCTCCCTCAAAACTCAGTAACTACCGACCAATTGCATGTTAAATATAAGGAAAAAATATATATATTTGAATTCAACTGCAAGGAGATCCAACCAGTCCATTCTAAAGGAGACCAGCCCTGGGATTTCTTTGGAAGGAATGATGCAAAAGCTGAAAGTCCAGTACTTTGGGCACCTCAGGCGAAGAGTTGACTCATTGGAAAAGACTCTGATGCTGGGAGGGATTGGGGGCAGGAGGAGAAGGGGATGACAGAGGATGAGATGGCTGGATGGCATCACTGACTCGATGGACATGAGTTTGAGTAAACTTCGAGAGGTGGTGATGGACAGGGAGGCCTGGCGTGCTGCGATTCATGGGGTCACAAAGAGTCGGACATGACTGAGTGACTGAACTGAACTGAAGCATAAAGAGCAATATTGCATGGGAACCTGGAATGTTAGGTCCATGAATCAAAGCAAATTGGAAGTGGTCAAACAAGAGATGGCAAAAGTGAATGTTGACATTCTAGGAATCAGCGAACTAAAATGGACTGGAATGGGTGAATTTAACTCAGATGACCATTGTATCTACTACTGTGGGCAGGAATCCCTTAGAAGAAATGGAGTGGCCATCATGGTCAACAAAAGAGTCCGAAATGCAGTACTTGGATGCAATCTCAAAAACGACACAATGATCTCTGTTCATTTCCAAAGCAAACCATTCAATATCACAGTAATCCAAGTCTATGCCCCAACCAGTAACACTGAAGAAGCTGAAGTTGAACGGTTCTATGAAGACCTACAAGACCTTTTAGAACTAACACTCAAAAAAGATGTCCTTTTCATTATAGGGGACTGGAATGCAAAAGTAGGAAGTCAAGAAACACCTGGAGTAACAGGCAAATTTGGCCTTGGAATGTGGAATGAAGCAGAGCAAGGCTAATAGAGTTTTGCCAAGAGAACGCACTGGTCATAGCAAACATCCTCTTCCAACAACACAAGAGAAGACTCTACACATGGACATCACCAGATGGTCAACACTGAAATCAGGTTGATTATATTCTTTGCAGCCAAAGATGGAGAAGCTCTATACAGTCAGAACAAAACAAGACTGGGAGCTGACTGTGGCTCAGATCATGAACTCCTTATTGCCAAATTCAGACTTAAATTGAAGAAAGTAGAGAAACCACTAGACCATTCAGGTATGTCCTAAATCAAATCCCTTATGATTATACAGTGGAAGTGAGAAATAGATTTAAGGGACTAGATCTGATAGACAGAATGCCTGATGAACTATGGACGGAGGTTCGTACATTGTACAGGAGACAGGGATCAAGACCACCCCCATGCAAAAGAAATGCACAAAACCAAAATGGCTGTTTTGGGAGGCCTTATAAATAGCTATGAAAAGAAGATAAGTGAAAAGCAAAGGAGAAAAGGAAAGATATAAGCATGTGAATGCAGAGTTCCTAAGAATAACAAGAAGAGATAAGAAAGCCTTCCTCAGTGATCAATGCAAAGAAATAGAGGAAAACAACAGAATGGGAAAGACTGATGCTGGGAATGATTGAAGGCAGGAAGAGGAGGGGACAACAGAGGATGAGATGGCTGGATGGCATCACTGACTCGATGGACGTGAGTTTGAACGAACTCCGGCAGTTGGTGATGGACAGAAAGGCCTGGCATGCTGCAATTCATGGGGTCGCAAAGAGCTGGACACGACTGAGTGAATGAACAGAACTGAACTGAAGCCCACAATTTATTCAGAAACCCTTATTCAGAATTTTAGGACTCAACACATTTGAATTAATTTATTCTTTAAAGATAAATACAGATCTCCCATCAGGAAAGGTGAAGCTTTACTTTACCTAGAATGATCGATGAATTATATCTGCTGATTATACAATCTTCACATTGATAAAAAGTGTGCACATCTTAGTTTAGATATCTTAATTTTTCATCTAAGCATCTATATGTTACCCATTTATTTATATTTAATTTTGAACTTCATAGTCACAAGTCAAATTATATTTCCCTTTAAGTTTTCTCTTTTATTTATGATTCCCTCTGAGACATGGGTTCACCAAAATGATAATCATCATAAAACATACTTACTAACTATATGATCATTGATGGTGATTTAATTAAATTCCAAAGCACATTACTGATAATGTTTCTCACTCTTTCTGTTCATACATAATATGTTATTATCATTATCCACTAGTCATTTTGACCTCCATTAATACTTTTCACAGTGAAAAGCTTTTGTTCACACAATATATATGTATTTCCAGCTATTTTAGTTTCCCAAATTGAAGTTCCTTTAAAAAATCCCATAATTATACCTAGTTCAACTGCAGGAACTCTGTATATTTCCTAATACAGTGCCTTGGTTATGTTAAGTGTTTAACAGTGAATATTTTGGAGATATATTAATATAATCTCAGATGTTCAATGATAAAAATTGCATATATCCTCAAAATTATGTAATAAAATGATCTCTGTTACAAATGAATAAAACAAAGGATCCCATGTAATCATAACACTTTCAGAAAATTATCAAGATACTTTTTAAAATTACAAATAGAGGCTTTGATGATCATTAAATTTTGAGCAGTTTGTTTCAAGCAAGTGTTCTGTGACTGTTACTTGACTATTTCTCTAAGCTGCTTACCTTGAGAAACATTTTATAAGCCTCAACAATCTTGAAGACAGCTCTTTTTTTCAGTATTTAATAATTATTTGTTTGAACTGCTTTAAAAATATTGCTACTTATTAGAATATTTGCCTATTTCTCTGCTTAAATTTACATATAGCATTCATGTTTAAACATGATTTTTTTGATCTTTTAGATCAAATAAAGCTATAAGATAGATAAAAATCAATAACATGATACATATTTTAAATGGTCGTTTAACAGTATCAAAATTAGCAGTTTCTGTTCTACAAAAGACATCGATGAATGAATGAAAGGAAAGCTGTAGACTTGAGAAGAAAATATTTCAATACATATATATATTAAATCACTTGTATCTATAATAAATAAATAGCTTTTGAAAATCATTAAAATAATAATATTAACCCAATTTTAAAAACAGTTAAAGATTTGAATAAATACTTCATCAAAGGAATTACACAGCTGGCTAAGAAACACATGAAAAGATAGCATCTTTGACTTCTCTGATAGCTCAGTTGGTAAAGAATTTGCCTGAAATGCAGGAGACCCTGGTTGGACCTGGGTCAGGAAGATCCGCTGGAAAGAGGTAGGCTACCCACTCCAGTATTCTTGGGCTTTCCTTGTGGCTTTGCTGGTAAGTAATCCATCTGCAGTGTGGAAGTCCTGGGTTCAATCACTGTTGGGAAAATCCCCTGGAGAAGGGAAAGGCTACCCAATCCAGTATTCCGGCCTGGAGAATTCAGGCCTGGAGTATTCTGTCCTGGACTGTATCGTCCATGGAGGTCGCAAAGAGTTGGACAGGACTGAGCAATTTAAGCTTTCACTTTAGTAACATAGGGGAGATGCAAATTAAAACTATAAGATACTATTACATATCTATGGAGTGGCTAAAATAAAAACAATTGATTATGACAGGTTCTTTCAGGATCAGAGGACTATATAACTCTCATTCTTTTCTGATGAGATTATAATATATTAAGGTCAGTTTGAAAAACATTTTTGCAGTTCCTTACAACGTTAAACATCTGCTCATCAAATGACCCAGCAATATCAGCCTAAGAGCAATGAACATTTGTGGTTGTATCAAAAATATAGATAAATGTTGGCAGTAACTTTCTTTATAATCTTCCCACTGAAGACAATCTAACTGGCTTTCACTGAATAGATAAAAAAGCTCAGGCTCATACAATGAAATACTACTCAGCACTGAAAAGGAATAAAGCAGTGATACACAATAGGTAAGTCTCAAGTGTACTATGCAGAATAAAAAAAAAATGGATTTAAAAATCAGAACTATGTGCTATATGATTCCTTTTTATATACATTCTGGACAAGGTATGGCACTGGGACAGGAAAAAAAAAAAAATCTGCCAACAGATGTTTCAGTTAAGTTCAGTTCAATTCAGTTGCTCAGTCGGGTCCGACTTTTTACGATCCCATGAATCGCAGCACACCAGGCCTCCCTGTCCATTGCCAACTCCTGGAGTTCACTCAGACTCATGTCCATCGAGTCAGTGATGCCATCCAGCCATCTCATCCTCGGTCGTCCCCTTCTCCTCCTGCCCCCAATCCCTCTCAGTATCAGAGTCTTTTCCAATGAGTCAACTCTTTGTATGAGGTGGCCAAAGTACTGGAGTTTCAGCCTTAGCATCATTCCTTCCAAAAAGATCCCAGGGCTGATCTCTTTCAGAATGGACTGCTTGGATCTCCTTGCAGTCCAAGGGACTCTCAAGAGTCTTCACCAACACCACAGTTCAAAGGCATCAATTCTTTGGCACTCAGCTTTCTTCACAGTCCAACTCTCACATCCATACATGACCACAGAAAAACCATAGCCTTGACTAGACGGACCTTTGTTGGCAAAGTAATGTCTCTGCTTTTCAATATGCTATCTAGGTTCGTTATAACTTTTCTTCCAAGGAGTAAGTGTTTTTTAATTTCATGGCTGCAGTCACCATCTGCAGTGATTTTGGAGCCCCCAAAAATAAAGTCTGACATTGTTTCTACTGTTTCCCTATCTATTTCCCATGAAGTGATGGGACCAGATGCCATGATCTTCGTTTTCTGAATGTTGAGCTTTAAGCCAACTTTTTCCCTCTCCACTTTTACTTTCATCAAGAGGCTTTTTAGTTCCTCTTCACTTTCTGCCATAATGGTGGTGTCATCTGTATATCTGAGGTTATTGATACTTCTCCCGGCAATCTTGATTCCAGCTCGTGCTTCTTCCAGTCCAGCGTTTCTTATGATGTACTCTGCATATAAGTTAAATAAGCAGGGTGACAATATACAGCCTTGATGTACTCCTTTTCCTATTTGGAACCAGTCTGTTGTTCCCTGTCCAGTTCTAACTGTTGCTTCCTGACCTGCATACAAATTTCTCAAGAGGCATATCAGGTGGTCTGGTATTCCCATGTCTTTCAGAATTTTCCACAGTTTATTGTGATCCACACAGTCAAAGGCTTTGGCATAGTCAATAAAGCAGAAATAGATGTTTTTCTGGAACTCGCTTGCTTTTTGATGATTCAGCAGATGTTGGCAATTTGATCTCTGGTTCCTCTGCCTTTTCTAAAACCAGCTTGAACATCTGGAAGTTCATGGTTCACATATTGCTGAAGCCTGGCTTGGAGAATTTTGAGCTTTACTTTACTAGCGTGTGAGATGAGTGCAATTGTGCGGTAGTTTGAGCATTCTTTGGCTTTGTCTTTCTTTGGGATTGGAATGAAAACTGACTTTTCCAGTCCTGTGGCCACTGCTGGGTTTTCCAAATGTGCTGGCATATTGAGTGCAGCACTTTCACAGCATCATCTTTCAGGATTTGAAAAGCTCATCTGGAATTCCATCACCTCCACTAGCTTTGTTCGTAGTGATGCTTTCTAAGGCCCACTTGACTTCACATTCCAGGATGTCTGGCTCTAGGTCAGTGATCACACCGTCGTGATTATCTGGGTCATGAAGATCTTTTTTGTATTCTTGCCACCTCTTCTTAATATCTTCTGCTTCTGTTATGTCCATACCATTTCTTGTCCTTTATTGAGCTTATCTTTGCATGAAATGTTCCCTTGGTATCTCTAATTTTCTTGAAGAGACCTCTAGTCTTTCCCATTCTGTTGTTTTCCTCTATTTCTTTGCATTGATCACTGAAGAAGGCTTTCTTATGTCTTCTTGCTATTCTTTGAAACTGTGCATTCAGATGCTTATATCTTTCCTTTTCTCCTTTGCTTTTCACTTCTCTTCTTTTCACAGCTATTTGTAAGGCCTCCACAGACCACCATTCTGCTTTTTTGCATTACAGATGTTTATAGCAGCTCTATTTATAATTACCAAAATTTGGAAGCAACTAAAATGTCTTTCAGTCGGTGAATGGAGAAATAAACTGTGGTATCTACAAACAATGGAATATTATTCAGAACTAAAAATACATGAGCTATCGAGACATGGATGAATCTTAAATGTACATTATAAGTGGAAGAAGGTAACCCGAAAAGAAATCTGGAAGACCAAATCTATGGAGACAGTAAAAAGATCAGTAGTGCCAGGGTGTTATGAAAGGGAAAGGTGAGTAAGCAGAGCGCAGGAGATTTTGAGAACAGTGAATATGCTGTAATGTTGGATACATTCATTACACATTTGACAGAACCCATAAAAGGTACAACAGCCAGAGAAAACTTGATGATTTGCTGATGTAGCTACATCCTTGGCAATAAATGTAACATCTTGGTGAGTGATGTTGATAATGAAGTAGGCTATACATGTGTAGGGGCAGGGAATATATGGGAAATCTCAGTACCTGAAATTCTTCTAAAATTTTAAAAATGTAAAAGAAGCAAATACAAATGATATAGATAAATATAATATAAAAATTTCTGCAGCTTCAGTGTATGTACAATGCAGTGAGAGCAAAGTGTAATTCTAAATATATATGATATCAAAGAAAAGCTGTCAAGTCTATAGGTATCTTCTGATGCAGAAAACTCCAAAGAATGTTACAGTCATTCATAGTTCCAGTTGTCGGGTTAGGGTTAGGGTTTCTTTATTTTATTTTATTTTTTTCTTTTGAGGGGGGGATGAAGTAGAAAAGAATAGCTTTATTGTTTTTGCTAGAGAAAGGGGGTTGTAGCAGGGCAATGTCCTCAAAACTGTGTGCCCTTCAGTTGTTATTTCCTAATCAAATCTTAGTAATTACTTATGCTTTATCCCAGATTATTGGACCACTTATAGAGAGAGCCTACATAAAAGAAATATATTTTAATATTATTTGAGCCACTATTACCTAAAAGTAATTATTCATGGAGTCCTTAAAAATGTTATGCATTGTAGTAAAATAATGCCAAGAAATTTATATTAATCACTTCCATTTTAGGGAAAAGAACATTATATTTTATTGTTAATTTACAAAAAAAAATTAATTGTGGATAGTAGAACTTTCTGATTTTTGAAATCTCTGCTTTAATCACTGAATTGCTTTAATTACTATTTTAAAGATTTACCCATTTTCCTCCTTCCATTCTGTCTTCTTTGGAAATGAGTCACCACATGCAGCCCATACCTCAGGAGTGGTAAACTGGGTTTCCCTTTTTTAGAGTGAAGTATCTACATAAATTATTTAAGACTTTCCTGTACAGAAGATTTTTAAAAATTCTGCTCCATTCATTAATATATTCAATGCTTTATTTACATCAAATAAATAAATAAATAAATACAGTATCAATTCGATTACTTGAAAAATTTATTAAGTAACTGCTATGTGATAGGTCTTGTGTTAAATGTTGAGAAAACATATGCAATAGAGGCTTATTTGAAGAGACAGCAAAGTTAGCATGATATAAAAATCCTGATGTTACTGCTGTAGCAAAAGCAAGTTTCAGATGCTATAGCATTTGTAGGAAAGAAACTGAATGAAGTCATATATAAAAGAGCATGTCAGAGGAGAAAACATAAAGGAATTTAAAAAATATTCTAAAATATTTTATTTCTGAACTATATCTTGCTGAAATAATTTTGATTTTTTTTCTGATAAATCTCACTCGATTCTTGCTTTGCTATCAGATAAATCATTGCATTGTTCTTAAGATAAATCAAATGCATTATCCTTTATACTCTTTTCTGACCCAATTTCCTGTTCTGTACACACAACAGGTAGCTCTTGCCTTCTTCATAAGATTTCTAATCTACTTCTTCGTTATAATTATATTCTCAAGTACAATTGGTCTTAAATACCACTTTCTATTATCTCAAAATTTTGGGTAACTCGATCATCACAAATCAAATGGACAAAGTATAAAATTATCTGTACTAAAAATTCCAGTGTTTTATCAAAAGTATTAAAGTTAAGTTCTCTAGAACTACATTTCTGTGTGAATTTAGTCTCTGCTGGGACAAACCTGAAGATTTGTTAGCGCTATACTTTGTGGCTAGATTATGGGTGTACTCTCAAACACCTCTTTGGTTCAGGATAAAAGATGTATCAAACAATTTCTTTCTTTTTTTTTTTAAATTTAGGGCTAAGAGTTAAGGCAATGATTTCAACTTAAAGGGAACTAACTTTGCTATTTTTTGTTTTTCCTTTTGATTTTCTTACTTTTGCCACTTATTCTAATGAGACATCTTTGAAAGTGGGAACCTAATTCCATTTCTGTAGACGTAATTTGACCTAGGTGGCTGCCTTGCTTCCAGTTTTGGTTTCCTGGGTAGACATGTGAAAGACATTGAGGATTGCTGTTCAACCTTATCCATCACCAGATTTCCTGAAATAATTACAACTGCTGTTTTAGTGTCCTGGTGACAATGGAGCAGGGTGTATCATTTCTAGATAGCTCTTCTTAGAATTATAGGATCCTAAGAGCTTTCAGAGGTCATCTGTTTTCTTCATTTGCTAGAGAGATTTTTCTTCCTCAAACATCTCACGATAAGAAACCAACAGACTTAGAAGTCAACTGCTCTTTTTCCATTACCATATGTGGAGAGTGTATATAGCATTCAGGTGCTAAAAAATGTCAATATATGTTTAAAAAAAAAAAAGCTGAAGCAGTTTTCAAGAATTTAATAGTATAGAGTTTACAGCTAGCACCATGTGAAACGTTTTTGGATAGTCAGTTGAATGAATGCACTAGAAAAGTGAAATTACTAGGCAAAATAAGTTGGATTACCTAAAATAACTAAGAATGAGACATAAATTTGTCATATTTAATGAACATATAGGCTAGAATCTTTTATAGCCTTTCTTTTTTGTTATTGAGTAGCTTTGGAAACTAAATCATGGTTAAAGAATAGAAAATAAATCAGAAATATAAAGCTGAAAGGATATTGAAGATAGGAGTATTCGTGTTTGTTCTCCTAGCAGATAATAAAACTAAGACTTAAAATAGTTAGAACTTGGAGTTAATTTATTTGTAACTAAAGAGCAATACTCTGACTCAGACATCAAAACGTAGTTCAAAGAATGAACTGCTGTCAGGACAAGTAAATAAGACAGCTTAAGCTCATGACAAATTTGCCCCTTAATTTGCTATAAAAATAAAGTAGTAAGAGGAAATCATCAGTGAGTGACTATGTTTGGTCAGTTAGAATAACTTCTAACTGATTCACATTCTTTTTGGTTGGTCGAACAATCTGTGGCTGCAAATGAAATCAGTGGGTCTGGATACCACAGATGGATGAAAAGTGAAGACCACCAGGTCACTATTTGGATTTAATTTCAACAGGGATCTCGGAGTGGTTCTTCATGGACATAAGCACCAAGTAGTCAAATCTTGAAACCAGAAAATTTACATTTACATATTGAATATGGAGAAATGTCTTCAGTATCATTTTTATTTTTCAATATTTGGTAAGTGCAATGCCAACATACTTCTCTTTAGGCCTATGTGGATTTTGATTTAGGTCATCTATTTTTTAAAATTAATTTATTTTAATTGGAGACTAATTATTTTACAATATTGTATTGGTTTTGCCATATATTCACATGAATCCACCATGGGTGTACGTGCATTCCCCATCCTGAACCCCCCTCCCACCGCCCTCCCCATTCCATCCCTCAGGGTCATACCAGTGCACCAGCTCTGAGCACCCTGTCTCATGCATCAAACCTGGCGATGTATTTCACATATGACAATATACATGTTTCAATGCTATTCTCTCAAATCATCCCACCCTTGCCTTCTCCCACAGACTTCAAAAGACTGTTCTTTACATCTGTGTCTCTTTTGCTGTCTGACATATAGGGTCATTATTACCATCTTTCTAAATTCCATATATATGTGTTAATATACTGTATTGGTGTTTTCCTTTCTGACTTATTTCACTCTGTATAATAGGCTCCAGTTTCTTTCAGAGGTTAGAATCAGAGGTTTTCTTTCCATCCTTTTTTGCATGGGCCTCATGATTATGTATTCAGGAATTCAGAAATTCAGAATTAAGAATTTTGAGATATTATCTTTTTCTTAGTACATAAAGATATGTACTCTATCTTAAAATATGGGTTTTAGCACTAAGAATGATAGAAATGATAGAAATAATTTTGTTTGATCAACCTAGTATTTAAAATATAGTTGTCCTATTTCTCATTGATTAATTGGCTATCTAAATCACATGGATATAGAATAAAGATAGGAATAAATGCCTTATATATTGTCTTACATTTACCTTAATTCCTATACTATTTCAATTGTTTTATTTTTTGTCATTTATTTAGAAAAAATAGTAAAACCTAAAACATTGCTTCTCTGAAAAGATATTTAATTTTGTGTAGAACTGACCACAACTTATGGGATGTAATAAACCATAATTAAGCTGCATTGAAACATTTTTGAATTCATAGAGACTTATGGATAATCTAAGATATGAACATATAGAAGATAAATAGTAATGGTGACATTTAATTATCATTTTAGTTGGAAAGAAAAACTAGAAAACCCCTCAAAGACTTGGAAAACAGAGTTTATAACAATAAAAAGTAAAACATGTTTAATGTTTCCTAATCAGATCACTCAAAATTTTAGTTCACCAATAGCAAATTTGTGAAGAAAAAATTAAATATGCTTTATATATTTCTTGAGAATTTATTGTACATGAGTTTCCTTGCTATAGACTGCAAGGCATGGAGAAGGAAATAGCACATTACAAATTAGAAGACAGTGAGAGACCCATATTAATAAATAATTATTTCTAAAAAGGCAAAACATGATAAATACCATTTACAAGAGATAAATGCTAACTCTCTCTCTCTTTAACTCTTTGGAAAAGAATTTAATAAAATTAAAATCTTTCTACTATGTAGCACATGTTGACATTTGAGTACCAATTGTTTTGGAGAAGGAAGTAGCAACCTACTCCAGTATTCTTGCCTGGAAAGTCCCATGGACAGAGGAGCCTGGCAGGCTAGTCCATGGGGTAGCAAAGAGTTGGACATGACTGAATGACTAACACTGAATGTTGAAATATATGTGTATATATGCATATATGTAGATGATCGTCAGCTTCTGAAATGAGCCTAAAAGCTTCAAATGTGGTAAGATCTTATCTAGAAACTCTTCACCTAACCGTTCCAATTTGAGGCAACATAAACTTTCTTCCCTTGTAGCTCAGTTGGTAAAGAATTTGACTGCAATTCAGGAGACCTGGGTTTGATTACTGGGTTGGAAAGATCCCCTGGAGAAGGAAATGGCAACCCACTCCAGTATTCTCGCCTGGAGAATCCCATGGATGGAGGAGCCTGGTGGGCTACAGTCCATGGGGTTACATGAGTCAGACACAACTTGGTGACTAAACCACCACTACCAATTTTTTAATGTAGACAGAGTTATCAGGATAAGGTAAAGTGACAGAGGGGTGCTAGGGAGGTGAGAGGTCTAAATATTAGGAAAATTTAAGAGTAATGGTGAATGCAGTCAGAATGACAAAAACTGGAGCCTGAAGAATCCAAGAAACAATGAAGGACTGAGATAGCAACAAGTAGGGAAAGTGAGATTATAGCATGGTCATAAGAAAAGATGACCATAGGTATGTAGCAGAACAATCCTGAACAACTCACCCTACCTTCTAAGGTTTTACTCCATCCATGGTAAAAGCCAAAATTCGATCAATATTTTTGGAAATTCTGTTATATACTAGGCCTTTGTCCATCCTTGAAGACCCAAATCTAGTAATTCATGGTCACTGTCTTTAAGGAGGCTCAAATGACTGGATAGTATAAAATCTGATATTCTAAGATTTAAAATATAAATGCATAATTTTATTCAATAAAAGAGATTTAGTTAATTTCTAATGTCTACTAGGTTTGCAAAGTGAGAAGTATTATATTAAAGTGTTAGAGCTTTCAAGTCAAGTAGGATTAAAACTCTGGCTCAGTCACTCACTCACTGGTAGACACCTAATCTCTGTTGATTTCTTGTTTTTTCCTGTGGAGGATAAGAATACTAATGGTTCCCATCTAATAAATAGGGCTTCCTTGGTGGCTCAGAAGATAAAGAGTCCACCTGCCGTTCAAGAGACTGGGTTTGATCCCTGGGTCAAGAAGATCAACTGGAAATAAGAATGGCTACCCACTCCAGGATACTTGCCTGGAGAAATCCATGGATAGAGGAGCCTGGTGGGCTACAGTTGATGGGGTCACAAAGAGTCGGACTCAACTGAACAACTAGCACTTTTAACTTTCTAATAAGTAAACTATATGTGAGTTATTTATTCTTTTCCCTTTAGTTTTATGTTTACTCAATATCATTCTAGTGCCCAGGCCAGTAATTTATTCTCAAGGATTGAATTGATATTTGTTGAATAGAGTTTTGGGGAAAATTAAGTGATACATTAAAATAAGTTGAATGGTTCTATGATGACCTGCAAGACCTACTAGATTTAACACCAAAAATGATGTTTTTTTTTTCATTATAAGGAACTGGACTGCAAAGGAGAAAGTCAAGAAATACCTGGAGTAACAGGCAAGTTTGGCCTTGGAGTACAAAAAGAAGCAGGACAAAGGTTAACAGAGTTTTGCTACGAGAGCACATTGGTCATAGCAAACACTCTCCTCCAACAACAGTAGAGACAACTCTATGCATGGAATCATCAGATTGTCAATACCAAAATCAGATTTATTATATTCTTTGCAGCCAAAGATGGAGAAGTGCTATACAGTTATCAAAAACAAGATCAGGAGCTGATTATGGCTCAGATCATTATTTGAAAACTTCAGACTTAAGTTGAAGAAAGGAAAGAAAACAACTGACATTCAAATATGACCTAAATCAAATCCCTTACAAAAGGAAAGATATACCCAACTGAATGCAGACTTCCAAAGAATAGCAGGAGCGATAAGAATGCCTTCCTCAATGATCAATGCAAAGAAATAGAGGAAAACAATAGAATGGGAAAGATTAGTGATCCCTTCAAGAAAGTTAGAGATACCAAGGGAACATTTCATGCAAAGATGGTCACAATAAAGCACAGAAAGTATACGGACCCAACAGAAGCAGAAGATATTAGCAAGAGGTAGCAAGAATACACAGAAGAGCTATACAATAAAGATCTTAACGACTCAGATAATCACAATGCTGTGATCACTCACCTAGGCCAGACGTCCTGGAGTGGGAGGTCAAGTGGGTCTTAGGAAGCATAACTATGAACAAAACTAGTGGAGGTGATGGAAGTCCAGTTGAACTATTTCAAATCCTAAAAGATGATGGTGTGAAAGTACTGCATTAAATGCCAGTAAGTCTGCAAAACTCAGCAGTGGCCACAGGACTGGGAAAGGTCAGTTTTAATTCCAATCCCAAAGAAAGGCAATGCCAAAGAATGTTCAAACTACCATACAATTGTGCTCCATTCACACGCTAGCAAAGGAATGCTCAATATTCCCCAAGCTAGGCTTCAGCAGTATGTGAACTGAGAACTACCAGATGGTCAAGCTGGATATAGAAAAGGCACAGAAACCAGAGATAAAATTGCCAACATCTGTTGCATCATAGAAAAAGCAATGGATTCCAGCAAAGCATCTACTTCTACTTCATTGACAACACTAAAGTCTTTGAATGTGTGGATCAAAAGAAACTGTAGAAAATCCTTCAAGAGATGAGAATACCAGACCATCTTACCTGCCTCATGAGAAAGTTGCATGCAAGTCAAGAAGCAAAGTTAGAACCAGACATGGCAAAATAGACTGGTTTAAATTGGGAAAGGAGTACCTCAGGCTGTATAGTGTCACCCTGTTTATTTAACTTATGTACCAAGTACATAATGTGAAATGTCACACTGGCTGAAGCACAAGCTATAATCAAGATTGCTGGGAGAAATATCAATAATGCAGATACACAGATGGCACCACCCTTATGACAAAAAAACAAAGAAGAACTAAAGAGTCTCTTGATGAAGGTGAAAGAGGAGATTGAAAAACCTGACTTAAAACTCATCATTCAAAATACTAAGAACAGGCATCCACTCCCATCACTTCATCGCAAACAAATGGGAGAACAGTGGAAACAGTGACAGACTTCATTCTTGGGGGCTCCAAAATTACTGCAGATGGTGACTGTAGTCATGAAATTAAGACAGTTACTCCTTGGAAGAAAATCTATGACAAACCTAGATAGTGTATAAAAAATTAAAGATGTTATTTTGCCAACAAAGATCCGTATAGTCAAAGCTCATGTATGGATATGAAGGTTGGACTGTGAAGAAGGCTGAATCCTGAAGAACTGACGTTTTTTCATTGTGATGTTGGATAAGACTTGAGAGTTCCTTGGACTGCAAGGAGATCAAACCAGTCCATCCTAAAGGAAATCAGTCCTGAATAGTCTTTAGAGAACTGATGCTGAATCTGAAGCTCCAGTACTTTGGCCACCTGATGCGAAGAGCCAACTCATCAGAAAAGACTGTGATGATGGAAAAGATTGAAGGCAGGAGGAGAGGGGATGTTGGAGAATGAGATGGTTGGATGGCCGACTCGATGGACATGAGTTTGAGCAAGCTCAGGAAAACCTTGTGTGCTGCAGTCCACAGGGTCACAAAGAGTCGGACATGATTGAGGAACTGAACAAGAACAAAGTAATATATTGTTTGTGAAGTAGTTAAGCAGAGGGGACAGCACATAGAAATGCTAATTAATGTTAACATAATTTATAATTAAAAATTCAGCTTGCAATTGATGGAATACTGCTGGCTTTCAGTGGTTTGTGAAGAAAGTAAAGTTTTAAAGAAATATGGATACTACTCGATAGGAAAAAATAATTTATTTTATTCTTTAGACTTTGAATTGCTAATTGGAAAAATAGATAACTTGGCCATTGATTGGAAGTAATTTTTTCTAACAACTTAATAAAGTAGGCAATACGTAAGTTCTCAGAGAATAACAAAATTAACTTTAAAAGAACATTTAATATGCCCTTAATAAACTGAATCCCTGACTTTTTCCTTATCTCCTTTTCCTGAGAATCATCAGACATGGAGTCACATTTATTATTCCATGGGCCATTACATTTTTCAGAGACTGAGGATTCTTTTATTGGCATCTTTTCATTTTCAGGGAAATTGTCAAAAAAAAATCCAAAGACTGAAGAACTAGGATGAAACTCATAAAATGTACATGCTGCTCTCTCAAGCTTAAAGGTAAACCACCTAACATGAAATAGTAATTATTCACAAAGTCAGACTACCCTTCCTCAGGAGTGGTAATAGTGAGTGTAGTTCTCATTAAGCAGATGGATGAAATGAATTAAAAATAATATTAAACATAAGCAGTGGACTTTTCCTTTTATAAAATACATTGTGCAGTGAAAGTGTTTCTCACTTATATTTTCTAAGAGATTGAAGTCTAGAAATTTAATTGACTGGGAAAATTCATAGAGCTTGTAGTCTTGTTAAAACAAGATCTCACACTTGCCCTGCCCTGCTGCCCTGAAGACAACCATTGTCTTTACCTTGGAGTACACAGTGCTCCTTCCACCATGCCATGTTATCTCCGCAAAACAAGACATTCTTGCCTCTGCTGAGACACCCAGTTATTTTCAAAGTTTAAAAATGTATCAAAAATATTCTTTGTTTGTGGAAAGCATTTCTTTTTTGTTTAGTATGTGGAGAAAATAGATAGCATATGCATTATCTTTTCTCATATAATAATTATTGGTACGCATTCTTATCACCATCCATCTAATTACTGGTTACTGATATATATGTTGAGGCTACTAATCACCACTCCTTAATAAATAGCTATGAAAAGAAAGAAAACAAAAAGAATGAGGAAAAATAAACTCGGATTCTTTTGTTGGTAGGTAACTCATTTATTTTGACAAGCACAGTTTAATTTAAACAACTGGCTTAATCAGCCTTAATGCTGACTCATTCCAGGGAATACTGAAGAGAATGCCAGAATTATCAACTTAAGGGCAGAAAAGGTCTTCACTGCCTTGTGATGGAAGACAGAATGTTTATTGTCTCTGTGTCTTTGATAATAGAGTTTTTCAGACTAACAATCAAAACATTTAGGAAAATGTATTATTTCTTTCCTCTCATTCTAAGTTTGGACAATTCCCTAGTTTATTTCTGATATTTACCTTACTCTCTTGGTTATGATAAAGGCTCCAAGTACTAACTGACTTGAAGATATTTACTTGCTGTCATTTATCTGGATGATAAAATAAATCATAAGGCAATACAAAGGGGACTGCTTGGTATTGCATTACATAAGACAATAGAAAAACAAATTGGCCTGCATCATTTCAAACTAAATTTATAGGAAATGCTATAATAAATGCCTCTAAATGTGGATCACTTCAGTCGCTCATGATATCCAACTATTTGTGACCCCATGGACTGAAGCACCCCAGACTTCCCTGTCCACCACCAACTCATGGAGCTTACTCAAGCTCATGTTCATTGAGTTAGTGAAGCCATCCAACTATCTCATCCTCTGTCGTCCCCTTCTGCTCAGGCCTTCAATCTTTCCCAGCATCAGGGTCTTTCCCAATGAGTCAGTTCTTCCTATCAGGTGGCCAAAGTATTAGAGCTTCAGCTTGAGCATCAGTCTTTCCAATGAATATTCACGATTGATTTCCTTTAGGATGGACTGGTTTGATCTCCTTGCAATCCAAGAGACTCTCAAGAGTCTTCTCCAACACCACAATTCAAAAGTATCGTTCTTCGGTGCTCAGCTTTCTTTATAGTCCAACTCTCACATCCATACATGATTACTGGAAAAACCAGTTTTGATTGGACAGACCTTTGTTGGCAAAATAATGTCTCTGCTTTTTAATACGCTGTATAGGTTGGTCATAACTTTTCTTCCAAGGAGTAAGCGTCTTTTAATTTCATGGCTGCAGTCACCATCTACAGTGATTTTGGAGCCCCAAAAGACAGTCTCTCACTGTTTTCATTGTTTCCCATCTATTTGCCATGAAGTGATGAGAAAAGATGCCTAATCTTAGTTTTCTGAATGTCGAGTTTTAAGCCAACATTTTCACTCTCCTCTTTCACTTTCAACAATAGGCTCTTTAGTTCTTCTTTGCTTTCTGCCATAAGGGTGGTATCATCTGTGTATTTGAGGTTATTGATATTTCTCCCTGGAATCTTGATATCAGAAAATTCCTCAAGAAATGGGAAAATCAGACCACTTTACCTTCCTCCTGAGAAATCTGTATGCAGTCAAGAAACAACAGTTAGAATTGAAAATGAAACAACAGATTGGTTCCAAATCGGGAAAGGAGTATGCCAAGGCTGTATATTGTCACCCTGCTTATTTAACTTATATGCAGAGTACATCATGCAAAATGCTGGGCTGAATGAAGCACAAGCTGGAATCAAGATTGCCAGGATCTGGTCCCATCACTTCATGGCAAATAGACAGGGAAACAACGGAAACCTAGAGACTTTATTTTGGGGGGCTCCAAAATCACTGCAGATGGTTATTGCAGCCATGAAATTAAAAGACGCTTGCTCCATGGAAGAAAAGCTGTGACAAACCTAGAGTGCATACTAAAAAGCAGAGACATTAGTTTGCCAAAAATGGTCCATCTAGTCAAAGCTATGGTTTTTCCAGTAGTCACATATGGATGTGAGAGTTGAACTATAAAGAAAGCTGACCAACAAAGAACTGATGCTTCTGAACTGTGGTGTTGGAGAAGACTCTTCAGAGTCCCTTGGATTACAAGGAGATCCAGCCAGTCCATCCAAAAGGAAATCAGTCCTGAATATTCATTGGAAGGACTGATGCTGAAGCTGAAACTCCAATACTTTGGCCACCTGATGGGAAGAACTGACTCATTGGAAAAGACCCTGATGCTGTGAAAGATTGAAGGAGGGAGGAAAAGGGAATGATAGAGGATGAGATGGTTGGATGGCATCACCGACTCGATGGATATGGGTTTGAGTAATCTCCAGGAGTTGGTGGTGGACAAGAAAGCATGGTGTATAGCAGTCCATGGTGTCACAAAAATTGGACATAAGTGAGTGACTGAACTGAACTTCCTCTTGAAACCAGCTTGTGCTTCATCCAGCCTAGCATTTTTCATGATGTACTCTGCATTTAAGTTAAATAAGCAGGTGACAATATAAAGCCTTGACTTTATATTATAAATATATATATATATAATATACATATACATATATATATATATATATTGTACTCCTCTCCCAATTTGGAACCAACCGGTTGTTCCATGTCCACTTCTAACTGTTGTTTCTTGACCTGCATACAGATTTCTCAGGATGAAAATAAGGTGGTGTGATAGTCCCATTTCTTGAGGAATTTTCCACATTTTGTTATGATCCAAACAGTCAGTCTTTTGCATAGTCAATAAAATAGAAGTAGATAGAAGTAGGTGTTTTCCTGGAGCTTTTGCTTTTTTTATGATCCAACCAATGTTGGCCATTTATCTCTCATTCTTTTGCCCTTTCTATATTCAGCTTGAACATCTGGAAGTTCACAGTTCATGTACTGTTGAAGCCTGGCTTGGAGAATTTTGAGCATTACTTTGCTAGCATTTGAGATAAGTGCAAATGTTGGGTAGTTTGAACTTCTTTGGCTTTGCTTTGCTTTGCTTTGAGATTGAAATGAAAACTGACCTATTCCAGTCCTGTGGCCACTGCCGAGTTTTCCAAATTTGCTGGTATATTGAGTGCAGAACTTTCACAGCATTGTCTTTTAGGATTTGTAATAGTTCAGTGGAATTCCATCATCTCCACTAGCTTTGTTTGCAGTGATGCTTCCTAAAGCCCACTAGGCTTTGCATTCCAGGATGTCTGGCTCTAGGTGAGTGATCACATCATTGTGGTTATCTGGGTCATTAAGAACTTTTTTTGTATTGTGCTTCAGTGAATTCTTGCCACCTCTTGTTAATAACTTCTGCTTCTGCTAGGTCCATACCTTTTCTGTCTTTTATTGTGCCCATCTTTGCATGAAATGTTCCCTTGGTATCTCTAGTCTTTCTCATTCTATTGTCTTCCTCTATTTCTTTGCACTGATCACTGAGGAAGGCTTTCTTATCTCTCCCTGTTATTCTTTGGAACTCTGCATTCAAATGGGTATATCTTTTCTTTTCTCCTTTGCCTTTAGCTTCCCTTGTTTTCCCAGCTATTTGTAAGGGCTCTGCAGACAACCATTTTGCCTTTTTGTATTTCTTTTTTTTTTTGGGGGGGGGGGTATGGTCTTGATCCCTGCCTCCTGTACAATGTCACAAATCTCCATCCAAAGTTATCAGACACTCTATCAGATCTAATCCCTTGAATCTATTTGTCACTTCCACTGTAGAATCATAAGGGATTTAATTTATGTCATACCTGAATGATCTAGTGGTTTTCCTTACTTTCTTACATTTAAGATTGATTTTGGCAATAAGGAGTTCATAAGCCACAGTCAGCTCCCCATCTTGTTTTTGCTGACTGCAAAGAACTTCACCTTCTTCAGGTGCAAAGAATATAATCAATTTGATTTCAATATTGACCATGTGGCGATGTCCATGTGCAGAGTCCTCCCTTGTGTTGTTGGAAGAGGGTGTTTGCTATAACCAGTGTGTTCTCTTTGCAAAACTCTGTTAGTCTTTGCCCTGCTTCATTTTGTACTCCATGGCCAAATTTGCCTGTTACTCCAGTTATTTCCTAACTTTGTACTTTTGCATTCCAGTCCCCTATAATGATTAGGACATCTTTTTTGGGTGTTGCTTCTAGAAGGTCTTGTAGATGTTCAACTTCAGCTTCTAGAATCAGCATTTGTGGTTGGGACATAGACTTGAATTACTGTAATACTTTATAGTGTGCTTTGCAAATGAACAGGGATCATTCTGTCATTTTTGAGACTGCACCCAAAAACTGCATTTCAGACTCTTTTGTTGACTATGAGGGCTACTCCATTTCTTCTAAGGGATTCTTGTCCACAGTAGGAGATATAATGGTCATCAGAATTAAATTCACCCATTCCAGTCCATTTTAATTCACTGATTCCTAAAATGTCATTATTCACTCTTGCCATCTCCTGTTTGACCACTTCCAGTTTGCCTTGATTCATGGACTTAACATTCCAGGTTCCTATGCAGTATTGTTTTTTTACAGCTTGGGATGTTACTTCCATCACAAGTCACATCCACAGCGGGGCATCATTTTTGTTTTGGTTTTGTCTCTTCATTCTTTTTGGAGTTATTTCTCCACTCTTCTCCAATAGCACATTAGGCACCTACTAACCTCGGGAGTTCATCTTTAAGTGTCCTATCTTTTTGCCTTTTCATACTGTTCATGGGGTTCTCAAGATAAGAATACTGAAGTGGTTTGCCATTCCCTTCTCCAGTGGGCCACATTTTGTCAGTACTCTCCACCATGACCCGTCCATCTTGGGTGGCCCTACATGGCATAGCTCATTGTTTCATTGAGTTAGGCAAGGCTGTGGTTCATATGATTAGATTGGTTAGTTTTCTGTGATTTTGGTTTTATTCTGTGTGCCCTCTGATGGAGAAGGATAAGAGGCTTATGGAAGCTTCCTGACTGTGGGGGAAACTGGGTCTTGTTCTGATTGGTGGGGCCATCTTCAGTAAATCTTTAATCCAATTTTTTTTTGTTAATGGATGGGACTGTGTTTCTTCCGTGTTGTTTGACCTGAGACCAAACTATGGTGAAAGTAATGAAGAAAACGGCGACCTCCTTCAAAAGGTCCCATGCACACCTGCAGCACTCAGTGACCTCGACCTGCAGCAGGCCACTGCTGACCCAGGCCTCCACTGGAGACTCCTGGACACTCACAGATATGTCTGTGTCCGTCTCTTGTGGGTCCAATACTCTTTTCTCCTGGGTCCTGGTGCACACAAGTTTCTGTTTGTCCCCTCCAAGAGTTTGTTTCCCCAGTCCTGTGTAAGTTCTGGTGGCTCTGTGGTGTGGTTAATAGTGACCTCCTCTAAGACGGCTTATGCCATACCCAGGTCTATTGCACCCAGAGCCCCTGCCCCTGTGGCAGGCCACTGCTGACCCGTACCTCCTCAGGAGACACTCAAACACTCAAAGCCAGGTCTAGTTTAATATCTGTGGGGTCTCCTGGTGTGCACAAGGTTTTGTTTGAGCCCTCTAAGCATCTCTGGCAGGTATGGAGTTTGATTCTAAACATGATTTCACCTCTCCTACCATCTTTCTGGGGCTTCTCCTTTGCCCTTGGATGTAGGGTATCTTTTTTTTGGTGGGACCCAACATTCTCCTGTCAATGGTTGTTAAGCAGCAACTTGTAATTTTGGAGTTCTCACAGGAGAAGATGAGGTCTTATCCTTCTACTCCACCCTCTTGTGAATAAATGTCATATGCTTTGAGTTGAATGTTAAGTCATGTTGTTAGGAATATACAGACAGGAAGAAGGAGAAAGCTAATGTATCAATAAATAAATAAATAAGACACCCCAACCCCCCTCCAGTTGGAGATAGAACATACCCAGTGGATTTACCATGCAGCCTGAAATACAAGAGACCATCAAGATATTCTTCAAGTTTAGGGAACCAGTGTGCCTTTTCCAAGGCTCCTAGGCAAGATGGTAAGAATAAATGTTGTAATATATTCATGATTATACATTTGTGTAACCCTTGTAATTTTAATCAGTCAAGTCTACTGAATTGCTGTACTTCAGCTTCATCACATTTTCCCTTGTGATCATGAAAAGTATGTGGGTATTACTGAAATCTTTCTAAGGGAAGGTTAGTTGGAAATACACTTAACTAGGCTTTAAAGAGACAGATATGATCTTATAACCTAAGGTAATACAAGCTACCCTAATGTAGGACAGTTTTCTGGGAAAACGTCTATCATCCATTGTACCAACTTGTACTATGTACGTACTACCTCAGGACTTCTGATATAAGCCAGAATCATAGAAGCAAGGGGCCATATTGTATGCACCCAGCACCACATATAGAGCAATGTGGATAGTGTAGCTAAAACAAGGTTTGACATGTATGGTGCAAGAAGCTTGTTTATGAAAAATCCTCCTAATAATCAGGCCAAAAACGTACAAGCAGACAGTTTGAATACCCTATCACTATCACAGTGCTTCACACATAGGAGGGAATTTAGTATTTATTGAATTATTATTTTTCAAGTTCAGAGAATCTTAAAAGGTTTTCTTGATGAAGCTGCTAGTCAAATTATACACGGAATTCATATTGAATGTTCTCTGTTACAAATTAGACAGGCAAGAAATTTCCCAC
The DNA here is from genome assembly GCF_027580195.1 of Bos mutus. Taxonomy (NCBI): domain Eukaryota; kingdom Metazoa; phylum Chordata; class Mammalia; order Artiodactyla; family Bovidae; genus Bos; species Bos mutus. Next base: position 4,677,486 of record NC_091628.1, on the reverse strand, counting down.
CAACTAAATGTTTGCTGTTTCAGGAGGGCTGTGTGATCTTCAATGAGCAACATAGCAGGAAAACATGCAATAAAGAATTGAACGCTATATTTGGGTTAACAGTACTTTTCAAAAGGCTATAACATGAAATTTTTGTCAACTTTATCATTTTGGGAATGACATTGTAAAGGTTGCCCATTATACAGTGTTAACAAAATTGTATTTTATTTTTAAGACTATAGTACCTGTCTCTTATAACACACATGAACACATAGATGTAAACATGGATGAGCATATCATTATTCTGTTAATGCATCTGTGATGTGGAATCAGAAGTTGAACTTTAAAATTTGATGACTATCCTTAAGTTTACTTTTGTTAGCATAATCATATTTTTATAAGGCAAACTTTCTAAGTCTCCAAATCTCAAACTCTGTTGAAAAGTGTCACTAAAGAAGGATTTGTCAAAAACAAAAAATCAAATTATTGCTGACTAACGATATATATATATATATATATATAAATAAATATATAAAATATAAATATATATATATAAACAGTTCAGAATTTCTTTTAAAATCTAAAAAGGTACCAGTGAATATAAAAATAATGTCATCTTACCACAGAAATATTGGAAAAATTGGTTTAACTTTAGTTCTTAACACATTATAAATATTAATACTCTTTGTAAGGCATATGGTTTTTAACTACCAAAAGAAAATTTCTGTTTTTATAAATGACCATAAACATGTTTTGCTCTTAAATCATGATAATAATAAAAATTAGAATATCTTAAACAGTTTTATATGCCATTTGCATAAGTAAATTTCAACCATAGAATATAATGTTGGAAAATGATCCTGGAATTAATGCATTGTGCTCAGTCATCCAAAAATGTGAATTTGTTTTCTAATATTCATATCAGATTTTCATTTAGCCACATATATTGTCTTCAGTAATAAAAATGTTATAAAATTGTTAGCAACAGTTATTTGACTATCTTCTTCAACAATGGTCCAAGGCTCCCCACCATCTAAACAATATACACTAGTTAAGATCAAACTATTTAATATCATAAACCTCATCCACTACAGAAGATGAGGTGGTTGGGTGGCATCAACGACTCAGTGGGCATGAGTTTCAGTAAACTCCGGGAGTTGGTGATAGACAGGGAGGCCTGGCGTGTTGCAGTCCGTGGGGTGGCAAATAGTCAGACACCACTAAGTGACTGAACTGACTGACTTCATCCACAAATCATTTCCAGACAAATTGCTTTCCTTCAGAACTAACTTTGACCTTTGTTAACATTTTACTTTGCCAACATTTTCCTTGTTAACATTTTTAACACAAATTCTATGCATGGAATACTAACCCAAATTTTAATCTTAATCATAAGAGTTAGAAGCCAACTTTAGTTTTTCTTAATCTTATTTTATTTTATTATATTATCATCAGAATCATTGATATTTCATAGTATGAATCATATTTAAATCACGTTTGTAAGTAAAACTTTTAAATTTTTTGCAAAAGCATATACACTTTAAATCAATTACTTTGTATTTAGAAATATACTATGAATTCTACATTATGTACATTTATTTTATTATTTAGGGAGAAATTGAAATATTTCAATTAAAATTATTTTTCAATATGTTTATATGCTACAATTTTTATTAATTGCATTATCTTATAATTCAAGAGCTTATTCATTGTTTCTATTCCAAGTCTTTGAATGTATGCTTTTATTATTATCTGAAACTTTTTCTTATGATTTGCTTTTTGGTGTCGAAATAATTCCTATTAATGGTCCAGAAATATATTAAACTTTTATTTTGTGTATGGTACATTTTTATTTATATATACCACGTTATTGAGTTTATTCATGATAGAAGAGAAGTTCTGCTTTCACTGGTATTCAAACAATCTGCTTGTAAGTTTTTTGGTGATTATTAGAAGGATTTTCCATAAACAAGCTTCTTGCTCCGTGTATGTTAAATCTTGTTTTAGCTTCACTGCCTGCATAATTCTATATGTGGTGCTGGGTACATACAATGTGGCCACTTGACTCTATGATTCTAGCTTATACCAGAAGTCCTGAGGTGGTACATATACAAGTGGATACAATGGATGATAGACTTTCCCCAGAAAACTGTCCTACGTTGGGACAGCTTGTAATATTTAGGTAGTTTTCTTCTACTTGATGTCTCTTTTAATATTTGACTTAAATACCTACTGATTGTTAGTACCATTCTGAATCATATGATGGAAATAAAAGATTTTATGGTACTAAGAACCAGTAGGCATTTAAGTATAATATTAAAAGAGACATGGCGTAAGGAGTGGGCTTCCCAGGTGGCACAGTGGTTAAAGAATCCATTTGCCTATGCAGAAGATGCAAGCAATGTGGGTTCAATCCCTGGATTGGAAAGATCCCCTGGATTAGGAAATGGCAACCCACTCCAGTTTCCTTGCCTGGACTATTTCATGGACAGAGGAGCCTGACAAGCTACCTAATGGCCCATGGGGTCACAAAGAGTTGAACACGACTGAGAAACTGAGTGAACACACACAGAACAAGGGGAAGAAGAAAGCTACCTCAGTATTTTTATATCTTTTACTACTAGGCATCAAGATACAGTTCTTTGAGAAAGCTATGCAAGGGAAAAAAATGATTCTAAACTTCGTAATCTGCATCTGTGTCTATGAATAGATTAGGAAGAGGAGACTATGATTTGGACCTGTCTTAAGTCCATAGAAAAGACATGTCACATTGCACATACTGGGTGGGCAATCTTTTCAATCTGGTCTACATGTGTCTGGCATTCTTTATTCCATAGTTCATAATTGTTAGGGCAAGACCATTGAAGGTTGATTGACTTTCTTAGGCACATGTCCTTTTCCCATTCCCCACCTGTGTGCTTGTGTTGTTATGATAGCTGGTTTTATCTGAGCAGACTAATCCTTCCTGTTCATGTAAGGCAATGGGTGAGCCAAGAGCCTTTCCTGATGGTTAAACCTACACTTTAAATGACTAAACATACCAGCACTGAATCGTGTGTGTGTGTATTAGTCACTCAGTCATGTCTGACTCTTTGTGACCCCATGTACTGTAGCCCACCAGGCTCTTCTGTCCTTGGGATTCTCCAGCAAGAGTACTAGAGTGGATTTCCACTCCCTTCTCCATGGGATCATCCCAACCCAGGGATTGAACCTGGGTCTCCTTCATCGCCTGCAGATTCTTCACCATCTGAGCCATGAGGGAAGCCCATATCAGGTGTATTCCAGCCATTTTTGGACCTTCATGATGATACCTCTGCAAGAAATTATGGACGCAAAGAACGGATGAGAGATTGAAACATGTAAAATATCATGTATGAAACGAGTTGCCAGTCCAGGTTCGATGCACGATACTGGATGCTTGGGGCTAGTGCACTGGGATGACCCAGAGGGATGGTATGGGGTGGGAGAAGGGAGGAGGGTTCAGGATGGGGAACACATGTATACCTGTGGTGGATTCATTTTGATATTTGGCAAAACTAATACAATTATGTAAAGTTTAAAAATAAAATTAAATTAAAAAAATAAAATAAAATAAAAATGTATTGAAAAAAAATAGGACTCCACACTGAACCCTTCAAAGGCATAATTTTCAATTAATTGCTAAGTAAAAATGAACAAAAATCATCCAATAATTGAGTAATTGAATTTATATCCCTATAATGTCCATGTGTTCAATAAAACAAAGCATCACCTTATGAGCTGCATTTATCCTTACCCCTTATAAATTTATAACAATTGCCATTAGTCTTTATTCTTCTATTTTTTTAATGTTTTATCAGTAAAATTACCTAAAAATTCTCATACTAAATATCCATTTTGCTTTCTTAGTATGCAGTTATGATCAAGTGTATGACTAACCCATAATCAAAATATGTGTTTAAAGATATCCATTACATCTGGTGAAGCAGGTTGATTTTCTCATAGCCTCCTGTTATTTATGCCTATAATTATTAATTTTCCTTTTTTTTGTATTTACTTAAAGCCATGGGTCACCATCTCCACTTAACCAAAGCAGATTTACTTACCCCTTGGTTCTTTGCTATAGTTATTTGTACTCTCTAAATTTATATGACATAGAATTGTTCTTGTACTCTCCTGATAAGTGTCATTATTCTCTTAATATTTTATTCTTGTTGTTCACTTGCTTGTCTGACTTTTTGTGATTCCATGGACTGCAGTAGGGCAGGCTCCTCTGTCTTTCACTATTTCCTGGAGTTTGCTCAGTTATATACATTGAGTCAGTGATGCTATCTAACCATCTCATCCTCTGTTGCCCTCATCTCCTTTTGCCTTCAATCTTTAAAAACATCAGAGTCTTTTCCAATGAATCAGTTCTGCACATCAGAAGGCCAAAGTATTGAAGCTTCAGCTGCAGCATCAGTCCTTCCATTGATGAAAGGTTGACCAGTTTGATCACCTTTCAGTCCAAGGGACTCTTAAGAATCTTCTCCAATACCACATTTCAAAACTGTCAATTCTTCAATGCTGTCTTCTGTATAATCCAAATCTCACATCCATACATGACTACTGGAAAAACATAGCTTTGACTATATGAACCTTTGTTAGCAAAGTGAGGTCTCTGCTTTTTAATAATATGTCTAGGTTTGTCATAGCTTTTCCTTCCAGAGAGCAAGTATCTTTTAATTCCATGGCTGCTGTCACTATCCACATTGTTTTTGGAGCCCAAGAAAGTAAAATCTGCCACTGCTGCTGCTGCTAAGTCGTGTCAGTCGTGTCCGACTCTGTGTGACCCCATAGATGGCAGCCCATCAGGTTTTTCTGTCTCTGGGATTCTCCAGGCAAGAATACTGGAGTGGGTTGCCATTTCCTTTTCCACTACCGTCATTTTTCCCCCTACAGTTTGCTATGAAGTGATGGGACTGGATGCTGTGATCTTAGTTTTTTTGAATGTTGAGTGTCAAGCTAGCTTTTCCATTCTCCTCTTTCACCCCCATATAGAGGCTTTTTAGTTCCTCCTTACTTTCTGCTGTTAGAGTGGTATCACCTGCATACATGAAATTATTGATGTTTCCCCTGGCAATCTTGATTCCAGCTTGTGATTCATACAGCCAGACATTTTACATGATGCATTCTGCATATCAGTTAAATAAGCAGGATGGTAATGTACAAACTTTTTGGACTCTTTTTCCAATTTGGAACCAGTCAGTTGTTCCATGTTTGGTTCTAACTGCTGCTTCTTGATCTGCACACAGGTTTCCCAGGAGACAGGTAAGTTGATCTTATATTACCATCTCTTTAAGAGCATAACCTTACTAGCATCTAAAATGAGCACAATTGTATGGTAGTTTGAATGTTCTTTAGCATTGCCCTTCTTTGGGATTGGAATGAAAAATAAACTTTTCCAGTCCTGTGGCCACCACCTAGTTTTCTAAATTTGCTGACATATTGAGTTCAACACTTCAGCAGTAGCATCTTTCAGGGTTTTAAACAGCCCAGCTGAAATTCCTTCACCGCTACTTGCTTTGCTCCTAGTAATTCTTTCTAAGGCCCCCGTGACTCCACACTCCAGGATGTCTGGCTCTAGGTGAATAATCACCCCATTGTCGTTATCTGGGCTATTAAAACTGTTTTGTATAGTTCTGTGTATTCTTGCCACCTCTTCTTAATATCTTCTGCTTCTGTTAGGCCCGTGCCATTTCTGTCTTTTATTGTGACCTTCCTTGCATGAAATGTTACTTTGATACCTCCAATTTTCTTGATAAGATCTCTAGTCTTTCTGATTCTATTGTTTTCCTCTATTTCTTTGCATTGCCCTTTTAAAAAGTCCTTCTTATTTCTCCTCCCTCTTCTCTGCAATGCTTTCAGTTGGGTATATCTTTCCCTTTCACCCTTGCCTTTCATTTCTTTTCTTTCCTCAGCTATTTGTTGTTCTCCTCAGACAACCCCTTTGCCTTTTTTCATTTCTTTTTCCTTGAGATAGTTTATTTTCTTGTTATTTAGCTCCTTATATATAACACTTGACAAGTTTAAAAATATCAACAATTTTTGTATGATCATAATGTTTACCCTTTCTGTGTATTTATTATAATATCTGAGTGTAAAACCCCAAGTAAAACATCAAAATCATTTGCTGTGTGCTTCTTATCCTATGGATTCTAAAAGAAAACAACAGCCACAGGTAAACCTGTTCCTCAGAAGGGAAAAAATCTGATTTCTTCTAGTGACCACGTAGCTAGTTTTAGACAACATACTAAAAGCAGGTGACCATCACTATATATATAAGACTACTTATAAAAAAGACTCAAATACTCAACTTTGAATCTATCACATCATGGGGTTTCTAAAATTTAATTGTTCTTATTTCTAGTTGATAAAACATTTTATTTTATTGGTCAACATTTTGAGGCAAATATTGGTCAGTACTTTGTAGGAAATTATTCCCCATTTTTTTCTCTTCTTAAGAAATATTAGTAAATACAATATGAATAATTTCTTAAAATTCTGGCTTTACATGTTAATCTAAATACAATAAATACCATTGATTTTCCTTTCATAGATCTATCACACCTAGACATCTTTCATCTCTGTTTAAATCTCCTTTATTTCCTTGACCTCCCTGATTACATGAACTCAGGAGGCAAGGTATAAAACAATGCAGTGACATGAGAACTATCTTTTATGACACATTTTACAAACCGTGTTCATCGTGAACTCATACAGATGTTTGTATGAGTTCATGTCATTACATGAATTTAATGACAAATGCATGTCATTAAAAAGAACCCCTGACTTCAATGAACATGCAATCCTGACTTAACATGGAAATAGGAGTGTTGTTACTTCTGAAGGCAACAGCGCTGATGTGCAGATAAAGAAGAACACATTGAATTTGTTTGAGCAGAATTTCTAATCTGCATCTCATTTGCTATCTTCACATCAAGTGTTAGTGTTCTTGTATTTAATACAAAAATCAGATAGCTCTTCAATAAACTTTAGTTTTCTATCTGTGATGAAATTTGCAGGTTGACTTGCCCTAAAAAGCACACAGAGACATTCACAGAAGACAAAATACTGCATGTGAGACATATGAAATTTATGCCAAAATATTATTGGAGTGCATTTATTATACTTGATTCTATATATTGGGATTATTTTGGGGTAAAGCTATAGTAATGTAAATCATTTGGAAAAAATCAAATAAATTAGGACTTACATATGGAAAATAGGATCTTGTAAACCATCCATATTTACAACACTGTGCACTGCCTGATTGCCAATCTGCTGGTGGGATTTCTTCATCCTCTTTGTACTTATCACTTGTTCATGCATGTATGGATTTTGAAACTAATTTTTTACCCTTTCTTTCCATCAAATAAAGAGAGCTGTGATTGTTTAATGTCACACGAGTAAATATTGCTTTCTTAAAGGTGAATCAAATTCTTAACTCTGAATCTATAAAATAAAGGAAAAGTGAGAAAAATAGATGCTATAATCAGTTTCATCAATGATTTTTTCTGTTGTGCTCTTATTTTAAAACCTTTAATACTGAGTCAATTTAATGTTATTAAACTAAAGTATACATATATATATAACTCAATACTTTATATAGAATTATAGGTTTTTATTGATTAATTTCTTGCAAAAAGTGCTCATTTAGGCTTAAATCAAGTGGCAAATTGTTGTAATTCTCTACTCTGTTGTGTAGGTAAGGAATACTATCAAACTATTGTCCTGTCATGTTTTTAGGATGTGGCATAGTCCAAAAAGAAGTCTGGGCTTCATCCCTGTCTAATTCCAAACCCTTGGCATTTCCCAAAGAAGAGCAATGTCTTGTCATTCATGGTAAACACATAGAATTATCCTGATTATTTATGCTGTATAATATAGAATTAAATGATAATTTATGCCAATAAGGTGACTTGTGATGAGACCTGGAGGTCACACAATATCATTCAGACCTCTGGAGGAAAGAAGGGACAGGAGATGGAATTCAACACAGTGAGCAGCAACTCAATCAATCATGCTAATATTATGAATCCTAATGAACACTCTGAGCACTGCAGTCCAGGTGAGCTTCCCTGGTTGGCAGTCCTCTGTGAGTTTGTGATGCTGTAGTGGGGATGATATAATAGTCTGTGACTCCACAGGGAAAGAGTGACCAGTTTGGTTTTCCCATACTGCCCTGTGTCTTTTCCTTCAGCAGCTTCTAATTTGTATCCTATACTTGTAATAAACATAACTATGAGGATAATTGCTTTCCATGTGATCAGTGAGTCTTTCCCTGAGGGAAGTTTGGGAAACTAGTAATCTGCAGCTGGTATTAGAAATCTTGGGCTGACTTGGCAGTGTGGAGGACTGCCTTGTAACCTTGCAGTTGGTTAACTGTGGGTACCCATTAAGTCAAATTTTTGTAAGGAAATTCTTTTTTATTTTAAATACTTTATAATCAAATGCATAATCAAGATATGAACAGAATTCTGTATTTACATTTGAATAGAATAAACTGGTAGCCCTGTAATGTTATAACTCAGTATCTTCAATTAACTAATTTCTATGATAATGTAATGACACGATTTTTTAATGAAAATATTTTCAAATATTAAAAAATTCCAAGTTTTGAAAAGTTCACAAGTTCTTAAGTTCATAAGTACACAAGTTCTTATGTGTAAGAATATAATTTATGATATACTTACTTTAAAATAATATATTTGACAGTTTTGATTACGAAAAGTTTTATTTTTTTAATTTTTTTTGCTTTTTAAAAATTTTTATTATTATTTTTTACTTTATAATATTGTATTGGTTTTGCCATACATCAACATATAATATCATATTAAAAAGTTTTAAAATCCTATCTGAGTAGCCAGTGTATTTTTATTTATTTTTTTAATTGATATACCAGCTAATTTTTTGAGGTGATTCACAAGTGTATTCACTAGTCCTCCCATGTAACTGCCTAACTTATTTTTATAAAAAATCTGATGGTGACTAGGGGCAAACAGATTCTGATAAAATCAAAATAGTCATATTTACTTCTAATTGGTAACATATTAATAAGCAAACATATAAAATAATTAATTTTAAATTAAATGTGAGCTATTCCATAAATATTGAGTTATATCTTAAATAACATTAGTGAAATAACCAGGACTTGACATGAAAACAGTATTTCTAAGAATTGCTTGTAAGAATGGCACAGAAGAGCTACATTCCATTTGCTATCACTTTAAGAAATGATTGAAAAACATTAGAAAATATGAAAATTTTTCTTTTTGTTTAATTTCTTTTTTAAAGGCAAGGGTAGTATACTTTTCCAGTAGACAAAGTAAAATGCTCATTTTTATTTTTGAATGATCAAATTTTCCATTTTCTAGTGGCTTTTTTAGTCTAGATGGTGATATTTTAGATCATTGTTGTGAGAAAAAGACGAATCACCTAGATGGGAAGTGTTTCAGAAAATGAGCTACAGTACTTGACCCAGTGTCAAGCTGGAGTCTGGCAGCATTTTTTCTCACATTAATGATGCTAACCTTCAGTTATGATGTGAAAATGGAATATATTTCTTAATGGAGACCTGTTCTTCAGTATCAGAAAAACTAAATGCTATGCAAGAGGATCAGTGACAGCAGAGAAATGATTTTTACCCTACTGGCTTTTGGCCAAAGAGTGAGCTATTAGGTTAACACCAGCATTTTTTAAGGTTTTAATTTCTCAAATGAGAATACAAAAGACTTGGCAGAAATATTTTAAGAAAAAACTTTCTTTTCTAAAATCACGGGAAATTACTAGAAGGCAAAGCAAGTTGCCTCTTTAGTATATGAATGAAAATGTTTCCTTTTGAAGCTAAAATATTCAAATATCAATAGTATGGCAGAGTAATAATTTTTTGTTAGTTAAATTGAGTATTTAAAAACTCTTGCCAAACATGGCAAGAATAGAGCAGATGGAGTTAAGATGATGCAGAAACTTCTGCCTAAGATCTTGGATACATTAGCAAGTAACATAACATATTAGAAAAATTGGAATATGTTCTGGTAAGAGATGGGAATGATTGCCAGTTTCTAGAGAACAGTGAGGTTCTTTTCAGAAAAAAAGTATATTATAGAAGGATTATTATGCTATTTTCCATGGCATTTTTATTTTTAAAAAGTATTTTCATTTACTATGATAAAATGAAATATATTAAAATGAAAAATAGAAAAATAATGGAGTAGTAAAAACAGAAAATAGAACACTTTAATCAATAGCCATTTCATTAAGAAGTATTCCCAATATCTTGAAATTCAAAAATATAACTTCCACATACAAAACTTTACAGTGCACTAAAACTAATTTTAAAACCTGTTTCCAGAAGATAGTTTATATTTTTCTATTACTGTATCTCCTTTACTTATTAATATAAGTGTTTTCTGCTCATTAATGAAGGTAACATACTTTTAAGTAATGATTTCTGTGTACATTTTTATTCTGTTTTCTGGTTATTTTTAATTTGATGTTTTGCTTCACTGTTAGTTTTTTTTAAGCCGGTGACATGTTGTCAATTATTTCTTGTTTGTTTTTCAAACAAATAATGAAGGTATTTCCCAGTCCACAAAAATGATTCTTAGGACACATAACAAAGTATGTTTCTTTCATGACTTTTTTTAGAGTAACATGAAAAAATGAACATTCCTATAAACATTAATAGCAAAATTTTCTCACATGTAATATATAATATGTGAAAAATTACTGTATTTAACATTGAAGTGTTTGAAAAGCATACTGAATTTTTCTATAGACCATACCAAAGTGTTATGAATGCAATCCTTCCCTGATTAACACATTAAAACTTCATATTATAAATTGTCTTCAACAGCCTAAGAATGTGCTGGCATCATTGCAAAAAAAAATAGCAACCTTACTTGATAAACACATTACTTGAAGAATTCAACACTCTTGGTGTTTAGAAGATTTGAAAAGCAGCCCAAAGAACAGATTTGAGACAGGAAGCAGGAGTAGAGGGTGCTTGCTTTTTCCAAATTCTCAAAATGTTTGCAGAATGGGATTAAAAACTTCTAAGTGAGGTTTTTGGATCAAGTTTTTCATTGGAAAAAGGCTTGCAGTTTGAAGAAAATCAAGTTATCCCATGAAATCAGTAATTTTTATTATTTCTAAATCTGAAAGTGTGAAGTATTTGGTCTCTTAAATCCTAAGTCATTTTGTCTTTCCTCTATTGAATATGAATTTACATAGAAAATTTTAATTCTAGAAGACCTATTTTATTCCCTATTATCTGATGTTTCTGAGTCATTTCCCTGAACAAACTATTAGTTATTGTTTTAGCTAATCTACATTTTTTATAATACCTACAATTTCTATCATAATCAGAGTCAGTATAATGAAAAGTAATTGATCTTCTTATTTATTTAGTAAGTACATCTTGAAAATAACAGTATATCCTTGATATAGTTGACCCTATCTCTGGTTTAATCTTCATCCCCCAAAATAAAGAAAAACCATCAATATTTATGTTTAGAAATGTAGTTATTTAACTGTCCAAAGAAATAGTCAAAGTGGAAAAAAATAAAAGCACTGAAAATTTCAGGGAGCTAATAATTTTTTCATGACAAAAAATAAGGAGAAATAGTACATATGACTTTGAAACTAATGGAGAATATTGGTGTGATTAGTTCTCCAGTAAGTAGAATACAGGGGCTGAGATATTGTTCTTTAGAAAATAAAATAGACTTCCAAAGCTTCTTGAATATTTTCCACAAACTGGTTTTAGCTGATAAGCAGTAGGCAAGCTATTCATCTTTCAGATGAGAACATGTTTAGCTTATTCTCAATAATAAATTATTGTAGCTTTAAAGGGGAAGAAACATACACAAAGAGTAAATGAACTTCAAATTAGAACACTGACATGGAATGCTTATTAATGAAGTTCAAGTTTACAACATCCCTTCAATGGAAATTTTATTCCCATGTGCAGACCAGGGAAAATAATGACTTTCTAAAGGGTTCCTTCATTAGCGTGGGGCTTCCTGGCACTAATCTTTCCTAATAATACCTGATTTCTTTAAAGGGAATTGCCTCTCTTCCACTGAGTGTAGTCTCGATAAGAGAGTATTTTCTATTTCCCTTTAAACTTTTACCTCCGAAACACAGGTGGCAAAGTCTTCCTTCTACGCATCACTAGAGACAGCCCATCGCTGCCAGGTGACCAGTTGATAACAGAGTTGTGATCGGTAAGGACACTGTAGGGGACAGAAGAGGTGATGACAGAGGCGGAGACTAGGCAAGGTAAACTCTTAGTTCTCATTCACACACACGCGCGCGCACACACACACACACACACACACACACACATATATATATATATTTATATTTTAAGAGTCCTCAAGTTTCGACTGCTTAATTCTGCCAGCTTCCCCAATCTTTCTCCCATTCCTTATAAAAAATTCCTTGTTGGTTTAAGTCATCTAGAATTGACTCCTGTCACTAGGAATACTAACTAATGACATCATCTAACTAATGATATATATATTGAAAAGTTAATTTATCTTACAGGTCTTTATTATTCTTTTAAGATTTATTTTTTTGAAAATGACTCATATCAAACTATTTTATGAGACTTATACTATCTGGCTGATAAATTCTACCATTTTTTAATTTTTTTAAAGTTGTTATTCCAAGATACTAGTGATTATGCATAATATTAATAACATTTCATTACATTTTGGACACTTTTTCAATTCTAAATACACTGACACATAAATTGCTTCATGTCATCTGATTATCATAAATGCCAAATTTTCAACAGAACAAGTATTACAGTTTTATTTTAGATAGACTGCCATTCCTTGAGGATAAGAAGATTTATAAGTATAGACATTAATGTTTTAAACTCTGTATCTTGTGTTATTTACCATACAGCACATCATCTCCCACCACTGTAGTCAGAGCAATTAAAGAACAAGAAGATGGAACATATTATTATGCATTAGTGGTTCTGATAAACAATTGAACATATGTGTGGGGATTGTCCACATACCACCAGACTATACTCAGGACCGCACTGAGGGGTCTTACAATTCAGCTCAGTCTGACTCTAACTACCTAGAGACAGCATCAGATGCCGCTGTAGAAGGCTCAGTTCCTTCCCACAAAATCACCCTCCGATTTGAAGCCCAGCTCATTACCTTCACTTCTGAGGTACCAGCTATACACCAGAGGTTTCCATGACCCTCTTTTTGGGTTTATTGATTTGGTAGAGCAGCTCACAGAACTCAGAGAACCCATACACTTGAAAGATTGCTGGATTATTACTACGGATATTAAAGGATACAAATCAACAGCCAGATGAAGAGATAAATAGGTGAGGAACCAAACAAAGAAGCATCTGTCCTCATGGAGTTTGTGGCCCAGTACGGTGGAACATTGAAGGGGTCTGATTTCCTAACTTAGAAGCGCTTGTAACCTTCTCCTTTGCGTTTTTATAAAGATAATTATGTAGGCAGTGTAACTACATCATTGGCCAGTAGTGACTGATCCACTGTCCTGGTCCTCTCCCCTCCCCATAACTAGAGGTGAGACTGAAAGTTAAAATCTTCTATTCTAGTTGGTTGCCTTGGAAACCAGCCCCCATACCAATAGTCACCTCATTAACATAAACTCAGTTGTGATGCGAAGGGTATTACTGCGAATAGCAAAACACTCATTTCACCTTTATGACTCTGAAATTATGTCAACTGAGAACTGGAGACCAAATATTACGACAAAAGATGCTCTCATTGCTCTCATCATTAAGGGGAGTTAAGGGTTTTGGGAGCCATGAACCAGGAATCTTGGATAAAGACCTAAAATATATGAGAAATATATTTTGGTCATCTGGATGATCAAGTATGCTTCTTATAAAATACAATATTGCACTACAAACAAAAAAAAGGAAATAAATAGGAAAAAACTTATAGATATTTCATGAAGCACAAGCTGGAATCAAGATTGATAGGAGAAATATCAATACCTCAGACATGCATATGACACCACCCTTATGGCAGAAAGTGAAGAAGAAATAAATAGCCTTTTGATGAAGTTGAAAGGGGAGTGTGAAAAAATTGGCTTAAAGTTCAACATTCTGAAAACTAAGATCATGGCATCTAGTCCCATCACTTCAAGGCAAATAGATGAGGAAACAATGGAAACATGACAGACTTTATTTTCTTGGGTTCCAAAATCTCTGTGGATGATGACTGCAGCCATAAAACTAAAAGATGCTTGCTCCTTGGAAGAAAAGCTATAAGAAACCTAAACAGAGTATTAAAAAGCAGAAACATCACTTTGCTGACAAAGGTCTGTATAATCAAAGCTATGATTTTTCCAGTAGTCATGTATGGATGTGAGATTGGACCATAAAAAAGGTTGAGTGCCAAGGAAATTATGCTTTTCAACTGTGGTATTGAAGACTCTAGACATTCCCTTGGACAGCAAGGAGATCAAATCAGTTCATCCTAAAGGAAATCAATCCTGAATATTCATTGGAAGGACTGATGTTGAAGCTGCAATACTCTGGCGACCTGATGGGAAGTGTCAACTCAGTGGAAAAGACTTTGATACTGGGAAAGACTGAGGGTAGGAGGAAAAAGGTGGGGTTGGGGGGTGGGTAGCAGAGGATGAGATTGTTGGATAGCATCACTGACTCAATGAACATGAGTTTGAGCAAGCTCCAGGAGATAGTGAAGGACAGGGATGACTGGCATGCTGCAGTTCTTGGGATCAAAAAGAGTCAGACATGACTGAGCAACAGAATAACAAACTGCTCTTAGGTCACTGCCTTAATATTGTGTGGAACAGTGTTAAAATTAGTGGTAATGTCATAGATTTTACTGACACAGAACTGACAGCAGAATCTCTCTCACATTTTAGGGATCTTATAGAAATTTCACTGGGGTCTAAAATATCCTGCTGCCAGAGACTTTTGCCAGGACCCTTCCTATAGATAAAAGTAGAAAATGTTCTAAAAATTCTGGCTACATGAGTCTTAAGCTTTTTCTTCTCCTTAGTTGATCTCCAGGCTAAGGATCCTATTTGCTGTATCAAGGGAGTTGATACAGCTCCCTTGTATCAACACTAACACCTAAGTGTTGATGGAGGGTGGCAAGCACAAAGATGTATTTAACTGAATTTATTAATTTTAATTACTCATATATGTGTGCTCTCAAATATTATTCACATTAATTAAAACATTTAATACATATAAGCTATGTGTCGAGGAACCTCCTTTCTAAACAGTTGCCAAAGTACATAAGGAGAAATGAAGGGTGTGACAATATATATGTGAACCAGCATTATATTTGGATTTAAGAGGTCAATTATTCAGCTGCTATTTCTATTTGAATGAGCTTACACAGGAAAATGTGGGGATAAGTTGAACTTATGGTGATTAGAAGAGGGGCAGAGAGGGTCAAGAGGAGCACAGTGATCCATGGTGGTGAAGAACTGACAGGTCCCAAAGGCTAATGGATCTGAAGCAGTTGATAACATTATGTATCCAGTACCACGCTCCTAAGACCTTGTAGACTGCATGAAAGGTGACTGCATTGCTGGATGAAATTCCACATGAAGCAACATACACTGACTGTCCTAAGGGAGTATTTGAACTTTGGGTCAAAGGACAGGCCAGCTAATTCTGGAGGAAAAGATCATTAAACAGATCAGAATATTTTTGCTCTGAAGAGTATACAGTCTAGTCATATTGTATTTTGCCTAGTCATATTGTGCATCTCATAATATTTATTCTGATGTGATTTGCTATTTGAGAATTGTTTTTCTCTTTGAAATATGGAAAACTTGGATCCTTCTTGACCAAATTCCTGTAAACAATGACAGACTTATTGGACCTTACATAAAGACATTCAAATATAACAAAATTTCACTCTTAGGAAGGTGAACATTTACAACAGACAAAACATATATTGATTTGTTTGTTTTCCTGCCTAAGTTGTGCATGCCCAAGAACCTCACACAACCTGTATTCTCTTTTCAGGGCTGAACTTAACCTTCTCACCATATGCTTGCTTGCTGCTGTTAAAAAATGAGCAAAGCAAATTCAGCTAAATAAATGAAAAGATCTAATTGGCTTTATTCAATAATTTATAAATCACAAAGCACCCCACCTACCAAATAAAAAGGAGTTCCAAAGAGTTGTAGAAAAGGAGAAGTTTTTAAAGGTGGAAATAGGGTACATAAACGTTTATTAGGAAAAAGTGGATTTTTTTTAAGGCTAAGTCACCTTCCTCAAAGGGACAAAGGAGGTTTTAGGGGATGATTACCTCACTAACGCTGACCAGGTAATTCCAGCTAGACTGGTTAAAGGTTACATGAGTGAAGGAAACTGAAACTGTAGTTAGGTTAGATATTAAGCCTTGCTTTGTTGATGTGGGGCTTTGCATAACTGACTCCATTTGGGTGTTTTCTCTTTTCTACCACTGTCTTTATGATGTTCACATAGCAGGCCACCAGAAGGAGGCAGATAAATGGTCAGACAATAACCATATCACATCACAGACAGTTGTGCAGTTCCACAGAGCTGTGTAAGTTTTTGACCTGAATGTCTTCTTAATTACGCCATGGTATTGATCCTTTGTTTTTACTCTATGGTGGGCTCTAGTGCCAGGGAAGGACTCATTCCATTTCTTTCCTGTTCCTAACATCTGTTTATCTAAGCGTCACAGGCAAACAATTGAAGAGCACTAGAATGGCTACCCATTCCAGTTTTCTTGCCTGGAGAACTTCACGGACAGAGGATGCTAGTGGGCTTACAGGCCATAGGGTTGCCAAAAGTCAGACACAACTGAGTGACTAACACTTTCACTTTTTTCATATTGTTATAGATTACATTTTGAGCATTTGTTTTCTATGCCTTTATACCTATGTAGTTCAGTTCAGTTCAGTCCCTCAGTCATGTCCCACTCTTTGCGACCCCATGAACTGCAGTATGCCAGACCTCCCTGTCCAACACCAACTCCCGGAGTCCACCCAAACCCATGTCCATTGAGTCGGTGATGCCATCCAACCATCTCATCCTCTGTTGTCCCCTTCTCCTCCTGCCCCCAATTTTTCCCAGCATCAGGGTCTTTTCCAACAAGTCAGCTCTTCACATCAGGTAGCCAAAGTATTGGAGTTTCAGCTTCAACATCAGTCCTTCCAATGAACACCCAGGACTGATCTCCTTTAGGATGGACTGGGTGGATCTCCTTGCAGTCCAAGGGACTTTCAAGAGTTTTCTCCAACCCCACAGTTCAAAAGCATTAATTCTTTGGTGCTCAGCTTTCTTTATAGTCCAACTCTCACATCCGTACATGACTACTAGAAAAACTATAGCCTTGACTAGATGGACCTTTGTTGGCAAAGTAATATCTCTGCTTTTGAATATGCTATCTAGGTTGGTCATAACTTTCCTTCCAAGGAGTAAGTGTCTTTTAGTTTCATGGCTGCAATTACCATCTACAGTGATTTTGGAGCCCAGAAAAATAAAGTCAGCCACTGTTTCCACTGTTTCCCCATCTATTTGTCATGAGGTGATGGGACCAGATGCCATGATCTTAGTTTTCTGAATGTTGAACTTTAAGCCAACTTTTTCACTCTCCTCTTTCACTTTTAAGAGGCTCTTTAGTTCTTCTTCACTTTCTGCCATAAGGGTGGTGTCATCTGCATATCTGAGGTTATTGACAGACGGACCTATGAGGGTATTGACAGGGAATTAAGGGACAATACCTTTTCAGTGTTCATTTATTACCATAAGATCAGCTTGTATTTCCAATATTGATTAATCATTAGAATTGTAGAATATTTTCTGGCATGAAAAAATGTACTAACACAAGTAATGTTGGTTTAGGACACTCTTGATGCTACCTCATAGATGTTAATATAGGCCTCATCTGTTCTACTCTGATCCAAGAATGCATGTATCAGAGTTCATCCTTGTAGCATGAATAAATTGTTAAGGGATATTCTGTTGGTTTGTGACACCCTTTGATGGTATTTTCAACAATGGACTGAGAGATCCCTGGGTAAGTCTGTGGTCTAGCCACTCACTGACCTAGTGAAAATGTGAAGGAGATGTACACTTGCTGGACCATGGCTGAAAGAAGATCTAAATCTTTGATTATTAACCAAGCTTATGTTCCAAATCCCAGTAGAGTGGTCTCAGTTAATAAATGTGGTTTTTATTCTAACCCCCAAATCCTGATGACAGACTTATTCTTCATCCTCAACTGAAACAAATAGCAATAAATCACCATCCTACAACCAGCTCCAGGATAAAGGAGATCATAGAAAATCATAGAGAAAATAAGTTCACATGAAAGATAATGAAAAATTATGTTTGATTATTATTGCCTTCAAAAGGTACACCATGAGTAACTTAGGGAACTTCACAAGTAAATGGTGAGAGAATGGAGGGCAGAGGAAAAACATCTTGAAAATGACCATCTCTAAAAAAGTATAGTCACATCAAGGTGAAAGAATGAGATCAATCTTATTAGTGATTTTTCCTTCAAGGATTCAGTCAATTAAGCAGGTCTGCATTAGAATTTTATTTATTGAGCTAAAATTGATTTTTAAATCTAATAATTATAGCCCTAAATTCTTTTTATGTTAGTTTTTTCTAAGTTGCTTTTTATTGAAGGGCAATTAATGAGAAAAAGCATACAAATTAGAAGCATGCTGTCTGGTATATCTTTCTTTTTATAAATTTGCTACATTCACATAACCACTAACAAGACTAAGAACACAGAATATTAAATAGACATCAGAAGCCTTTATGCTGCTGTACTGTTAAAATACATCCTACAATAGCTAATTACTCTCTGAATTCTGTTGTCATAAACTGCTTGCCTATTATTGATCTTTATGCATTGACTTGCATATTCACTGCTTTGGGCCTATCTTTCACTAGCCAACACTATGTGATATTCTTGGGAGTTGTTGCTAAAACAGTTCATTCATTTCCTTCTCAGCAAAGTATTCCATTTTGTAAACATACCATAATTGCTTTGTTTATTTTACAGTTAATGAATAGTTGAGTAAAACATAATTTGGAATGATTACAAATACCACTGTTATAAACAAAAAATTTTGTCTTTGGAGGCTCAGATATATTCATTCCTATCATGTGAATATAGAGAAGTGGAATTCATGGGCTGAGGTCACATACCCATTTAGCTTTTCAAAGTGTCTGATGTAATTTGTATACCCACCAGCAGGGTATGAAAGTTTCAGTTGCTCTACTTTAACATTGATTATTCTTCCTATTTTTTTTAAGGTAATCTTTTTGTTGAGTTATGCATTTATAACTTGTACTTTTAGTGTTAAGAAATCTTTACCAAAGTCAAAATCATTTTTTAAATGTCCTATATTAACTTCTTGATGATTTATTGTTTTACATTTGAACTTTATGTTCTTAATCCATGTGTAATTGGTATTTGCATATATGGAGAAAAGTCACAAGTATTTTTTCCCACATCAATACCAAACTTCAACAGTCATCCTTTTGTCAGTGCATTGTAGTGTTGTATATCAAAAACTTGGTAACAAATGCATATAGCATTTCTATTTCAGGGCTCTATTTTGTTATAGTTTTATATATTTCTTCCTTGTTACCCTGTTACTTATATAATTGGTGTTATGATAAATCCAGATAAGTGATAGAGCACATTCTCCAAATTTGATACTCTCTCTCAAGATACTCTTATCTGTTCTTGAGCATTACAATTCCATATAAATTAAGAATTCTTTTGCAAAATATTGCTCAGATACTGACCAGTTGTGCAGTGAATATATATATATATATATATGAATTTAAGGGGTTTAACATCTTTATTATATTGTGAATACTAATAAATAAAGATCTTGAAATCCTTTGTTACATTAACTTCTAGATATTTGATGCATATTATTTATTAAATATTCTGTTTGTTGCTAGTATGTAGAAATAAAATTGGCATTCATTATATTAGTTTTGTATGTAATAAAATTCTCCATTTCAGCTACTTTTTCTAACAGTTTTTCTTATGTTATTTTGATTTTCTGCTTAAACAATCATATTGTATCAAAATGGCCATTCACATTCATAAGTTAAGGGAGAAAACTATCATTGCTTCACTATTAAAGAGTGATATTTGCATATGTTAAGATATGACTTATCAAGTTAAAGAAATTCTCAACTTTTTAATAATATTAATTAAATAAGCCAATGTAATCTTCAAATGAATCTAAGATATTACAATATTTTATCTTTTCAATGTACTGTTATATCTTATTTGCTAATATTTTATTTAGGTTTTTTGAATCTTTCTTTATAGTTTTTGCATCTTTTTTGCATCTTTAGTTTGCTAAGGATGAATCTTATTTATTTTAATGTCTTTATCAGATGTGGAATCAAGTTGATGACTATCTCATTACTTACCTTCATGTATTATTTTATCTTTTTATATATTCTAGAATAATTACTTAAGAATATTATTTATTATATTTTGGTGAAAACTATCTGGAGTTTGCCTTCTGGGAACTTCAGAAAGTGAAGAAGAACTGAAGAGCCTGTTAGGAAAATGAGAGAAGAGAATGAAAAAGCTGACTTATAACTTAACATTCATCCTGGGATTCCAATCAGGATCCTGTGTTTTGTACAGAGGAAAAATCAAGAGCAAGCCAAAGTAAAGTAAGACAGTTTAGTTAGAGAGATACACAGTCCATCAGCAAAATGCAGACATCTCAGATGGTGAGAGCTGCCCCCAAGGTATTGGTTTATTAGTTTTATGGGCTGGGTAGTTTCATATGTGCACATCATGAGAAATGCTTGGCTGGATGAGTAACAAGTGGCCAGAGAAACATCAACAACCTCAGATATGTGGATGATGCTACTCTAATGCCAGAAGGAGAAGAGGAACTAAAGAGCCTCTTGATGAGGGTGAAGGTGGAGAATGAAAGATACAGCTTAAGACTAAGTATTAAGACATAATAATAATAAGATCATGGCATCTGGCCCCATTACTGCATGACAAATAGAAGGAGAAAAGGTGAAAGTAGTGATATATTTCCTCTTCTTGGTCTCCAAAATCACTGCAGAGGGTGACTGCAGCTGTGAAATCAGAAGACGATTGTTTCTTGGCAGGAAAGTAATGACAAACCTAGACAGTGTGTTGAAAAGCAGAGACATTACTCTTCCAACAAAAGTCCATAGAACCAAGGCTATGGTCTTCCCAGTGGGCATGTAAGGTTGTGAGAGCTGGACCATAAAGAAGACAGAACGCCAAAGAATTGATGCCTTCAAACCGTGGTGCTGGAGAAGACTGCTGAAAGTCATTTGGACAGCAAGGAGATCTTCAGTTCAGTTCAGTTCAGTTGCTCAGTCGTGTCCGACTCTTTGCGACCCCATGAATTGCAGCACGCAAGGCCTCCCTGTCCATCACCAACTCCCGGAGTTCACTCAGACTCACGTCCATCGAGTCAGTGATGCCATCCAGCCATCTCATCCTCTGTCATCCCCTTCTCCTCCTGTCCCCAATCCCTCCCAGCATCAGAGTCTTTTCCAATGAGTCAACTCTTCGCATGAGGTGGCCAAAGTACTCGAGTTTCAGCTTTAGCATCATTACTTCAAAAGAACACCCAGGGCTGATCTCCTCTAGAATGGACTGGTTGGATCTTCTTGCAGTTCAAGGGACTCTCAAGAGTCTTCTCCAACCCCACAGTTCAAAAGCATCAATTCTTCGTTGCTCAGCCTTCTTCACAGTCCAACTCTCGCATCCATACAAGACTACTGGAAAAACCATAGCCTTGACTAGACGGACTTTTGTTGGCAAAGTAATGTCTCTGCTTTTCAATATGCTATATTGGTCATAACTTTTCTTCCAAGGAGTAAGAGTCTTTTAATTTCATGGCTGCAGTCACCATCTGCAGTGATTTTGGAGCCCAGAAAAGTAAAGTCTGACACTGTTTCCACTGTTTCCCCATCTATTTCCCATGAAGTGATGGGACCAGCTGCCATGATCTTCATTTTCTGAATGTTGAGCTTTAAGTCAACTTTTTCACTCTCCTCTTTCACTTTCATCAAGAGGCTTTTGAGTTCCTCTTCACTTTCTGCCATAAGGGTGGTGTCATCTGCATATCTGAGGTTATTTATATTTCTCCCAGCAATCTTGATTTCAGCTTGTGCTTCCTCCAGCCCAGGGTTTCTCATGAGGAGATCAACTCTGAATATTCACTGGAAGAACTGATGCTGAAGCTCCAGAATTTAGGTCATCTGATGCAGACAGATGACTCATTGGAAAAGTTCCTGATGCCGGGAAAGATCAAGGGCAGAAGGAGAAGACGGCATCAGAGGATGCGATGGCTGGGCAGACATCACCGATGCCATGAACATAATCTTGGGCACACTCTGGGAGATGGCGTGGGACAGGGAGGCCTGGAATGCTGCAGTCCACGGGGTCGCTAAGAGTTGAACATGACTGGATAACTGAACAACAACAATGACATTTTCACATGTTAATGAGTAGGAGGAATATTCTTGTTAAGGGGAAGGGGTTTCTAGGAGTTAGGCCATTGCCCACATTTTGGCCTTTTATGTTCAGCCCTGGAATTGTCATGGCATGAAGGGGAGTGTATTCTTTGGTATTCTAATGAAGGCATAATGAGCTAAATGTCAATGACCAGACCATGTTGGATACCCTCTTGGTTTCAGCTGGTTCCAGTCAGTTTTATCCTATCTTTTTTCTCAAATAGCTGTGTCCCTCTGTACATTCTTTAACAGTTGTGCCTTATCTCCTTCTTCCTGTCTCAAAGGGACATAGGACTAGTCAGATTTTATATCTCTTCTTGAGTCTATATTGGTAAGCAATTATTGTAAGAAATGTGTCCATTTCCTTTAATTTTTCAATATTATTAGGCAAATAATTGTTAAGCCTATTCTATTGTGAATTTAACACCTATAGTCTTTATAGTGGTGTTCCTTTTTATTCTTATTATTGATATGTGTTTTTCTCTTTTTAAATCATTTTTGGTAAGGATTTATCAAACCAACATTTGTTTTTGTGGTTTAGTGTAATATTTTTGATTTTTATGTCATTAGCTTTCTTTAACAATGTTAATAAGAAAGACTATCAACATGGAATACCCCCCAAAACAATATTATATTTTGTAAAAAATGGTGCAGATTAATACCAATCTTAGGGATATATGCAGGGATAGTGGACTCATCATAACTTGATTTGATTTATCTCCTGTTCCTGCAAAACCAAATGGATTCTAGAGGCAAAGTATCGACTACCTTAAGCTCATCCTATAGTAGCTCCAGTCCCAAACACTGTGACAGATAGGGTATGTATCCTAGAGCAGTTGAGTAAGGTCCCAGATACAAAGCATGAAGCCATTTATTCAATGGAGGCTTTCTTTTCTATCCTAATCAGAAATGTGTTAAAATAAGTTTTTATTCCCAAAGAAAGGACAATAATATATAGTTGCAGTTAGTCCAGGGCTGTGCAATTTCTCTCATCTTTCACAATACAGATGAAAAACATCTGGACTATCTTGACAGTCTTAGATTAAATATTACATTGATTCATTATGTCAATTATATTCCTTGGACTGAATAAGAAAAGGGAGACTAGTAGTAGTCCAGAGAACTTGATGAAACCCAAGCATTCTAAGGGTAAGAAATAATTCAGGGGTGTGTCACATCCATAACTATTTAAGTGGTGATCTTGGGGCTGCCACACCATCTCCTTTAAATTAAGAGATAATTATTAAATCTCATAGTTCCTAAACCAAAGAACAAAGCATAACATTAGGTGTGCCTCTTCAGATTTTAGAACCAGTAGGTTCCATCTACCCAATATGCTAGGTGACATAAAAATCTGCCAGCTTCAAATGAGGCCCAGAGCAGAAAAATATTTTGCATCAGGCTCAAAGTATGGTATAAGCCACTTTGAAAGAAAGTGAAAGTGTTAGTCACCACTCAGTCATCTGTGACCCTTTGTGAGCCCATGCACTGTAGCTTCTAGACCCCTCTGTCCATGGAATTCTCCGGGAAAGAATAATGCAGTGGGTAGCTATTCTCTTCTCCAGGGGATCTTCCCCAACCCAAGAACCAAACCTGGGTCTCCTGCATTGCAGGAGATTCTTTATTATATGAGTCACAAGGAAAGCCCCTATAAGTCACTTTACCACTTATAAAAATTAATAAACCAAAATGTTATTTATGTAGAGTTGGGAGATCATAACAGGGAGCTCTCACACTCTGCCAATATACCAGAACCCAGCAGGAGAAAAATTCCTCTTCTTTCCTGACAAGAACTCAGCCAATAAAAGACCATATACTTCTAATTTATCATGTGTGCTCAGTCACTAAGTTGTGTTCCACTTCTTGCGACCCCATGGACTGTAGCCCACCAGGCTTCTCTCTCCATGGGAATTTCCAGGCAAGAATACTGGAGTGGGTTGCCATTTCCTTCTCCAGGGTTATTTACCATTGCTCTCTCAGTTTCCCTTTCCTCTTTATAAAAGCATTCTCCTTCCCTTGCCATGGGGTAATTTTCACATAGCTGGCTGTGTTTGCAGACTATAAATTGCAATTCTTTGCTGATACCCTCAAAACCTCTCCTTGCTGGAGAAATATCTGGAAGTTTATGTACTTCATGCCAATATACTTGAGCCATATAATCTGGCAGACCCAGTGATTTTTGAAGTATCAGTGGTGAGAAATGATGCTGTGTAGAGCTTTTGACAAACTAGTGAGAGAACCACAATTCATGGATTCTGAACAAAGTTACTAGTGGGAGAATTACCCTAAAGCAAGGCTATTCCATCTGTAGTGGAATGTCATACATTTTTTAGAAAAAGAAAACCATTTGTACCATGTGTGCTAAGTCACTCAGTCCTGTCCGACTCTTTGCAAACTCATGGATTGTAGCCTGCCAGGCTCCTCTGTCCTTGGGATTCTCCAGAATCTGGAGAATACTGGAGTGAGTTGCCATTCCTTCCTTCAGGGGATCTTCCTGATCCAGGAATTGAACCTGGGTCTCCTGTATTGAAGCTGGATTCTTTACTATCTGTGCCACCAGGGAAGCCCTATATTTATGCTACTGGGCCTTGATTATCACGAATGTGGTCCTCTCAGATCCATAAAACATAAGGTTGAGAAAGTACATATACAGTCCAGTGTATGATGGAAGCTTTCTATGTAAGATTAAGTCCTAGTTTGATCAGGAGCCTTAAGCAAGGTGCATAAGTAGCCTGGACCCACTATTATATCATTCCACTTCCATCTGTTCAGGCCTATGACCAGATGAAAATGACCCATGACCAGAATAAAGATTATTATGCCCTATCTTGGTTTATAGACAGGTCAATTCAATATGTAGGTTTAGAACAATCATGTATGACTATTTCAATATAGTTTCACTAGAAGTACATTTTTAGACAATTATGATGGAAAATCCTTTTATTTTTATTTTTTGGAAAAAATAAGTGGCCCCAAATTACAATATATACAGATTCAAAGGCAGTGGGAAAATGACTTGAAAAGCTGATCAAGAACCCAAAAGGAAAAAGACAAGAAACTCAGGATAAGGAGACTTGAAGTGGAGGTTTATGGGTGTACATGTGAAATTGGACAAGAACTCTGAAGATTTTTACCCACCATAAGGGCAAATATACAGCAAATGGCCCAGTCAGTTTGTGCCAGCCAGATTTTATCTTTGTGCCCATGACTGGCAAGATGGGTACAGATGTGAAGTGGCCATAAATACATAAATGGAGGCCAAGCACAGACTCAAATCACAAATTGACCTAGCTGCTGTCTTCTCAGACTGTTAGGCTTGGGGAATTATGTTAAGTTCTTGACATGGCATGATTTCTTGAAAAAAAAAAAAAAAATCAAACATTTATTTGATGGTAAGCTGCTGCTTTGGGTCTCTTGCATCTGGAAAAGACCAGAGGTTTCTTCTCAGAAGGATAGATACATATTCCACATGTGGATTTCCCTGTCCTGACTCCAGGCCCTGTCCTCAGTTAGCAGCATTATCTTGGGTCTTACTGAGCATTTGATCTACAAGCATGAGGTTCCACATAATATCGCATTGGACTAGGAGATCCACTTCTTAATTAATAGCCATGCAAGAGTAGGCTCATGAACTTGGAGCCACTGGTTAGATTACACATCACTGGTTTATCATGCTGGCTTGAGACAAGATTGGGATAATTTGTTAAAGGCACAACTGAAGTGCCAAATGGACACAATACTCTGAGAATGTGGTGCTATCCTACTGGGTATAGTATATGTATTGTATCAAAGGATTTTGGGGGGCTTTATGTTCTCAGTAAGATGAATACATATGTCTGGGACAAAGCAGTGGAAAGAATGATCATACTCAGTGACCCAATTTGGCCTCTGCAGTGTTTGTGGTCTTGTTCTAGGAGATCCAACAAGAATATCATTGAATTATAAACTACAGTTGCCCACTGCCAATACAGTACTTTGGTTTCCTTGTTGTTCGTGGACTAGCAATCAATAAGTGAAGTTACTTTATTAACAGTGATATTAATCCTGAACACCAAGAGGAGGTAAGGGGCCAAGATGTATAATGGAGATAATCCACCTGTTCGCTTCTTGGTAGCTCCTTTCTCAGTTGTGTTACAGATGGTTGGATACAATCAACCCATACTGAAAAGGACATGCTGATCAAGAGGAGGTCAGGCTTGCACAAGGTGCAGGTTTGAGTTACATCCCATGCTAAGTTCTCAAGCAGAAAACTAGAATGGATAGTGCAGTAGGGATAAAATTAGTTTCAACTAAGGGCTCCAGGTGAACTGAAATAGTAGTGGCCGTGGATCTTCTGACTAAACTTCTAGATGCATTTCTTATATACCCTCCAAGGAAGGACTTGCTTCCCAGGCATGGGGAGAATCAGCAGTTAACACCTCCTAGAGATCAGCTCAGTGTCTGCTTTACCTTCAAAGACTCAGCAAACTTAAGGTTACACCCTCCCCACAGCAGCCCACATTCACTAAGAAATGCAAGAGTAGAGATCCAACTATTTTGGTTTGAGGTTGAATATTAATAACAATCATCTCTTACTCAAGAACTTCTTTCTGGGCTGACTGTTGTTTTGCTCAGACTGTATTGCATTTTTTACTATCTCCTCTCATACAATTTTTTAAAAATGTTTAGTCAATTATTTATTTGGCTGTGCCAGGTCTTAGATGTCACAGGCAGGATATTTAACTGCAGCATGTGAACCCTTAGTTGCAGCACATGGGATATAATTCCCTGACCAGGTATCAAATCCAGGCCTTCTGTATGTGGAGAGTGGAGTCTTAGCCACTGGACCACCAGGGAAGGACCCCTCCTCTGATATTTACTTGCACCCCCAAATTATCTTGCACCCCCAAATTTGTTTTAGTGTCTGTCTCTGAAGAAGTCAAGATACAATGCTTTGGACTTATGAAATGACCAACATCTCTAAGCCTCTTCACTCAAAATTCTCAAAATCTCTACCTCTTCTTGACTTTTCTTAATGCCTCTTACAGATTAGCAAGTATCTTTCTTTTTGCATTATTAGTTTTTTATTGAAGTATAGTTGACTTGTAAGATTATTTTAGATTAAGGTATATGATACAATGATTCAGTATTTTTATAAATTGCATGCTCTATAAAGTGTAAAATATTGGCTATACTCCCTGTGCCCTATGTTACTTCCTTGTATTGAGATCAGGGTGCAAACATGGTGGTTTTTGTTAAGAACACTTTTCCTGGTGTAAGAGAAGAAACATTTTCCCCTTTCCTCTCTTCTAATTTCTTTGGCTTGTCTGATAATTAAATTGACATAAGACAGATTAGCGGCAGAAAATAATTAATTATATATATATGAAGTCCCACAAAATTATGAGATTCCTTGGCAGTCAGATAATTGGAGTTTATGTGCCATCTACATCTAAAGAGAGGGGCTAAGGGTCTGCCTCTTTTAAAGGGAGAAAGGTAATATATGGGAAGGTGAGAAAAGCAAATATTTGCTAAACAAATGTTTGCCATACCATGGAGATTAGACTGTTTTTTAATAAAAATTTATCTCTGGTAATAGCTGTCTCCCTGGTATAAGCCCCTTATCTAAGTTCTTTAGGCAGTTAAGGAGGAATAAAAAAACTCTTCCTAAGTCTTCTGGGCCCTGCTTGTTTTCAGCTTGAAATAATCCATGTGCCAAAGTGGTCCATTCTTGGTGGTTGTATTCTACTGCCCTTCACTGGCTTGTAGCCAGTTGCCTGCTTAGTATGTCCTCACATGGCAGAGAAAGAAGGTACTCTTGTGTCCCATCTTATGAGTGATAATCTCATCATGAGAGTCTCAGCCTCATGACTGCAGCCAAACCTAATTTCCTTCCAAGACCCTATATCCAACTGCTATCAAATTGGGGGTTAGGACCTCAACACATGTATTTTGGGGGACAAAATTCAGTTCATCATAGCCAAAAGTTGATTATGCTTATTTTATTTAACAAATAAATATATGCAAGTAAAAATGGTCTTTAATGTGCCCAAAGTTCTTTTACTCTAACTCATTTCTAAGTGGAAAAGAGTGTTTCAGTTGTTTCATCTGTTATTTATTTCCATACTCTTATATTAATGTCAAGCTATTACAATTTGTTATGTGCTTTAATATGTACATTCATCAGTTTTGACAATGTATATTGACTCTATGATTGTAAATAAGAATACTAGCTGATTTACATTTAGAATCTTTTATCCTATTAGTGCACTATCTTACAAATTTTATTAAAATCATACTCAATGTTTAATTACAATGTTTATATACATATTGTGTCCTGTGAGCCAATTATCAGCTTATTTCACTTGTTATATAACTTCAAAATTTTAATTTGATCCAGTATTGCCTTTCTTATATTTTTTTCATTATTATTTCGCACTTGGTATTCTTTCTAAGCTCCTCCAAAGCTCCAAACAATGTATCTTCACTTAAACTGACTTATGATGAAAGCTGTGTTTCCCTGGTGGATCAGACGGTAAAGTACCTGCCTGAAAAGAAGAGAGACCTGGGTTTGATACTTGGGTCGGGAAGATCCCCTGGGGAAGGGCGTGGCCACTCCAGTATTCTTGGTTGAAGAACTCCATGGACAGAGGAGCCTGTTGGGCTATAGTCCATGGGGTTGCAAAGAATCAGACATGACTATGTGACTAACAATACTACTTCTAAGATGAAAGCTATTTTGATAATTCATCAGTTGTATTTATACTTTCCGGACACAACTCTCTGAGGGATCTCTGGCTTCCTACTCCATGCATACCTATTAGTTCACCAGGCCTTTGTCATCTTTCTCATCCTATGCTTGCTTTTCTATCAACCTGAGGCTTTCCTTCCCTTCTCTTCAGTGCTAGATCTATTGTTCATGCCTTCACTTATATCTCCCTCACCGTTTTTCTATCTTTTGCATATACCCAGTCACAAAGTCAGTGTGACATACTTTACATTTATGTTGTGGTATTATCTCACCTCTCGGAGAAGGCAATGGCACCCCACTCCAGTACTTTTGCCTGGAAAATCCCATGGACAGAGGAGCCTGGTAGGCTTCAGTCCATGGGGTCACGAAGAGTTGGACACGACTGAGTGACTTCACTTTCACCTTCATGCACTGGAGAAGGAAATGGCAACCCACTCCAGTGTTCTTGCCTGGAGAATCCCAGGGACGGGGGAGCCTGGTGGGCTGCCGCCTCTGGGGTCGCACAGAGTCGGACACGACTGATGCGACTTAGCAGCAGCAGTAGCGTTACCTCACCTCCGAGTACCAGTTCCTTATCAGTTCGCTTTTACGTAGCAAAACATTACAAAATGTAATGGCTTTACTCATTTTCTGGGTGAGGGTTGCAAAGATAGGGGTGTTTTCACATCTGGGCTGGATTGAATAGTACTGGCTACTTTCATGTATTTTTGGTTAGCTGATAATGGTCCAGTGGTTAAATGTTTAAGATGGGCTTTTCTGTTGGTTGGCAAGTTGTCTCTCAGGCAGCTTTAGTTCTATTCTGAGTGGTTTGTCTCACTCTGGAACAATAGCTCAGGTTTCTTAGACTAGAAGTCTCAGAATTACGGGGCTTCACAGGTGGTGCAGTGGTGAAATATCCACCTGCCAGTGCAGAAGACTCTAGAGACATGGGTTCAGTTCCTCGCTTGGAAAGATACCCTGGAGGAGGAAGTGGACACCCATTCCAGTATTCCTGCCTGTAAGATTCCATGGACAGAAGAGCCTGGTGGGCTACAGTCTAAGGTGTCATAAAGAGTCAGACATGACTGAGCACACACACACACACACACACACACACACACAGAGAGGATTGTAAGTACAGCACAAGAGCAAGTGTCAGAGCACATATATTTCTGAGATCTCTGATTGTCTTATATTCGCTAATGACAAAATGGTCAAAATAAATTTCATGGTCATTTCAAAAATAAGACATCATAAAACAGGAAGAACTTGGAACACTATTTGCAATCTACTACTCTATCTCCCATAACAAAACATGTTCCTACCTAATAAAAACTTTAGGCTCAAAACTTGTGAATTATCTGTGATTCTATCTATCCATCATCTATCTACAAATAATTCTAGTTTATGATTTGGGGAGGACTATTATAAATCTTCTATAATTATTTAGCTGGTACTCCTAATATATCTGAGATGGCTTCCCGAATAATAGAAACAAGGACTGTAGTCAAAGAGTTGAAGGAACATGCTCAGTAGCAAATGTGGCATTTGACGCCAGGCTGTCTGTATCTAGAATCTGTGTGCCTCACTGTGGCCCCTAAGTTTGTGTTTTTGGACATCTCATCATGTTGCCTGTCAAAACTATATTTAGTCTCTGATTTTTTGAGAATTATTTTATTTTTGAAACATATTTATCACCGCATTTCTTTTCTGTACTGCCTCCCTGATTTTCCTTTAAAAATACTTAAGAATCCATGGTTAACTATAAGAATTATACTCTAATAACTATTATACTTCCTTTCTCCCAAATTATATGGGTTTTAGTTACAATTCCAACCTTCTAGCCAGTGTCCAGCAGCCTGAAATATATATAGTGTTGTGTTTTTTATCCATCTCCTTCCTTTCATATTTCAAGCCTCATGATTTTATTTACCTGACCTTCAGTTTCCATGTAAATTCTCTGTTAAAGCATTTCAAACTGTTTTGAATCTATATTAATCAGTACTCATTTTGACAAATCATTTTTAGTCTTGGTAAGTAGTTAACTCCTGTTTGAGGTATATATGCTTTCTTTTCCAAAATAAAATTTAAATTACATCATCAAATTTATATTTTTTTATTTGTTGAGCATTACAGAAGATACTATGAGTATCAATGTAAGCTGAAAGTACAAGCCTTATCAAATAAAAATTACTATAAGTAATTGACATGGAAAGAGTTGTTTTCAAGACTGGATACTGTGAAGAGTTACTAAAAATTATTATATAAAATTATCAAATTTCTAAATATGTATGAAGGTAAAAGAAATTGATAAAATTGATTAAAAGGTAATTGAAAGGATAATAGATAATCACTCTAAGAGTAGGAAAACGTGGTAAGAGAAGGTTCAATGCTGTGCTGAGGCAGATTTTAAGCAAAGTGGTAAATGGATAATAATAGTATTAAGGATAGAAGAAGCCCTTTTTGGAGATACGTAGTTAGTAGCTCTGGGTCTAAAGACAGTTAAATGAAAAGTATAGTTAACACTGTTTTTAACTATAGAGTTATATCTGACTCCCCAGCTGAATCCTTTTTGTTACTAGTAGGAGATACAGACACATAGCTGACTTATTTATTTTTAAAGGACTTCAAAAAGTGATCTAACGAAGCAAGTTCCATTTAAACTCCATAAGAAATGTATTGTCCTAATTTTCAGTTGTTTTTTTGAGAAATAAAGAAATGCTCAATCCACTCAAAAAAAAAAAAGGAACTTACTCTTCTATTGTGAATCTGTTTCAGAAAATTGTGTCTAACCTCTAATTCACCTGTATTGTAATCCCATAGCTTTCATTCTGAGTCTAAGATTTAAAGGTAAAACATCACAGGATGTACCGCAACAATAATATAATCAATCAGGCACAATTATAAAGCAACAACACTCACTGTCCTGGCAATTGGTGAAATGAATGTATGGGATCTGATATGACAATATAGCCTTCTAATTAAGAGGTCCACAATCCGAAAGGTATATTATAGCTGACTCAGATTATACTAAGCTTCATAATGAGGTAGAACAAATATTCAGAGAGTAGTTATATTTGGGGATTCATATTATGCAAATTAATATTCTGCCTTTTACTTAAAGCTCGAAAGCTCGAATAATATGTTTTAATTCTTAAATTCTAAATGTTCTTGAGTACAGAACATGATGATTATATCAGACATAGAGGAACAGAGCAATTGTTATAAAATACAAAATAGCTAATGGATATTAATTTTGTTGTTAATGATGTCATGTGCCTAAATTCTCCTTCGGGAGCGAAAATTTATGCTCCTAGCTAACTTTTCAGATCAGATCAGATCAGTCGCTCAGTCGTGTCCGACTCTTCGCGACCCCATGAATCGCAGCACGCAAGGCCTCCCTGTCCCTCTCCAACTCCCGGAGTTCACTCAGACTCACATCCATCGAGTCAGTGATGCCATCCAGCCATCTCATCCTCTGTCGTCCCCTTCTCCTCTTGCCCCCAATCCCTCCCAGCATCAGAGTCTTTTCCAATGAGTCAACTCTTCACATCAGGTGGCCAAAGTACTGGAGTTTCAGCTTCAGCATCATTCCTTCAAAAGAAATCCCAGGGCTGATCTCCTTCAGAATGGACTGGTTGGATCTCCTTGCAATCTAAGGGACTCTCAAGAGTCTTCTCCAACACCACAGTTCAAAAGCATCAATTCTTCAGTGCTCAGCCTTCTTCACAGTCCAACTCTCACATCCATACATGACCACAGGAAAAATCATAGCCTTGACTAGACGAACCTTTGTTGGCAAAGTAACGTCTCTGCTTTTGAATGTGCTACCTAGGTTGGTCATAACTTTCCTTCCAAGGAGTAAGTGTCTTTTAATTTCATGGCTGCAGTCACCATCTGTAGTGATTTTGGAGCCCAGAAAAATAAAGTCTGACACTGTTTCCACTGTTTCCCCATCTATTTCCCATGAAGTGATGGGACCAGATGCCATGATCTTCGTTTTCTGAATGTTGAGCTTTAAGTCAACTTTTTCACTCTCCACTTTCACTTTCATCAAGAGGCTTTTGAGTTCCTCTTCACTTTCTGCCATAAGGGTGGTGTCATCTGTATATCTGAGGTTATTGATATTTCTCCCGGCAATCTTGATTCCAGCTTGTGTTTCTTCCAGTCCAGGGTTTCTCATGATGTACTCTGCATATAAGTTAAATAAACAGGGTGACAATATACAGCCTTGACAGACTCCTTTTCCTGTTTGGAACCAGTCTGTTGTTTCATGTCCAGTTCTAACTGTTGCTTCCTGACCTGCATACAAATTTCTCAAGAGGCATATCAGGTGGTCTGGTATTCCCATCTCTTGAAGAATTTTCCACAGTTTATTGTGATCCACACAGTCAAAGCAAAGGAGAAAAGGAAAGATATAAACATCTGAATGCAGAGTTCCAAAGAATAGCAAGAAGAGGTAAGAAAGCCTTCTTCAGTGATCAATGCAAAGAAATAGAGGAAAACAACAGAATGGGAAAGACTAGGGATCTCTTCAAGAAAATCAGAGATACCAAAGGAACATTTCATGCAAAGATGAGCTCAGTAAAGGACAGAAATGGTATGGACCTAACAGAAGCAGAAGATATTAAGAAGAGATGGCAAGAATACACAGAAGAACACATAAAAGATCTTCACAACCCAGATAATCACGATGGTGTGATCACTGACCTAGATCCAGACATGCTGAAATGTGAAGTCAAGTGGGCCTTAGAAAGCAGCACTATGAACAAAGCTAGTGGAGGTGATGGAATTCTAGTTGAGCTATTTCAAATCCTGAAAGGTGATGCTGTGAAAGTGATGCACTCAATATGCCAGCACATTTGAAAACTCAGCAGTGGCCACAGGACTGGAAAAGGTCAGTTTTCATTCCAATCCCAAAGAAAGGCAATGCCAAAGAATGCTCAAACTACTGCACAATTGCACTCATCTCACACACTAGTAAAGTAATGCTCAAAATTCTCCAAGCCAGGCTTCAGCAATATGTGAACCGTGAACTTCCTGATGTTCAAGCTGGTTTTAGAAAAGACAGAGGAATCAGAGATCAAATTGCCAACATCCGCTGGATCATAGAAAAAGCAAGAGAGTAGCCAACTGATTTAGTCGGACACCTAGGTCAACAAGAATTCCTGAAAGCTCTTTTCTATACTGTGCTTCTGTTGACAAACCATTTGCTTCTTTTGACCAAAACCTTGAAAAGAACACTTGCTACTCTACCCCTTGAAAGCTGTGAAAAATTAATGTCATGATGTCACAGACTTCACAAAGGAGACACACTGAAGTTATTTCACTACTAGCATAAAAATGTATGTTAGAAAGGAAACATGGAGGAAATAAAATGACTAAAAGAGAAAAATGTTAAACAGTAATTAAGAAGGTCAGAATTAATTAGTGCAAATTTATTTGGTGTTATATCGAACCAATTCTTGTTTTATATGTTACAGTAAATGTTACCCTATCATGAGTCTGGGGAACTCCGGACATTGGTGATGGACAGGGAGGCCTGGCGTGCTGCAGTTCATGGGGTCGCAGAGTCAGACACGACTGAGTGACTGAACTGAACTGAAATATTACCCTATATGTGCTGCCTTTTGGGCAATGTCATAACTATAGCATGACAACATACTCCTAGTCTTTAGTTTAGAAAAATAAATGAGCAAAAGAAGACATAGTGTCAAAATGGTATTATGGGATACATTCGAATGAACATGTTTGATTCATATGTACTACCTTCCAACATAAGGTTGGTAAATACACAGTACTTACTACAATGACAGATATTACCAGTCTATCATGATGTATTTTTCTCACTGAAATAAAGAGTAGTTCATTAATTCTTTCCAATACAGAAATTGTAGGTAGTAATTTGGTGCTTGCATATTGATAAAAAAAAAATTACTTGTGGGGTTGCAGAGTCGAACACAACTGAAGCGACTTAGCAGCAGCAGCAGCAGTGTTGTCTTTTGTTTTATTTTTATTTTATCATAGTGAGTTTATAGTAAATGATCTGCTCAGATTTCATATGTATAATTAGAAAATATTTGGAGTAACCAATATATTTGCTGAAGAAAATATGTGTAATTTGTGAAAAAAAAAAAAAGGAGAAACTTAGAGTTGGTCTCTGCCTTCTTCAAAGGTCCTCTTGAATACTATATACTCCTGAATTACTTTAATATTCAGGCACCTAGATGCTAGTGAATGCAGATAAAGCAAGTTCCCTACGTATCCTGTGATTATTTCTACACCTACTTATCCTGTACTCTTAGTATCCCATCATTGTTTCCAGTTTGTTGATGAGTTTTTGCCATTGCATATATTTTTTGCATAAGCTGGGCTTCAAATTCAGCATATCAATGCAATATCTGAAGGTAGTAAAAAGTTTTTTTTGAGGAGAGCATGATCCTCAGGTGATAAATCCTGTCTAGATATCATTTATGTACAAAAGCAATGAGTGGCTTCCCTGATGGCTCCACAAAGAATCCACCTGCCAATGCAGGAGATGCAGGAGATGTGGGTTGAATCCCTGGATGGGAAAGATCCTCTGCAGGAGGAAATAGCAACCCACTCCAGTATTCTTGCCTAAGAAGTCGCATAGACAGAGGAGCCTGGCAGGCTATAGTCCAAAGAGTTGCAAAGTATCGAACACGACTGAGTGACTGAGCTTGCACTAAAGCAGAAGACAGATGTTTTCTGCCTTCAGTTACATTGAGGCATTTTTTAATAAATAATCATATAAATATACAATGAACATATCAATATTAAAAATAAATAAATTCTAAAGTATAGAAGCAGTGGTAGTAGTGTGAGAGATATTCTTCCACCCACCTACTCATATATCCATTCATCTATCCATCCATGTATGAACAATTAAAAGTCATATGAAAACAAAGGCACAGTTACAGGGTTCTTCACAAAAGATAAATCATGATTGAGTGGAGGGAAACCAGAAAAATATATTTTTTGTATTTTGTAACATCCCTATTATTGAAAGAATATTGTTTTGTGTAGAACAAATATGTTTAAGTCACAGGGACTTGAGTTGTTTTCGCTCTGTTTCACAGTGAAGTGTTAGGAATTAATATACTTAGCTATGATAAGATGCTTATATTTCAGCAAAATTTCCAATTACCTTGCAGTTTACTGGTACTTATTTGTTTACATTAAAAGATTAAATAGAATGATTTTTGCCAAAATCAGAACAATTAAAATAGAAATTATAATAATTGTAAAATTTAAATTAATTAAAATTGCAAAATTAAGATAATATTTCAAAAATGAACTATGTGTCCATTTCTTTTCCCTTCTTTCCCTTTCTTATGCTTTTTTCCTACTTAAAAATATATCTGTTTATCTATATAAGTAAATTATTATTATATATTAATAAAGGTGATTTCATAATGGCAGGATTTTTGGTGCTGCATAATTTTTTTTCTTTCATGGTGTTTTGGAAACCTACTTTTTATGAGCATAGTCTATGACATAAGCAATTTAATATTACTAAATCATTACTTAAAATTATTTGGTGGAATAATAATAAATTCAAATGAAAGTTGGCAGGAAAAAGTGGTGCTTAAGGGCTACAGTGTAAGGTGTTGTGCTTTATTTGGATTTTCAGTTCTGATCTTATAAGTTGGATGAGATTTTTACATGCAAAAGATTATGAGAGAGCATTTTAATAAAAATAAAATGAGAAAAAAGAATTACTTAAAGACCAACTTAGGTGTGTGATATGGGAATACAATGAAGAAACTAGATGTAGAATGTGTTGCAGAAGTGCAAGACAAAAATGTAAGGACAACATTTCATTTATTATTTGTTCACTCCTCCATTCCTTCATTCTTCTACTAACTTTTGACAGATCAAGCATTATTCTAGTACTTTGGTATTAATCAGTGGACAAACAGATCAAAATCCTTGCTGTCTCAAATTTTTGCATTCTGGGGATGGTAGAAACCCTGATTATTGGATGTGGGTTGCTGAGTGGGTCTCAACTGTGACAGTGATGTTCAGTTTGGTTCGGTTCAGTTGCTCAGTTGTGTTCGACTCTTTGCGACCCCATGAACTGCAGCATGCCATGCTTCCCTGTCCATCACCAACTCCCGGAGCCTATACAAACTCATATCCATCACGTCGGTGATGTCATCCAAGATAATGATGTTAGCACTGGAGAAACATGAAAATACAGAAAAGACAAATCAGATAGATAAGCAGCATTACATGTCAATTAGATGAATATTTTGGAAAATAATTACTCCTAGTCAGGGTGTCTGGTAGACTCATGCTATCATTTATATATGAATTATCATGAATTCCACCTGAATGTAATAATGCCCCATTCCTGATCTTGTCTTTACTTATTTACTACAGAGCTCAATAAGATTTAAGGTATCTTAAGAAAATTTGTATAGTAAAATAGAATAAATCCCTATACACTATGTTTACAAATTCTCTGGAGATTGAGCTTTTTTTCTAACAAACATAATCCCCTTATCAAGATCACATAATTATTCATAACGTAGAAAACCTCTAGAAAATTGTCTTTCTTGGATCACTCAATAATTATTTTGAGGTTTATGTGCTTCTGTAATTCTTACTTCATTGGAATTTAAGAATTGATGAGCTCAGAATCTGTTAAGGATTTAAGAGCTTTTCAAGGAAATGATCTATATCAATACACAGTTTTACATTACATTATTTTCCTTTTTTACTGATGTGTTAGGGTAAGTCTCATTCAGAGAGCAGCTTATGTGGCATTTACTCCATAAGCTGCTGATAATGTTCCTTAATGTCTGTAAGGTTCAGCTTCTTGTAGATGACACCTGCTGCACTCACCACGTCCTCACATGATGTGTCAGTCATCCCAGGATCTTTACAAGGCCACAGTTCTTTTTAGGTTCTTGGGTGACATTTGAAGCACATCATCTTTGACAGCTGTTACTCTCACTTGATAAACAGTGTTGATGACAAAGTTTTTGTAAATTTTGTTTCACTGACTCCATTTACAACTTAGAGTTAATTTATGTTTACACAAGAAACATAAATTTGCAAATGAATTGGCAAATTACAATAATTTTCTAATTAACTAAAAGAAAATTGAAAACAAAAATTATCCTTAATTACCAGCAAATTTCAGAAAAAAAAAACCAACTGTGAATTCCTTAATTTATTTGACTAACATAATTATTTTCACATTTTCTCTGTTCCTTTTCCATATGACTTTGAGTAACCTACAAAAAAAAAAACCTATTATTCACACATTTCTTTTTTAATTGATATTGACTGAAATTATATGGAGTTTGTACCAATGTCCTATAACAATAATAAAGAGCATTTCTATTTAACTACAACTTTGACACAAATATCTGTTTTATTTACAACAATATGTCCATGTTATATGCTATATTTGTATTTTGACATCTAGGGTGCAGATTAGGAGTGGAAAGGATATGATGAAGAGTCTAAAGAAGAATCAAGTGTGCTGAAACTGTGTGCTGGGGGAGAGAAGGGGGATGTGAAGCTAAATCGGTAGATAGGTAGGTAGGTAGATAGGTAAATAATTCATTCTGTGTGGAAGGCTTGTGGTTTCTCCTTATTACTCAATTTGTTTTAGCCTTTTCAAAGTATTACTTATGCTATGGCTTGAACCATTACCTATGCTATGGAATCATTTATAATCTTGATGTGGCATCTTAACCAACTCTGGTTTAAAGATTGTTATCTCATGTACATGCCAGTGACCAAGATGGATTTTGCTTAATTCAGCTTCAGTAAAATTTAGACAGGTTTATTCCTGACTATAGGCCCCTGATCTTCTTTTTGTTTTATTTTAGAAAAACTTTAATCATAAATTCTTATTCTGCTCACTTGAGATGTAAATGTTCTCCCAGCTTATCACTAGTTTTACAAGCCAGTTTCTCACCAGTTTTTCAAGCATCTAGGAGTCATCTCTTTGAAATACAATCATCAGGAAAGATGGAGTCCCTATCTCAGGCTCAGTGGAAGTGTAGGAATCTAACTTTAGCAAGCTCCAATTAGTAAACACAAGTGGTCTCATTACAGACATTAACCTACCTCCTGCATTTTTTTTAATTGGAGGATAATTGCTCTACAATATTGTGGTGATCTCTGCCATGCATCTATATGAATCAGTTATAATTTGTGACATTGTACAGGAGACAGGGATCAAGACCATCCCCATAGAAAAGAAATGTGAAAAAGCAAAATGGCTGTCTAAGGAGGGCTTACAAATAGCTGTGAAAAGAAGAAAAGTGAAAAGCAAAGGAAAAAAGAAAGATATTCCCATTTGAATGCAGAGTTCCAAAGAATAGCAAGGAGAAATAAGAAAGCCTTCCTCAGTGATCAATGGAAAGAAATAGAGGAAAACAACAGAATGTGAAAGACTAGAGGTCTCTACAAGAAAATTAGAGATACCAAGGGAACATTTCATGCAAAGATTCATTGTGATTTCAGCCATGAAATTAAGACACTTACTCCTTGGAAGGAAAGTTATGACCAACCTAGACAGCATATTAAAAAACAGAGACATTACTTTACCAACAAAGGTCTGTCTAGTCAAGGCTATGGTTTTTCCAGTGGTCATGTATGGATGTGAGAGTTGGACTGTGAAGAAAGCTGAGCACTGAAGAATTGATGCTTTTAACTGTGGTGTTGGAGAAGACTCTTGGGAGTCCCTTGGACTGCAAGGAGATCCAAGCAATCCATCCTAAAGGAGATTAGTCCTGGGTGTTCATTGGAAGGCTGATGCTGAAGCTGAAACTCCAATACTTTGACCACCTCATGCGAAGAATTGACTCATTGGTAAAGACCCTGATGCTGGGAGGGATTGGGGACAGGAGGAGAAGGGGATGATAGAGGATGAGATGGCTGGATGGCATTACCAACTCGATGTTTGGGTTTGGGTAGACTCCGGGAGTTGATGTTGGACAGGGAGGCCTGGCATCCTGTGATTCATGGGGTCGCAAAGAGTTAGACACAACTGAGCGACTGAACTGAGATATGTATATATCGATACATGTATATGTATCCTCTCTTGTTTTCTTATGACCTCCCCTCCCCTCACCCATTCTACCCCTCTAGCCCCGCTAGGTCATCACCTTGTGCAAGGCTGGGCCCCCTGTGTTAGCAGCTTTCTTTTAGTCATCTACTTTAAACATGATTCTACAAGATAACTATAGCCCTTAAAATTTTCCTGCTTTTTTTTTTTCAGAGAAATTAAGTTCAGTATCTCTTTCCTACTGCAATAATCTTGATCCACATTGCAATAGTCTTAAATAAATCTTCCTTGTCAGAGAAATTTTTCTTTGACATCAGCTTAGAAAGGGACGATGTGAGTGCTTTTGTAATTCAATTTCTAGAATTATGAAATGATTTTTCAATTGGTGTATTATAGAGAATTATTAATAGGTTTTTAAAAGTGAAATAATAATGATTACATTAAGAAATGGTGAAGAAAACTCATCTTCTCTAATCAGCACAAATTCTTATTACAAGCTCATTTCTTGTTTCTAGAGAGAAGGGGGCTGTCAGTCAAGGTTACAGAAGGTTGGCTCCTGATTTTATATAGTATACTAGTCACCTCCCATTTTTTTGGCTTTGTGATGGGTCATTTTACTTTGACATGGGACAGGCTAGAAAGGTCTTTAGTAAAAGAGGTCTATCTCAAGGGGCTGCTGCTAAGTCGCTTCAGTCGTGTCCGACTCTGTTCGACCCCGTAGACAGCAGCCCACCAGGCTCCCCCGTCCCTGGGATTCTCCAAGCAAGATCACTGGAGTGGGTTGCCATTTCCTTCTTCAATGCATGAAAGTGAAAAGTGAAAGTGAAGTCACTCAGTTGTGTCCGACTCTTAGCGACCCCATGGACTGCAGCCCGCCAGGCTCCTCTGTCCATGGGATTTTCCAGGCAAGAGTACTGGAGTTGGGTGCCATTGCCTTCTCCATCTAAAGGGGCAGGAGAACTGATAAAGGATAGTCATTCTGGTGCCATCTTAAGAAGTCAATTCTTATAACATTCTTGGAACTCAATC
Source organism: Bos mutus (assembly GCF_027580195.1). NCBI lineage: Eukaryota > Metazoa > Chordata > Mammalia > Artiodactyla > Bovidae > Bos > Bos mutus. Next base: position 4,636,161 of record NC_091628.1, on the reverse strand, counting down.
TTTCTCAAGATATCTCATTCAGGTAGCATGTAGTGGCAAAAAAAAAAAAAAAAAAAAAAAAAGTTTGCTCTGCTCAAAGAAATTGTTAGCTAAGAAGTAGACAGTTATTTTTTTTCCCCCCTTTGGCATTGTCCCTTTTCTCTTTAGATTTTATTTTCTCAAAAGTTGAAAAGATTTTTTTTTATTACCTTACAAATTTAAATGAAGGAAATGCTTTTCTCCATATTTTTCAATATTCAGTTGAAATGGAATGAAATGGTCTTAAAAATTTTAAAACCATGTTTATGTATTCTTTAAGGCAAATTTTTTACTTATCTGCATACATATATACAGATATTTAGTGTTTGCACAGATGTTTTGACAGCAATAATAAACACAGATATTTGTCTGCAATACTAACATTAATAAATGTTGGATTTAGAACTAGATTCTATGCTATATGATATACATGTATTTTGACACATTGAGTAAAAACTCTTCCTAAGTTGAGATAATATATTGAAAAAACTAAAAATTATTGTCATGGTCTGTTCATGGGTTGGAAAAGAATTTCCAGACATGAGACAGAATGAGAGGGAAATGAAGCTTATTATAGTGGGAGATACTGTTAGAACAGTGGGCTGTATCAAGGGAGGGCCAACAATGAACAGGGGTCCTTAGTTCATTTTTACACCCAGGGTATAAGGAGTGGGATAGGGGTCTTGTGGGTCATTTGCTGATTGGATGAGTCACGTATTGCCAAGTCGCCTCAGTCGTGTCCGACTCTGTGCGACCCCATGGACTGCAGCCTACCAGGCTTCTCTGTCCATGGGATTCTCCAGGCAAGAACACTGGAGTGGGTTGCCATTTCCTTCTCCAGAGTCACATATACTCAGTCACATATACTGAGTAGGGGAAGAGAAAGGAAAATACCTTCTCCCTATTGTGCTGGAGGGGTGACAGATTATACATAGGGAAGGGAAATGAATTATAAGGGTGTGGGTTTTTCAGTTCCTGCTTCCAAGGCCCTACTTGCTTTTTCTTTCTTTCTTTTTTTTTTTTTTTTTCATTTTGTCTTTGGGACACCACAATTATATTTCTTTAAATGTTATATAAATTTATGTGTACATGCACAAAAACACATATATGTATATTCAAATGCATTATGTATAAATATATGTCTGGTAGGGCATGAGGAGGTACCTGTCATCCAAGGTAAGGAGCAGTGGCTGCGCTTTGCTGGAAATGCAGTGAAGAGAGACCCCATGTCCAAGGTAAGAGAAACCCAAGTAAGACTGTAGGTATTGCAAGAGGGCATCAGACGGCAGACACATTGAAACCATAATCATAGAAAACTAGCCAATCTGATCACATGGACCACAGCCTTCTCTAACTCAAGGAAACTAAGCCATGTCATGTGGGGCCACCCAAGACAGATGGGTCATGGTGGAGAGATCTGACAGAAAGTGGTCCACTGGAGAAAGGAATGGCAAACCACTTCAGTATTCTTGCCTTGAGACCTCCATGAACAGTATGAGAAGGCAAAGAGATAGGACACTGAAAGATGAACTCCACAGGTTGGTAGGTGCCCAATATGCTATTGGAGATCAGTGGAGAAATAACTCCAGAAAGAATGGAGCCAAAGCAAAAATAATGCCCAGTTATGGATGTGAATGGTGATAGAAGCAAGGTCCGATGCTGTAAAGAGCAATATTGCATAGGAACCTGGAATGTTAGGTCCATGAATCAAGGCAATTTGGAAGTGGTCAAACAGGAGATGGCAAGAGTGAACTTTGACATTCTAGGAATCAGCGAACTAAGATGGACTGGAATGCGTGAATTTAAATCAGATGGCCATTATATTTAGTACTCTGGGCAGTAATCCCTTAGAAGAAATGGAGTAGCCATCACAGTCAACAAAAGAGTCTGAAATGTAGTACTTGAATGAAGTCTCAAAAATGACAGAATCATCTTTGTTTTTTTCCAAGTCTAACCATTCAATATCACGGTAATCCAAGCTTTTGCCCCAACCAGTAACGCTGAAGAAGCTGACATTGAACGGTTCCATGAAGACCTGCAAGACCTTTTAGAACTAACACCCAAAAAAGATGTCCTTTTCATTATAGGGGACTGGAATGCAAAGGTAGGAAGTCAAGAAACACCTGGAGTAACAGACAAATTTGGCCTTGGAGTACAGAATGAAGCAGGGCAAAGGTTAATAGAATTCTGCCAAGAGAACGAACTGGTCATAGCAAACACCCTCTTCCAACAACACAAGAGAAGACTCTACACATGGACATCACCAGATGGTCAACATAGAAATCAGATTTATTATATTCTTTGCAGCCAAAGATGCAGAAGCTCTATACAGTAGGCAAAACAAGACCGGGAGCTGACTGTGATCTGATCATGAACTCCTTATTGCCAAATTCACCCTTAAATTGAAGAAAGTAGAGAAAAGCACTAGACCATTCAGGTATGACCTAAATCAAACCCCTTATGATTATACAGTGGAAGTGAAAAAAAGATTTAAGGGACTAGATCTGATAGAGAGAGTGCCTGATGAACTATGGATGGAGGTTTGTGACATTGTACAGGAGACAGAAATTAAGACCGTCCCCATGGAAAAGAAATACAAAAGGGCAAAATGGTTGTCTGAGAAGGCCTTACAAATAGCTGTGAAAAGAAGAGAAGTGAAAAGAAAGATGATAAGGAAAGATATTCCCATTTGAATGCAGAGTTCCAAAGAATAGCAATGAGAGATAAGACAGCCATCCTCAGCGATGAATGCAAAGAAATAGAGGAAAACAACAGGATGGGAAAGACGAGAGATCTCTTCAAGATAATTAGAGATACCAAGGGAACATTTCATGTAAAGATGGGCTTGATAAAGAACAGAAATGGTATGGACCTAACAGAAGCGGAAGATGTTAAGAAGAGGTGGCAAGAATACACAGAAGAACTGTAGAAAAAATATCTTCAAGACCCAGATATTCATGATGGTGATCACTCACCTAGAGCCAGACATTCTGGAATGTGAAGTCAAGTGGGCCTTAGAAAGCATCACTACGAACAAAGCTAGTGGAGGTGATGGAATTCCAGTTGAGCTCTTTCAAATCCTGAAAGATGATGCTGTGAAAGTGCTGCACTCAATATGCCAGCACATTTGGAAAACTCAGCAGTGGCCACAGGACTGGAAAAGGTCAATTTTCATTCCAATCTCAAAGAAAGGCAATGCCAAAGAATGTTCAAACTACCACACAATTGCACTCATCTCACACACTAGTAAAGTAATGCTCAAAATTCTCCAAGCCAGGCTTCAGCAATACGTGAACCACCATATGTTCAAGCTGGATTTAGAAAAGGCAGAGGAACCAGAGATCAAATTGCCAACATCCGCTGGATCATGGAAAAAGCAAGCGAGTTCCAGAAAAACATCTATTTCTGCTTTATTCACTATGCCAAAGCCTTTGACTATGTGGATCACAATAAACTGTGGAAAATTCTGAAAGAGCTGAGAATACCAGACCATCTGACCTCTCTCTTGAGAAACCTGTATACAGGTCAGGAAGCAACAATTAGAACTGGACATGGAACAACAGACTGTTTCCAAATAGGAAAAGGAATACGTCAATGCTGTATATTTTCATTGTGCTTATTTAAGTCATATACAGAGTATATCATGGGAAATGCTGGGTTGGAAGAAGCACAAGCTGGAATTAGGATTGCTGGGAGAAATATCAATAACCTCAGATATGCAGTTGACAACAGCCTTATGGCATAAAATGAAGAGGGACTAAAAAGCCCTTTGATGAAAGTGAAGAAGGAGAGTGAAAATGTTGGCTTAAATCTCAACATTCAGAAAACAAAGATCATGGCATCTGGTCCCATCACTTCATGGGAAATAGATGGGAAAACAGTGGAAACAGTGTCAGACTTTATTTTTTGGGGCTCCAAAATCACTGCAGATGGTGATTGCAGCCATGAAATTAAAAGAGGCTTACTCCTTGGAAGGAAAGTTATGACCAACCTAGATAGCATATTTAAAAACGGAGACATTACTTTGCCAACAAAGGTTCGTCTAGTCAAGGCTATGGTTTTTCCTGTGGTCATGTATGGATGTGAGAGTTGGACTGTGAAGAAAGCTGAGCACTGAAGAATTGATGCTTTTGAACTGTAGTGTTGGAGAAGACTCTTGAGAGTCCCTTGGACTGCAAGGAGATCCAACCAGTGCATCCTAAAGGAGATCAGTCCTGGGTGTTCATTGGAAGGAATGATGTTGAAGCTGAAACTCCAATACTTTGGCCACCTCATGAGAAGATTTGACTCATTGGAAAAGACTCTGATGCTGGAAGGGATTGGAGGCAGGAGGAGAAGGGGATGACAGAGGATGAGATGGTTGGATGACATCACTGACTGGATGGACATGGATTTGAGTAGATTACTGGAGGTGGTGATGGACAGGGAGGCCTTGTGTGCTGAGATTCATGGGATCACAAAAAGTAGGACACTACTGAGCAACTGAACTGAACTGAACTGAGCCAAAGTTTTGTACATACTATTGAAGAGGAAAAGTTAAAGCTTACAGTAACTTCATGCTTATTCTGCTTCTGTAATTCTGTAACTGCTCCTTACAAAGTCAAGTAGTCTTGAGAAAATAGAGCTTTACAGTAATGCTAGAAAATAAAGCTTATCTAACTCACCCTCTCCCTGCTTTTGCAATTATCAACCCCTTTAATCCTGTTTAACCATGCTTGTCTGTGTAAAGTTCAGGCATTCCCTCGCCCTGTCCTAACCATTGTTCCTACGCTAGTGAAACCCCCAGTTTAAACCAGTTTATTAACAGCCTTGCCCACTATAGTCTGCTGTCATGCACTCTTTATAAAATCTTTATGACTGCTTTGTTCAGAGCTCAGAGCTTGGAGTGTTAAATCCTCTGGGCCCACCTTTGTAATAAACCTGAGTTCTCCAACTATCCCAGTGCTGCTTGGTTTCTTGATTACAGGTTTCTGCAACACTCTAATATCACATTGACCTTGAAAAAATACTAGAATGCAAGTTGCAAGTAGTTTATTATATAGAAATTTATGTATTTAAATTTCTTTAAATTTAAGATAATATTTTTGGTATTATCTTTACTTACATTTTGATCAACTTCTCTGATAGTATCAAAACATCTTGATGGGGCCTCTGATGGGCATTAAACTTTCAAGTGCCTTCTAGAAGCAATGGAAATACTAAAGATTTTCTTTATTTGACTCTCAGTTTATCATTGATTTTCCAGCACATCCCTTTGACTGCAACCTAAAAAAAAGAGAGAAAAGAAAAAAATAGATTCTAAAACTGATTAATCAATATGCCATTACTCTTCATGAATGTGGTTGGTTATCCACTTACTTTATTGGATATTCCTGACTGGTTACATTTTGTTAAAGCCAAAAATCTGGCTCATCTTGAGTTTGAGCAAACATTAAACTTACCAGGGACCTTTTTCTACATGACTCCAGCTCTCTTATAGATTCTAATGCTACAATTTAAGTTTAATTAACAAGAAAATACTTGGCCTTAGAAAAGCTTACCCTTACTCCTTGAGTAAATATGATTCAAAGGACCATCAATTGAACTGGCAACTCAATTTAATGGGGATTAAATTTTCTCTGACTCTGTAATGAGAGGTTTATATTTCACTACTATATAAATATTTAGTTTTACATAGATCAAGAGTATAGTCACTTGATGGTCAATGCCTGAAGTAATGAAGGGCACCTCAAAACAAGAATAGTTATAGGAATCATTTTGTAAAAGATAGTATTAGCCTGGTTTTCCACACATGGGTAAAGAAATTGTAATGCAATGTACACCCAATTAAAATACTTCACCTTAACTTCACTTGATAGAGTTTTATTAACTTAAAAACTTATACAATAACAAAAATAAATAGATGCAATATCTGAACTGACAATGTGGGATGAATTATAAATATACATTGATACACATTCTGCTTACATTCAGCAAGTAGAACCAATATTCAGAGGCTAATTGTGTTAGTACAGTTTCTAGAAAAGGAAACAGAGTCTTAGACTGGTTAAAAACCCTGACAAAGTTCACAGAGCAAATACAGAATTTGAAAGCACGTAGAGCTGACCCTATGGGCTTTTTTTTGTTTGTTTGTTTGTTTTCAATCACTATGCCATATACTTAGCATACTTTAGACAGAAAATTTTCAGCGAATTCCTTCAGCATTGATTCTCCTCAGGGTCTTTTCTTAAGGGAGTTTGCACTCCTGTTCCTATGTTAGTAATCCAAGGCAGATAGGTCATTTCCTTTCACCATACAAGCTTTAATCTTTCAAAATTCTTAATTCCCTTAATGATTGATCGCATCTTCTGCTTTGTTCATCCACAATGACACTTATTTTTTGTGACCTGCCCAAGTGTTCCATGTTCTAATATTTCTTTGTTCTCAAAACCTACTCTGGCTTTGCATTTTAGTTCTCAGTATTTGCTTCCCATTTGTTGCTACTGTGATCCCTTTGGCATGACATTTGAATTGGCCATTTGGTACTTAGTCTTCTGGAATTTACCTTTCTTGACCTACAAATCTTCACTGAAAGGAAGAAATCCAACAACTTTTCCTTCTGACAGCAAGAAGGAAAAATTACCTCTTCGGCAAGCCCCACTCAACAGCCCCAGGGTGAGAAATGAATCAAAGTATGCCTGCAATTAGTCAATTTAGGGTCCCTGAGGCACAGACTCTCCATTAAGTAAAAGCTTGTTGTTCCAATTCTTTCCTTTATAGACTTGTTTTTCCATACACCTGTGAACATGCTGGAGTTGTGGCTCTTGCCCAGGTTTTACAATATGTCTGTCAACATTTCCTGTGCTCCTCCAGAAATGACATCTGTGGCTTTGGTGGGAGAGGACTTTAAAACCACACTGGTTTTTGGCAGAAAATAACCAATCCAAATTTGAATGACTCCTCCCTACCTGTAAATTTAAAACTGAGAATACTCTAGTTTCTTCCTATTGTTAGGTAGCTAGAATAAGAAAAAGGAGTCCAGAATGCTGGTGGCTAAAAGACAAAGAAGGAAAAAGCCCTCAAAAATAGAACAAAGGAAGGTCCAAGGACCAAAGTGAGAACCTCAGGTGAAACAAACAGCTCTCCTGGCCAGCCCAATTAACATAGGGCAGGCTCAGGGGGAGGAGAAAAAGCATATCAAAAGAGGAGGCAAAATTGAGCCCTTCTCTTCTTTTGGGTTGGCTGACCCTCTCATCTCGAGGATGTATTTTCCTTTGCTTGCCAAATAAAACTGAGTTGTAAATAAGCTGTAATACTGGTCCACCATTTAACCTGAGCTGTAACCGAGCTATATCACTGGTCTGCCACCTCAAATGGAAGAAGGCAATGGCACCCCACTCCAGGACTCTTGCCTAGAAAATCCCATGGACAGAGGAGCCTGGTAGGCTGCAGTCCATGGGGTCGCTAGGAGTCGGACACTACTGAGCGACTTCACTTTCACTTTTCACTTTCATGCATTGGAGAAGGAAATGGCAACCCACTCCAGTGTTCTTACCTGGAGAATCCCAGGGATGAGGGAGCCTGGTGGGCTGCCGTCTATGGGGTCGCACAGAGTCGGACACGACTGAAGTGACTTAGCAGTAGCAGCCACCTCAAATTTTTGCCGAGGAAATTACAAACTCCTCTGACATATCTGGTGCCATTTCTTGGATTTAACCTGGCTGAAACAACCTTGGCTCATCTCTGTGAAGTGAAGGCCAAGCACAGGAGAAGCCCAACTCCAACTCGGCAAAAGCTCACATGGTAGAAACTGAATTCGAAGGAAACCCAGCACAGTAGAAGTGACAAGAAGCCCAGCGTTCTGGAAACTGGGACAGCAAAAGCAAACTTGGCATAAAGCTTATGCAGCTCAGTCTCAGATTCCAGGAGACCTCTGGTTAAGGTAGGAGGTCCTTGCTCCTATGGCTGGAAGGACATATGGCTAACAAAATCTTAATTACTTTATAATCTCTCATTTCTTGTTTTGTCAAATCCCCTGTGAACAGGTGAGCCGTGGTGGGTGCAACTGGGGATCTCTGGCAGGGGTTACTCCCTTACATCCTGAAGGCTCCACTATCTGCTGCACTTTAGTAGCCGTTGCCAAAGCAGGGGAAGGTTCTTCTGGTATTAATCTTCTTTGTGCCAAGGATCAGGCCAATGAAAACTGTGAGCATAGGTCAGGCATTTAGCAGATTTTCCAGCAGGTTATGAAGGGAATTCCTCAGCACATTTTTCCCACTGCTTTTTCCTCCTATCCTTCAGCTCCTCTCTCCATCTATGCCACTGCTTACAAAGTATTCAGCAGATCATCACCTTCACATTTCTGAAAGTTGTATTTGCATCTCTTTACCCAAGATTGGGACTCAAACCCATGTGGCAGAGACTCTGTGCTATGCTTAGTTACTCAGTCATATATGACTGGGACTTGAGCCTGGCCAAAGTGACTCACTCCTAACCCTGCTGCCTTTGGTTTTGAACCTAGGTTTCAAAACTAGGTTTTGACCTGATTTCAGGACCTAATGAACCTCAGGTTCTTGATGTCTCATTGCAAAAATAAATAAATAAATAACGGAGAGACACAGTGATAGGTAAGAGGTAGATTTGTTCGGATTCAGAGAGACACACGCTCCACAGGGTGTGGGCCATGGAATGTGGTTCGGTTAGTTTTTTATGGGCTGGGTGATTTCCTATGATAATGGGTACAAGGATCATTCCAACTGGGGACCACTCACTTCTTGGTCTTTTGATAGTACCTTGGAACTGTCAAGGAGTCTCTGGGTGTATCATTGAGCTTGAAGATTGAGGATCAAGGTTTAGTTGAATTTGATTTGTCATCTTGGACCCATTTGATTTTAACCAGTTTATGTTATGCCCTTGCTCTATGTCATTCTTTCAAAAGTTGTGCTCTGCCCCCTTCCCTCCTGTTTCATGCTCTTTCCTGAGCCCCATCCTGACCCACAATGTTGCCTCTATAATCTTCTGGAGGGATAACCAGAAAATAGCTTGCCCTTGGGGCGGGGGAAATGCTGTATAATAGCCACTCCCTCTAGATATTCAGGCCTTCATCTACCATGTTTCCTACAACATGTGCAACAACAGCATCTCTCAGTGAACCTGGTAGGGCGGGAGACAGGCACACAGTGCCTGCTACAAGTCCATCTGTTGGCATCCCTTCAAGGGTAACTGGGCTTCAAGGGACAATGTTTGCCACTTTGGGAGTTAGCCCTGCAGGCCATTTGGGCCAAAACCCTTACCACCCTTCTCCTAAAGTTAAAAACATAGCCCCTATCATATCTCCACTTCACTTTTATGGAATATCTGGCCTATTGCCTCTTATCGATCTGTTCTTAAGCCACTTACTAACTCCTACAACCAGGACCCTGCCTCCTCTGTAGGCAACATTGCTTCACACTGCTTATTACTAAAACACTCTTAATGTCCCTAACAGGACCAGATAACCCACTCCTTTGTCATTACTTCTGTTATTACCTAAAGTGGGTCTCTGACAATGAAATGTTTACCATGGGAGACACCCTAAGCTGCTCTTATGGAGGACTAGGGGAGGAAATCAGTGACTTACATTTCCTCAGAGCAATAAGAGGATAAACCTCTGGCTATTTCACAAGGCTCCCAGTCTCAGGGCATGGCTCGGATTGCTTTACATCATGGTATTTATTCCCATCCACTGTTGACAAACCAGCAATGATTTAAAATTACAACCCATTAATCCTACCCAGCACTGGTCACACTGGAGACCTTGGGAACATCTTACTCCAGGCCGGAGGTCCCAGGAGATCGACCTGCCTTCACCTGCCTAGGGATTTGGTCCTTGGGAAGGACCTAAACCTAAACCTGCTTGGAGATATGCAAGTCCAGGGGTCCCAGGAGGTCAACATGCCTTGACCTGCCCAAGGACACAATTATCAGGAGGCCGATATGCCTTGACTTGCCTTGGAATTCAATCTCTAGGAGGATGTTATGCCTCAGCCTGCCTGCGGATCTGCACCCTGACCCAGGGATACCTGGCTCTCAGGTTGCAACAGTACTGGATTGGATAAGCTTCACAAAGACTCACTCCTAAGGAAGTCCAACCATGGAAATAGAAGGAAGCCTATTAGTTGTGGGACTGTGCCTAGTCTCAGCAATAACTTAAGAGTCCAATGAGAACCCCATTGCCTTTTTGGAAAATCTAAAAGAGGCCCTCAAAAAGTTTACCAATCTGGACTTAGACTCTTACAAGGGACAGGTGATTTTAAAGAAAAAATTCCTGTTCCAATGTGAATTAGACATAAGGATAAAGTTACAACACCTACAGCAGCAGGACCCTGCTGCCTCTTTAAATGAGATGGTCCAGATAGTCACCAATACCTTTTATAACAGAGAACAGGACAGGGAGGCCAAGGCCCAGGAAAGGGAGAAAAAGAAAGAAACAAGGCATGCCCAAATGTTGGCTGCCCTCCAGGGAAGCCCTATATCAAAGCCTGAGTCCTTAAAGGAGAAGGCATGGGTAAATGCCTAATCTGTATACAGGTAGGACACTGGGCCAGAGCGTCCAAACAGTGGCAAGTCTCCTAAAATTACGGGGAGCCGGCAGGAGGACCTCCACCTGTGGCAAAAGTCATGAGGAAGGAGGCTCAAAATACGCAAAGGCGGCATTGAGCCTCAGGAGTCCCCCTGGAAATTCTCACGCATCTACCCCCATAACCAGAGCCTGCCTACTTTACTACTTTGTGCTCTCACCTACACCTCTGACTTTACGGGGGGCTGTCCCCCACCACCTCTTTCAGAGAAGGAGTTAACTTAGAGCTCCAGTTAATAATAATTCCTGGGCGTGACAGGAGTGTTCCAAACTTACAAACTCCTCTGAAGGTTCTCTAGCCTGCCTGACAGGCTTGTCCGGCCACATGTGATTGCTCACAGCCTCCCAACCGTGAGAGGCATGACATGCTCTAAACCTTCTAAAAACAGGTTCTTTAGAGAAGTTAGAAAACTATTAGTATAAGTATAGTGGGCTGATTAGAAATTGTATTGGTGAAGGGTTTTTCATTTGTTAAGCCAATGTTTACTGCTAAGTCTCCACATCCCCTGCCCTTATACACATAAATGAATATATAGAAGAAATAAGTACTAACCTTTGATATAAATCACGTTAGACCTTAGGCTAAGTAAATTCTTTACTTAACTAAAACCCACTACGCCCTCACCCTATAGGAATGTAACTTTATTTGGGTGGTGTCTGTTTTAAGAATAATCACCCCTGGAGAAATAAGTGTTGACTGACCACTGTCACAAGGAGAGGGTCATAAATTGTCAGCAGGCCCCCCTGGCCAGAAGATGATGTAACACCCTTAAGACCCCTGTATACATTTTTTGAAGCACCTGACTTTAATAAAAGTCAGGACTACTGTCCCTGCGTGACTTTTGTATAACATCTCAGTGTATAAAAACAGACTCTTGAAAATAAAGAATTGGGATCAGTTCCTCGAAATACTCGTCTCCCCATGTCTCTCTCTGTCTCAAACTCTGGCTGAGTCTCCATCTGGAGTGCAGAGCCCGCCAACCTTACTAACTTTGCCTGGGCTTCTAAGATCTGACCGGGGAGGCCTCAGTGTCTCCTCTCCTTCGGAAGAACGGAGGGATGCCTGTGGCCTACGTAAATGGTGCAAGCTTCTTGTCTTGAAGTTTTATTGGTTTCCCGTGTAAACCAAGCTACTCAGCCTCTTTTCTCCACTGAATTTTCTTACTGAGCTATCTTATTCTATTACTCTTTATATCCCTAATTAATATTTAATTAAAGCTATTGTTTCCTGATCGCCGAAGCTGTCTCCCCTTCGAATACCCTGGATCAGCCGGGTCTGGACCTCGGCATAAAATGGCTTGCTATAAATGCCATTAATTGGGACATTGGGTGGCACTCTGCTCTCAGGACCCAAGACCCTCAAGGTCAAGTATCAAGCCTTCCCTCATGATGGTTCAACAGGACTGAAGTGGCCGGCTCCAGCCAACCCACCTGTCACAGATAACCATCATGCAGGTGAAACTGGATGTGGCAGGAAGGCAGAATTTCTTGGTTGACACAGGGGCTACTACTTTGTCCTGATCTCCTGCTCCAGAGCCTTTTCTATCCAAGACTATGCCATTTTGGCTACTACAGGAAAAAAAAAAATTACAAAAAGATTCACCTGAGAACTTTGTTTCTGGGATGGACAAATATTTTCCCACCAGTTTCTGGTGGTCCCTGAGTGTCCTACTCCCTTATTGGGAAGAGATCTTTTCCTGTCTTCAAAATCTTGCAGCTATTGCAGTCCTGATAGAAGATGCTTTAAATCTCACTCTTGGGTGCAAACTAACTATTTTTACCAGTCAGCAAGTGAAGCAACTCCTGAATGGGAGAGGCCATTTATGGATGTCTGATCAAAGGATCCTCAGATATCAAGTAGTGCTGATGGAAAATCCAGGCCTCACTATATCCCCTTGTGAGGTTCTCAACTCAGCCACCCTCCTGCCTACCCCCTCTTTCACTTTTGCCTCTAATAGTGAGGGCTTTCAAGAGGATCATATGGGGTAGTTAAAAAGGAGGGACTCCCACATGCCACTACTCATTTAGGGGAGAAGGCCCTCCAAAAATTACTACAAAGGTCCTTCACAGGAACAGGCCCCCAAATGACTATAAGGCAGGTGGCCTCCTCTTGTCCCACTTGCACCAAGGAACTCAAAGACCCCAACTGGCCCAGTCCATCCAACAACATGGGACCTACCCAGGAGAGGACTAGCAGATGGACTTCACCCAGATGCCAGTTTTTCAAGGGTATAAATACCTATTAGTCACAATAAATACATTAACAGGATGGATTGAAGGCTTTACCACCCGGACTGAGAGGGCTGAGGAGGTGGTAAAAAAAAAAAAACTGCTCCATGAAATCATTCTGAGATTTGGTCTTCCCAGGTCATTAAAAAGTGACAATAGGACATCATTTACTTCTAAGGTCACCCAAGGGCTCTCTAAAGTACTGGGCATTACTTATTATCTCCATTGTGCCTGGAGACCTCAGTCTTTAGGAAAAGTGAAAAGAACCAAACAATTCTTACAATTAGTAATAAAAAAAATAAATAAAATAACTCAGGAGACCTCCCTGAGATGGAAGGAGGCTTTACCAATAGCTCTCTTCTGTACCTGTATTGCCCCTAAGGAACAAGTTGGTTTTAGTCCTTATGAGATGCTATATGGGAGACCTTTTGTTTATGGCAATGACCTCTTCCTAGATTCAGAGGTTCAGACCCTCCAGTCTTATACTATGGCCATTGGGCAATTCCAACAGCATATATACTTGTGGGGTGTCAACCAGGACCCAAAAGATACTAAAGAGCCACCACTATATGCTGCAGAGGCTCAAGTCCTAATTAAATTCTGGAAAGATGTGTCCCCAAAGGCTCAACTCCCGCTCACATGGAAGAGCCCCTACCCTGTAATACGTTCTACCCCAAGAACAGTCAAAGTACCACGGCACAACTCCCAGATTCACTCCTCAAGAGTCAAGCATGGAAGAAAACAGAAGAGGACACTCAATATACCTGTGAGGCCCTGGGAGATCTCAGATAACTATTCAGGACTAGAAATGACTGCCATTGTAGTAGGAAAAAAAAAAAAATTCTGGGGATAAGATTTCTCAGGACAGCTCTCAAGAGTTAACACAGCTTGGCAAGGGTTGTACTCCAAAATAGACAGGAGATAGATCTCCTAATCTCTGACAAGGAGGGACTTGAGCCACGTTGAATAAGACCTGTTGTTTCTGGGTAAATACCTCCAGCTAAGTTAAAGAAAGTCTCACAGTTCTTAAGAAAAACATTCAAATCCTACAGGATCTCAAAGAATGAGCTGGAGAGTTCTCGGGTTGGCTACAATCTCTCTTTGGGTGATCCTTCTCCTGGCAAAGGGGATTTTGGACTTGGCTAATGCCCCTATTAATCCCTGTTATCAGCATATTGATGCTGCTTATGACTCCTCCATGTATTATCAGTTGTCTAACCCATTTTTGTCTCTGCCTAGGTCAACAAGCTACAACATGCAGTGCCAGTTCAACAAGGTTATGTAAAACTACAGCTGAGAGTGGAAAATATCACTCACCCTTAGATGGACACCTCTATAAGAACTCTGAGGCCTGAGACTAGCAAGAGGGGGAGGGTCAATAACCCTTGCCATCCCAGCTCAGCAAGAAGCAGCCAGAGAGACCTCAACGCCCCTTTTATCAAAGAATTGGGCCTCTCATTTCTTGAGGGGGAAATTTTAGGTAGTTAGAAGAGGAAAAAGGAATCCAGAATGGCGGTGGCTAAAGACATAGAAGGAAAGAGCTCTCAGAAATAGAACAAAGGAAGGTCCGAGGACTGGAGTGAGAACCTCATTTGAAACAGCCCTCTTGGCTATCTCAATTTACATACAGCAGGCTCAGGGGAGAGGAGAAAAAACATATAAAAAGAGGAGCCAAAATTGAGCCCTTCTCTTCTTTGGGGTTGATCTGCCCTCACAGCTCGAGGATGTATTTTCCTTTGCTTGCCAAATAAAACTGAGCTGTAACCAAGCTGGGGCACTGGACCTCCATTTAATCTGAGTTGCAACCGAACTGTGACACTGGTCCACCACTTCAAATTTTTGCTGCAGCAAGACAGAACCAAGGAAATTACACACTCCCCCAACACTATTTTCAAAACAACTAACACCCTTAACCCTTACCACTTAATGCACTCTGGTCATTTGAACTAACTGGAATTAGAAATGTATTCTCATATAAAGTATTTTTCTCAATCCATTAATTTCTAATTCTAGGTGACACACAAAACTGCTTACATAAGGTATTACTATAAGAAGCAAATAATAAAGAAGTATAATATAGTAAATATTTTAAGAATAGTTAAGCTAATAATATGTATGCTTATTTGCTCAGTCATGTCTAACTGCAAAATTTCGGACTGTAGCCTGCCAGGCTCCTCTGTCTATAGGATTTCTCAGGCAAGAATACTGAAGTGGGTTGCCATTCCCTTCTCCCCAGGATCTTCCTGCCTTAGGGATGGAACCCTCATCTTCTGTGACTCCTGTCTTGCAGTAAGATTCTTTACTTGCTGAGCCATTGAAGAAGCCCAAAGATAAAAGTATAAATAATGTTTAAAACTTATAAACATCCTTTTAGGTACCCATAGAAAGAAAATACTGAATGTGGGGCAATTATGTGCCATGTAGGAGCTGTGCTAGATATTCACACATTAAAACTAGCATGGGCATTTCTTTTTGTCAATAAATTTAAAATGTTACATAGGCAAAGAAAGTTAAACTAATAATGACAGAACTAGATGATAAAAGCTGACTAAATATGTAAAATAACATCAAAAAGCAAAGAGCATTCTTCAAGAATGTTTTCACACACAAAAATAATGTTATTTGATTTAAAAGTGAGAACATATTTTCTATATGATTAAGAGGGACATTGAGGCATTTAGAATGATACGTGCTAAAACCTGAGCCACAGAGAAATGCATCTTTAATAGTCTAGTACTTGAATCATGAGGTGTAGGTAAAGGCAGAGTTGAAGAGAAGAGACAGTTGTAAGAAATACTATCCTCTTCAAGCATTTAAAGAGAAAGGATCTAATACAAGAAATTAGGAGTTTACAAATTCATTGAGATGGCTGAATGAGTAGTCTGTCCAGAGCAAACTATTTTACTGAAGCTCTTCTTCAAAAATAAAGAAGCTGCTACTCCAGCCATGGCCTTTCATTCTCATAAATCAGCTACTACATTGCTGTATCCAATCCTTGATATTTCCTTTTAATAGGAATCTCCTTACAACTTCTATTGCCAGCTGAAAGAGCAATAGGAGGATGCACTTGACTTTATCTACCAAATATCACTGAAATTCATTTACCTTGTGGCGTCTAATTTACAATGTCTTTTAAGTATGTGAGGGCAAGGCACTCTAGAGAAAAAAAATTGAAAAAAATGGATCATATTCTCCAAACACCATTTCTTTGAGTATTCAATATCTTAATTTATACTTTCACACATACTTTTACTCCTAAAGAATAGCAGTAGTAAGATAGTAACAATATATCTGCATCATTATAAAACCATTCATTTTATAAGTAATGACTCATTCATTTTGTTCATCATAAGAAATACTCAGAATCCTGTCAGTCATCATGTAAACCCCATATTCTATTCATTCCTCTTATGGATCAATCAAATTTCTACTTGCTCCCTTATAAGACTACAAAATTATAAAGACAATTTTCAAATTACATTTTACATTAAATAATGGGGCTAGTAAAGAAAAGTGACCAATATTTATATTTCTTAAAATAATTGATGATGATATGCAGATGACACCACCCTTATGGCAGAAAGTGAAGAGGAACTCAAAAGCCTCTTGATGAAAGTGAAAGTGGAGAGTGAAAAAGTTGGCTTGAAGCTCAACATTCAGAAAACGAAGATCATGGCATCTGGTCCCATCACTTCATGGGAAATAGATGGGAAAACAGTGGAAACAGTGTCAGACTTTATTTTTTTGGGCTCCAAAATCACTACAGATGATGATTACAGCCATGAAATTAAAAGACACTTACTCCTTGGAAGGAAAGTTATGACCAACCTAGATAGCATATTCAAAAGCAGAGATATTACTTTGCCAACAACAGTTCGTCTAGTCAAGGTTATGGTTTTTCCTGTGGTCATGTATGGATGTGAAAGTTGGACTGTGAAGAAGGCTGAGCGCCAAAGAATTGATGCTTTTGAACTGTGGTGTTGGAGAAGACTCTTGAGAGTCCCTTGGACTGCAAGGAGATCCAACCAGTCCATTCTGAAGGAGATCAGCCCTGGGATTTCTTTGGAAGGACTGATGTTAAAGCTGAAACTCCAGTCCTTTGGCCACCTCATGCAAAGAGTTGACTCATTGGAAAAGACTCTGATGCTGGGAGGGATTGGGGACAAGAGGAGAAGGGGACAACAGAGGATGAGATGGCTGGATGGCATCATTGTCTTGATGGACTTGAGTCTGAGTGAACTCCGGGAGTTGGTGCTGGACAGGGAGGCCAGGCATGCTGCGATTCATGGGGTCTCAGAGTCAGACACGACTGAGCGACTGATCTGATCTGATATATATAGATAGCAAGTGTTTTATATAAACATTTATATACAGAGATACTTCTGCAAATGTTTATCATTATTGATAGATTCTACATAGAATGTGCTCCAACCATTATTGTTCTATAGCTTAGATGAACTGCTTTCTTTTACTTTAGCTATTATGGCTGACTCAGTGAATGAATCAGAGCAAGATACCAAAGTGTGATATATTGTCTTCAATATTCAGAATCTTAGGAATTCTTTAAGTGGTAGTAAGATCAAGAGGTGAAATTTTGTTTCTCCCTGGAAGGGCTATTTGAACCTTTTCTAGACTATACTGCAAACTACAAAATTCACTGAAATGCAAGTCCTTAAATATTTACTTACATTTTTTATTCTCTAATGTGCTTGTATCTTGTCAAAGCATTTATGATACCCAATTGTTCTTACTCAAAAATAAATGGGCATAAGGTCAAGCTGCTAATATAACCCTAAAGTAACATGTTGAAGGTGTACTTCAGTTGCTACATGGTGGAGATCAACCATTATTGTTTTTTGCCTTATTGCCATAGGGGAATGGTAACCAATTATAGGTAAATAGACATATATTGGGTACTGGCAGCAAAGTCAAATTACTCCAGTTTAAAAATCACATCTAGAATATCATCTGTGGTAGGATTAATCATTTGAATAATTCAATGTAGTCCATTGATATTCATTTCTTAAGTACTCTCTGTCTTTGCATCAACCAAATGAGTGAGTTATTTAGAATATATAATATGACAAATTTCATTTGACACTGATATATCATTTCCTATTTTGTATCACTGTTTTGGCACACAAATGCAACCTCAGAGGTCCCCATATTACTCTTTGCTCTTAATTACCTCAATTAAAAGGCCAAAAATTAATGCACAAATATTCCAACTCTTCAGTCAGAGACTGGAGCATATATACTGGATGGACTCTTGTTCTACAGTAAGATGAAGCCAGACTTGAATTACTCTTCCACTTGATTCCCAGAGGTGGACCCCAGTGACATTTGATTTCTTATAGACTGGAATTAATGAGAATGTATCCAAGAATCTTTCCAAAGATAGTTTGCTCTCTCTTCTCAGTATACACCTATCCTAGAAAATATCTGAATGCCATTTTGGAAAAGGCAAACACATATTCATATCAGTATCACAGGGTTCTTCTTCAAAAGCCCCCAACTTTCTCTAACCTGATAAGATTAGAATCTATGATCTGGATCATATCTGTAATTGACTGTAATTGAGTATAAGGCCATAATTATTACATAGAGTTGAATTCAGCCTCTTGCTTACCATGCAGAGATTTCTCAGATGTTTGAATCACAAAGAATCCATAATTTTCAGTGCTATAATAACATAATGAATTAGACATCATCAAAATTCAATGTAGATGCAATTTCGGATTTGATTCTTCTTTTAAGGTAGCTGTAGCAACCTTGTCTATGGCTTAGGGATTAGATTTTTCTATGAAAGATGTACTATTTTGAGAGTCTTTCATCAACTTTACTTGTTTATTTTCAATGGAGTATAGTTACTTAACAATGTTGTGTTAGTTACCACTGGGCAATGAGGTGAATTAGTTATGTGTAATGCCAGTACCCTTTATCTTCACCAGTGGCCTATAGAGAAGAACAGTTCTTTACAAAGCTATTTATATTCTTGTTATCTATGTGTTCCTCAATGCTTTTCTTGAGAAACACAGTAGTGAATGAGTCATAAGTTGTACATTCTTTTTGTTATCTATGTGTTCCTCAATGCTTTTCTTGATTCATTTGTACATTCTTTTCTTTCTAGAATTTGGGATTCTTTTTTCTACATTTTATCAATTCCTTCTACTACTTTAGCTTCATTCAATGTCAACCAAAGTTGAATCCAGTTTTAGTCAACTGATTGAACTAAAAGTATATTGTCCCTTTCATCTACTTATGCTCTGATATTAAACCCAGAGTTTTGGGTTAGCAAGTTAATATCAATTTGAAGATGTGTTTTTTCATCCTCTAGAATCCTTAGACTCCATTACCAACTTTATGTGGATATAAATCGGCAAAATCTTACAACTCTTTTGATTTATGTCTTCTCCTGTTTAGATGTAATTCTTGTCTCACTGGGTCACAATCTGGCTTTTAACTTTAGTTACGTTTGGAGATATGAATAGGGTATAGGGTGGAGTGTGAGAATCTGTAACATTTTTCAAGAAAATTATCTCAAATTTACCAGTTCATGACTTCTATACAAGACAGATCTTGTCACATCAGAAAGTGTTAGAAGGTGTTCCTCTGGCCAGGAAAGCTAGGTGGGCTTGTTATTTCAAAGCCCTCACCTCAAATAGAATTCTCAGATTCATTTTCTTTTCAACCAGTGAATAAATTTCACCAAAAAATAAATAAATAAATACCAAGAGAGACTTCCACCAATATGGGAATTCAGCAATTTGTAAAGTCATACTTCACACCTTATTTTTAGATACATTAAATACATGGTGAAGTGAGAAGTGATTCTGGGGAATCACAGAAGTTACTTTGAACATATCTTGAATCAAAACTGTAAAACCCTGAAGTTGTCTTTTTTCTTTCTTTCTTTCATTTCTCCTATGTACTCAAGAGCAGTAGAATAAACCAGAGTATTTATATTCCTTATTTCCCCATAACAACCTTTGAAGTAGACATGAGGCATGCCAAATTTTGTCTTTAACCAGCACTTTATGGCAGGTGACCACTATTGGTTAATTCCATAACTGTTTGGCTACTTGTGCCATAGACTACCAGTATTTCATTTTCCAGTGATTCCAAGATTGGTTTCACTACCCACACATTCAGTAAAATCAGATAATCCATGTCTGTCCCAATTTCTGATACATAGCTGCTGCAGTAAATAAAGTTTTCCTAAGGTATTTTAAAATAAAACAAATTTATTACACAGAAAATAAGGTGCAAGCAAAAATGAAAAGATGAGGAAAGTGAGTCAAGTCTACTTTTAAATTGCTTGAGTATAAAAACAACCATTTTAATATAGCTGCAATGCAGAGATTGAGACTCACTTCCCCCACCATTGTATTAATCAACAATTGTTTGTTAAACCATATGAAAATGGATTGCTTGATAATCCATATGAAAATAATATTTGATTGAAATAATAACTGCAATTGTCATACTCATGAAGATGGTGGCTAAATCCTGCAAGACATTATCACAACTGCTTCTTGATTATCACTTCTCTGAGATTTTGATTGCCAGCAGCAGTCAGAAAATGTTATTCATCTCTCTTCTACCTTTCAAATAGCAAATGGATGCATACAAATTGAAAAACTGAACTACAATCCAGAATTCAGATTCTGAGAGTTTTAGAGACCATGCAATAAAGAAGAGTTACTTACTTACACATTAGAAGTGTGGAATGCATATTAAATGAGTTAGTCCACACTATCCTCTTCCAGAGAGAAGTATAGCTTTTACGACATTTTATATTCAATACTTGAAGTTTCAACCTTAGCTTTTAAGCAATCTGGGAGGGGAAGGGAAGTTTTTCAGCAGAAAGAATATATTCATATCAGATTTGATTTAGGAAAGGTATTTTTATTGGAAAGTTGGACCTTGGTTTGGTAATATTTGTGGGTTGGTTGGTTGGAGACATGATTGGGGAAAAAGATATGAGTTAAAAAAAGAATGGTGGTGTAATGGCTCAGAGATTCTAGTGGGATTAAAGATGTTGAATGATAACATATGCCATAAAAATGGAAGTCTTCCCCTATATGTGCTTGTCTGTGAATATTAAAACTCAGAGAAAAAAAATGATAACATTTTAGAGATTTTACATTAACTTTAATGTGAATAATCATATAGTCCCAAAAGTAAAAACCTTAAAATTAAATAAGTTGAACTTCAACAAAATTAAAAACTATTATCCTTTAAGAGGTACTATTAAGAAAATTAAAATATAGACTATAGACTCAGATAAATTATCTATAAATCCCATATTTGATAAAGGATTTTACCCAAACTAAGGAAATATCAAAGCTCAACAATAATAAAAGAAAAAAACTAATTTGAAAAAGGTCAAAAATTTATGACATCTCATCATAAAAAATATGTCAATGGCAAATAAGCACTTATAAATAGAAGAGGAGGCCACATTTCTCACATCATTTTATTAGTCACTAGGAAAAGTGTAAAATAATCTTAAATCTGATGCTATTGCACTCAAATCAGAATGTTTACAATTAATAAAACTGGTCTTACTAAATTGATGAAGATGTTTTGTGACTAGAACTCTCAAATACTGCAGGTGGAATGCAAGATAGTGGAATCACTTAGAGAATATTTTGGAAATTACTTAAAAAGTTAGACATATTTGTAGCATATGACCCAGTTATTTTCCTCATGGCATTTACCCAAGAGAAATAAATGCATATTACATACACATTAATGCTCATAGTAGTTTATTAATAGTCAAAAGCTGGGAAACAACCAAAATGCCTGTCAACACTGAATGGATAAACAAGTTGAGTTATATACTTATGATGGAATATTAATCAGCAAGGAAATAAAGGAACTAAAACAATAATATAGATGAACCTCCAAATAACTATATTGTATGAAACAGGTCAGACCAAATATACACACCACATACACAAGAATATATATTCTTTGAGTCAGTTCAGTTCAGTTCAGTCACTCAGTCATGTCCGACTCTTTGCAACCCCATGAATCGCAGCACGCCAGGCCTCCCTGTCCATCACCAACTCCCGGAATTAACTCAGACTCATGTCCATCGAGTCAGTGATGCCATCCAGCCATCTCGTCCTCTGTCATCCCCTTCTCCTCCTGCCCCCAATCCCTCCCAGCATCAGGGTCTTTTCCAGTGAGTCAACTCTTTGCATGGGGTGGCCAAAGTACTGGAGTTTCAGCTTCAGCATCATTCCTTCAAAAGAAATTCCAGGGCTGATCTCCTTCAGAATGGACTGGTTGGATCTCCTTGCAATCCAAGAGACTCTCAAGAGTCTTCTCCAAAAGCATCAGTTCTTCAGTGCTCAGCCTTCTTCACAGTCCAACTCTCACATCCATACATGACCACAGGAAAAACCATAGCCTTGACTAGATGGATCTTTGTTGGCAAAGTAATGTCTCTGCTTTTGAATATGCTATCTAGGTTGGTCATAACTTTCCTTCCAAGGAGTAAGCCTCTTTTAATTTCATGGCTGCAGTCACCATCTGTAGTGATTTTGGAGCCCAGAAAAATAAAGTCTGACACGGTTTCCACTGTTTTCCCATCTATTTCCCATGAAGTGATGGGACCAGATGCCATGATCTTCGTTTTCTGAATGTTGAGCTTTAAGCCAACTTTTTCACTCTCCACTTTCACTTTCATCAAGAGGCTTTTGAGTTCCTCTTCACTTTCTGCCATAAGGGTGGTGTCATCTGCATATCTGAGGTTATTGATATTTCTTCCAGCAATATTGATTCCAGCTTGTGCTTCTTCCAGCCCAGCATTTCTCATGATGTACTCTACATATAAGTTAAATAAACAGGGTGACAATATACAACCTTGACGTACTCCTTTTCCTATTTGGAACCAGTCTATTGTTCCATGTTCAGTTCTTAGTGTTGCTTCCTGACCTGCATACAGATTTTTCAAGAGGCAGGTCAGGTGGTCTAGTGTTCCCATCTCTTTCAAAATTTTCCACAGTTTATTGTGATCCATACAGTCAAAGGCTTTGGCATAGTCAATAAAGCAGAAATAGATGTTTTTCTGGAACTCTCTTGCTTTTTCCATGATCCAGTGGATGTTGGCAATTTGATCTCTGGTTCCTCTGCCTTTTCTAAAACCAGCTTGAATATCTGCAAGTTCACGGTTCACATATTGCTGAAGCCTGGCTTGGAGAATTTTGAGCATTACTTGACTAGCGTGTGAGATGATTGCAATTGTGTGGTAGTTTGAGCATTCTTTGGCATTGCCTTTCTTTGGGATTGGAATGAAAACCAACCTTTTCCAGTCCTGTGGCCACTGCTGAGTTTTCCAAATGTGCTGGCATATTGAGTGCATCACTTTCACAGCATCATCTTTCAGGATTTGAAATAGCTCAACTGGAATTCCATCACCTCCACTAGCTTTGTTTGTAGTGATGCTTTCTAAGGCCCACTTGACTTCACATTCCAGGATGTCTGGCTCTAGGTCAGTGATCACACCATCATGATTATCTGGGTCATGAAGATCTTTTTTGTACAGTTCTTCTATGTATTCCTGCCACCTCCTCTTATTATCTTCTGCTTCTGTTAGGTCCATACCATTTCTGTTCTTTTTCAAGCCCATCTTTGCATGAAATGTTCCTTTGGTATCTCTAATTTTCTTGAAGAGATCTCTAGTCTTTCCCATTCCATTGTTTTCCTCTATTTCTTTGCATTGATTGCCAAGGAAGACTTTGTTATCTCTTCTTGCTATTCTTTGGAACTCTGCATTCAGATGCTTGTATCTTTCCTTTTCTCTTTTGCTTTCACTTCTCTTCTTTTCACAGCTATTTGTAGGGCCTCCCCAGACAGCCATTTTGCTTTTTTGCATTTCTTTTCCATGGGGATGGTCTTGATCCCTGTCTCCTGTACAATATCATGAACCTCATTTCATAGTTCATCAGGCATTCTATCTATCAGATCTAGTCTCTTAAATCTATTTCTCACTTCCACTGTATAATCATAAGGAATTTGATTTAGGTCATACCTCAATGGTCTAGTGGTTTTCCCTATTTTCTTCAATTTAAGTCTGATTTTGGTAATAAGGAGTTCATGATCTGAGCCACAGTCAGCTCCTGGTCTTGTTTTTGTTGACTGTATAGAGCTTCTCCATCTTTGGCTGCAAAGACTGTAGTCAATCTGATTTTGGTGTTGACCATCTGGTGATGTCCATGTGTAGAGTCTTCTCTTGTGTTGTTGGAAGAGGGTGTTTGTTATGACCAGTGAGTGCATTTTCTTGGCAAAACTCTATTACTCTTTGCCCTGCTTCATTCCGTATTCCAAGGCCAAATTTGCCTGTTACTCCAGGTGTTTCTTGACTTCCAATCTCTATAGAATATATACAATTTTATAGGGTTAAAAAGGGACTCAGTTGTTTCCTGGAACTATAGTAAAGTGGAAGCATGATGGGCAGAAGTGAGGGATAACAAATGGCTACAATACTCTTAGGAGTGAGGGATATACTCAGTATTTTGACTGTGGTGATGATTTCACCAGGTGTATACCTATATCAAAGGTTATGCAATTGTCTACACTAATCTTGTGCAGTTTATTGTATATCAGTTATATCTCGATAAAGCTGTTCTAAAAAATAACTAGTTTTCAGTTTTATTAAATTTCTCCATTGCTTTCTTGCCTCAATTCATTGAATACTGTTCTTATTTTCATTATTCACTTCTTTCCCATTGGTTTGGGTGTACTTAGCTCTTATTTTTCTAAGGTCTAAAAGTAGAAAATTAGGTCATTGATTTAAGACTTATTTTCTTTTCTAAGTATTTAATGCTGTAAATATCTCTCTAAACATTGTTTCAATTGTATTCCACAAATTGTTATACGGTGGTTCAAACAGTCAAGAATCTGCCTGCAATTCAGGAAACCCAGATTCAATCCCTGAGTCTGGAAGATCCCCTGGAGAAGGAAATGGCAACCCATTCCAGTATTCTTGCCTGGATAATACCATGGACAGAGGAGACTGTTGGGCTCCATGGTATCACATGGTATCACAAAGTCCATGGTATCACAAAGAGTCCAACAGGACTCAATAACTTTCACTTTCAGACTTAATTGATTTCTATTTCAAAAATATTTTCTCATTTATTGTGTGACTTTTCCTTTGGACCTTGATTTTTACAACTGTATTATTTAATTTCATAATATTTAGAGATAACTCTGCTATTGACTTCTATTCCATACAATCTCTGTCCCTGTCATGCCTACCCACACTTTTGTTGTTGTTCTGTTGCTAAATTGTATCTGATTCTGTGACCCTATAGACTGCAACATGCCAGGCTACTCTGTCCTCTACTATTTCCCTGAGTTTGCTCAATTTCATGTCCCACACTTTAGCTATTCACTAAAAAAGCATATCGTTATTTATTTTATTTTATTTTTTGCTCCATTACACAATTCCCAGTGTCTTTTCCACCTGTGCTCTGCCACTGGTAAGCCTGTGTTCACACTGTATCTCTAACTGGAGTTATCCATTTTGCCTTAAATTTCAGGCCATTTAGTTGCCTGAAACTTCAGTTCTTTTATAGGTACAATACAAATTACAATTTTGTATTTCTACTTGTTTTTGTTTGTTTGTTTGTTTTCGGTTGGTTTGCTTTCACAATAGGAACAATACTCTTGGCAGCTTTCTATATCCTAGGCAAAACCGAGTAGATTACAGATTTCAAAGAACAAAAAAATGTTGGGATAGAAAATTGAACAAAAGACAATATACTTCAAACAATTCTAATTGTCCAGTTAAAAAATAAATTTTGTCTGTAACATCAAAAGAACAAAAGACCTCTCTGTCAATATTAGGAGAAGCTGTGAGTGAAAGAAAACCTAAAAAAATATGCCTCACAGGGAGGAAAAAAAAAACACAGTTTATTCTATCCCCAGATTCAAAATATTCCATAGCTGATGTGGGTCCAGTATTAGCGACCCAGGATGTCATATCTTACATACACTCCATAGGCAGCATGTAAGTCCATAAGGATTTTTCCATCTCCAACTCTACAATCTATACACAGGAAGGAGAAAAAGTGAGGAAAAATATACCCCCATTCTTTGATGTCCCTTAATCATATCTGCTCAAATTAACTCACAGTAGTCATTTGTCCATTCCTAGTTATAAGTGGGACTGGGAGGCACAACTTTTATTTAAAAAGTTAGTGTGCTCAGCTAAAAAATATATATATAAATGGAGTGTTGTCATCTAGGAAGAAAAGGATAGTTGAAGCTTGAAGACAATATTTTATTATGGCATTACCAACTATTCCACATTTAAAAAGGGCACATATCGAATATTTCTTTTTTGATAATTCCTGATTTTTGCTTATTTATGTGGATGTTTTAGCAAGTGTTGGAGAAGACTCTTGAGAGTCCTTTGGACTGCAAGGAGATCCAACCAGTCCATTCTGAAGGAGATCAGCCCTGGGATTTCTTTGGAAGAAATGATGCTAAAGCTGAAACTCCAGTCCTTTGGCCACCTCATGCGAAGAGTTGACTCATTGGAAAAGACTCTGATGCTGGGAGGGATTGGGCAGGAGGAGAAGGGGACAGCAGAGGATGAGATGGCTGGATGGCATCACTGACTCGATGGACGTGAGTCTGGGTGAAATCTGGGAGTTGGTGATGGACAGGGAGGCCTGGCGTGCTGCGATTAATGGGGCCGCAAAAAGTCGGACACGACTGAGCGACTGAACTGAACTGGACTGATGAAGTATGTGTTTATATATATATATGTATCAGCACATTTTGCTATGACTATAGCTAATAATACTGGCAAATATTTTCCAAATAGGTAATTCATTCATTTCACAGTGCTTTGTCATATTGATATCATTACTCATGAGTTTACTGAAGCTCTCATTATTTCCTTAAGTGTATGAATATGAAGCAATTAAAAATTTTAATAGAGGCTAGCATTTTTCTAATGGTGGTTGGTAATATATTTTTGTCATTGTTAATGGAAAACTCTTACTATTACATATATACACTATTCGGCAACATTTTGTTTTAATAACATGCTTAATTTTTTGTTCATTTTTTACCATTAGAGAAGACATAAATAAAAAGTAGAAGGGGATGATTAAAAATTGACCTATGGCATGAAAGTGTCTAAGCAAATATAAAGTGTAACATCAGTAAAAGTAAAACTAGTTATTAGTTTTGGCAACTAAGGTTATTCTTTTTGAGTATATAAAGGAACCAGAGATCTATCTTGTTTTATTGCTAGTTGAGAAAGTGTTATATTCAGACATTTCATATATTTCAAAAAATATCTATAACACAAAAGTGATTTATTGTAATGTAGGTAGGTCTATCAGCTTATGCTGTTACAATGAGTTAAAAACTATTTGATTTAGAAAACTAGATAACTACAATAATAGGACTTCACAAAATTATTTATAGTGAGTAGTTTTTTTTTTTAATTTAGATTCTGACTGATTTTCAAAAATGTATATATATAGAAAATGTACATGTGATTATCAAAATAAGATTGTGTCTCATGACTGAATCCTGAAAGTATTTGACAAATATGACACATAGTTAGAAGTATAAATGACAAGCAAAATAGAGTATGAGCATCTATTTAAACATGCAAGAATGTTTCAACAAAATGAATAAACTTATACATCAAACTAAGACAGACACTTTTGGATTGCAAACCTATTTAGAGAATGTTTTCAGTTTAGTCATTTTCTATTTCCCTTTATTGTTAAGTCAAAAGCGCTACAGTAGAATTTTGAAATCAAATGAAATGAATTGGAAAGGACAAAAGAAATTAAATGATCCAAAACAAAGCATTTATGCCAGTGATTGCTACACACAATTATAAAGAAAACTTTTGAAAAAAATATGATATAGAATAATAACAATAACTTTAGATGAGTTGTATTATTTCTCACCTATTTTAAAGATAGCAGATTTCCAGAGTTTTGTATTGCTAGTATAATTGATCTCTAATATATCAGGCTGGTATTAAAAATTGTACTTTTACCTCATTTACTTTTCAAAAAAGCCCATTTCATCAAATTTCAGTCAATTAATTATGTTTTCTCTTTCTTTTACATTTTAACTTCTCTCAGGTCAAATATTTATGTTATAATTAATGGAATGGCCTTGTGTAATTGTTGAGGTTTTTTCTTTGCTAATGGGTACACATAATACTGTAATGATACTTAAACCATATAGCATCTTAGGAGCCTTGATATATGGCAATGATGCCAGTTTTCTTTATGAAAAAAAATATGATGAAAGAGACTGATAAAACTGATTAAAGTGAAATAACTACAACCAGGATACCAACTCAGACTCTGATAACTGTACATACAGACGTCACAAATACTCTATAATGTTTTCTCCATATCATTTATGCATAATATTTACAACTTTAAGATTTATTTAGTGATAGTAAGGATTATTTTGCGATTATTTCAGCTACAGTTAAGTCCTATGCCCCATGCTCTACCAGCTGAGCCAGCATGTGTGCCCAATCGTTCAGTTCAGTTCAATCAGTCGCTCAGTCATGTCCAACTCTATGTGACACAATGAATCACAGCACACCAGGCCTCTCTGTCCAACACCAACTCCCGGAGTCTACACAAATCCATGTCCATCGAGTTGGTGATGCCATCCAACCATCTCATCCTCTGTCATCCCCTTCTCCTCCTGACCCCAATCCTTCCCAGCATTAGGGTCTTTTCCAATGAGTCAACTCTTCACATGAGGTGGCTAAAGTATTGAGTTTCAGCTTCAACATCAGTCCTTCCAATGAACACCCAGGGATGATCTCCTTTAGGATGGACTAGTTGGATATTCTTGCAATCCTAGGGACTCTCAAGCGTCTTCTCCAACACCACAGTTCAAAAGCACCAATTCTTCAGTGCTCAGCTTTCTTCACAGTCCAACTCTTACATCCACACATGACCACTGGAAAAACCATAGCCTTGACTAGGTGGACCTTTGTTGACAAAGTAATGTTTCTGCTTTTAAATAAGCTGTCTAGGTTGGGCATAACTTTCCTTCCAAGGAGTAAGCGTCTTTTAATTTCATGGCT
The DNA here is from genome assembly GCF_027580195.1 of Bos mutus. Lineage (NCBI taxonomy): Eukaryota > Metazoa > Chordata > Mammalia > Artiodactyla > Bovidae > Bos > Bos mutus. The sequence goes on along the minus strand of NC_091628.1, from coordinate 4,607,209 downwards.
GCAATCACCATCTACAGTGATTTGGGAGCCCCCAAAAATGAAGTCAGCCACTGTTTCCACTGTTTCCCCATCTACTTCCCATGAAGTTATGGGACCGGATACCATGATCTTCGTTTTCTGAACGTTGAGCTTTAAGCCAACTTTTTCACTCTCCACTTTCACTTCCATCAAGCTTTTTAGTTTCTCTTCACTTTCTGCCATAAGGGTGGTGTCGTCTGCATATCTAAGGTTACTGATATTTCTCCTGACAATCTTGATTTCAGCTTGTGCTTCCTCCAGCCCAGTGTTTCTCATGGTGTACTTTGCATATGAGTTAAATAAGCAGGGTGACAATATACAGCCTTGATGTACTCCTTTTCCTATTTGGAACCAGTCCGTTGTTCCATGTCCAGTTCTTACTGTTGCTTCCTGACCTGCATACAGGTTTCTCAAGAGGCAGGTCAGGTTGTCTGGTATTCCCATCTCTTTCAGAATTTTCCACAGTTTATTGTGACCCACACAGTCAAAGGCTTTGGTATAATCAATAAAGCAGAAATAGATGTTTTTCTGGGGCCCTCTTGCTTTTTCTCTGATCCAGTGGATGTTGGAAATTTGATCTCTGGCTCCTCTGCCTTTTCTAAAACCAGCTTGAACATCTGGAAGTTCATGGTTCACCTATTCCTGAAGCCTGGCTTGGAGAATTTTGAGCATTACTTTACTAGCGTGTGAGATGAGTGCAATTGTGCAGTAGTTTGAGCATTCTTTGGCATTGCCTTTCTTTGGGATTGGAATGAAAACTGACCTTTTCCAGTCCTGTGGCCACTGCTGAGCTTTCCAAATGTGCTGGCATATTGAGTGCATCACTTTCATAGCATCATCTTTCAGGATTTGAAATAGCTCAACTGGAATTCCATCACCTCCACTAGCTTTATCCATAGTAATGCTTTCTAAGGCCCAGTTGACTTCATATTCCAGGATCTCTGGCTCTAGGTCAGTGATCACACCATCGTGATTATCTGGGTCATGAAGATCTTTTTTGTACAGTTCTTCTGTGTATTCTTGCCACCTCTTCTTATTATCTTCTGCTTCTGTTAGGTCCATACCATTTCTATTCTTTATCGAGCCCATCTTTGCATGAAATATTTCCTTGGTATCTCTAATACTCAATCGCTCAATCATGTCAAACTCATTGCAATCCCACTGACTATAGCCCACCAGGCTCCTCAGTTTGTATAATTTTCTAAGAAAGAATATTGAACTGAGTTTCCATTTCCTCCTCCAGAGTATCTTCCTGACCCAGGATTGAACTGCCATCTTTGTGTATCCTGTATTGCAGGTGGATTGTTTCTTGAGCCACTGGGGAAGCCTACAGTGAAAAAATTAATTCTAATAATAGTTACTATTGAAATGAAAATAAATTAGCATTTTTATTCTCTCATATGAGTTGGTTATATGCATTATGTTAGTTCTATTCTTTGAACTTGAAAGGGTATCAACAATGACCTTTGACAAAAGGTTTTAAAACAAAATTATTTTTATTACCATAATATTTATTGACATACTGATAGCCTTTGGATGCTTGTGAGGGAAAAACAAAATTCAAAAGATAACAAAATGTCCTATATGATTGTCAGATTTTCTTATAAACCATGAACCTGTTCATTCATACCTTAATTCTACAGCATATTGTCCTGAAACTGTCCAGGGAGTAATGATATTCAATGTATCATACATAAATACATTTCACACTCATCCTTGCTTCTCTTGGGCTCCCCTGATAACTCAGTTGGTAAAAAACCCACCTGTAATGCAGGAGACCTTGGTTCGATTCCAGGAGATCTTGGGTCAGGAAGATTTGCTGGAGAAGGAATAGGCTACCCTCTCCAGTATTCTTGGGTTACCCCTGTGGCTCAGCTGGTAAATAATCCACCCACAATGTGGGAAACCTGGGTTCGATCCCTGGGTTGGGAAGATGCCCTGGAGAAGGGAAAGGCTACCCACTCCAGTATTCTGGCCTGGAGAATTCCATGGACTATACAGTCTATGGGATCCCAAAGAGTTGGATACGACTGACCAACTTTCACTTTCACTTTTGCTTCTGTTTAGAAGGTTGGGATAAAGATGTAGTCATTGCAAAGATAACTCATTTAATAATTTCACACACATTCTTTGATAGCACCTATTAAATTTTATATGCAGTTCTTGGTGTAGAGGATGTATTATTAAAGGAAAATTACCACTATTCTCATGGATAATAAAACCTGAAGAGACATATTAAATATTTGTACAAATGCACATATTAATACAAATCCTGACATCTGCTCATTAGAGGAATAGACACAATGGTGAGACAAGCTATATTAACAACTAGTCTTCACCCTGAAGAAAGAGGGAGAGCCATGGAAGAATTCTCTAAGAGTAACATTTAAGATGAATCACAAAGCATGAGGAAAAATTAGTAAGAGTTAAGGGAAGTGTAATTCATTAAAACTGAAAAGCTAAGTGAAGTTTCCATGTAAAAAGGGGGTCCTTAACACATCATTTCAACTTCTTTTAGCTTCATCTGTGTTTTGTTCCAAACTACCCCTGTGTGGATAACATCTGCATGGGTTTTGATTGACCTTTTGCAGGCATCATCTGAATGTGCCCCATCTCATTCTCCTGCCATGTGCCTTGCTTCCAACCCATGGCTTCTCTTTTGGAGCCACTAGACCCTCCTCAAGGCTCACAAATGTATAACTTATAAGAGCAGGGAATTTAACCTTACTGGGCCAGAACTTTCACCATTGGAAATAGCAGCTAATGAGTAAATTTCTCTCCATTTTTCCCCTCATTATGCATTGCACTAGAACTTGGTTAAAATTGTTTATTGGAGATTGCCCCATAGGATCAGGAAATCAGTCCCACTTGTTGTAGACTAGCTTGTTCTTTGGCCCATTTTTTGATTGGGCATTTATTTTTCCAACGCTCAATTTGTAGGGAACGCTCACTCTCACCTTCCTTGCCTCCTTCTTCCTACATTCTGCCCCTGAAGCCCATGTTCCCTAAGAAAGCAATACCACATAGTCCTCTTACCTAGTTTCTGGAGCAGCCATGTTAATACAGGGATGTTCTAGGAACTGTCACGGTGTTGATAACTTGTCAGATAAAAACAAACAAACAAACAAAAAACCACAAAAGTATTCTAACTAGTTTTAGCAGAAGGGGATCTATGACATTTAATTAAATGGCTTGCATTAGGTCTCATATGGATCACAGGTCTTCACACCTCATGGAACACTCAAGTCCCTGCCTCAGGGACTCTGACCTACTTCACCCTCAGGCCTGAACTAAGGCCTAGTGAATGACACCAATCAATATTAAAGCATCCATAATAATGTGTGGGCTGCCCAAGTAGCACAGTAGTAAAGAATCTACCTGCCAGTTCAGGATACACAAGAGATGAGAGTTCAATCCTTGGGTTGGAAAGATCCCCTGAAATGGAAATGGCAACTCACTCCAGTATTCTTGCCTGGAAAAGTCCATGGACAGAAGAGCCCAGAGGGCTACAGTCCACGGAGTTGCAGAGAGTTGGACACGACTGAGTTTGCACTAACCCATTTCTATCCATATACTAGTAATGTAGTGCGCACATTACATATAGCAGCACTAACACATTTCTTAACTAAATGATGCATTCATTTATCTTTGTAAATAGATGATGAGTCTCAAATTCATATATATTTAAATTACACCGAATATTCTTAAAAGAATGATGTAACAGTTTTAAAATTTCAATATTTACATGACACCAGGAAGTATATAGTTTGACAACTCTACCTTCCCATGAAATATGTTAGCTGTCAGCTGAAAAGTATAAGGGATACATTACTTTTTAAAATATTTTCAGGGAATACAGGAGCAGATCAGTGTGGTCTTTTCCTATCTTTTCCTATCACTTGGGAAGCTCTAACATATTTGAAAAAATGTTAACATAGTTTGAAAAAATGTTAAGATGAGCATTAAAGACGACTTCCAGAGTCATACATGGAATAGACCACCAAGGAATCAGCTTTTTCTACCATGATCTGAAGTGGTCTTGAAAAGAAGTCACTATAGCTGCTGGTTCTAGAATAATGCCAACATTGAAAGTTAAAGAAGCCACCCTTTTCTCAGCCAAGAAATCGCCACTATAGTCATCAGTTACAGAACTACTTTACTGAAAATCATTTATAAGACAATAAAATTTAACTTTCAAATTTACTCTTCCCTAGGAGCAAGTTAAAGTATGTATTTATAGCTATTAACTTTGAATATATGTGTTTGTGTATATATATATATATATATGTGTGTGTGTGTGTGTGTATATATATATATATACTTAGATGTTTACTAGAAGACTGCAATAGATCCTGAGCTGTTTATCCATAAGACATGGTCCGCCCCCTTGGCTACCCAAAGTTTATACTAAAGCTTCTTTCCAAAGAAAGTTAAAGGCCGATTCTCTAGGCACTTACCCACTGAATGCCGCAGCGTCCTTTGGGGAAGTTTAAGATTAGGAGGAGCCTATTATACAGAGTGAAGTAAGCCAGAAAGAAAAACACCAATACAGTATACTAACACACATATATGGAATTTAGAAAGATGGTAACAATAACCCTGTGTACGAGACAGCAAAAGAGACACTGATGTATAGAACAGTCTTATGGACTCTGTGGGAGAGGGAGAGGGTGGGAAGATTTGGGAGAATGGCATTGAAACATGTATAATATCATGTATGAAATGAGTTGCCAGTCCAGGTTCGATGCACAATACTGATGCTTGGGGCTGGTGCACTGGGACAACCCAGAGGGATGGTATAGGGAGGGAGGAGGGTTGAGGATGGGGAACACATGTATACCTGTGGTGGATTCATTTCGATATTTGGCAAAACTAACACAATATTGTAAAGTTTAAAAATAAAATAAAATAAAAAAGATTAGGAGGAGGGCCCATGGTTCTTGTGCTGTTACTGTTATTACATGATCCTTCCTCAAAAGTCTATGGCTTCTCCTCTCTTCGAGGGACTCTGCGTTTGTGATTTGACTCAACCTTGGGATTCAATGAAAGGCTGTGACTGACTTGACTTTTGCATAAACGGCTTCCCTTTTCTCCTTCCTCCCTCCCTTCCTTCATTCCTTATTTCTTTCCTTTTATATGCAGAACTGAGAGTATTTTATTAATTTTGCCAATGGACACAATATGAGACCATGCAGAGTATTTCTCCTTATTAAAAGTTATCAAATCATCTGATTATCTACTGTCCAGAAAAGTGCCTACACCTAATATCCCTGGTATAAGAAAGTCAATCATCCTCATTGAAACCAGAGATTTTGAAATAGCAGCATATCCCTTGCCTACAGAGAACAACTACTTTTCTTCTCAGAGATAAGCAGACTTTTTCATCAATATGTTTTGCAATGTCTTGGTGGATGCATTTTACTCTAAATTTTGGGGTTACCCAGTTATGGGATTGACATAATATATATTTTATGTTCCAACCTGTGAATATTTTGGATTAATTCTTTTACATTTATAAGAAATTTCTAATGTCTTAAACTTATTTAACAAAGTGATAATTTGGGTACTGGTTTTAGTTAACTAACATAGAAAACAAATCCACTGAAGATAAATGTCTGTTAAGTTATATTTCTTCTTCCTTGGCTTAACAGTTTCAGAATCTATTTTCTCATATACTTTCAATATGTATACTGATATAAAAACAGAATAGATTCTTTTGAAATGTGGTGCTGGAGAAGACTCTTGAGCATCCCTTGGACAGCAAACAGAGCAAACCTTTCAATCTGAAAGGAAATCAACCCTGAATATTCATTGGAAGGACTGGCGTGGAAGCTGAAGCCACCTGATGTGAAGAGCCCACTCACTGGAAAATAATCTGATGCTGGGAATGATTGAAGACAGGAGAAAGAGGATAACAGAGAATGAAATGGCTGGATAGCATCACTGACTTAATGGACATGAGTTTGAGTAAACTCTTAGAGATAACGAGGACAGGGAAGCCAGGTGTCCTGCAGTCCATGAGGTCACAAAGAGTCAGACACAACTTAGAGACTGAACAACAACAAAAACAGAATCTTGCAGACTTTTGCATTACCTTTGGTATAGAGATATTAATATGTGGTTTTTCTGAGATAGTTTTTAAATATACACCTTTCTCCTTACCAGTAGGTATGTATGTATCAGTTCAGTTCAGTAGCTCAGTCATGTCCGAATCTTTGCGACCCCATGAATCGCAGCATGCCAGGCCTCCCTGTCCATCACCAACTCCCGAAGTTCACCCAGACTCCCGTCCATCGAGTCAGTGATGCCATCCAGCCATCTCATCCTCTGCCGTCCCCTTCTGCTCCTGCCCCCAATCCTTCCCAGCATCAGAGTCTTTTCCAATGAGTCAACTCTTCCCATGAGGTGGCCAAAGGACTGGAGTTTCAGCTTTAGCATCATTCCTTCCAAAGTAATCCCAGGGCTGATCTCCTTCAGAATGGACTGGTTGGATCTCCTTGCAGTCCAAGGGACTCTCAAGAGTCTGCTCCAACACCACAGTTCAAAAGCATCAATTCTTCAGCGCTCAGCCTTCTTCTCATATCCGTACATGACCACAGAAAAAACCATAGTCTTGACTAGACGAAACTTTGTTGGCAAAGTAATGTCTCTGCTTTTGAATATGCTATCTAGGTTGATCATAACTTTCCTTCCAAGGAGTAAGTGTCTTTTAATTTCATGGCTGCAGTCATCATCTGTAGTGATTTTGGAGCCCAGAAAAATAAAGTCTGACACTGTTTCCACTGTTTCCCCATCTATTTCCCATGAAGTGATGGGAGCGGATGCTATGATCTTCATTTTCTGAATGTTGAGCTTTAAGCCAACTTTTTCACTCTCCATTTTCACTTTCATCAAGAGGCTTTTTAGTTCCTCTTCACTTTCTGCCGTAAGGGTGGCGTCATCTGCATATCCGAGGTTATTGATATTTCTCCCGGCAATCTTGATTCCAGCTTGTGCTTCTTCCAGTCCAGCGTATGTATGTATATATGCATGTAAACACACAGCAGTTAAACAGAGACAACAGATGTAGTGGGAAGGTCTTGCAGAGATCTCTCATACTCTTCCAAGGCCACTTCTCCAAGTGAGGTCATCATAACAATTTAGGTAAGGTCCACCGGGAAGGCGGGATGCTGAGCAAGGGGTTCCTCCATCATGGACACAGGTTTTGTGGACTTCCTCATTGTATGCCTGGTGCTTCTTCACTGAAAATCAGACACTGTGAATTTTACCTAAGTGAGTGTTGGATATCTTTATAGTCCTATAAATCTTGAGCTTTGTTCTAGGATGCAGTTAGCTACTTGGACAGTGTTTAGTGAGTGAGATTTTATGATTTGTTAAGTGGTCCTAGGCTCAGCCCAGGTCCTGTGAATTGTGTTTCCTTCAGTCTGACTAGTGGGAACATACATAACTCCAGGCACAGTGTCCTGTTTCTTCTAATCATTTTGGATATTTCTTTCTTTGGCTTCACGCAGTTTCCTCATCTATATTTACTGATAATGCTGTGTTTTTTTTGTTGTTGTTGTTGTTTGTTTGTTTTCTTCTTCTATTTTTAGCAATGTAGCTCTTGACTCTCTCATCTCTGTCCTCTGAAATCTAACTCCATTGCTCTTCTCAGCTCTTAATTTTGTCTCCTTCGTTTAAGAAGTCCTCTGGGCTCCAAGTCAGTTCTTCCTGTCTGCATAAATCTTGAAAAATGTCTTAGGACATTGAGCTGGGGAAAACATAGGACTTATTTTGTTTCTTTTTCTTTGCTCAAGGATCACTGTATTGCCAAATTTCCACTGTTTTGAAAACCACCTTTTCATGTGTTATTTTGGGTGTATGCTTTGAGGGGATGGGTGGGCAGTGGAGTGCTTTTCAAGCAGAAGGGTAAATCTGTTTCTTGTTACTCCAATTTAGATGAAGTTAAATTCCTTACAAACTGATCTATTAACTTCTAAAAGATCAGCTTTTATGTTTCATAAAGAGTGGATTGATATAAAAGTTAAAGCAGAAAGATCTATTTGAGCCTATTCTAGAAGAAAAGGAAATAAGAGATGCTGAGTTGCAAAGATGGCTAATTACATAGAAGCAGATATGATATTTTTTTAAAGGCAGGTCATCACGATAATCATGCAAAGTAATTTCAATCTATTACATTTTCTCATACTACTAGATAGTAAGATGAATAGTATATTTAAGAAGTACAGGCCAAGCTTTGCATGCCATAGCTAGTAATAAGAATATATTGGATATTAATAGAATAACATTTTTTTCATTATATAGTCAGCATTATTAAACCTGAGCATTTATTATAATGGAAGATGTGCCCTGTTTTCAAAAACATGAAATGGAAAAGTTAGAAATAATACTTTAAAAAATTATCTTAAGATCTGTTAAACTGATTTACTAAATTCAGAAACACACATAAACCTGTTATAATTCACACCATTACTCTCAGAGAATAATGTATATATTTGTAACTTTTTGGCTTCCTATTGACTATTTTGTGCTTTCTAATAAATACAAGTAAACAGTTGTCTTTTATATTATCTGTTTATAACTTGACTACTGCATTTTTGTTGAGCTACATTTGAATAGCTTTCCTTTCTAATGCATTCACAATGCTTTTTTCCTTTGGAATTTCTCTCAAGTAGAGCAATGACAATTCTGTGATTTTTTTTCTAGTTTTTGTTACAAGTTGATTATCAGGAGGTTTCTTATTTGCCATATTTAGACATTTTATTAAGCATATATTGTTTCTGACTTATAGATATCTCAACTCCCATGTTTTATCTAGTACAAAGATGATACATTCACAGTATTTTAAAAATTACCTTAAATTATTTCTCCATAGAAAAACATATAACAACAGTAGGGGTTTTCTAAATTTTTTCTGTAATCATTGTACCCATTAATAGTTGGTGAAAATAAGCACTTTGATGTGTTTTAAACTGAAACACAACATTTAAAAATTATTTATTATTCTCCCCTTTAACCTCTTATTTTTTATAATTTTATCCAAACATTTAAAAGTTAATATTCATTCACTGGGAAAGAGATTGAGATACAAAATAAAATTTTAAGATATATGTAATTCAGAATATGAATGCTAAGCATTATTTCCAATACATTGCACTCAATTATAAATGACATACCCAAAGCATACACAATGTACAACCTCTTTTCACTTCCACTTCCACTAGTGTCTTAAGAATGCAATTACGTAAATAACTCTTGACTATTCAAAATGATAAATTGAAAGTTTAATATATATCTCAAAATGTGCATGTTTTTGTTTCTAATGATAACTTACAATAATTATTTCTGAATTTTAAATTATGACATTAAATATCCTTCCTTTAAATTATATTAATATACACTGGATTTAGATCTGTGGGGAAATAAGCATCCCAATAAGATTCAACATACATAAATTTTAAATGTGCTTAACATTGGCTCTCAGCGGTTAACTTGGCTCATCTTAATTTGTTCTGCATGAATATGTACCTTTCTGTCTATGCAATACAGAGAGCTACTAAGTGTATTACAATGTACATGACAGGTCCACTCAAACGAAATTATTTTTTCAGCCTCCATGACTTTTGAATATTCTGTTAAGCATTTGTGAAAGCGAGAATTTCTGTATTCAAAATAACCTGAATTTAGAATTTGACTTCATTTAATGTTCAAACATCAGTAGATTTATACAATTTTACTGCTCACTGCCATTTAACAGAAAATGACTACCATTTTCATTGAGAAAACACTGTTTAATTAATAACTCTGTCTAGATTATTTGCCACGTTATCTCCTAATCCTGAGCCTTACCTAAAATTTGTTCCTGTTGCATCTGTCCCCATTTCATTAGCATCAGCTACATTCTTGCAGTCAATTCCCATCCTTTTGGAACATCTGATTCTTCTCTTTCACATGGTATGCCTAATCTACACATTTAAAAGAATACTATCCCTCAGAAAAGAAGAAAAATTTCAGATAAATAACTTTACATTAAAAAAAATAAAAACATAGAAAAAAGAGAACAAACAAAACCCAGAGTTAGTGGAAGGAAAATAATCATAAAGATAAAAACAGAAAGAAATTAAATAAAGACTGCAGGTGGTGCTAGTGGTAAATAACTGCCTGCCAGTGCAGGAGAGGTAAGAGATGCAGGTGTGATCCTTGGGTCAGGAAGATCCCCTGGAGAAGGAAATGGCAACCCGCTCCAAGATTACTGCCTGGAGAATCCCATGGACAGAGGAGCCTGGCAGGCTACAGTCCATGGGATCACAAAAAGTCAGACACAACTGAAGTGACTGAGCACACAAAAAAATTGAAAAGATCAGTAAAATGTGGAGCTGGTCCTTTAAAAACATAGACACAATTGATAGTCAGATTCATCAAGGAAAAAAAAGAAAGGATCCAAGTAAATAGAATGAGAAATGAAAAAAGAGGAGTTACATCTGACACCACAGAAATATAAAGGATCAGAAGAGATTATTGATAATACAAACAGCTATAAGCTGGTAAAATGGAAAATCTAGAAGAAAAAGACAAATTACTAGAAATGTACACATCCAAAGACTGAACTAGGAAAAAAAAAATAGAAAATATGAAAAACTAATTATCAGTGAAGCCAAGTCAGTGAAAACTAACAACAACAGCAACAACAAAACTCACAGCAAAATATCCAGGCTTCACAAGTGTGTTCAACAAAAATTTAGAGAAGAGTTAACATTTATTCTTCTCAAAATAGTCCCCAAAATTACAGAGCTATTCTTTTCCTCTTGTGCACGGGTGTAATTCCACCTGTATATTTTTGCATTCTTTTTTTTTTTTCATTTTCTTTCTTTTTTGGGGGGTGGGTGGGCGGGGTGGGTGGTGTTGCTCTGTGCAGCTTGCAGGATCTTAGTTTCCCCATCAGAGATTAAAGCCTGGGCCCTTGGCAGTGAAAGCACAGAGTTCTAACCACTGGACTGCTAGGGAATTCCCGACACTCATTTCTTATTCTGTCCAGGACACACTCTTCCATGGTTTGCATTCTCACTTCTTTTAGGTGTCTGATCACACATCACTTTTTAAAACAGGAATCCCTAAATAATCTCTTGAAAAAAACAAAAACAGACAAACAAAAATACTATTTCTTCCTTTTTTGCTAAAATTTTTCCACTTTACTCTATTTTGTTTCTTTACATGTCAACATCTGATCAGGTGTATATCAACTTTTTAATTTATTCATAAGAAAAATATGATTTTATTTTATTAACAATTTCAGGACTATGGATACTTTGTCTATTTTTTTCACTACTAAATTCCTCAGATGTAAACTGTAAGATTGAGTAAACTAGTCACTAGCCACACGTAGCTATTTAAATTTAAATTAATTAAAATAGAAAATTTAGTTCCTCAGTTAGACTGTCACATTTCAAGTGTTCAATAGCCATATGTGACTAGTGCTGAGATAATGGACAGGATATTACAGACTATCTTCATCACAGACAGTTCCATTTAATAGCACTGGTGTAAAATATGTTGAGAGCAAAGGTACACATTTAATACATATTTGCTGATTAGTAGTCTAAATAATTAAAGGGATAAGAGACAGAAGTAAAGCAGAAAGTCAAAAGATATCTGGAGTAACAGGCAAGTTTGGCCTTGGAGTACAAAATGAAGCAGGGCAAAGGCTAACAGAGTTTTGCCAAGAGAATGCACTGGTCATAGCAAACACCCTCTTCCAACAACACAAGAGAAGACCCTAGACACAGACATTACCAGATAGTCAATACTGAAATCAAGTTGATTTCATTCTTTTCAGTCGAGGATGGAGAAGCTCTCTACAGTTAGCAAAAACAAGAATGGGAGCTGACTGTGGCTCAGATCATGAACTTCCTTATTGCCAAATTCAGATGTAAATTGAAGAAAGTAGGGAAAAGCGCTAGACTATTCAGGTGGGACCTAAATTATATCCCTCACGATTTTACAGTGGAAGTGACAAATAGATTCAAGGGATTAGATCTGATAGACAGAGTGACAGAACTATGGATGGAGGTTCGTGAGACTTCATAGGAGGCAGAGATCAAGACCATTCCCAAGAAAAAGGAATGCAAAAAGGCAAAATAGTTGTCTGAGAAGGCCTTCCAAATAACTGAGAAAAGAAGAAAAGCTAAAGGCAAAGGAGACAAGGACAGATATATTCAACTGAATGCAGAGTTCCATAGAAGAGCAAGAAGAGATAAGAAAGCCTTCCTTGGGGATTAATGCAAAAAAATAGAGGAAAACAATTGAATGGGAAAGACTAGAGATCCCTTCAAGAAATTAGACATACAATGGTAACATTTCATGCAAAGATGGGCACAATAAAGGACAGAAACAATATGGACCTAACAAAAGCAGAAGGTATTAAGAAGACGTGGCAAGAATACACAAAAGAACTGTACAAAAAAGGTCGTTACCTAGATAACCATGATGCTGTGATCATTCATCTAGAGCCAGACATCCTTGAATGTGAATTCAAGTGGGCTTCAGGAAGAATCACCATGAACAAAGCTAGTGGAGGTGATGGAATTCCAGCTGAGTTATTTCAAGTCCTAAAAGATGCTGCTGTGAAAGTGTTGCATTCAATATGCCAACAAATTTGGAAAACTCTGCAGAGGCCACAGGACTGGAAAGATCAGTTGTTATTCGGATCCCAAAGAAAGGCAATGACGAAGAAGCTTCAGATTACCACACAATTGCTCTCATCTCACACGCTAGCAAAGTAATGCTCAAAAATCTCCAAGCTAGGTTTCAACAGTATGTGAACTGAGAAATTCCAGATGTTCAAGCTGGATTTAGAAAAGGCAGAGAAATCTGTGATCAAATTGCCAGTATCTGTTGGATCTTAGAAAAAGCAAGAGAGTTCCAGAAAAACATCTGCTGCTGCTGCTGCTGTTGCTAATTCACTTCAGTCGTGTCCGACTCTGTGTGACCCCATAGACGGCAGCCCAACAGGCTCCCGGTCGCTGGGATTCTCCAGGCAAGAACACTGGAGTGGGTTGCCATTTCCTTCTCCAATGCACGAAAGTGAAAAGTGAAAGTGAAGTTGCTCAGTCGTGTCCGACTCCTAGGGACGCCATGGACTGCAGCCTACTACTTCTGCTTTATTTTCTACACTAAAGACTTTGACTATGTGGATCACAACAAATTGTGGAAAATTCTGCAAGAAATGGGAATACCGGATCACCTTACCCGCCTCCCGAGAAACCTGCATGTAGATCAGGAAGCAACAGGTAGAACCAGACGTGGAACAATGGACTGGTTCCAAATTGGGAAAGGAGTACATAAAGGCTGTATATGTTATTCTATTCCTTGGTGGCTCAGAGGTTAAAGTGTTTGCCTCCAATGTGGGAGACCCGGGTTCAATCTCTGGGTTGGGAAGATCCGCTGGAGAAGGAAATGGCAACCCACTCCAGTACTCTTGCCTGGAGAATCCCATGGACGGAGGAGCCTGGTAGGCTACAGCGCGGGGGTGCAAAGAGTCGGACACGACTGAGCGACTTCACTTTCACTTTCACTTTTGCTTAATTTATATGCTGCTGCTAAGACGCTTCAGTCATGTCGGACTCTGTGGGACCCCGTAGATGGCAGCCCCCCCAGGCTCCTCCGTCCCTGGGATTCTCCAGACAAGAACTGACTCCTTAGAAAAGACCCTGATGCTGGGAAAGACTGAAGGTAGGAGGGAAAGGGGATGACAGAGGGTGATATGGTTGCATGGCATTACTGATGATGGACATGAATTTGAGCAAGCTCCGGGATTTGGTGGTGGACAGGAAAGTCTGTTGTGCTGCAGTCCATGGGGTCGCAAAGAGTCGGACATGACTGAGCGACTGAACTGAAGACAGAGAAATGTCAAATAGAAAAGGTATATCATCACAGATCAGAGGCAATTATAAGACTATTAAGTCCCTATATTACACAAATGTATGCTAAATATTTTAAAAGGCTATTTGAAAATTCTATATTCACAGAAAAACTTAGTTTAAAAAAAAACCTATCCAAACTGTGGTGTTGGAGAAGACTCTTGAGAGTCCCTTGGACTGCAAGGACAGCCAACCAGTCCATTCTGAAGGAGATCAGCCCTGGGATTTCTTTGGAAAGAATGATGCTGAAGCTGAAACTCCAGTACTTTGGCCACCTCATGCAAAGACTTGACTCATTGGAAAAGACTCTGATGCTGGGAGGGATCGGGGGCAGGAGGAGAAGGGGATGACAGAGGATGAGATGGCTGGATGGCATCACTGACTCGATGGACGTGAGTCTGAGTGAACTCTGGGAGTTGGTAAGGTACAGAGAGGTCTGGCGTGCTGCAATTCATGGGGTTGCAAAGAGTCAGACACAACTGAACAACTGAACTGAACTGAACTGATCCAAAAAGATGTTGAAAAATTAACAAGGATCTCAAATATTTATAAAGTTGTTAAAGATATACCTTTAAAAAAGTACAGGGACCAACAAATGTGATTAAAATTAAACTTTAAATTCTTTAAAGAACAATTATTTCAATTAATCTACTTTATTAGATTATGTTTGAGACATTTAAATTTAAAAATCAAACCTGATTCATTCCATTAAAATGGCATAACTGCATTATTAGTAGAGAAGCAATGAAAAAACCCTATAGATAAAATATTATTCATAAACAAATTAGGTAATTTTATGAATAGATAATAAATTATTTAATATTTGATTTCATGAAAGATTCAAAATGAGAATAATGCACTATTAAGTTAATCGGTAAGTATAATTTGCTTTTTGAAGGTAAGATAAAATTAATATCAGGAAGTCTGCTACAATAATTTATTATATCAACCATTTTATAAAGAAAAACAAACATATGATTTTACTGATGATTGAAAGTATATGCTAAAATATGCCAACAAACAAATGCTAATAAAATTCTAGGTAAAATGCAATAGAAATAAAATATAGTGAAAATTTTAAAAATTCAACAAATTTCAATATCTAGACAGAAATTTTCTTCATCATTATTACTTTACTTGAACATTCTTGTGAATCAGTAGAGATATTAAAAATGGAACAATCACAAAAAGAGAAAATAAATGTCCCTTTGTTATTATGATTGTTCATTTAAATAGAAACTAGAATTATAAATGAATGTTTTTTATTATGACTAGATGTTAATTGAGCACTGTAACAAATGCTTTTCTCCATTTTAGCAATATGCACAGAAGTAAAAGATATAATGTCTATCACATAAAAATGGTAATGTTTTAAACAGAAAATCTTATAATAAAAGAATAAAATCAACATAGTTTAAGATGTAAATTGAAGTCTGGGTAATGTAAATAATATTTATGTTCTTATATATAAACACAGTAATATTAAAAAATCAGTTCTTATAAAACTAGTATATTAACTTAAGCTATTCCAGTTAAAGTCCCAGCAGAGTTTCTATTTATTTTAATTGAATAACATTATTTTAGTATTATTATGTAAGAATAAATGTCCCTGGTAAAGCCAAGTAAAAATAGTTAAGAGCATTTTTCCTTCCCAGCATCAGAATATAGATTAAATCCAGAAATTATATTGGCCAATCAAGAAAAAATAAAAGATAAGAAATTTAGAGAGCTCAATATATTTTTAGTAATATATCCAAGTCAGTTAGAAAGTATACAAATTTATATTCATTGAGAAGAAAATGATTGTACTAATAGTTTCACTACCTATGAAACTGAATTACACACAAATTAAATTCTCAAATGTGAATGAAATTAGAAAGAAAAAAAAAACAGAAGCAGCATGAGTGACAAAGGTATTGGGGAGGATTTCCTCACCAAGACTGAAAAATCAGAAGCGAAAAAAAAAAGATAGGCATATCTGATTTAAAAATATGAACATGGGAATAAAATAGTATGAACAGACCACACAGACAATAAATTATTAAAATATGTGCAATGGTGATGATAGGGTTATCTCTATAATAGTACTTGATAAGTGACAAGAAGTTATTAAATATTAAAAAATGCACAAAGTATCTAAAGAGGCAATTCATAGAAAAATGAATTCTCATGAAAAGATGCTTAAACTCATTACCATTTAGGGTAGTGCAAAGGAAAGTAACAGCAAGCTACCAGATTATAGGAATCAGATTAACAAAAATTAAAACCTCTTTTAATATTTTTGATAGAAAAGTATATGTGTACCAATATATTTTCATATATCACTCTTCAAATGTAAATTGTTACATCATTTTAGCAAAGTATTGGGGAAATATATATGGACACATCTGGTTAACCAACCAGCCCCATTCTTGATAATCTGTCTCACAGACACAAAAGTGCCAGTTGGTAAAGACAGGAAGCAAATAGGCTGTAATAACATTATTTGAAGTTCCAGAGAATCATGAAATAAAGTGGATTTCTATTAATAAGGTAATAATTGTTTAAATTACAGCATTATGGTATAACCACATATTAGAATATTGTGTATGAATAAAAGTGAATTGGAAAAAATACTTTGTGTTTTGAAATAATGGCATAGGTTACAACTGAATTAAAAATGAAGACAAATGTGGACAATTCCACTTTTATAAAGCAATTACAATAAATCCTGTTCAATACATGTGTGCATAATCATATATAAATATTTATTATATATGCTTATGTAAATTCACATAGGTATATATATTTACACAGGGATATTCACAAATTGGGCTTCCCTGGTGTCTCAGATGGTAAAGAGTCTGCCTGCAATGTAGAAGACTCAGGTTCAATACCTGGGTTGTTAAAAAGATTTCCTGGAGAAGAAAATGGCAACCCACTCCAGTATTCTTTTCTTTTTTTCTCCAGTGTTCTTGCCTGGATAATTCCATAGACAGAGGAGCCAGGTGGGCTACAGTCCATGGGATAACAAAGAGTTGGACATGACTTAGAGATTTTCAGTCACTCATTTACACATGTATAATGTATAATTATGCAATCATAGAGAAAGATGAAGAACAAAATATGCCAAATGAATTATATTTGTGTGTACATGTTGACTATGGGACTATGGGAGTGAATAATCTGTAGAGAAATACAAAAAAGGGGAGAAAAGAATCATAGAAAATCAAGAGTAAAATTCATGAAAAATAAAAAGTAGTACATATGACACTATGACATGCATACATTTATACAATAAAATAAACATGTGTGTGTGTGTGTGTGTGTGCTTAGTCATGTGCAACTCTTTGTGACCCCATGGACTGTAGCCCACCAAGCTCCTCTGTCCATGGCATTCTCCAGGCAAGAGTACTAGAGTGGGTTGCCATTTCCTATTCCAGGGGATCTTCCTGACCCAGGGATCAAACCCACATTTCTGTGTCTCCAGCATCACAGGTGGATTCTTTACCCCTGAGCCACCAGGGAAGTCCAAATGATTGCTCTATGTGTGTTCTTTTAAAGGAAATGGGAAAAAATGAGCATTTTAGCAATTTGATAAGTTGAAGATAGTAGACTAAATATGATGACCTTTATTTTATTTTTTAACTTTACAATATTGTATTGGTTTTGCCATATATCAACACACCTTCTTATAATCTATTAAATATCACTGATAATGATTCAGCTACATAAAGAAATGAGGGAAAAACATAAGCAGACTAGAGAATTGATCACATTTTCAGTAGACAGATAACAGTTTGATCTTCATGGATGAAGCAAAGTGGTGGAAGCTGCATGCTTTTGAAAGAAATGAATTAGGTTTCCAGTATTCAACTTTTAGCTTCCACATACTAACTCTACAAAGATAATTCATAACCAAATGCAGCAAGCCTAATCTAAACATCATATGTCAGGGTTATTGATTCTATAGATGTATAAAGCTAAGCGAGCATTTGTCCTCAGAACTAGAATGCATTTGATTTTCCATCACTTTACCATCTGTATCCTAGTGTTAGCTGCTCAGTTGTGTCTGACTCTTTGCAACCCCATGGACTGTAGGCCACCAGGCTCCTCTGTCCATGGAATTCTCCAGGCAAGAACACTGGAGTGGGTAGCCATCCCCTTCTCCAGGGCATCTTCCAGATCCAAGGATTGAACCCAGGCCTCCTGCATTGCAGGCAGATTCTTTACCATCTGAGGTCTCAGAGAAGCTCATCTGTATCCTGTGACTATTATAAATCAAATCATTTTCTTCACTTAGTCAAACTAAGAGATGAAATAAAACGCCTATAGATTCTTAAAATATTCACAAAATGCTTTAAATATGCTAAATAATGCTTTCAATTATAAAATGTTTGAAACAGTTACTATTATAGAAATACCTTTAAGATATGTATATATAGAAATCATGTATAATATTTTTAAATCATGAACGATCAGTCAGGCATAACTGAAGCAGCAAAAGTTAACAGAAGTTTTAATAGATATCACTGCTACCACAAAGAAAGTAAAAATTAGGATCATTCTTTCAAGAATGTCTTAGGATCTAATTGGGAATCTCACTAATATTAAAGAGAAAATTTTTTTGTTTTCAGTCGGTAGTGGGCAGAGGGTGAAAAGTGGAATAAGAAGTATGGAAGTTAATACTCATATCTTCACTCTTGTATCTTAATTAATTAATCATTACCCAATTAAAAAGTGCATGAAAGTGACATGAAAGTCACTTAGTCATGTCCGATTCTGTGATCCCATGGACTATATAGTCCATGGAATTCTGCAGGCCAGAATACTGGAGTGGGTAGCCTTACCCTTCTACAGGGGATCTTCCCAACCCAGGGATGGAATCCAAGTCTCCTGCATTGAGGAGGATTCTTTACCAGCTGAGCCACCAGGGAAGCTCAAGAATGTGCTTAATAATGTATACATCATAACGCTTAAAACTGGTGAATTTAAATTGTTGTATCATTGCAACTCTGAAAATTCAGACTTTTTTCACAAAAAAATAAAATAAAATAAAATGTTTCCTTTAAACTAAACTTTAAAATAAACAGCAAATGAAAAATAAAAAAGAAAAAAAAATAAAGCATGTGATTTCATATTCTGAAGAAAAAAAAAAAAAGACATACAAATATAGGCCAAATTAATTCAGGAAGGGCCAGTTCTTTTCTGGTATACCTGAAAAATAATTTTAAGAAGACAGAGCTGTTTTTAAAATTTTAATATAGATTATCCAGTTATTAACAAAGTGATTACTGAAAAGCAAGACATTCGTGAGAAACACTTTCTCAGGATCTACAGTGAGTTCTAAGATTTACTCAGAAGCTTATGCCCATGATTAGAAGATTCAGTTGAGATCATGTTTACACTCATGTATTTGCTTTTGCTTTTAGATTACCTTTCATCTTCTCTACTACTCTGTGAGCTCCTTGATGATACACCTGTATGTAATCTGATCAGCTTTTTATTCCCTTGTCTAGCACATGGAGTAGCCCTTAGCTGAAGTCCAATTCTTAAATAATAAATGAATGAATAAAGATACTGTACTATAACTAGCTGACCGATGGGATGGAACTAATCATTATTGAAATAAAAGATCAGCCCTATGTGACTTGTACCATTATTATTACATGCCTAATAAGTAGACTTGAATGTGATAATGTGGTTACTCCTTTGTATGTATTCAAATAGTCACACAAACAGTAAAAGATCATATATCCAGTCTAAACTAAAACTACTTTAAAATTGAATATAAATGTACACAGAAGATTAAAGAGATGTTAAGGAAGAAGCAGCCTCTAAAAATGAACTTTAGAAAATTGCAAAAATGTGATAATATAATAACAAGCAGAAAGCCAAAGTGACAGGTACAAAGAATGAGATAGATAAATATTCAATAGCAATATTTCCAGCCATAATAAAATTATTTGACTTTATGATTATAGGTACTTTATTAAAATATGCACTGTGTAAATACAGGGACATCATCAACCCTGATTTTCATTTCTGAAGAAACTAGAAGAATATCTGATATGAATTAAATACAGAGTAAATATTTATTGGGCCAATTAATTAAATTGCATTGCCTTGCACATTTCTTTAGTTGGATTTTCTCAAATTAAAAATGTTTAAATGTAATCCATATATTTTATAAGCATACATTGTATATATAGGTATTTGCTAAGTCGCTTCAGTCGTGTCCGACTCTGCGTGACCCCATAGACGGCAGCCCACCATGCTCCCCTGTCCCTGGGACTCTCCAGTCAAGAACACTGGAGTGGGTTGTCATTTCCTTCTCCAATGCATGAAAGTGAAAAGTGAAAGGGAAGTCGCTCAGTCATGTCCAACTCTTAGCGACCCCATGGACTGCAGCCTACCAGGCTCCTCCGTCCATGGGATTTTCCAGGCAAGAATATTGGAGTGGGGTGCCATATACATATACTTTAATTTATAGATATATATAGCTTAAAATTGCAGCACTATGACTCATTTTCTTAATGACAAAAAATCAATATATTTAAATTTTATTTCTTTATCTAGTTATTGTTGCATTAATTCCAGGTTTTTAATGCTATTAATTTTGTTTATTATTATATGAGTTAACTATATGAATCAATTGATCCCTTTTCCTGCATGGATTTTTGTTGCTTTGGGCAATGTAAGGAGTTTATGATGTGAAGAAGATTTCAAGCTGTGAATTCCAATATGCAATACACATTAGGAAAATAAAAATTAAAATACGTGTATCATAAAATACCAAATTTTATCCTATGAATATTTCCATAAATGTGTACTTAAAACATCCTTCTCCAAGTAAATCACTGATTACAAACTTCTTTACAGACAGTGTTACTGTCTGTAACAGTTTGTAACACTATTTTGTAGTTACAACTGTTACAAAGTTGGTAACAGAGTTTGTAACACTATTCAGTATTTGTTCTCCAGAGGTGAAGTAAGATGAAGTAGTTGATCATATTAATGAGTATAGAAAGTAAGCAAAGGGAATTTAAAATAAATAATGTGCTTAAGAGTTCTATTCTAACAATACATTTATAATTTATAATCTTTTGAAAATTTAGAAAATATCTATCCTTATCCAAATGAGTTAGCATCTTCTGAACCAAAATAGATTATGAAAGTAAACATATTCTAAAAATGGGTCTTTTCCTCTCTTTTTAAAAAATTTTAAATATTTATTGCTAAAGGCAATTATTTGAAGGTCTAAGTAGAGTAAGCATATTCTTACTAGAGTCCAGGACTTACTAGAGTCCTCTATACCTACTAAATGCTCAATAACTTTTGTTGAGACATCTGCCAAGACAACTCAGATTTCCAACAGGTTTTCTAAAAGCTATTCCCTAGATGCCTCACCGTGAATCCTGGGTTCCTAAATTCAAGTCAGTGGATCATCCTTGCTCACTTTGGTTTAGAAACACCTTTTACCCTAGGTATTTTTATTCATTAAATAAATTTTACTGACTGCCTCTACATATACCAGCACTGTGTTTACTGATAACTCAACAAGATGAATAAAGAAGTGTTAAAGACAAGGAGCCCATAGACTTGTGGGAGGCAAGTGAGAGAACAGACAACTATAAATGATAGTTGTTAGTGAAGAGATGATTATAGGTGCTTCTGAGGAAGCTAAATGGTACACTTTACATTAGCAAGGAGTGGGATAACCTAGGAAGACAAGGACAAATAGAAGATCTAAACTCAGGGTTGGGGCTTCCCTGGTGGCTCAGATAGTAAGCAATCTGCCTACAATACAAGAGACCCAGGTTTGATCCCTGGGTTGGGAATATCCTCTGGAGAAGAGAATGGCTACCTATGCCAGTATTCTTGACTGGAGAATTCCATGGACAGAGGAGCCTGGTGGGCTACAGTCCATGGGGTCACAAAGAGTCAGACACAACTGAACAACTAACACAACAACACAACAAATCCAGGGTTAGTCCTGAAAATTAAACTGGATCTGAGGCTTAAGGAATGAATAGGAATGAACCTGGTCAAGGAGGAGATTGAAATGACATATTTGGAGAATAGACAGCTGGAGGAATGAAAGGAAAGAATAAGGAACAAGAAAGAAAGAGGAAGATGGAGGAAGGAAGAGGACAAAAGGGAAGAGTGTAGATGTATGTCCCTGGGATATGATGGAAAGCATGCAATTAGGTATCCTTGTATGAAACAATAGTAATTAAAGAGTAATTGATGAGAAACACAATGGCACCCCACTCCAGTGCTCTTGCCTGGAGAATCCCATGGATGGAGGAGACTGGAGGGCTGCAGTCCATGGGGTCGCTAAGGGTTGGACATGACTGAACGACTTCACTGTCACTTTTCACTTTCATGTGTTGGAGAGTGAAATGGCAACCCACTCCAGTGTTCTTGCCTGGGAAATCCCAGGGACAGGGGAGCCTGGTGGGCTGCCGTCCATTGGGTCGCACAGAGTCGGAAACGACTGGAGCAACTTAGCAGCAGCAGCAGCAGCAGATGAGAAATAAACAAAACAAAAAACTTTGAACAAGAACAAAAATTGCACTTTTTTAGTATGACATTAACTGAATTTGCATATTTAGTTGTTTGTATTATTTGTTTTCTAAAGTTACTTTAACTAAATATTTTCATGTATCTATCCTTTTGTATTTAATCTAGATTTTATTGACTATGTCTTTCCTTTTGGCTCAGGCAGTAAAGAATCTGTCTGCAGTGCAGGAAACCTGGGTTCCATCCCTGGTCAGGAAGATCCTTTGGAGAAGGGAACAGCAACCCACTCCAGCATTCTTGCCTGGAGAATTCCATGGACAGAGGATACTGGTGGGTTACAGTCCATGGGATCAAAAAGACTTGGACACGACTGAGTAAAAAACATTTTATTGACTAAATGTTTTTACTTATCTCATGTATTGATAATATTAATATTTCATTCTGCTTTATTCCATTATATACTATCATCTCCTTCTTAGGTTATTTTATTACATAATCTCCTTTACTTTTGAAAAGTATATTTATTGTATCTTTCTATCAAAAACTTCAAGAAAATTTGAAAGACCATCTTGAGATGGTTGAGGACCTTTCTCACCATTTGCTAGGGTTGTTAATTATCTCTGCTGTTTCCAGATCCCTTATATTCTTGCCCTTTCCCTATTCATTCCAAACATCAGCCTTCTAACTAAAAAGCAAAAAAAAACTAAACAGCAGTCAATATTTCAGTTCCAGTTCAGTTCAGTTCAGTTGCTCAGTTGTGTCCAACTTTCTGTGACCCCATGTACGCCAGGCTTCCCTGTCCATCACCAACTCCCAGAGTTTACTCAAATGCATGTCCCTCGTGTTGGTGAGGCCATCCAACCATCTCATCCTCTGTCATCCCCTTCTCATCCTGCAATCAGCCTTTTCCAGCATCAGGGTCTTTACAAATGAGTCAGTTCTTCACATCAGGTAGCCAAAGTATTGGAGTTTCAGCATCAGCATCAGTCCTTCCAGTGAATATCCAGGACTGATTTCCTTTAGGATGGACTGGTTGGATCTCCTTGCAGTCCAAGGGACTCTCAATAATCTTCTCCAACACCACAGTTCAAAAGCATCAATTCTTTGGTGCTCAGCTTTCTTTATAGTCCAAATCTCACATCCACAGATTACTACTGGAAAAACCATAGCTTTGACTAGACAGATCTTTTTTGATACAGTATATCTCTGCTTTTTCATATGCTGTTTAGGTTGGTCATAGATTTCCTTCCAAAGAGAAAGTGTCTTTTAATTTCATGGCTGCAGTCACCATCTGCAGTGATTTTGGAGCCCAAGATAATAAAGTCTCTCACTGTTTGCATTGTTTCCCCATCTATTTGCCATGAAGTGATGGGACCAGATGCCATGGTCTTAGTTTTCTCAATACTGAATTTTAAGCCAATTTTTTTTACTCTCCTCTTTCACTTTCATCAAGAGGCTCTTTAGTTCTTCTCTTTCTGCCATAAGTGTTGTGTCATGTATGTATCTGAGGTTATTGATATTTCTCCTGGCAATCTTTATCCCAGCTTGTGCTTCATCCAGCCTGGCATTTCTCATGATGTAGTCTGCATTTAAGTGAAATAAGCAGGGTGACAATATACAGCCTTGACGTGTTCCTTTCCCAATTTGGAACCAGTCTGTTGTTCCATGTCCAGTTCTAACTGTTGCTTCTTGACCTGCATACAGATTTCTCAGGAGGCAGGTCAGGTGGTCTGATATTTCTATCTAAGAATTTTCCACAGTTTGTTGTGATCCACACAGTCAAAGGCTGGCCTAGTCAATAAAGCCAAAGTAGATGTTTTTCATGGAACTCTCTTGCTTTTTCAATGATCCAGCAGATGTTGGCAATTTGATCTCTGGTTCCTCTGCCTTTTCTAAATCCAGCTTTAACATCTGGAAGTTCACAGGTCACATACTGTTGAAGCCTGGCTTGGAGAATTTTGAGCCTTACTTTGCTAGCATGTGAGATGAGTGCAATTGTGCGGGAGTTTGAGCATTCTTTGGCATTGCCTTTCTTTGGGATTGCAATGAAAACTGACCTTTTCCAGTCCTGTGGCCACTGCTGAGGTTTCCAAATTTGCTGGCGTATTGAGTGCAGCACTTTCACAGCATTATCTTTTAGGATTTGAAATAGCTCAACTGGAATTCCATCACCTCCACTAGCTTTGTTCATAGTGATGCTTTCTAAGGGCCACTTGACTTCGCATTCGGGATGTCTGGCTCTAGGTGAGTTTTCACATGATCATAGTTATCTGGGTCATGAAGAACTTTTTTTTTTGTATAGTTCTTCTCTGTTTTCTTACCACCTCCGCTTAAGGCAATATTTATAAATAAATAGTCCCATTATTTTCTCTCTTTTCCCTTAAGAAAACATGACTCTATTTCAGTAATAAGGTACCACACATTGTTACAGTTTTTATGTTGTTGCATTCTTATATTTTAAAAAGTCAGCTTTAGTAGAAAACTTGTGAAATAAAGTCCAGTATTTCCATTACTGATAAGCACAGAGGCTAAGCTATTAATAGAACAAATTAGGAATAGGAAGTAAACAGAAACTTTCATAAAAGAAAAATTTCAAAATGTTGCCACATTTTGATTTTTAAAATTAGGCAAAATCACACAGTAAAAAATTGATCAATTTTAAGTAAACATTTTGTTGAATTTTGACAAACGTGTACAGCCTTTTACTTCTTATCGCCATTATGGTATAGAATATCATCCTCCTGAAATGTTTCCTCATATTTCTTTGCAGTCAGTGCACCTCTCCCTCCTCACACCATCCACTTCCTGTCTCTAGAAACCACTGAGCTGCTGTCTATTGCTATAGCTCTGCCACTAAAAAGTTATGGAAATAAAATAATGTACTCTTCTTTACGAAACAGAAACAGAATTACAGATATCAAAAAAAAAAATATATGGTTACAAAAGGTGAAACATGATGGAGGGATAAATTGGGAGCTTGGGATTAACATACATACACTAATGTCTATAGAATATGTAACCAAACAGGATCTACTGTATAGCACAGGGAACTCTACTCAGTATGCTGTGATAACCTATATGAGAAAAGAATCTGAAAAATAATGAATATATGTATATATATATATATATATATATATATATATATAATCATTTTGCTAATCATTTTGCTGTACTTTGGAAACTAACACAACATATTGTAGATCAACTATAATACAATACAATCACTTAGAAGGAAAATGTACTCTTTATAACTTGCTTATTTCATCTAGATCAGGACTTTTGCTGTTTGTCTAATGTGGATGGCTAAATGATGACTTCCAAAAGGTATGTCTGTATCTTAACAATTGGAACATACCTTACAGGCAAAATAATAATAATGAAAGGTGCTTATGCTTGGGACTTCCCAGATAGTGAAGTGGTAAAGAATCTGCCTGCAATATAAGAGCTGCAAGAGAAGTCAGTATGAACTCTTGTTTGGGAAGATTCCATTCACTGCAGTCAGTTCAGTTGCTCAGTCATGTCCAATTCTATGCAACCCCATGGACTGCAGCGTGACAGACTTCCCTGTCCATCACCAATTCCCAGAGCTTGCTCAAACTCATGTGCATTGATTTGGTGATGCCATCCAACCATCTCATCCTCTGTCATCCCCTTCTCCGCCTACATTCAATCTTTCCCAGCATCAGGCTCTTTTCCAAGGATTCAGTTCTTTGCATCAGGTGGCCGAAGAATTGGAGCTTTAGCTTCAGTATGAGTCCTTCCAATGAATATTCAGGACTGATTTACCTTAGGATTGACTGGCTGGATCTCCTTGCAGTCCAAGGGACTCTCAAGAATCTTCCCTGACACCACAGTTCAAAAGCATGCTTTCTTTGTAGTCCAACTCTCACATCCATACATGACTACTGGAAAAACCACAACTTTGACTAGATGGACCTTTTTTGGCAAAGTAACGCTTCTTCTTTTTAATATGCTGTCTACGTTGGTTATAGCTTTTCTTCTGAGAAGCACCACAGGTGGTGTCTTTTAATTTCATGGCTGCAATTACCATCTGTAGTGAATTTGGAGCCCACTCCCCACAAAACTTTCTCACTGTTTCCATTGTTTCCCCAACTATTTGCCATAAAGTGATGGAACCAGATGCCATGATCTTAGTTTTCTGAATGCTGTGTTTTAAGCCAGCTTTTTCACTCTCCTCTTTCACTTTCATCAAGAGACTCTTTAGTTCCTCTTCACTTTCTGCCATAAGGGTGGTGTCTTCTGCATATCTGAGATTATTGATATTTTCCCTGGCAATCTTGATTCCAGCTTGTGTTTCAACCAGCCCTGCACTTCACATGATGCATTCTGCCTATAAGTTGAATAAGCAGGGTGATGATATATAGTCTTGACATACTTTTTTCCCAAATTGGAACCAATCTGTTGTTCCATGTCCTAAATGCTGCTTCTTGACCTGCATATAGATTTCTCAGGAGGCAGATAAGGTGATCTGGTATTCCCATCTCTTGAAGAATTTTTCAGTTTGTTGTGATCTACACAGTCAAAGGCTTTGGTGTAATCAATAAAGCAGAAGTAGATGCCTTTTCATGTATTCTCTTGCTTTTTTGATGATCCAATGGATTTTGGGAATTTGATCTCTGGTTCCTCTGATCTTTGAAGATTCCCTTAGAGGAGGAAGCCATAACTGACTCCAGTATTTTTGTCTAGATAATCCCATGGACAGAGGAGACTGGGGTGCTACATTCTGTGGGGTTGCCTAGTTGGATGCGACTTAGCATGCACATTCCCATGCTTATTCTATATTATATGTGTGGTCACAAGCATATAAAAGCAGTAACATACATTCTTACAGGAGAAGGCAGAGGGGGTGTTGTCAGAAACACAGAGAAGTCTATGCAAAGATGGAATAGAGAGAGGTATGACCGGAAGCCACTTGATGCTAACAGCCACTAGAAGCTGGACAAGGCAAGGAGTAGATCTTTTCATAGAGCCTCCGGAGAATTAGACTTTTAGAGGAATGTATGAGAGTTTCATTTGCTCTTATCCTCTAGCAGTACTTGGTATTCTCAGAGGTTTATTACTTTTATATTTATTTGATTTGTTGCAGTTTTAGTTGTTGTTCAATCCCCAAGTTGTGTCCAACTCTTTGTGACCCCATGAACCATGATATGCCCAGCTTCTCTGTCCTTCGTATCTCCCTGAGTTTTCTAAAACTCATGTTCATTGAGTCACTGATGCCGTCCAACCATCTCATCCTCTGTTGTTGTTCCTTTCTTCTCTTGTGCTCAATCTTTCCCAGCATCAGAGTCTTTTCCAGTGAGTCAGCTGTTTGTATCATGTGGCCAAAGTATTGGAGCTTCAGCTTCAGCATCAGCCCTTGCAGTGGATATTCAGGGTTGATTTCCTAAAGGAAAGGGTTGACTGGTTTGATCTCCTTGCTGTCCAAGGGACTCTCAAGAATTTTCTCCAACACCACAGTTCGAAAGCATCAATTATTCGATGCTCAGCCTTCTTTATGTTCTAACTCTTACATCTATACATGGCTACTGTAAAAACCACAGCTTTGACTATGCAGACCTTTGTCAGCAATGTGATGTCTTTGCTTTTCAGCACACTGTCTAGGTTTGTCATAGCTTTCCTGCCAAGAAGCAGTAATCTTCTAATTTCATGGCTGCAGTCACTGCCCACAGTGATTTTGAAGCCCAAAGAAAATGAAATCTGTCACTGTTTCCATTTTTCCCTCATCTATTTGCCAAGAAGTGATGTGACTAAATGCCATGATCTTCACTTTTTGAATGTTAAGCTTTAAGCCAGCTTTTTCACTTTCTTCTTTCACCTACATCAAGAGGCTCTTTAGTTCCTTTTCACTTTCTGCCAATAAAGTGGTATCATCTGCATATCTCAGGCTGTTGATATTTCTCCTGGCAATCTTGATTCCAGCTTATGAGTCATCCAGCCCAGCATTTCACATGATGTACTCTGCATATCAGTGCCCTGCAGTTTTAGTAGAAGGCGATGTCACCCCACTCCAGTACTCTTGCCTGGAAAACCCCATGGATGGAGGAGCCTGGTGGGCTGCAGTCCATGGGGTCATTAAGAGTTGGACAAGATTGAGAGACTTCACTTTCACTTTTCACTCTCATGCACTGGAGAAGGAAATGGCAACCCACTCCAGTGTTCTTGCCTGGAGAATCCCAGCGACGGGGGAGCCTTGTGGGCTGCCGTCTCTGGGGTCGCACAGAGTCGGACACGACTGAAGCGACTTAGCAGCAGCAGCAGCAGCAGCACTGAATATCAGTTTAAATTTGCATTTTCAAGCAGCAGGTGATGTAGAGTACAGCACCACATATGTGTTAGTTATCTGTCTACCTATTTTGGTGAAATGTGTATTCAAAACTTTTGCCCAAATACCTACTGAGCTTGGAGATTGTATTAGTTTGCTAGGACTGCTTTAATCATGTATTGCAAACTATGGCTCAAACAACAGAAATGCATTGTCTGTTCTGGTCAATAAGTAAACAGAACTCGGAAAAAAAAAAAAAAAAGTTGTGGAGACTGTAAGTTTGAAAGCAAGGTGTCAGCAGGACTGGTTCTCTGTGAGGGTCATGAATCTATTCTGTGTCTTTCTCCCAGTCTGTGGCAGTTTTCTGCCAATACTTGGGGTCCTGGGCTTGTTAAAATATCACTCTGATCTCTACCTTCATCTTTGCATGATGTTCTCTGTGTGCATTTCTACCTTTAAAGCTTTCCTCCTCACAAGGACCCAATTAAATTATTTAAGGGTTTAGCCTAATCCTCCATTTAGCTTGCTTACCTCTTTAAAAATCCTATCTCCAAATAAAGCATGTTATACTGGGTGTTAGGGTGCCAACACCAACAAAAAAAAAAAAGAGGGGGACACCATCCCTTCCATAACAGTGATGAACATGAGAAGTTCTTATTAGAGATGTTGAGTTAGATGTTCCTCTAATGCCTCCATGTGATTATGTCTAGGAGACAACTGATAGTATTGTTCTGCACCTCAGCAGTCTGCTCCAAGTTGTACAAACGCTATGCCAGTTTATCAGAATAGATATTATAATAGAATCTGTGACTGCCGGTACAATTGCTAAGGGTAATGAAGACCATAGAAACCGAGTCAGAAACTTGAGGTGAAATTATCCAAGAAATGAACTGTTTGTAAATAAAATTGTTAAAGAGAAACCAAAGGCACATGACAAACAAGCAAAATCTAATATTGGGAGTGGTTTATGATGTCAAAGGCTACTAAGAGGTTGAATAAAATAAAACTAAAAGGTGTCACTTGGATTTGGTAAGATGGAGATGACTAGTGACAGTAATGAAAATAACTTCAGCAGAACTGTGGGGACAGCATATGGATCACAATGTGCTGGCACCGTCTTTCTGTAGGAAAACTCACGGCGTCATTAACGCCATTTAGAAGCTGAGAAATTAGATCAAGAGCCCAGAGGACTCTAAGTCAAGAACTACATATGTATTTCCCCAGATAAGGTTTGATTAAGGTAGTTGCAGACACATTTCTCTCTTTCAACTTAAAGTTAGACATACAATTCATACCAAATGTGTTGCCTCTGGGCCTATATTTCCACTAGTTTAAGTTGTACATACTCTGTGAATCATCTCCTGGTTAAAGTAATACCCATTAATTAATTTTTTTGTTATCATCCAGCAACATTTTTAAATTATCTGAAGCCAAAGTGATGATAGCATCTTAAAATAGTGGTTTTATATATATATATATATATATGTATATAATTTTTATATGATATCAGTTCAGTTCAGTTGCTCAGTCATGTCCGACTCTTTGGGACCCCATGAATCACAGCACGCCAGACCTCCCTGTCCATCACCAACTCCCGGAGTTCACTCAGACTCATGTCCATCGAGTCAGTGATACCATCTAGCCATCTCATCCCCCGTCATCCCCTTCTCCTCCTGCCCCCAATCCCTCCCAGCATCAGAGTCTTTTATATGTGACAATATAAACACATATATAAAAATACATATATATGTAGAAAGAGAATAGCACAAATATATTCTTTCCTAACTAATTGCAATGTTAATTTGAAGATAGTTTTGTAACCAATGACACATGGCTCAGTGCTAACACTGATGACTGAATCGAAACATTGATTAATTTGATAATTGAGAAAATATTTCATTAAAACACATTTATTTTACATTAGTGAAGTTTATTTTTTTGTCATTCTGAGGGAAATGGAAGATGTTTCTTTTCAATTGAAAATAAATGTCAGATAATTTGGTAGGTTTTATAGAATTATCAACTAATCAAATGACTATTTACAGATTCCCTCCATGAATAAACTCATCTTACACATTTACTGAGTTCTTACTTTGTGTCAGACGTTGTATTATTGGTATAATTAGAGTACTAAATGAGACTGACAAGGCCCTGCCATTCCACAGTTTGTATTTGAGGGAGAGTGATAGATAATACAATAAATAAGTGATTTAATCATATTTTACAGGAATGGAGTCTCGTTTAGATTTAGCAACACATACTGGACCCTAAGAAACACACCAAGAGCCAGAAGAGGGAAGTGCCTGTTGTGGAAAAGGACAAACAAAGCCCCTAAGACATAAATATCATGTTATATTAACAGTAATGCTCAGATTTTAGCCTAGTCCAAAATCACATGTATGGTGTAATTGCAGTTTGCTAAGAGCACAGAAGTTTAATCTTCTCATACATATGTGAAAAGGGAACTATTTGAGATGATGGATGTGCTCATTATCTCAGTGGGAAATCACAATGTATAGGTATATCAGACCATCACATTGTATACTTTAAACATCTTTAAGGATCAAAATATGATGGAGCAGCTCATTGTTCTCCTTGGAGCTGGAAACTTGGTAGAGAATTCAGGACATGATGATGACAAGTGTGGTGGTGGAATTAAGATAAAAGTTCATCCATTTATTCTCTTTGTTCTCAGGAGAATATCACATAAAACTATCAGTTGAGAGGAGATGAAGGAGATGAAGTCTGAAATTATTATCTTGGGTATTAAACAGTTGACTTATTTTGGAATCTTTGTAGAATTTCAATGCAGTGTTGAGTATGGAATCATGAATAAAAACACATGTAGCCATTATTCAGTTTACCCAACAAAGTTAGATATTGAATACAAGTCCAGAGAGGAGAATAATTGGTTTATATCAGAGTAAGGGTTTTGCTTATATAGGGCATGCTCAATCACTTCAATTGTGAAGTGCAACCCATGGACTGTAGCCTTTGCAACCCATGGACTGTAGCCCGTGAGATTCCTCCGTCTATGGGATTCTCCAGTCAATAATACTGGAGTGGGTTGTCATTTCCTTCTTCAAGGGATCTTCCCAACCCAGGGATCTAACCTTTGTCTCCTGCATGTCATGCATTGCAGGTGGATTCTTTATCCACTGAGCCACTGAGGAAGCACTTACTTATATAGTAGAACATAGGAAATGAAGGGAAAAGGAGCTGAAATACATGGAAGGGAATAGTTATAGCTTCATATCATGGAAAATAAGTTAGCGAGGTGAGAAATGATAACTAGAATAAATAATTAGTATTAAATGCAGGCCAATGGATGAAGCTGTCTATCAGCAGTTGAATAATCATTACACTTTAAGCACAGAGTCAATGATCTGAAATAACAAATGTACCTTTGAAAAAAATGTTGTTTGAATAGTCATATGATTTGTTTCAAAATTATTTCACCCTCTCTCAAATTTCTACTGAAGTATGTCCAAATACATTTCAACTACAGCATATAAACCGTGATGTGGGGCTGTGGATCTTGGCAAGAGAATATGCTGAAGAGAGAAAAACAGAGAAAAGGAGAAGCAGAAATAAAAAAAGGGAAAAAAGGAACAGGAAGACATTTCTTTTTAATATTATTTTATTAGCAAAATTTCATTTTTTAAATTCATATTAAACATGCACTTCTTATTTTTAACTATCTCAAAAGTTGAAGGTGAAAGGGTTAGTTGCTCAGTTCTGTCCAACTCTTCATGACACCATGGACTATAGCCCACCAGGCTCCTCTGTCCATGGAATTCTCCTGGCAAGAATACAGGAGTGGGTAGTCATTCCCTTTTCCAGGGGATTTTCCCAACCCAGGGATCCAACCCAGGTCTCCCGCATTGCAGGCAGATTCTTTACCATCTGAGCCACCAGGGAAGCCCTTAACTATCTCAGGTAAACATCCTATCATTTCCCATAACGTGTCAGGACAAGAAATTTATATATGTAGTATAAATATATCTTACATTATTTAGCACGCAATATGTATATATAATTAAGTTGAAAAGTTAACTGTGCTCATTCATTAGATAGTACAGATTATAGTCACCTTGATGGCTTCCTTTCTTGGATCTCTTAAGTTCGAAGATAGAAGGTCTTCTTGGGTTTTATTAATTGTAGTTTCTGAAAAAGCTTAAATATCATTAATACAATGTTGGTGAATAATTTATTATTAAGTACTTTGAACCTTTAATAATTATGTTTTGGAAGTATTATTATTTACAAGGAAATATTGTCAAGTTTATTGTTGAAAAACAAAAATATCAGCTTTAAAAGAAGTAGCAGAAGTATATATATATATATATTTTAAATTTATTACAGTGTATGTATATATACATACTGGGAATAAATTGGATACACACATATACAATTAACAGTCACTATCTCTAAGTAATGTAATATCAATTTATTGTTATCTTTTTTCTGAAATTTTTTCTTCAATAAGCATGGACTACTTAAATAATTTTGCAAGTTTATTTTTAAATTTAAAAAAAAAGATGTCTGAGAAAAGGCTTGGTTCTTCTCAAAAGGCAATATTTTCCTCTTTTCATTTAGATTGGATACTTTACTCCTCAAGCCATGCTTACTCACAGATTTTATGGCCATGTGGAATAGTACTTGATGTTGCTTAGTCACTAAGTCATCTGATTCTTTTGCGACCCCCATGGACTGTAGCCTGCCAGGATCCTCTGTCCATGCGATTTCCCACACAAGAATATGGTAGTAGGTTGCCATTTGTTTTTCCAGGGATCTTCCCCATCCAGGGATCGAACCCATGTCTCCTGCATTGTGGGGCAAGTTCTTTACCACCAGGGAAGTCCTTGAATTGTGAAAGTGAAGTCGCTCAGTCGTGTCTGACTCTTTGTGCCACCATGGACTGTAGCCTAACAAGCTTCCTCGTACATGGAATTTTCCAGGCAAGAGTACTGGAGTGGGTTGACATTTCCTTCTCCAGAGGATCTTCCCAACCCAGGGATCGAACCTGGGCCTCCTGCATTGTAGTCAGACGCTTTACTAGTACTATACAACTAAAAAGTATTACATATTTGGGGCTTCCAAGGTGGCACAAGTGGTAAAGAACCTGCTTGCCCATGCAGGTGATGTAAGAGACTCAGGTTCAATCCCTGGATCAAGAAAATTCCCTGGAGAAGGAAAAGGCACCCCTCTCCAGTATTCTGGCCTAGAGAATCCCATGGACAGAGGAGCCTGGCTGGCTATAGTTCATAGGGTCACAAAGAGTCGGACAGAACTGAAGTGACTTAGCATGCATACAAGTATATGTGAATACTTCTCTGTTAAGGAGAGAAAACATTCTTTGTGTGAAAAGCTCTTGTGTGTGAATCTTTGCCATTACATATTCCTTGATCAGCTACTGGAATTCTCTTTTCTGTTCCCCTGTCTGAAAGGTGAAAATAAATTTTAGTTACTGAGAAAAAAGTAGCAAGCTACCTGAAAAGATCATTTTAGCTATTATGAAAAACATGCAAAAAAACAAAAAACAAAACAAAAACAAAGTTTCTAACACTCACAAAAAATTAGCATAGTCCATTATGGTAAACTCTACCATATAAATACATTTTTATTTCACTCTCTGCTATTTTTTCTCTTTCATTTTAATTCATGGTTCTTGTTCTTTTTCTTTTCATTTTTCTGATTGTATTCTGTTGTCTTTCCATTTTCTCACTAAACTGGCACCCTAAATTATTTCATAGAAATCTATGATCATTTTATATCTTCCAAATTGCTTAGTACCAAATTAACCTTATATGATTTGTTTTAGACATCATGTCCCAATGCCCACTTTTAGTCATTGATTTTCCTACATTGGCTCACAAGATAATCTTAAAAGCTTTGATTTCACAGAGTCATCCAAGTGGTGCTTGTGGCAGTACTTTTAATTAAAAATCGAGGCTACTGAAATAAAAAAAAAAAAGAAAATGTAGTCCTTTATGCAAATCAACTCTATAACTGGAAATTTACATAAAAATAACTTTTTTCATAAAAGTTTACTTTATAAATTCATATTCACTTAGATTTATTATTCCAAACCAGATCTGCCTTGTCTAGCATGTTGTTATAGTTATTTAGTCATTAAGTGGTGTCCAACTCTTTTTCATCCCCGTGGACTGTAGCCCAGTAAGTTCCTCTGTCTGTGGGATTTCCCAAGCAAGTATACTGCAGTGGGTTGCCATTTTCTTCTCCATGGGATCTCCCCAAACCAGGGATGGAACTTGCATCTCCTACATTGGATTCTTTACCACTGAGCCAGCAGGGAAGCCCCTTAGACATAAAAAAAAAAAATTTGTCCTTTTCATCAAATGTTCTCTATTATCCACAATGTCATCACTCTAAGAAGCTTATCAATGTATTGACCCACAAAATTTCTTTTTTAGAAGAAATTTCAGTGATAATAAAATTTAATTATTTATTATTATTTATCAATTAATAAAGACAATGGTAAATGAACTAGCTGTAGTTATTTTTTAATTGGTATATCGCATGTTTGAGTGTGTATAATTTTAATTTATAGTAATTTTTTACTTAAAAAATATTTTTTTGTAAAGTAAGAAATGTGAGTATTAATGAAGACCATGAGATGACTTAGGGATTTATTCCATAGTAAACAAGCATGCAACTATTTCTTTAATGCTCCAGTCAGTGATTTATCTTTCCATGTCAGATTGTCACCATATCCAACATCAAATAATTATTCTTTTCAGTTATTTGGAGAATTAAATTTGTCATAGCTCCTTTCTTCACAGTGGCATACTCAAAATGGAGGTCAGCATTTTTTTTTTTTTTTCCCTGTGTCTAAAAGCAGGATAGTAAATATTTCTGACTTTTCAGGCTCTGTGGACTTTTTTTTGCAACTTCTCAGTTCTGTCATTTTCGTGCTAAAACAGCCATGACAAATGTGAAACAAGTAAGCTATGTTCCAATAAAATTTTATTTACCAAAGCACGTGAATGTTCCAGCACTGGATCACCATGGTATAGACTCACTTTTCCCTGATCCTCACTTTTAATTGCATTTCCCAGGTGGTGCTAGTGGTAAAGAATCACCTGGAATACAGGAGCTGTAAAGAGACTAGGGTTCGATCCCTGGGTTGGGAAGATCCCCTGGCAATCCACACTAGTATTCTTGCCTGGAGAATCCCGTGGATAGAAGAGCCTGGATGGCTACAGTCCGTAGGGTCACAAAGAATCTGTCACAACTGAAGTGACTTAGCATGCTTTTATAATTACAACTAAATGCCCCAGAAATAATTCAAAAGACAATGATAAAAGTATTTTGAAAGCTATAAAAAAGGATGGGCTAGGAATATTAATCCTTAAGGAGCAAGAAAATAGTTCCTTGAGTTTTATTTTTATTTCCTAAATATGGTGGTCACTGGAGACTTCTATAACCTGAATACATCCATTGGAATAAAAATATATAAATAAACCATAAAGTACTTTCTCTGCTCAGAGAATCAGGAAACACAAAGGCCAAGGCTTGCTCCACATCTAACACATTGGTTAATTCACTTGCAGCAGCAGCTTCAAGGATTTAATGTCCTGAACCAGTCTGCTCCAAACCTGAGACACCAGTGACCAAGCAGATCTACCCACAGGAAAAGCAGCAGAAGAGCCCCGGGTGTCTTGACCTTCTATGTAGTAGCACAAGGACACAAAAACCTAGTCTATCTCTTCCCTGCCATATCTGCTACCCCACCCTATCTCCTTCATACATAGAAGATTTCCCCACCAACAATAGACAGCTTGGAAAGTAACTCCTGCCTTAGAAGGAGACACTGGCAGAGTTTGAGCAGGAACATCAGTAGCAACTGAAGAAGGAAGCAGGACAGAATAATATTGTCAGAGCTCTGAAAATTAAATAGTCATGGGGAATATACCTCACAAAAGGGATCAGAATTTATCTGCTTATCTTGCATAGAATACAGTCAAATATGTACTGACATAATATTCAAAATGTTCATGATGGAATAAAAGGTCATTCATCATATCCAGAATCAGAAAAAAAAAAAAAAAATTAAATGAGGAAAGACAGTCAACTGATGCCAATGCTGAGATGAGTCAGATGTTGGAATTGCCTTATCATGACTTAAACAACATTACAAGAAAGACTTAAGTAAAATGATTTTTAAAAATCTCAGGAAAGATGTTGAAGTTAAAAAATGACTAAAAGAAAATTACAGACACAAAAGTTAACATAACTGAAATAAAATTTACTGGGTAAATGTGACACTGGAGTGGAGATGAAAAGGATAAAATCAGAGTTTTAACAACAGATTAATAGAATTTACTTGCTCTAAAAAACAGAGAATAGATTTTAGAAAATCAGCCTCAGGAATTTGTGGAAAAGCAAACTATGTAACATTCATATCATTAGAACGTCAGCAGGAAAGACAATAGGAATAAAGTAAAATATTTTAAAAAATGAATGAGAGGCTTACCTGGTGGCTAAGTGGTGAAAATCTGCCTGCCAATGCAGGAAACACGTTTTTTATCTCTGATCCGGGAAGATCCCATGCACTGCAACTATTGAGCCTGTGCTGTAGAGCCAAGGGTCCTAGAGTCTATGTTCTGCAACAAGAGAAGCCGCTGCAATGAGAAGCCTGTATATTGAAATGAAGAGTAGCCCTTCCCTTCATCACTGCAACTAGAGAAAAGCCCATGCAACAAGACCCAGCACAACCAAAATTAAAATAAAATTATCTTTAAAAATGGGTGAAACTTCCCAAATTCAATGAAAGACATTTAGTTACTATATATTCAGTAAACTTTGCAATGCTAAGTTGGATAAGTTTAAAAATTCTCACCAAAGTATATCATAATTATTACCATTAAGGACAAAAAATTCATGCAAATATCCAGAAAGAAGTGGTACAATACCTTTGGAGAAACACCAGACAGTCAGTATATCGCCTAAAATAACTGAGGCCAGAAGAAGCAGAACAACATTGTCAAATGCTGGAAGAAGAGATATCAATTCAGAATTATGTATCCTGAAAAAATATTCTTCAAGAAAGAATTAAAATAAAATTTGCAGTAAGCAGACCTTTCATTTAAAAATAGCCATAGGAAACTCTCTACAGAGAAAAGGAAGGATAACCAAAGAAGTGTAGAACTTTCACAAAGGAAAGAAACACATCACAATGAGTAAAATTAGAAATAAAACATAACAGGCAATTTTTCAACTATTGGGTTTCTTTAATCATATTTTATGGTGGGAGCAAAACTTTTAATAAGTTAAGATATAATGCTCAATGTAAGGATAAGAAACAAACAGTTGTTACAATTATATATAAAAGTCGAGAGAATAAAGGGACCTAAATGGAAATAAACAAACAGTTCAAGCAACCAAGAGGAAGGCAACATATACGAAAAAAAAATAAGCAGAGGAAAAAAACAAATATTATATAAAAAATGACAGACTTAAACTCTAACATATCAGTAATTATTTAAATGTAAATGGCTTAAATACACCAATGAAAAAGCAAAGACTTTCAAGTTGAATTAAAAAAACAGTTGTATATAAGAAATTCACTTCAAACTTAGCAACATAGATTAGTTGAAAGTAAAAGGACAACTAAATATACAGTAAACAAATATTTTAAAACCATGACTGGCTAGATTAATATAAAATAAATATATTTCAGAGCAAAGAGAGTCATAAGGGATATCATATAATAGTAAAAGAGTCAGTGCAGCAAGAAGATACAATTCTAAATGAGCATGCACTAAAAATAGATTTGCAAAATGCATTAGAAAATACTACTGGAAACAAAGTAGGGAATACACAAATCAACATCCATAGTTAGTACTTCAAAACCTACTCTTAGTGGTTAATATAACTACTACAAGAAAACCAGGAAGGATGTAGAATTCTACAACACCATTAGCTAAAGGAATCTATTAATATTTGATATTTATAGAACAATCTGAGCTTCCCTGGTGGCTCAGATGGTAAACCGTCTGCCTGCAATGCAGGAGACCTGGGTTCAATCCCTGGGTGGGAAGATCTCCTGGAGAAAGAAATGGCAACCCACTCCAGTATTCTTGCCTGGAGAATCCCATGGACAGAGGAGCATGATGGTAGGCTACAGTCCATGGGGTTGCAAAGAGTCAGACATGACTGAGTGACTTCACTATCTACCCAACAATGGCAGAATACACATTTTTTCCCAAAGGCCTATAAAACATTTAACAAGACAGATAATAACTTGTGAGAAAAGAACTATAAAATTTTAAAAGAATTTAAATTATGTGCAATATGTTCCCAGAACAAAAGGGATTGAACTGAAAATTGATACTAGAAAATAGGAAAATCCCTAAACCTTGAAAATAAAGCACACTTATAATTGACCCATGGGACAAAGAAAGAATCTCAAAGTAAATTTAAAAATGTATAGAACTGAGTGAAAATAAAAATACATCATATTAAAATTTGAGGAGAATTGCTAAAACAGTGCTGAATGGAAAATTTATAGCACTAAATGCTTGCATTAGAAATTAGGAAAAATTCAATAATCTACCTTTGAACCTCAAGAAACTAAAGAAAGAAGAGCAAGATAAACCCAAAAAGTAGAAAGTATGTAACTGAATATAGAAACAAAAAATAGAGAAAACTAATTAATGCAAAATCTGGTTCTTTGAAAGTATGTTTTTTAACTTAATAAAATTCTGGTAAAACTGACAAAATAAAAGAGAAAAAATATGATTACCGCTATAAAAAAATGAAACAAAAGGTATCACTATAAAACATGCTGATTTAAAATGATAATAAATGTTTATAATAATTTTTTTTTTACTTTACAATATTGTATTGGTTTTTCCATACATCAACATGAATCTGCCATGGGTGTACACATGTTCCCAATCCTGAACCCCTCCTTCCACTTCCCTCCCCATACCATCCTTCTGGGTCATCCAAGTGCACCAGCCTCAAGCTTCCTGTATCCTGCATCAAACCTGAACTGGCAATTCATTTCTTATTTGATATTATATATGTTTCAATGCCATTCTCCCAAATCATCCCCCTCCCCCCAACAGAGTCCAAAAGACTGTTCTATACATCTGTGTCTCTTTTGCTGTCTCGCATACAGGCTTATCGTTACCATCTTTCTAAATTCCATATATATGCGTTAGTATACTGTATTGGTGTTTTTTTTTCTGGCTTACTTCACTCTGTAAAATCAGCTCCAGTTTTATCCACCTCATTAGAACTGATTCAAATGCATTCTTTTTAATGGCTGAGTAATACTCCATTGTGTATATGTACCACAGCTTTCTTATCCATTCATCTGCTGATGGACATCTAGGTTGCTTCCATATCCTGACTATTATAAACAGTGCTGCGATGAACATTGGGGTACACGTGTCTCTTTTAATTCTGGTTTCCTTGGTGTGTATGCCCAGCAGTGGGATTGCTGGGTCATATGGCAGTTCTATTTCCCAGTTTTTTAAGGAATCTCCACACTGTTCTCCATAGTGGCTGTACTAGTTTGCATTCCCACTAACAGTGTAAGAAGGTTCCCTTTTCTCCACACCCTCTCCAGCATTTATTGCTTGTAGACTTTTGGATCGCAGCCATTCTGACTGGCGTGAAATGGTACCTCATTGTGGTTTTTATTTGCATTTCTCTGATAATAAGTGATGTTGAGCATCTTTTCATGTGTTTGTCAGCCATCTGTATGTCTTCTTTGGAGAAATGTCTATTTAGTTCTTTGGCCCATTTTTTGATTGGGCCATTTATTTTTCTGGAATTGAACTGCAGGAGGTGCTTGTATATTTTTGAGATTAGTTGTCAGTTGCTTCATTTGCTATTATTTTCTCCCATTCTGAAGGCTGTCTTTTCACCTTGCTTATAGTTTCTTTTGTTGTGCAGAAGCTTTTAATTTTAATTAGATCCCATTTGTTTATTTTTGCTTTTATTTCCAATATTCTTGGTGGTGGGTCATAGAGGATCCTGCTGTAATTTATGTCAGAGTGTTTTGCCTATGTTCTCCTCTAAGAGTTTTATAGTTTCTGGTCTTAAGTTGAGATCTTTAATCCATTTTGAGTTTATAATAATTTGACACTTCTACTAAACACCTTGAAATAAAAGAACTAATTCTTAAGACACTCAAGCTACAAACTCTAAGACAAAAGGAAACAAATAACCTGAGAAGTCATATAACCAGTAAACAAATATAAAGTGCAATTAAAAAAAAAAAAGAAACAAAAAACTACTGAAAAAGGAATATCAAGGATCAGGTGGTTTTACTGTAGAATTTTGCTGAATATGGAAAAAAAATTAACATAAATTTTATACAATGTCTTTCAGAAAATATAAAAAGAGGAAACACTTCCCAACCAAATTCATGAGACCAGTATTACCTTGATATCAAAATAATTAAGGGAAACCATGGAAAAGAAAATTATAGGCCAATATGTCTAATAGACTTCATGCAAAAATCTTCAACAAATATTAGCAAATTTAATCCACCAATATGTAACAATAATAGTAGTCCATGATAAGTGAAATTTATTACCAGTATACAGTTCTGGCTCAATAATTCCATCAATAATATCTTCCGTATAAAGAGACTAAAGAAGAAAACCATATAATATCAACTGATCAGTAAAATCATTGACGAAGAAAACAAAAATATTACATTAGAGATAGAGGTGGACATCTTCAGCTTGATAAAGACTATCTACAAAGTATCCATAACTGCAATCATATTTGATGGGTGGAGACTAGACACTTTCCCTATAAAACTGCAATAAGGTAAAGAGGAGAAATAAAGTTACTTTCGTTTGAAGATGAAATAATTTTCTTTGAAGAAACTGTGTCAGAATCTACCAAAACTCCTAAAAATAAGAAGTGATTTCAGTGATATGATGAGATATAAAAACAACACATAATAATCATTTTTTTTCTGACAATAAGTGGAAACTGAAATCAAAATTCAATTCTATTAATAATTATTCCAAATAAAGTTAAATGAATCAACATAAAACTGAGAAACATGTACAGGATTATGTATTATGATTAAAATATTGATGAAAGAAACTAGAAAAGATATATTCAATAGTAATTGAATAGATATAGTGTTTATGGATTGGAAGACTCAACATTGCAAAGGTATCAATTTTCAAAATTCTATCAAAATATTTACAGATATATTCAAGCTATTTCTAAGATTTATATAGGAATAAAAAATATCCTAGAATAGCTAAAATAATTTTAAAAAATAATAAAATAGAGGAACAATTTTTCCTGGTGTTGAAGGATATTATATAGATGCAGTCAGTATTCAGGGCAGTGTTGTGCTAACAGAAGAACAGACTTAAATCAATGGAGTAGAATGCAAAATTTAGAAATAAATCAACACAAATGTGTCCAATTAATTTTAAACAAAGGAGCAAAAGTAATTCAATTCAAGAAGACTAACCTTTTAAAAAAAATAGTTCTGAAGTAATTAGACACTAATAGGCAAAAAATAAGCTTTTACATAAATCTCACACCATATATAAAAACTAATCCAAAGCTAATCATAGAGTTGGTCACAAATATAAAATTACAAAACTTCTAGAAAAAAAATAGGAGCAAAACTTTGGAAACCGGAATGAGACAAAGAGTTCTTACACTTGACATCAAATGTGATTCATAAGAAAAAAAGAGAAAAAAAGATAAATTGAACTTCATCAAGATTAAAACCTTTTGCTTGGTGAATGAATCTGTTGAGACAATCACAAATTAACAGGAAATATTGCAAAATTTAGAAAAAATAAAGAACTCTCAAATTCAACAGTAAGAAAGAAAAAAACCCATTTAGAAAAATCATGAAAGATATTAGCAGACATTTCACTAAAAATGAAATGTGTTGTGCTGTGCTTAGTTGCTCCATTGTGTCCGACTCTTTGAGCCCCAAGGCTCCTATGTCTATGGGAACTTTCCAGGAAAGAATATTGGAAATGGGCTGTCATGTCCTCCTCCAGGAGATCTTCCCAACCCAGGGATCGAACCCAGGTCTCCTGCATTGCAGCCCAATAATTCTGGTTGGGTAGCCTTTCCCTTCTCTGGGGGAATCTTCCTGACCCATGAATTCAACCAGGATCTCCTGCATTGCAGGCGGATTCTTCACCAGCTGAAATATCAGGGAAGCCTAAAAAGGAAATACATATGCCAAATAAGTACAGGAAAAGCTATTCAAATTAATTAGTGATTAAGAAAATCAATTAGTGTTTAAGAAAATGTACATTAAAACCACCATATACCTGTAGGAATAACTAAAAGAAAAGAATAACCACAATACCAAAATCTAATGAAGATTTAGAGAAAATAAATTACTTATATGTTGTTGATAGAAATGTAAGATGGTACAGCTTTGCTCAAAAACTGCTTGGCAGTTCCTTCAAAAAAAAAAAAAAAGCACACATGTAATAACTATCATACAACTTAGCACTTATGCTCATTTATCTCAGAGAAATAAAAATACATGTTCACACAAAAACCAGTACATGAATGTTTATGGCAGCTTTATTCCATTATAAAATTACTTTCAATGTTATATGTAATTTTGTCACTACTTATGAGAAACAAGGGACTTATTTCTATTACCATTTTAAAGATATGTAGGTGAAGGCTAAGAGGATGTTAAAGTCTCATAGTTGAATAGATTTAATAGAGATATTAAGAGAGATTTCTAGGCCCTTTGCATAATATCTGACCCCATCTCAACCTATCACATAGGTTACTATAATAAAAATAAGAGAAATAGCAATAAATAATAGCTACTCTTTGAAGATTCAACCTCAATAGTTACTATATTGCAAAAAAAAAGTGACAAAATTTGACAGTTAAACATATTGTTTATTAGAATTAAATATGGATATAAAAGATTAAATCATCACATGACTGAAAATGTTCAAGAAAAATACAGTAGCTCTGTCAAAGTATGGCATGACCAGAAAATGCAGAAGGGAATAATTAAAAACCATGCCAAATATTGCCCAGGTGACCTCATCTCAGCCCTATTTAATGGAGCCCTGAATTAGCTCATATGTAATTTCCCAGTGCTGGTGTTGATTGCCTTGTGTTTATGTAGCTCTTCTTCAAAGGAGGTCAGAGCTCTTAAGACTTCAATTAAGTCATTTATGAGAGTCAGCAGATATTTGCATATGTTCTGATAGAACCAGGTACCTTCTATAAAATACTATTGTTAAAACCATCACGCTTCTACCATCTTTGATGAATTTGGTAGTCAATGTGGTTCACAGAAAAAAATCAATACAATTTCCTTACCACATAGTGTTCTCTCTTTATAAGTTGGGGTAAAACCATTTGAAAGGAAAAATATCATTCTAACAAAATTGATAATGTGAAAACATTTTGGAAAAATCATTAACAAAGATGACCTATCAATATTAATAAGGCACCTGTCATTTAACCTGAGAAATCTTGCAATTAACATAACTTTGCCAGGGAAACTAGTAAATAAGTTTAGATTTTTCATCCTCTTCAGGAGCCATAAAACCATAATAAGTGTTTATAAATATATAGTGTTCCACAAGGGATTTTTTTTAGGAATACAGTCACTGTGATCCCACAGCTCTTAGAAAGAACTGTGGTGAAAATTTAATAGCAACATGTTATTTCTGTGATTATTATACTTATTTTCAAGTTCTTAAGTAGAGGATTGAAGAAAACCTATCTGATGGAGCATTTACCACTCTAGTAATTTTACTGGAAAACTGAGGTCTCTTTCTAAAGGCCCTTAAAAATGGAACTTATGAAAAGATGAGTTCAAGGAAATGTCATTTTTTGGAAACACATTTCCTCAAGTTGCCATTTTATAAGTAAATTAGTTTTACTCACTTGCTCTTTCCCCTTTTACTGTGCATGAAGTACTGTAAACCTGTATGCTAATGATCACCAGTTACAGAAATGACAAAATGAGAG
This sequence comes from Bos mutus, assembly GCF_027580195.1. NCBI lineage: Eukaryota > Metazoa > Chordata > Mammalia > Artiodactyla > Bovidae > Bos > Bos mutus. The sequence continues at coordinate 4,562,491 of NC_091628.1, read as the reverse complement.
ACCATTATGTGACAAACAAAGAGCAGCAGTAGTAGCTGGTAAATAATGTCAGCCATTATACCCTACTTGCTGTACCCAAAGGGTGACCTCCTAAGACAACCTTTGGAAATATGTTATCATTTAGGAGGTTAATCACACGCTAAAAGCAATTCTTGGCAGAAAACACAATTGTGGCACTATAGCTTTTTATGTTGCAATATTTCAAAAGTATTATAAATTCAAGTTGAAATTACATAAGGCTATGACGAACCCTTATCATTGGATCTGTTGAATTTAAAAGCTGGCATATTTTGAACATGGCAGAGGCAACGATTCTTGCATTTTCTGAGATATTTTCTTGTCTACCAATTTGTCATAAGTGGTTAATTTTAGATACAGTGATTTCCTCAGGAAACACTGCTTCATTTTTTCCTATGCATTCATAAACTTCTTTTACAATGAACATATTTGCTTTCTTATAAACCCCACAACTCATTATGCTATAATGAAAGGCCTAGCAAACTAGGATGTTAAATAAAGTAACATATTTATTATCTTTACTATTAGTAAGCCCAGTGGTAAATAGAGATAGAAGAGAAGGATATTAAGGTTTAATGAAGGGGAAAAAAGATGACCTAAAGCAATATATTTCTATTACTGCTAGGAAAGGAAGTTTAAATATTTCAAAAAGACAAAACAGGAGATTAACATGAGGACATAGTGAGTTAAAACAATTGTATTCAATTTACACTCTGTTCTAAGATCAAGACTAATGCAACCAAATAGCTCTATCAATATTTTAAATATGGAATACAACAACTGAACATATTTTGGGAGAAGAGTAGTGTTTTCTATGGATAAAGTAGTTGGTTTCTTTCTTTTTTTACTGGGAATAATCTAATCAGAAATTTCAGCTAGTTTCAAAAATTTATAAATTCAACTATGTATGATTTAGTCATAAAAATAAAACATCCAAGTTTGAATTACTAACATTTCACTGATTTAAGAATGAAGAAAAAAAGAAATAAAAGCAGCAATCATTTCTTTATTTTTACTATGGAGAAAATGTGTTACTATCACCTAATGCAGAAACATGCATAGCAGAACCACAGCCTCTTAAATCTTTAGATCTCAATTTGTCAGAGATAGGAGAATTCACAGTAATATGCTACCATAGCTGAAGAGAATTTACATGGCTCATAAAATCTGTTAGTAGTACACATAGTGGGATGCTCATGTAGAGTTACATATAATTTTGAAATGCACTGAAAGTCTCTTTTATATACATGACATTATTTAGTAATGTCAAGATTGAAATTCAACCTCTTTTGGAAGAGAGAAACAAAGGAAAGAACACACACTTTCACTCTTTCATGGATCACAGCATTGTCATGGTGAAGAGCTTTGTGTAACTCAATGAAACTATGAGCCATGCTATGCAGGGTGTTGACTAAAGCAATGTGCAACCTAAAAGTTGATAGTTAGGTTTTATTCCATGGGAATGTTAGGACTTGAGCCCAGGAGACAGTCTGTCAGTTGACCCAAGAGAGCTGACTCCAAGGAGGCAGGGAAGGAGCCAGGTTATATACAAGTTTGCAGCGAGGGGCAAGTAATCTGAATATGAAAAGACTGATGTTAATTCAGAGAAAATTAAATCTCTCACATGAAGAGATTTAGCAGTCTTCTATATGGGAAGATGCAAGTGTCCCAGCTTCCTGAAATAATTTCTTTCATATGCCTCTAGCTACCTGGGGCCAATCCTCTTTTCTTTATTTCTTACATACTAATTCCTTGTTTGCTATAAGAGATGACAATGTGGTGGCTGGCCAGTCCTCACATCCCACCATGTCCTCAGCACTTACTGGGGGAAGTAGCTGATGGCTTCCAAATAGTTGGCTCTGTTTAACCTGGGCTCAGAAACTTGAATTTGGAAAAGGCTTGTTTATGAATAGAGCCTAGAACAGGAAATATTTCATTTCACAAAGGCCACCCAAGATAGACAGGTCATAGTGAAGAGTTCTAACAAAATGTGGTCCACTGGAGGAGGGAATGCAAATCACTCCAGCATTCTTGCAGCAAGAACCCCATGAACAGTGTGAAAAGGCAAATATATATGACACCTGAAGATAAGCCTCCCAGGTTGGAAGGTGTCCAGTATGCTACTGAGGAAGAATGGAAGGCAATTATAAAGGCTCCAAAAAGAATGAAGTGGTTGGATCCAAGTGGAACTGATGCTCATTTATGGATGTGTCTGGTGGTGAAAGTAAAGTCCCATGCTGTTAGGAACAATACTGCATAGATCCATGCAGTTAAGTTCATGAATGAAGGTTAATTGAACATGGTCAAGCAGGAGATGGTAAGAGTGAACCTCGAGATCTTAGAGTTGTGGAAACCAAGTAAGTGAGAAGCCAAGAAGCAATCAGAAAGTTGGAGAACTTATGTTTATTACACCGGCAGGCCCAGAGGAGATAACACTCCAAGCTCTAAGCCCCAAACAAAGAGATTACAAAGCTTTTATAGACAGTGCATGACATCAGACTATAGTGGGTGGCACTAACTGTTAATAGGTTGATTTAAACTAGGGTTATTGTGCACACAGGAACAGCAATTAAGATAGGGGTTGGGGGAATGTCTGACCTTTACACAGATAGGCATGGCTAAGCAGGATTATAGGGGATAGGTAATTGCAAAAGAAGGGCAAGTTTGAGTGAGATAAGCTTCAGTTCTTGGCATTGTTGTAAGTCTCCATTTTTTTGAGACTATGTATATTGTCACCCTGCTTATTTAACTTATATGCAGAGTACATCATGAGAAATGCTGGGCTGGAAGATGCACAAGCTAGAATAAAGATTGCAGGGAGAAATATCAATAGCCTCAGATATGCAGATGACACCACCCTTGTGGCAGAAAGTGAAGAACTAAAGAGCCTCTTGATGAAAGTGAAAGAGGTGAGTGAAAAAGTTAGCTTAAAGCTCAACATTCAGAAAACTAATATCATGGCATCTGGTCCCACCACTTCATGGGAAATAGATGGGGAAACAGTGGAAACAGTGTCAGACTTTATTTTTTTGGGCTCCAAGATCACTGCAGATGCTGATCGCAGCAATGAAATTAAAAGACGCTTACTCCTTGGAAGGAAAGTTATGACCAACCTAGACAGCATACTAAAAAGCAGAGACATTACTTTGCCAACAAAAGCCTGTCTAGTCAAGGCTATGGTTTTTCCAGTGGTCATGTATGGATGTGAGAGTTGGACTGCAAAGAAAGCTGAGCACCAAAGAATTGATGCTTTTGAACTGTGGTGTTGGAGAAGACTCTTGAAAGTCCCTTGGAGTGCAAGGAGATCCAACCAGTGCATCCTAAAGGAGATCGGTCCTGGGTGTTCTTTGGAAGGAATGATGCTGAAGCTGAAACTCTAGTACTTTGGCCACCTCATGGGAAGAGTTGACTCATTGGAAAAGACTCTGATGTTGGAAGAGATAGGGAGCAGGAGGAGAAGGGGACGACAGAGGATAAGATGGCTGGATGGCACCACCAACTCAATGGACATGGGTTTGTGTGGACTCCAGGAGTTGGTGATGGACAGGGAGGCCTGGCGTGCTGTGGTTCATGGGGTCTCAGAGAGTTGGACACGACTGAGCGACTGAACTGAACTTAACTGATGTGTCCTATGTGATCCAGAATTTGCAAGGAGCAAACCAAGTTACAGAAGCAGAATGAGCAGAAAGTTATTGTAAATTTTAACTTTTCCTCTTCTTTAGGAATCAGTGAAATAAAATTAATGGGAATGGGTGAATTGAATTTAGATGACTATCATATTTACTACTTTGAGTAAGAATCCCTTAGAAGAAATGGAGTAGCCCTCCTACTCAAAAAGAGTCCAAAATGCAGTACTCGGGTGCAATCTCCGAAACTACAGAATTATCTTTGTTTCCAAGACAAACCATTCAACATCACAGTATTCCAGTCTATGCCCCAATCACTGATGCCAAAGAAGTTGAAGTTTATTGCTTCTATGAAGACCTACAAGACCTTTTGGAACCAGCAACCAAAATAATGTCCTTTTCATCATAGGGAATTAGAATGCAAAGTAGGAAGTCAAGACATACCTGGAGCAACAGGCAAATTTGGCCTTGGAGTACAAAATGAAGCAAGTCAAAGGCTAACAGAGTTTTGCCAAGAGAACACCCTGGTCACAGCAAATACCTTTTTCCAAAAACACAAAAGATGACTCTACCAATGGATGTCATCAGTTGGTCAATACAGAAATCAGATTAATTATGTTGCTTGTAGTTGAATTTGGAGCAGATAAATGCAGTCAGCAGAACAAGACCAAGACCTGGAGCTGACTGTGTTTATGATCATGAGCTCTTCATTGCAAAATGCAAGCTTACATTGAAGAAAATAGGGAAAACCACTAAGCCATTCAGATATGATCTAAATCAAATCCCTGTGATTATACAGTTGGGGGTGATGAATAAATTCAAAGGATTGGATCTGGTACAGAACGCCTAAAGAACTATGCATGCTGCTAAGTCACTTCAGTCATTTCCGACTCTGTGCAACCCCATAGATGGCAGCCCACCAGGCTCCCCCGTCCCTGGGATTCTCCAGGCAAGAACACTGGAGTGGGTTGCCATTGCCTTCTCCAGTGCATGAAAGTGGAAAGTGAAAGTGAAGTCACTCAGTCGTGTCCGACTCTTAGCGACCCCATGGACGGAAGCCTACCAGGCTCCTCCGAACATGGGATTTTCCAGGCAAGAGTACTGGAGTTGGGTGCCATGGCCTTCTCCAAAAGAACTATGCATGGAGGTTCATAATTTTGTATAGGAGGCAATAACCAAAACATCCTAAGGAAAAGAAATGCAAGAAAGCAAAGTGACTGTTTGAGGAGACTTTAAAAATAGCTGAGAAAAGGAGAGAAGAAAGGCAAGGGAGAAAGTAAATGATATACCCAACTAAATTCAGAGTTCCAAAGAATAGCAAAGAGAGATATGACAGCCTCCTTAAATGAATAATGCAAAGAAAAAGAGGAAAATAATAGAATGGGAAAGATTAGAGATCTCTTCAAGAAAATTGGAGATACCAAGGGAAACTTTCATTTAAGGATGGGCATGAAAGAGGACATAAATGGTAAGAACCTAGCAGAAACAGATAAATTAAGAAGAGGTGTCAAGGACACACAAATAACAGACATGAAATGTCCTATAACCTGGATGACAATGATGGTGTGGTATGGTAACTCACCTACTGCCAAACATCCTAGAGTGTAAAGTCAACTGTGCCATAGGAAGCATAACTATGAACAAAGCTAGTGGAGGTGATGGAACTCCAGTTGAGCTTTTTAAAATCCTCAAAGTTGATGCTTATTTCTCATGCAGGGAAGGTTATACTCAAAATCCTTCAAGCTAGGCTTCATCAATATGTAAACTGAGAAACTCCAGATGTGCAAGCTAGATCTAGAAAGGCAAAGGAACCAGAGACCAAATTGCCAATATTTGTTGGATCATAGAGAAAGGTAGGGAATTCCAGAAAAAATATCTACTTTTGCTTGATTCAGTTCAGTTCAGTTCAGTTCAGTCCAGTCACCCAGTCATGTCTGACTCTTTGTAACCCCATGAATCACAGCACGCCAGGCCTCCCTGTCCATCACCAACTCCCAGAGTTCACTCAAACTCATGTCCATTGAGTGGGTGATGCCATACAGCCATCTCATCCTCTGTCATCCCCTTCTCCTCATGCCCTCAATCCCTCCCAGCATCAGGGTCTTTTCCAATGAGTCAATTCTTCGCATGAGGTGGCCAAAGTATTGGGGTTTCAGCTTTAGCATCATTCCTTCCAAAGAACACTCAGGACTGATCTCCTTTTGGATGGACTGGTTGGATCTCCTTGCAGTCCAAGGGACTCAAGAGTCTTCTCCAACACCACAGTTCAAAAGCATCAATTCTTGGCACTCAGCCTTCTTCACAGTCCAACTCTCACATCCATACATGACCACAGGAAAAACCATAGCCTTCACTAGACAGACCTTTGTTGGCAAAGTAATATCTCTGCTTTTCAATATGCTATCTAGGTTGGTCATAACTTTTCTTCCAAGGAGTAAGCGTCTTTTAATTTCATGGCTGCAATCACCATCTGCAGTGATTTTGGAGCCCAGAAAATAAAGTCTGACACTGTTTCCACTGTTTCCCCATCTATCTGCCATGAAGTGATGGGACCAGATGCCATGATCTTAGTTTATGAATGTTGAGCTTTAAGCTAACTTTTTCACTCTCCTCTTTCACTTTCATCAAGAGGCTTTTCAGTTCCTCTTCACTTTCTGCCATAAGGGTGGTGTCATCTGCATATCAGAGGTTATTGATATTTCTCCTGGCAATCTTGATTCCAGCTTGTGCTTCTTCCAGCCCAGCGTTTCTCATGATGTACTCTGCATATAAGTTAAATAAGCAGGGTGACAATATACAGCCTTGACGTATGCCTTTTCCTATTTGGAACCAGTATGTTGTTCCATGTCTAGTTCTAATTTTTGCTTCCTGACCTGCATATAGGTTTCTCAAGAGGCAGGTCAGGTGGTCTGATATTCCCATCTCTTTCAGAATTTTCCACAGTTTATTGTGATCTGCACAGTCAAAGGCTTTAGCATAGTCAATAAAGCTTCATTGACCTATGCTAAATCCTTTGACTGTATTTCAAAGCTCAACATTCAAAAAGTTGAGAATGAAAACACTGGCTTAAAACTCAACATTAAAAAAATTAAGATCATGGCATTTGGTTCCATCATTTCATGGCAAATAGAAAGGGAAAACATGGAATCAGTGACAGATTTTATTTTCTTGGTTTCCAAAATCACTGTGGGACAGAACAGTGACTGCAACCATGAAATGAAAAGAAGCTTGCCCCTCTGAAGAAAAGCTATGCCAAACTTAGCAAATTAAAAAGAAAAGTCATTTCTTTGCTGACAAAGGTCCTTATAATAAAAGCTATGATTTTTCCAGTAGTCATGTATGAATGTGAGAACTAGCCCACGGAACAGTCTGAGCACCAAAATATTGATGCTTTCAAATTGTGGTGCTGGAGAAAACTCTTGAGAACCCCTTTGGCTCCTAGGAGATCTAACCAATCAATCCTAAAGGAAACCAACCGTGGTATTCTTTGGAAGGGCTGATGCTGAAGCTGAAACTCTAATACTTTGGCCACCTGAAGTGAATAGCCACCTCACTGGCAAATGCCTTGATGGTGGGAAAGATCAGAGACAAAGGAGAAAGGAGCAGCAGAAGATGAAATGATTAAATAGCATCACTGACTCAATGGACATGAATTTGAGCAAACTTTGGGAGATACTGAAGGACAGGGGTGCCTGGCATGCTGTGGTCATTGGGTTTACAGAGAGTCAGACACAACCTCACAAATGAACAACAAGAAGAACACACACTTTTGGGAGAAAATCCAGACATTGAATTTGCTTTTATTTTCTACAGGGCAAAACTGAAGAGCTAATGGAGTTATTTATACTCTAAAATATTTAAAATAAAAAGACCAAGATTCAGTTGACCTAGAAAGTCTCAGCTCATAAACAGTTCTCCACAGCATCAGATATATTCTGTCAGCTCTTAATATGGATTTAAGATAAGCTATCAAGTATATGATTATTAAGTAGACTATGAATTCTGAGAAGCCAGCTTAGATTTTATATGAAAAAGTCCTGAAGATATCGGGTATTAAGATATTTCATCCATACAGCTATTAAAAGTAAAAATTAGCTTTCTCTTCTTTGTTTCTTTCTTACTGTAAACTTATTTAGTGCATTTCCTGTGTAAAACATTGTGTGGGAACTGATTATGAAATTTCTTCCCTGTTAGAGTTTATGGTGTAATAAGTGATATTGAAAAATTTACAAGAAATTAAAACAATGTGATAGGTGCTATAAAAAATGCAATGCAGATTTTAGGCACTGTGGATAGACATTCAAGATAATATGTACTATATAATCTGAAAAATGAGTATGTGGTACACAAGTGATGATTATGTTCATTTTCGTTCTTTTGTTAGAAAGAAGAAAATGTGCAGAGGGCTTTTAAAAGCAAAGTTTCTAACCCAACAAGTTCTTTTAAAAAAAAAGACATAAAAAATGTGAGCCAATCTAGAAGACAAAGATGCCAGACTTTATAACTTATGATAGAAGTTTAAACATTTTCTTAAAAACAATGAAGTATCATTGATATTTTTAAGCAGGGGAGTTAACATGAAATTTTGTTGTTATTAAAGATAATTTCTTATGCAGTGTAAAATAGGATTGAAAGAGTGAGAAAGGACTTTCTGTACTTATTTTAATAATAACAAAAAAAATTGAGAAAGAGATGAGCATTTGTCTTTGGAAATGGACAGTGGAGAATAAAGAAAAATAATGATGAGAGTCATGCTTTTCAGGTATACTGGAAATGAGCATGTGATACATTGGATGTAGGGTATGAAAGTGGGACAATTTAAGGGTGATGTCCTGACATGCAGGTTTATGGTCTGAGAAACACTATAAATATAAAATAGTCATTTTGAATTATTCTTATGAACTGTAAACATACTTTGAAGATACAGAAATCTATTGAATATTAGAATTTTACATCAATTGCATTCATAAATTTCATCACAAATGTTCAATTACAGAAATAATGAAGCCCATAGACATGAGAGATATTTTTACTTAACCTCTAATAGAAACTGGCTATAAAAAGAACATACACAAACACACACACAGGCAAACATATACCCACACAAACACAAAAAGTTCTCTGTAAAAGGATAATAGGGATTTACCTTATCAATTGCTGTGGTGAAACAACTTTGTCTTTCTCTCCAAATAAATTTCATAGTTGACAAAATTGTCCAGGTAAGAAAGCTTGCATTGGTAAATACAGTCAGAATTTTATTTTGCTTTGAATTCAATTCTGGAATTTTTTAGATTCTTCTCAAAATTAATAAATAGATTTATCCTTAATAATAAATTAAAAAAAATTTACCTCTCTTCTTTTCCATGTGTGCTATGCTTACTTGCTCAGTTGTGTCCTACAATTTACAATCCCATGGGACTGTGTCCATGGGGATTCTCCAGGCAAGAATACTGGTCATGCCTTCCTCCAGGGGATATTCCCAATCCAGGGATCAAACCCAGGTCTCCTACTATTGCAGGTGGACTCTTTACCATTTGAGCCACAAAGGAAGCCAGTTTTTGGATTTTCTATATTGATCATGAATTGAGAACATAGAGAATTTTATTTATTCCTTCCTAATCAGCTTAGCTTTATTTATTTTTCTTACTGCATTAGTTGGGACTTCGGGTATGATAAAAAGTAACAGTGAGAAAAGACTTCCATGCATTGTACTTGGTGTTAATGACTTGAAAGTTTTCAATATTAAGTAATAGTTAGCTGTATGATGTTGGTCAGTATTCTTTATCAAGTTGAAAAAATTCCCATCTCTTCTTAGTTTACTGAGAGTTTTTATAATAAGTGGAATTTGTGTTTTGTCAAATGCTTTTCTATCTTTACTTATATGATCATATGATTGCTATTCCATAGAATCTTGATGCAATGGATTACATTAAATTATTTTTGAATATTAAACCAACCTCACATACCTGAGATAAATCCCACTTGTCATGGTGTATAATCCTTTGTACACATTATTTGATAAGTTTTATATTTTGTTGTGAATTTTTGCATCTAGATTTATGATAGATATTGGTCTGTAGTTTTCTTATAATGTCTTAGTCTGGTTATGGTATTAGAGCAGTACTGATTTCATAGAATAAGTTAAAAAATAGTCCCTCTGCATTATTTTCTGAAGGATATTGTAGAAAATGTATATAATTACTTCTGTAATATTTGATAGAATGCACCAGTGAGGCTATCTGAGCCTGGTGTTTCATGTTTTGAATATTAATTGCTGATTCAATTTTTATTTTGCATATATCTCATCACATTATCTAGTTCTTCTGTGAAATTTGGAGAAGTGTGTCTTTCATGGAATCAGTCCATTGCATCTATGTTATCAAATTTGTAGACATAGAGTGGCACATAGTATTCCTTATTATTATTTAAAGTCTTTGTGAGTTATTGTGGTAGCCACTGATTTCTGACATTGGAATTTTTATGAGCTTTTTTTAGCTTTAGTTAATCTGGGAGAGTTATTGACTTTGTTGATCTTCTTGACTTGTTTGGTTTTCTCTGTATGTTTTCTATTTTCAATGCCATCAATATGTGTTTTAATTTTTGTTATTTCATTTTTTGTTGTTTTGCTTTTTTGGAATTTAATCTGCTCTTCTCTGTGTAGTTTCCTAAGGTAGCAGCTTAGATGATTAATTTGGGAATTCCAGGTCTTTTGTAGTTATGTATGAATTTTAGGAATATTTGCTTCAGTTCTGTGAAAAACATCATGATTATTTTGATAGAAATTGCATTAAATCTGTGGATTTCTTTGAGTAGTATGGATATTATAATAATATTAATTATTCCAATCAAAGAATAGAGAGTATCTTTCTATTTATTTTTACTTTCAATTTCCTTCACCATTGTTTTACAGTTTTCAGAGCATAGGTTTTCTAACTTCTTGGCTAAGTCAATTCTTATGTACCTCATTCTTGATGAAATTTTAAATGGGATTTTCTTTTTGGCTTTCTCTTCCTAATAAGTTATTATTTCTGTATAGAAAAGCAAGACATGCATTCCAGGCTGGCAGGCTATGGTCCATGGAATCTCAGAGTCAGACACTACTAAAATGATTTGGCACACATGTATTGCTTTTCTATACAGAAATAATAATTTTTATTAAATTATTATGTATTAAATAAATTATTAAATTATTATTAATTCCTCAGGCCACAACACTGAAGTGAGTTGATCTGCTCTCCTCCACGGGATCTTCCCTACCCAGGGGTCAAATTCTTGTTTCTTATTTTTCCTGCACTATTCTTTACCACTAGCACCACTTGGGAAGCCCAGAAAAACAAGAGATATCTATATATTATTCTTGCATCTTACAACTTTAGTGAATTCATTTATTAGTTCTAATAACTTGGTGGTGGTTCAAAATCGAAAAAGGAGTACATCAAGGCTGTATATTGTCACCCTCCTTATTTATCTTCTATGCAGAGTACATCATGAAAAATGCCAGGATGGATGACTCACAAACTGGAATCAAGATTGCTGGGATAAATATCAACAACGTCAGGTATGCAGATGATACCATTTTAAAGACAGAAAGTGAAGAGAAACTAAAGAACCTCTTGATGAGGGTGAAAGAGATGAGTGAAAAAGCTGGCTTATAACTCAACTTTAAAGAAACAAAAAACATGGCATCTGGTCCCATCACTTCATAGCAAATAGATGAGGAAAAAGTGGGAACAGTGACACATTTTATTTTCTTGGGTTCCACTGCAGATGAAATTTAAAGACTCTTTGTCCTTGAAAGAAAAGCTTATGACAAATTCAGATAGTGTATTAAAAAAAATCACTTTGCCAACAAAGGTGTAGTAAAAGTTTGTTTTTTTTTTTTTTTTCCCAGTAGCCACGTATGGATGTGAGAATTGGACCATAAAGAAGGCCACACTCTCAAGACTTGATGCTTTCAAACTGTGGTGCTGGAGAAGACTCTTGAGAGTCCCTTGGACAGCAAGGAGTTCAAACCAGTCAATCCTAAAGAAAATCAACCCTGAATGTTCATTGAAAGGACTGATGCTGAAGCTGAAGCTCCAATACTTTGGTCACCTGATATGAAGAGCTTACTCACTGAAAAGACCTTGATGCTGGGAAAGATTGAGGGCAAGAGGGGAAAGGGACAACAGAGCATGAGATAGTCAGTGGGTATCACTGACTCAATAGACATGAATTTGAGCAAACTTCAGAAGATAGTGAAGGACAGAGAAGCCTTGAGTGATGCAGTTCATGGGGTCACAGAAAGTTGGACATGACTTAGTGACTGAACAACTACAATAACAAGCATTTTGGTGAAGACTTTTGGGTTTTCTCTATATGGTATCATGGTTTTTGCAAACTGTAACTGTTTTACTTCTTCACCTCCAAAGTGGATGCCTTTTCTTCTTTTTCTTCTCAAATGACTGTGATAAGATTTTCAATACTATATCAAATTGAAGTGGAGAGTGTGGGTATTCTTATCTTATTCCTGACTTTAAGGAAAGGCTTTCAACTTTTCAAAGTTCAGTGTGATGTTATCTGTGGGGTTTTTGTAAATGGACTTATGTTGAGATATTTTCACCTGTACCCATTGATTCAGTTTTATTATAAATAGACATTGAATTGTGTCAAATCCAAATCATAGAGGCATTTTCTGCATCTATGGAGATGGACATGTGATTTTTATCCTTCCTTTTGTTAATGTGGGTTATCACAGTAATTGATTTGTGAATATGGAACCACCCTATTATCCCTGGAATAAATCCCATTCAATTAAGTTATGTGATACTTTCAATATATTGTTGAAATTGGTTAGCTAGTATTTTGTTGAATATTTTTTCATCAATAGTCATTAAAAATAAGCATCTGTAATTAATATTATTATTATTTTACTCTCATTGTCTAATTTTTGTTTCAGGTTAAGGGGGCATAATAGATGAATTTGGGAATGCACCTTTCTCTTCAATTTTGGGGAATAATTTGAGGAAAATAAGTATTAGCTCTTCTTTATGTGTTTAGGAGAATTCCCCTAAGAAGTCATCTGACTCTGGAATTCTGTTTGCTGGGAGAGTTTGCATTAAGAATTTAATTATACTACTAGTGATTTGTCTGTTCAGATTGTCTGTTTCATCCCGATTCAGTCATGCCAGGTTTTGTAGAACTGTTGTCTAATTTGTTGGCATATAAATTTTTATAGTATTCTTATGTTTTCTACGTTTGTATCTTTATGATATAAGTTCTTATTCTCTCTCATTTTTTATTTTATTTGGGTCCTCTCTCTTATCTTCCTGATAAGGCTTGCTAAATTTTCATAAATTTGGTTTATCTTTTCCAAAATCAGCTCTTGGTTTCATTGATCCTTATCTTTCTCTCTCTTTTTGTATCTGTTTTATTCATTTCCTCTCCGATCTTTAAATTTCCCAGATGGTAAAGTGGTAGAAAATCCACCTGCCAATAGAGGAGATGCAAGAAATGCAAGTTCAATCCCTGGGTCAGAAAAATCCCTTGAAGTAGGAAATGGCAACCTGCTCCACTATTCTTGCCTATAAAATTCCATGGACAAAGAAGCCTGGAAGGTTACAGTCCATGGGGTCACAAAGAGTTAGACACAACTGAGCGTGCTACAAACACACACAAACACACACACACACACACAGGCAGCACACACTGACCTTTATTATTTACTTTCTTTTTCTGACTTTGTACTTTGTTATTTTTTGTATAATTTGTTTAGATGGTACATTAGTTTGTTTACTGAGACTTTTCTAATGTTAAAGACTTGTATCACTATAAGCTTAAACAGCTTTGGCTGTGTCACATAGATTTTGGAAAATTCTTTTCCCGGTTTCACTCATCCTGAGTTAACTTTCTTATCTCCTTTCTCTCATTTTTTTAGTAGTTGTTTATTTACCATCTGTTTATGCTTTTAACATTTTTATGTAATTGATTTTTAGTTTCATTCCACTGTGACCAAAAATATTGCTTCATTTCTTTCTATTCTCTTACATTTGTTGAGACTTGTTTTGTGGCCAAGAATGTAGTCTATCCTGGAGAAGATTCCATGTACATCAGAAACAAACAAAAAAAAGTATCATTTTTTTTCAATGGGATGTCATATAAACATCTATTTTTTCAAGTGATTTATTGTGTCATTAAAGAAGGAATGATGCTAAAGCTGAAACTCCAGTACTTTGGCCACCTCATGCAAAGAGTTGACTCCTTGGAAAAGACTCTGATGCTGAGAGGGATGGGGGCAGGAGGAGAAGGGGACAACAGAGGATGAGATGGCTGGATGGCATCAATGACTCGATGGACGTGAGTCTGAGTGAACTCCGGGAGTTGGTGAGGGACAGGGAGGCCTGGCGTGCTGTGATTCACGGCGTTGCAAAGAGTCGGACACGACTGAGTGACTGATCTGATCTGATCTGACTGTCATATTGATTTTTCTTTCTGGGTGATCTTTCCATTGATGTAACTAGGATGTTAAAAATTCCCTACTATTATTGCATTATTGTCAATTTCTCCCTTTATGCTTATTAATATTTGCTTTGTATATTTAGATGTACCTGTATTGGATACATACATGTTATTGAGTATGATGTTCTCTTCTTGTATTGACCCTTTTGTCATTATGTAATACCCTTCTTTGTTTTTTGCTATACACTTGATTTTATTTTTTTATTTTTTTTATTTTTTTCTTTAATAGAAAATTATTTAATTAGTATACATGTGTTCCCCTTCCTGAATCCTCCTCCCTCCTCCCTCCCCACACCATCCCTCTGGGTCATCCCAGTGCACCAGCCCCAAGCATCCAGCATCGTGCATCGAACCTGGACTGGCATCTCGTTTCATACATGACGTTTCACATGTTTCAATGCCATTCTCCCAAATCTTCCCACCCTCTCCCTCTCCCACAGAGTCCATAAGACTGTTCTATACATCAGTGTCTCTTTTGCTGTCTCGTATACAGGGTCATCGTTACCATCTTTCTAAATTCCATATATATGCGTTAGTATACTGTATTGGTGTTTGTCCTTCTGGCTTACTTCACTCTGTATAATAGGCTCCAGTTTCATCCACCTCATTAGAACTCATTCAAATGAATTCTTTTTAATGGCTGAGTAATACTCCATTGTGTATATGTACCACTGCTTTCTTATCCATTCATCTGCCGATGGACATCTAGGTTGCTTCCACGTCCTGGCTATTATAAACAGTGCTGCGATGAACATTGGGGTACACATGTCTCTTTCCCTTCTGGTTTCCTCAGTGTGTATGCCCAGCAGTGGGATTGCTGGATCATAAGGCAGTTCTATTTCCAGTTTTTTAAGGAATCTCCACACTGTTCTCCATAGTGGCTGTACTAGTTTGCATTCCCACCAACAGTGTAAGAGGGTTCCCTTTTCTCCACACCCTCTCCAGCATTTATTATTTGTAGACTTTTGGATCGCAGCCATTCTGACTGGTGTGAAATGGTACCTCATAGTGGTTTTGATTTGCATTTCTCTGATAATGAGTGATGTTGAGCATCTTTTCATGTGTTTGTTAGCCATCTGTATGTCTTCTTTGGAGAAATGTCTATTTAGATCTTTGGCCCATTTTTTGATTGGGTCATTTATTTTTCTGGAGTTGAGCTGTAGGAGTTGCTTGTATATTTTTGAGATTAGTTGTTTGTCGGTTGCTTCATTTGCTATTATTTTCTCCCATTCTGAAGGCTGTCTTTTCACCTTGCTAATAGTTTCCTTTGATGTGCAGAAGCTTTTAAGTTTAATTAGGTCCCATTTGTTTATTTTTACTTTTATTTCCAATATTCTGGGAGGTGGATCATAGAGGATCCTGCTGTGATGTATGTCAGAGAGCGTTTTGCCTATGTTCTCCTCTAGGAGTTTTATAGTTTCTGGTCTTACGTTGAGATCTTTAATCCATTTTGAGTTTATTTTTGTATATGGTGTTAGAAAGTGTTCTAGTTTCATTCTTTTACAAGTGGTTGACCAGATTTCCCAGCACCACTTGTTAAAGAGACTGTCTTTAATCCATTGTATATTCTTGCCTCCTTTGTCAAAGATAAGGTGTCCATATGTGCGTGGATTTATCTCTGGGCTTTCTATTTTGTTCCATTAATCTATATTTCTGTCTTTGTGCCAGTACCATACTGTCTTGATAACTGTGGCTTTGTAGTAGAGCCTGAAGTCAGGTAGGTTGGTTCCTCCAGTTCCATTCTTCTTTCTCAAGATCGCTTTGGCTATTCGAGGTTTTTTGTATTTCCATACAAATTGTGAAATTATTTGTTCTAGCTCTGTGAATAATACTATTGGTAGCTTGATAGGGATTGCATTGAATCTATAAATTGCTTTGGGTAGTATACTCATTTTCACTATATTGATTCTTCCAATCCATGAACATGGTATATTTCTCCATCTATTAGTGTCCTCTTTGATTTCTTTCACCAGTGTTTTATAGTTTTCTATATATAGGTCTTTAGTTTCTTTAGGTAGATATATTCCTAAGTATTTTATTCTTTTTTTGTTGCAATGGTGAATGGAATTGTTTCCTTAATTTCTCTTTCTGTTTTCTCATTATTAGTGTATAGGAATGCAAGGGATTTCTGTGTGTTGATTTTATATCCTGCAACTTTACTATAATCATTGATTAGTTCTAGTAATTTTCTGGTGGAGTCTTTAGGGTTTTCTATGTAGAGGATCATGTCATCTGCAAATAGTGAGAGTTTTACTTCTTCTTTTCCAATTTGGATTCCTTTTATTTCTTTTTCTGCTCTGATTGCTGTGGCCAAAACTTCCAAAACTATGTTGAATAGTAATGGTGAAAGTGGGCACCCTTGTCTTGTTCCTGACTTTAGAGGAAATGCTTTCAATTTTTCACCATTGAGGATAATGTTTGCTGTGGGTTTGTCATATATAGCTTTTATTATGTTGAGGTATGTTCCTTCTATCTATATTTCACATTATGAGTATTGCTATCCTTGCTTTCTTGTCATTTCCATTTGCACAAACTCTTTTTTCCATCCTCTTCCTTTCTCTGTGTATGTCTTTATCTGTGATATGAGACTCTTGTAAGCAGCATACAGATTGGCCTTTAACTATTGATGGGTATGTGCTTATTGTCATGTTATTACTTTGTTTTTTGTAGTTTTCTGTTCATTTCTTTTTGTTTCTTGCCTTGTGGTTTGATGGCTTTCTTTAGAGGATGCTTGTGTCATTTTCTTTTTAGCTTTTGTCTCTTAGTTTTAGATTTCTGATTTGTGGTTACCATGAGGTTCACTTATGTTAACATATAATTAACTATATGTATTTGTTTTCAACTAATAGTCATTTAAACTTATACACAATGTAAAAAATCTAAAATTTTCATTTCCCTCCCATGCATTTCTTATTTTTGATGTCCATTTTACATAATCACTTAGCTGTTAATTTTACTTATAGTTGTTTTTCAAGTTTTGTTTTTTAATTTTTATTTAAAAATTAATTTTTTATTTAAGTTTATTTAAGTGGTTGATCTTCAACCCTTACTATATATTTTCCATTCCTACTGGAATTTTCCCTTTCCTATAGATATTGACTTCTTGTTTTAGCTCTTTCGTTTCCACTTAGAGAAGACCTTTTAACATTTCTTTTATGGTAGATTAAATATTGATGAACTCTTTTAGTTTTTGCTTGTTTGAGGAGTTCTTTATCTCCCTTTCAATTCTAAATGATACTCTTACTAAATAAAGTATTCTAGGTTTCAGGATTTTTCCCTTTCAGCATTTTGAATATATTATGCCACTTCCTCCTTCCCTGTAAACTTTCTTCAGAAAAATCAGGTGGTAGTCTAGTGTTAGTTCTTTTGTACATAACTGTTTTTCTCTTGCTGCATTTAGAATTATTTCTTTGTCTTTAAATTTGTCATTTTAATTATTATATGCCTTGGTGTGTGTCTCTTCGGTTTAATCTTGGGACCCTGAGGGTTGGGTCCAAGCTGGCTCTGTTCCTTTTAAGTATTTGATCTCCCCTCTCCAAGCATTAATATCCACACTCTGGGGAGAAGCAGTACTTGGCCAAAAAGAGTCTTGTGATCTCAGCAGGCTGTGTACAGACAGAAATCCAGTCTTTGATACACTACCTGTGTGACCACCAGAAATAGCTGCTTCCCTGTATCTGAGTCTCCTTTGTCCCTAAGAGCTGATCATTTTTATCTGCCTCACCCACCCACTTATTGTGAAACCACATATTAAGGAAAGCCATGCTCATGTAGGCTCTAGGCATGCATGGGGGATGGGCTGTGGCAGTCAGAGCACTATCAGAAGTCAGGATTTCCAGTAATGAGGTACACATGCAAGCATCAGCTACAGCTGATGTTGCCATGCCCAGATGTGGTCTCAGATCAAAGTCATCTCTGAGTTCCATGGCTGAACTTTCACCCCTTCATGGCAGCTGTTGTTCTTCACAGTAGGGGACTATGAAGTCAAATAAACAGGACTGGAATGTTTGCCTGGCCCATGCTGGGACATGCATGGAAACAGTTGTGGGAAATCTTAGACTGGAGTATCCCAATCTTCTCTCTGCCCTGACTTGGGGACAAGTCAGTGTTTGCATGCTCCTCAGAAGTGGAGTCCAGGCTTACCACAGCTCCCCTATTAATCCCAGTGACCTTCCAACCAGTCAAAAAGGCTCCCAGACTTGTGGTGCCCAATATGTGGTTCAAATTGCTCACCTCTCATGGCAGATCTCTGCCAATGTATTCTCCTTTTCCTCTGAGTATTCTCCCTTGGGCACTGGCCCGAACATGATTGTCTTCTGTTCTTATCCAGTTTCATGTGGACCTTTCTTACAGATTTGGTTGTATATGAGTCTTGCTGCCAGTTTGCAGTCAGTTTTCAGTGAGAATTGCTCCTGAGAATTGCTCGCCTGCCAAGAAGCAATCATTCTCTAATTTTATGGTTTCAGTCAACATCAGCAGTGATTTTAGAGCTCAAGAAGAGGATATCTGTCACTGCTTCCAACTTTTCTCCTGCTATTTACCATGAAGTGATGGGACTGGATGCCATACATTGAGATGTATGTCTGAAGTGATTGTGGGATAGGTGAGTTCCACATTTTTCTTTACCATCTTGATTGACAGCCCCTTATTATTTGTTGTTGTTCAATCACCAAATCATGTCCAGCTATTTGCAACTCTGTGGATGGCAACATGACAGGCTTCCCCATCTATCACCATCTCCTGGAGTTTGCCCAAGTTCATGTCTATTGAATAAGTGATTCCATCCAATCATTTCATCCTCTGTCACCCTCTTCTCCTTCTGCCTTCAATCTTTCCTAGCATCAGGGTCTTTTCCATTGAGTTGGCTCTTCACAACAGATGACCGAAGTACTGGAGCTTCAGCATCAGTGCTTCCAATGAGTATTGTATTTAGGGTTGATTTCCTTTAAGATTGACTGCTTTGATCACCTTGTGGTCCAAGGGACTCTCAAGAGTCTTCTTGAGCAACACAGTTTTAAAGCATCAATTCTTGGGTGTCCTGCTTTCTTTATGGTCCAGGTCTCACATCCATGGAGAGACCATAGCCTTAACTATGCTGACCTTTGTCAGAAAAGTAATGTCTTTGCTTTTTAACATGCCATCTAGGTTTGTCATAGCTCTCCTGCCAAGAAGCAATCATCCTCTAATTTTATGGTTTCAGTCAACATCAGCAGTGATTTTAGAGCTCAAGAAGAAGATCTGTCACCACTTCCAACTTTTCTCCTGCTATTTAACATGAAGTTATGGGACTGGATGCCATGATTTTAGTTTTTTGTTTGTTTGTTTTGTTTTTCAATATTGAGTTATAAGGCAATTTTTTTTTCACCCTCATCAAGAGGTTCTTTAGTTCTTCTTTGCTTTCTACATATAAAGTGGTATCATTCACATATCTGAACTTCTTGATATTTCTCTTGGCAATCTTGATTCCAGCTTGTAACTCATCCAGCCTGGCATTTCTCATCGTGTGCTCTGTGTTTAAGTTAAATAAACAGGATGACAATAAACAGCTTTATCAGACTCCTTTTCCAATCTTGAACCAGTCAGTTATTCCATACAATGTTCTAACTGTTGCTTCTTGACCCAAATACAGGTTTCTCAGCAGACAGTTAGATAATCTGGTATTTCCGTCTCTATAAAAGTTTTGCACAGTTTGTTATGATTCACACAGTCAAAGGTTTTAGCATAGCCAATGAAACAGATATGGATTTTTTTCTTTCTTGAATTCCTTGACTTTCTTTATATAGCAAATACTGGCAATTTGATCTCTGGTTCCTCTGCCCTTTCTAAACCCAGTTTGAACATCTGGAAGTTCTTGGTTCATGTAGTAGTGAAGCCTGGCTTGGAAGATTTTGAGCACAGCCTTACTAACATTGTATATGAGTGCAAATGTCCAGTAGTTTGCATATTCTCTAGTACTGCCCTTCTTGGCAATTGAGATGAACACTGATCTTTTCCAGTCGTGTGGCCACTGCTGTTTTTCCAAATTTCCTGACATATTGAGTGCAGCACCTTAATAGCATCATCTTTTAGGATTTAAAATAGTTATCCTGGAATTTCATCACCTCCACTAGCTTTATTGATAACATCACTTCCTGAAGCCCACTTGACTTTACAGTCCAGAATGTCTGAATCTGGGTGAATGGTTATCCTTGTTATCCCTCTGTTATGGGAAACTCAATCAAATCTGTTGTATTTTAGTACAAATTTGTCTGCTTGATCTACTCCAAAAAAGGTTTTACATACATTTTAATCTTGCACCATTCATCCATTTTCCTCACAACTTTTTGTCTATCCCTATTTAATATTGCTAAGATAGTAAACTCCATATCCATAATCAGCTATAAAACCTTGCCAAAATTGTTCCACAAATTCTGGAGCCAACTTTTTCCCTTTGTCTCCTAGTAGGATGAAAAAAAAGTTATATATAGTTTTAAATTTTTTCCAGTTTTATTGAGATATAATTAACATGAAATATGTAAATTTTAGATTTATTACATGATTTAAACATGTATGATGAAATTATTTCTAAGCTGAATTTGTTAACATCTTATTTACCTCACATGATTATCACTTATGTTTTTATGGTCAGTCAGAATACTTAATAGGTACTCTGTTAGCCACTTTCTTTTTTTGTTAGCCACTTTCAAATATTTACTACAGAACATTTGAGATCTTCTCACTTAGCAACTTTTTAAGTGCATAATACATTTCAAATATAATAATATAAACACACATAATGTAATTTTAACTCTTACCGTGAGGTCCATTCATTCCCCAGAACTTATTTACCTTATAGCTGACAGTTTGTATCCTTTCAGTGTAATCTTCCCATTTTCTGGATTCCCCAGTCCCAGGCTAACCCATTTCTAGTCTTGCTTTCTATGTATTTGGCTGTATTCAGATTCTACATTTAAGCAATATCATTCAGTAATTATCTTCCTCTGTCTGATTTATGTCATTCAGTATAATGCTTTCAAGGCCCACCCATGTTGTTTCAAAACAAGATTTCCTTCTTTCCCATGGCTGAATAATATTCCATTGTGTATATGTGTGTATGTGTGTGTATATGTTTGTGTTTGTATGTATCTTATATCTTCTTTATCCATTCATCTGTAGATGGGCAATTAGGTTCTTTTCATATTTCCTGGCTAATGTAAACAATGTTGTATTGAACATGGGGTTCTAGAAATGTCTTTAATATCCTGATTTAATTTATTTTGCATATATATGCATAAATGAATAGAATAGTTGTTCCACTTTTGATTTTTTTTGAGAAGCTAAATTATGTTTCACAGAGTAGTTACACAGATTTTTGATGAACAATGCACAGGGTTGCCTTTCATCCACATCTTTGCCAATGCTTGTAATCTCTTGTCTTTTTAACAATAGTCATATTAACAGGTGTGATTGCTGTCTCTTTATGATTTGATTTGTATTTCCCTAATATCTGATGAGAGCTTCCCTGGTGGCTCAGTGGTAAAGAATCCACCTGTCAATGCAGGAGATGTGGGTTGGATCCCTAGATCAGGAAGATCCCTTGGAGAAGGAAATGGCAATCCACTCCAGTATTCTTGCCTGGGAAATCACATGGACAGAGGAACCTGACAGGCTACAGTTCATGGGGCCACAAAAGAATCAGACATGCTTGAGTAACTAAACAACAACAAATAATTAATGAGCATTTTTTAGGTACTTGTTGGCCATTTGGATTCCTTCTTCTAAAAAAAAATGTGTATTCAGTTTCTCTGTCCATTTTTAAATTGCATTTTTAAAATTAATTTTTATTAGAGGAGAGTTGATTTACAAAACTGTGTTAGTTTCTGCTGTACAGCAAAGTGAATCAGTTATAAAAATATATACATACACTATTTTTTAGATTCTATTCTAAAGAATCCTCCTGCCAAGCAGATTTGGCTTTGATCCCTGGGCTGGGGAGATCCCCTGGAGAAAGAAATGGCAATCCACTCCAGTGTTCCTACCTGGGAAATCCCATGGACAGAGGAACCTCGTGAGCTACAATTCATGGGGTTACAAAGAGTCTGGCACCAATTAGTATTCTAAACAACAAAAACAAAGACCTTCCTATATAGATCATTACAGGAGAGTATTTCCAGTGCTATAGAGTAGGTACTTATCTGTTGTCTATCTTATGTCTAGCAGTATGTATATATTAATCCCATTCTCCCAATTTATCCATCCCCCATTTCCCCTTGGTAACTGTAAGTTTATTTTCTACATCTGTGATTCTATTTCTGTTCTATAAATAGATTTGTCTGTGTCATTTCTTTTTAGATTACAAATAGAAGTGATATCAAATGATAGTTGTCATTCTCAATTACTTCACTCACTATGACAATCCCTGGATCAGTCCATGTTGCTACAAACAGGATATTTTCATTCTTTTTTATGACTGAATAATACTCCATTACATGTATGTACCACATCTTCTTTACTCATTTCTCTGTTAATGAACATTTAGCTTGCTTTCATGTCATAAGAAAAAAAAAAAAAAAGAGCTAAAGGAACCAGGCTGCCTGATCTCAGTCTATACTTCATAGCTACAGTAATCAAAATAGTATGGTACTGGTGCAAAAACAGAAATGTACATCAATGGAATAAGATAGGAAGACCAGAGATAAACTCACAAAATCATGGTCAATCCTTGACAAAGGAGGCAAGAATATATAACAGAGAAAACACAGTCTCCTCTATAAGTGATGCTGGAAAGACTGGGCAGCTACAGGTAAAGAGTGAAATTAGAACACTCCCTAACAACATACACACACACACACACACACACAAACTCAAAATGGTTTAAAAAGTAAATTTAAGATTGGTTACTATAAAACTCAGAAAAAGAGCATAGGAAGAACATTCTCTAACATAAATCACAGCAAGATCTTTTTTTGATCTACTAATGAAAATAAAAACAAAAATAAATAAATTAGTTAGACCTAATTAAATTTTAAAGATCATGCACAGTGAAGGAAACCATAAACAAAATGAAAAGACAGCCCAAAGAATGGGAGAAAATATTTGCCAATGAAGTGACCACCAAGGAGCATATCTCTAAAATATACAGTTTATGCAGCTCAATAAAAAACAAACACACAAACAACCCAATCAAAAAATGGACAGAAGATCTAAATAGACATTTCTCTAAAGAATGCATCCAGATGGCCAAGTTTCACTTGAAAACATACTCAACATCATCAATTACTATATAACTGAAAATCAAAACTACAATGAGGTATCACCCCACACCAGTCAGAATGGCCACCACCAAAAAAATCTACAAACAATAAGTGCTAGCAAGGCTAAGGAGAAAATAGATTGTTTTGCTTTTAAGCCTGAATAATATGAGTTTCCTATATATTTTGTGTGTCACATGTGGCTCAGATTGTAAAGTATCTGCCTGCAATGCAGGAGACCTGGATTTGATCCCGGGTCAGGAAGATTCCCTGGAGAAAGGCATGGTAGCCCACTCCAGTATTCTTGCCTGGAGAATCTCATGGACAGAGGAGTCTACTCCACTACAGTCCATGGGATTGCAAAGAGTCAGACACAATGAGCAACTAACACATATATTTTAGGTATTAACTCCTTATCAGGTTTATAATTTGCAAAGTATTTTCTCCCATTCTGTAGATTGCCTTTTTATTCTGTCAATGGTTTTCTTTGTTGTGCAGAAGCTTTCCAATTTTATATCGTCCCACTTGTTGACATGGATTTTTGCTGTTTTTGTTTTTGGTGTCATATTTTAAAAATTTTGCCAAGGCCAATGTCAGGAAGGTTTTTTACCTATGCTTTCTTCTAGGAGGTTTACAATTTTGGGCCTTAAGTCTTTACTTTAATTCAAGTTCATTTTTATGTGATATAAGTAGGGTCTAATTTAATTATTTTATGAATGATTAACCAATTTTTTTCAACAACATGTGTTGAAGAGATTATCTTTCCCCATTTGGTACACATGGCTTTCTTGTCAAATATTAGTTGTCTGTATGCACGAGGATCAATTTTCTAGCTCTTTATTTTGTTCCATCAACCTATGTATCTCCTTTTATGCCAGTAAGTAAGTAAGTAAGTAAGTGTTAGTCGCTCAGTCATGCCTGACTGTGACTCCATGGACTGCAGCCCACCAGACTCCTCTGTCCATGAGATTTTCCAGGTAAGTATACTGGAGTGGGTTGCCATTTCCTTCTCCAGGGGATCTTCCCAACCCAAGGATCGAATCCAGGTTTCCTGCACCACAGGCAGATTTTTTACCAACTGAGCCACAAGGGAAGCCCTTTATGCCAGTACCATACTGTTTTGATAAATTTAGCTTTGTACTATAGGCTTTTAAGCTATCAATGGGTGCCAACACAAATATATTTGCCCATGTCAATTTTACATATGTGATATTAGAAAGGTGAATGCCCCTGGTTGTGACTGATTCTGCAGGAAGTGCTCCCCAATTCAACACACACACACACACACAAACTACTTGTAAACACACACAAAGTTTACACTACTAATATTACCCGTTTTTACTCAGTGGGTTGGTGCAAAATCAGTTCTATACAGAAGAATATTTTTACATCAGTATATTACTTGGGAATTAATTGGAATTAAAGCACTGCTAAAATCAAGACTTTGGTGGAGATCCAAAATTCTTACAACCTTTTCTATTTATTTTAAGTATTTGGAATTTTGACAGCTATAAGAAGTAACCTATGTAAGTCCATTCATAAATAATTCCATTCATAATTAAGTACAAGAACTGTACCTACTGTTTCCTTAGTCACTCATTACTTCTCATTCTCTTGCCATAAAACTTTCTGGGAAACATGAATAAGAAAACAAATATTGTTAAGGTATACAATTATTTTGGTATCACCAGGTATATCACCAGGTATATTTTTGAGCAAGTCCATATTCTAATTTTCAAGTTGAAAAAAGAAAGTGTCTTTGTTGGAAATGCTAGAGGTTGTTGGAAAAACCATGCTGTCTTCTGTGTATGTCAGAAAGCCTTCAGAAGAAAGAGACAATAAATATACCAAAGAAAAAGAAAATACACTTGAGGAATAGATCTCAAAGAATGTGAAAGAGACATACAAACAATTTCATAGCACTATTTAATGTTAGTCTCAGTTTGGCTAAGAGACCAAAATTCTGAAGTTCTCACATTACAGAAGAGAAACTAATGATCAGAGAAATCGAATAGCACAGAAATCACTAGTGTAGGTGTAAAAGAAGAGTAAGTTAAAACAATATGACCAAATAAGTGCCCACGCCTATCTAGTTATTGATGAAACCCTAACACTTCTCTATTGATGCATACATACTTTTCCTTTTATATAAATGCTAAACAGTAAAATTGCTTTGAAAAAGATTTATCCTAGACCATCAACAATAAAGCAGGCTTGATATGGCATAAGTAAAAGTGGAGAAATATTATATATATTATTACTACTCCCTGTTATGTTACACACTGTAAGCCAATGTTTCTTCTGCATTTTAAGTGCATATATTTAATTTACATTTAAATTGTTTCAAGCCCAAATTTGTGACTTACAATGTTTTGTACTTTAGTATTCTGCTTATCATTATGAAGAACAATGAAAAGCACATTGAAGTAAGCTAAAAGGGGAAGAAAAAAGTGAAAAAAGAATGTAAAAGTCATACAAGCTAAATAACAATGCCATCTTAATGTGAGTTCAGATACTACACAAGTTCACATTTGTAAAAGAATTATATGGCATAAAAATTATGTGCCAAATTCTCATCCCATGAGATTTACTGCCAACTGCATGTGAAAATAATCTAGCTTAGACAGAAAAATTTTACTTAAGAAATAAAAGAAACAGCTCATAAATAATGATTATTATATTTCTATATTAGTAATTAGATATTTTGTGTACTAGCTGAGGATAACTAAGTGAGGATGATTATAAAACTGAGAAAATCAAGGTGATGCATAAAGGCTTAATAACTAAGCACAAAGGTTATGATAATAACAAAATGATGGCTGGTGACTTCAGCATTTTTAGTTTGCTATTGTAATTTATGTAAAAGCTTTTATTAGATAATTTGGTGTCCTTCTGAGATGAGAAATTACAGTATGTAGGTTACAGGGAGGTCTTTAAGAGAAAATTCTCCAGAGAAGAAGGAATATTGACAACATTTGAAGAATCATAAAATAGCATTTAAAAAATAGTTGATGACATTAGAATTACTTAGGCTTGAAAAAAAACACTAAAGATGATAATAATATTCTTCACACAGAAAATATTTCTCTAAAGAGAACTTGTATATGCACTTCAAATAAATCTAAATCTACTGCTTGGGTAAATGTTTTATTGTCAGAGATGTGATAAAACGGCAGGAGCAAAGAGAGTATCAGAACTGAAAAAATGTAATAAGAATATTTGCTGGTGAGTAAATGAGAACAAAGAGCTATTTGTGATTTTAATTATTCCAGATATATATACTTGGGCAAATTATTTACCTTCTTAGAGTTTCCTTACCATTAAATAAAGAATATTGACTATCTGCTACTACAGGTAAATTCTAACTCTAAAATTATACTCTTCTGAGATGATTGACTTTATTACATTATGCTATAAAGTCATTGAAAATTCCATAATCATTGTGACAAGCGCTAAATACTAGATGACCAAAAATTTTAATATGCATTTTTTGCATATATTTAATAAATGTTGAGTATGAAATAATTCAAATAAGAATAAAAGTTATATTATTGTTAAATTGATTAAAAATGGCTCTTATATTTCATAATCTAGAAATAAGAAATGAACTCTGGTTCATTATACAGCTATATACATATCTTTGATGGTGCATGTGCATTTTGCTCTGCAGAATTATATGTAGATCCATAGACAGGATACATCTTTTTTTAACATGACATCTTAAAGTATTTGTTAGCAGTCCATGGGGTTGCTAAGAGTCAGACACGACTGAATGACTTCACTTTCACTTTTCACTTTCATTCATTGGAGAAGGAAATGGCAACCCGCTCCAGTGTTCTTGCCTGGAGAATCCCAGGGACGGAGTGGGGCCCTGGTGGGCTGCCGTCTATGGGGTCGCACAGAGTTGGACACAACTGAAGTGACTTAGCAGTAGCAGACTAAAGTTAGTGTGTAAAAAAAATGAAATTCACCATTGCTATGACCAAACACACACATACACACAAAAACACAGATATACATACATATTCAGGAACACTTTTGCATAGCCCTTACTCTAATAGAACAAAATTGAGGGAAACATATTCTGGAATCCATCACACAGAAAGCAGGATCTGTGAATTCTTTTAGTTTAGTAGGTATGTTTATGTACTTTTCAGTTCAGTTCAGTTGCTCAGTCATGTCTGACTCTTTGCAACCCCATGAATCGCAGCACACCAGGCCTCCCTGTCCATCACCAACTCCCGGAGTTCACTCAGACTCACGTCCATCGAGTCAGTGATGCCATCCAGCCATCTCATCCTCTATCATCCCCTTCTCCTCCTGCCTCCATCCCTCCCAGCATCAGAGTCTTTTCCAATGAGTCAATTCTTCCCATGAGGTGGCCAAAGTACTGGAGTTTCAGCTTTAGCATCATTCCTTCCAAAGAAATCCCAGGGCTGATCTTCAGAATGGACTGGTTGGATTTCCTTGCAGTCCAAAGGACTCTCGAGAGTCTTCTCCAACACCACAGTTCAAAAGCATCAATTCTTCGGTGCTCAGCTTTCTTCACAGTCCAACTCTCACATCCATACATGACCATTGGAAAAACCATAGCCATGACTAGATGGACCTTTGTTGGCAAAGCAATGTCTCTGCTTTTCAATATGATGTCTAGGTTGGTCATAACTTTTCTTCCAAAGAGTAAGTGTCTTCTAATTTCATGGCTGCAATCACCATCTGCAGTGATTTTGGAGCCCAGAAAAATAAAGTCTGACACTATTTCCACTGTTTCCCCATCTATTTCCATGAAGTGATGGGAATAGATGCCATGATCTTCGTTTTCTGAATGTTGAGCTTTAAGTCAACTTTTTCACTTTCCTCTTTCACTTTCATCAAGAGGCTTTTGAGTTCCTCTTCACTTTCTGCCATAAGGGTGGTGTCATCTGCATATCTGAGGTTATTGATATTTCTCCCAGCAATCTTGATTCCAGCTTGTGTTTCTTCCAGCCCAGCGTTTCTCAGGATGTACTCTGCATACAAGTTAAATAAACAGGGTGACAATATACAGCCTTGACATACTCCTTTTCCTATTTGGAACCAGTCTGTTGTTCCATGTCCAGTTCTAATTGTTGCTTCATGACCTGCATATAGGTTTCTCAAGAGACAGGTCAGGTGGTCTGGTATTCCCATCTCTTTCAGAATTTTCCACAGTTTATTGTGATCCACACAGTCAAAGGCTTTGGCATAGTCAAGAAAGCAGAAATAGATGTTTTTCTGGAACTCTATTGCTTTTTCCATGATCCAGCAGATGTTGGCAATTTGATCTCTGGTTCCTCTGCCTTTCCTAAAACCAGCTTGAACATCAGGAAGTTCACGGTTCACATATTGCTGAAGCCTGGCTTGGAGAATTTTGAGCATTACTTTACTAGCGTGTAAGATGAGTGCAATTGTGTGGTAGTCTGAGCATTCTTTGGCATTGCCTTTCTTTGGGATTGGAAGGAAAACTGACCTTTTCCAGTCCTGTGGCCACTGCTGAGTTTTCCAAATGTGCTGGCATATTGAGTGTAGCACTTTCACAGCATCATCTTTCAGGATTTGAAATAGTTCAACTGGAATTCCATCACCTCCACTAGCTTTGTTCGTAGTGATGCTTTCTAAGGCCCACTTGACTTCACATTCCAGGATGTCTGGCTCTAGGTCAGTGATCACACCATCATGATTATTGGGTCATGAAGATCTTTTTTGTACAGTTCTTCTGTGTATTCTTGCCACCTCTTCTTAATATCTTCTGCTTCTGTTAGGTCCATACCGTTTCTGCCCTTTATCGAGCCCATCTTTGCATGAAATGTTCCCTTGGTAGCTCTAATTTCCTTGAAGAGATCTCTAGTCTTTCCCATTCTCTTGTTTTCCTCTATTTCTTTGCACTGATCACTGAGGAAGGCTTTCTTATCTCTTCTTCCTATTCTTTGGAATTCTGCATTCAGATGCTTATATCTTTCCTTTTTCTCCTTTGCTTTTTGCTTCTCTTCTTTTCACAGCTATTTGTAAGGCCTCCTCAGACAGACATTTTGCTTTTTTGCATTTCTTTTCCATGGGGATGGTCTTAATCCCTGTCTCCTGTACAATATCATGAACCTCAGTCCATAGTTCATCAGGCCCTCTATCTATCAGATCTAGGCCCTTAAATCTATTTCTCATTTCCACTGTATAACCATAAGGGATTTGATTTAGGTCATACCTGAATGGTCTAGTGGTTTTCTCTACTTTCTTCAATTTCAGTCTGAATTTGGCAATACGGAGTTCATGATCTGAGCCACAGTCAGCTCCTGGTCTTTTTTGGTTGACAGTATAGAGCTTCTCCATCTTTGGATGCAAAGAATGTAATCAATGTGATTTCTGTGTTGATCATCTGGTGATGTCCATGTGTACTTTTACCACTCCACATTTCTTTAGCTCTTAAAAAGTGAAATAATGTTTAATATTTTGTCTACAAATTCATTTTCACTTTCTCTTAATTTATATTTATTTTTATTTATATGTTATTGCCAAGATTTCATAGAAAATCTACAATCATCTGGTTTCTTTCATCATTCTAAGGACAAATCAGAAAATTCAAAACATATGATCTCCCAGGCCTAAAGGGGTTGACTACCACTCTCTCCAGACTTCCAAACAGCTCATGTCTTGCCATGAAGGAGGGGATTTGCTATTATACTTTTAATTATTTACAAAAGTCATATGCAAAATATATAATTGTGAACAGAGATTCAGAAGATATTATAATATTACACTAATCTCATAAGATTCTGTGAGACAGCCAGTATCTATTATGTTATACCAGGAACCAAATAGGTTCAAGCTTTTTGGCACTGCCTCAAATGTCTCTGACACCAAATAGATTAGCAACAGTAACAACAATGAATGGGGGACCTTATTTCCAAGCAGCACAGAAATAATCATGCAAATTTAGCCAAGGTTGCAAGAAAGTGAAAGTGAAAGTCACTCAGTGGTGTCTGACTCTTTGTCCATGGGTTTCTCCAGGCCAGAAGACTGGAGTGGATAGCGTTCCCTTCTCCAGGGGATCTTCCCATCCCAAGGATCAAACCCAGGTCTCCCTCATTGCAGGCGGATTCTTTACCAGCTGAGCCACCTGCAAGCATTCAGCATCAATTTTTAATGTATTCTGAGTGAGTTTGGGTCATTTAGTACCAGTGTAAGGATTTTCTGTTTGCCTATTGGTACCTATAAAAAGATCAGAATTTTGAATCTACTTTGTAGATTCTTGTAAAGTGATGAGAGACAGAGAGACAGAAGACACAAGAAAATAGAAGATAAGCCTATGAACAAACTAAGTAGACAGCAAGTGGCAGAAGCCTTTAAGAATACCTGAGACGACAGCATTAGAAGCATTTGTAAGTACAAATAAAAGTAGTATCTTTAATACTGAACTAATATTGATAAGAGATGGAGATTATACATAAATGTAACCATTGTAAACTATGGTAGTTAAGAAGATAGTCAATGATGAAAAACCACAAGGAAATTTACATTCTGTATGGGAACAACATTTTACATCAGCTCCTCAATATGCACTCTGATTTATGTGCTCCTCACAATGGGTGAAAAGAGACTATATCTTAAAATAACTGTGTGTGTGTGTGTGTTAGTCATTCAGTCATGTCCAACCCTTTGTGATCCATGGACTATAGCTGGCCAGGCTCCTCTGTCTTTGGAAATCTCCAGGCAAGAATACTGGAGTGAGTTGCCATACCCTCCTCCAGGGGATCTTCCCCACCCAGGGATTGAACCTGAGTCTCTTATATCTCCTGCATTTGCAGGTGGTTCTTTATGACTAGTGCCACCTGGGAAGCCCAGTTGGACTGTCATGTTCCCCAAATGATTCTAACATATAGGCAGAGAATTAATGGGTTTCACCATCTCATCTTATGCAATATAAATTTGGATATATCTCTGTAACCACAACCACAGTATGCTACAATAAATTTAGATAGAAAATTAGAAGTATGTGATATATTGGGCTTCCTAAGTGGTGCTAGTGGTAAAGAACCCACCTGTCAACACAGGAGACTTAAGAGAAGCAGATTCCATCCCTGGGTGGGGAAAATCTGGGTTGCACAGAATCAGACACGACTGAAGTGACTTGGCACACACGCACACATGTGATACATGTATTGAAAAACATCCATTACAAATATTTAAATGTATGCAAAGTGCTCCCTCCTCCAAATGTTGCTTTTAATGACAGATTTTTAGGCACCAAGATTTATTGTAATTTAAATAATATTTATATGCATTATTAATATTCATTTTGCTATTCTGCCTTTAGAATAATCTTTTTCCCTATGGAAAATGATTGAAAGAGTTTAAAGAATTAAGTCTTTATTTGTCTTGGGGCATCTTATTTAATAGTAAATATTAAATGCTGTGTTAGTTTCTCAATTGTGTCCAACTGTTCATGACCCCATTGACTCTAGCCCACCAAGCTCCTCCATCCATGGAATTCTTCAGGCAAGAGTAATGGAATGGGTTGCCACTTCCTACTCCAGGCATCTTCTCGACTCAGGGATTGAACTCAGATCTCCCACATTGCACAGTTTCTTTACCATCAGAGACACCAGGTTTAAATATAAATGAAAAGTTTCTATTATGCTTTCTTTGAATCTAGTCAGATATTGATATCCTATATTACCAGTAATTCTTCTAATAGTTTCTATTAAATAACCTTTTATTTTAGAACATTTTTATATTTTAAAAAGTTGTGAGGACAGAATTGCCATATACCTCAAACCAATTTTCCTCATTATTAATATCATACATTCATGTATTTTACATGATTAATTAAACTACATTAAAATAATCAGATGTATTGTTATATTTATTAAATTCCGTAATTTATTCTATTTTATTTTTTCCTAATATCCTTTTTCTGTTTCAGGATTCCTGCCATAATTCCAATCACTTTAGTCTCCATATCTCCATAGATTCTGATGGTGGTACTTCCTTACGTTTTCCTTGGTTGTGATGACCCTACCAGTTTTCAGGATACTTTCAGTTATTTTGCAAGAGTATCAAATATCATTGGTATCTTTCTGATATTTCCTCATGATTAGATTCGGATTATGGATTTGCAGCAGAAAACCAGAGAGGCAAGGTGTCATTCTCTTCCTATCAATAGTAAACAGTGTCAAGATGACTTATCACTGCTGGTGCTTACCTTAATCACCTGGCTTGAAGAAGTGTTTATCAAGTTCTTCACTGTAGGGTTACTCTTTTTCTTTCCTTCTACACTGTACTCTCTAAAGGGATTTACTATAGGCAAGGAAAACCAAACAGCAAGAAAAAATAAATTAAAAAAACAATGACTGAGAATGTCAAAGGGACACATGACCCAACTGCTAAAAGCAAAGCTGGAACAACTTCAACAAGAACGTTAATAAAGTAATATCTGATTATAATCTAATATATAAAATAAACATTAATGAATCCACACTACTAAAACAAGTGAATAAATTAATAAATGAATAGGGAGTGAATAAATTAATAAATGAATACATAAATCTGCTGCACAATAAAATTTTAAAAGTATGTAAATATGCAATTCTCAAATAAGAAGGATATAATTCCTTTGCTTCTTAAGTGTAGTTGCACATTTGTCTATTATTTTTAAAGCTTTAAAATTTTTCATGAATTGATGTAGTTTAAAAGTCTATGCATATAAGGGCTTCCTTGGTAGCTCAGACAATATTCTTGCCTGGAGAATCCCATGGACAGAGGAACCTGGTGCGGCTCAGGGGTGAAGAATATGCCTGCAATGTAGGGGCTGCAGGAGATGTGGGTTCAAACATTGGGTTGGGAAGATCCCCTGGAGGAGGGTATGGAAACCCACTCCAGTATTCTTGACTGCAGAAACCCATGGATAGGGGAGCCTGGTGGTCTACAGTTTATAAGGTCACAAAGATCTGGACACAACTCAAGCAACTTAGCACACACACAAAAGTCTATGCATATGGTTCCATCATTGAAATTTAACTTTAAATGCATAGTTAGTTGAAATGTCAGGTCAATAGATATTTGCTTTTAAAAAGTAAGTAAATATGTCTGCAGGCTGTGGTCAAGTACTTTTAAAATATTTGTTAGTTGAAGAGGGAGGCAAAAGATGAGATGTTTAGATAGTATCACCAACTCAAGGCACATGAATCTGAGCAAACTCCAGGATATAGTGACAGACAAGGGAGCCTGGTGTGCTGCAGTTCATGGAGTCCCAATGAGTAGAACACAACTTAGTAACGAAACAACAACAAACTATGTTTTTACATATCTAAAAGCAGAATTTTGAAATATTAGAGAGTTTAAATATTTAGGAAACATAGTAAGACTAAATGCTTTTGAACTGTGGTGTTGGAGAAGACTCTTGAGAGTCCCTTGGACTGCAAGGAGATCTAACCAGTCCATCCTAAAGGAGATCAGTCCTGGGTGTTCATTGGAAGGACTGATGCTGAAGCTGAAATTCTGATATTTTGGCCAGCTGATGAGGAGAACTGACTCATTTGAAAAGACCCTGATGCTGAGAAAGATTGAGGGCAGGAGGAGAAGGGGACGACCTTGAGATGGTTGGATGGCATCACTGACTCAATGGACATGAGTTTGGGTGGACTCGGAGTTGGTGATGGACAGGGAGGCCTGGCGTGCTGCGGTTCATGGGGTTGCAAAGAGTTGGACACAACTGAGCGACTGAACTGAACTGAAATGAATAAGACTATGGCAATGTATCAATATATTTTGAACTTTTATGTAAAATATTAAGCAAGTATTAAAAATATTAAGACTGTTTACTCTGCGAGTTTTCCTTACAGAACTCTACTCACAATAGTATCATTTTAAAATGCCATCCACGTGAAAGAACTGAACTTTTTTTTTTTTTCCTTTTTTTTTTTTTTTTTTATAGCTTTGCCGAAGCAAAGCCTCAAAAAATTGGTTTTAGACTCAGAGTTGTTCCTCTCCACGGAAATCTTTAGTAAAAG
The DNA here is from genome assembly GCF_027580195.1 of Bos mutus. Classification (NCBI taxonomy): domain Eukaryota; kingdom Metazoa; phylum Chordata; class Mammalia; order Artiodactyla; family Bovidae; genus Bos; species Bos mutus. The sequence goes on along the minus strand of NC_091628.1, from coordinate 4,528,099 downwards.
GCGAAAGATTTATACGATCTGAAGAGAAACCAGAGTATAGAACTGAACTTTTAATCCTAATAGTTTTGCTACCTAACATTAATTAGAATAAGTAAACTCTTTTAGATACTAGGTAATCAACCTTATTTGTAGAAAAGTGCATTATTTTAGAACAGAGATTTGGATCCAATTTTGCATTCTCCTGATATACAGTCTCTCTATTTTCTTTTTTACTGTGCTTTATTTTAAATTTCTGATTATATAATAGAATGTTTATATCACTGATATTTCCCTAGAAAACATTAAAAAAATAATGCTTTTATTCTATGTACTTATCTAAGCTGTTTCAGTCATGTCCAACACTTCCTGACCCCGTGGGCTATAGGCTGCCAGGCTCCTCTGTCCATGGAATTCTCCAGCCAAGAATATTGGAGTAGGCTGCCATTTACTTTCCAGGAGATCTTCCCAACCCAGGGATCGAACCCAGGTCTCCTTCATTGCAGGCAGATTCTTTACCATCTGAGCCACCAGGAAAGCTCTTTTCATTCCATATATTTTTCTAAATGTTTAATTACATGTAACCAATTTATTGAATGAACTGCACTGAAAAATGAAAGCAGAAAGCAGTTTAGTATTTCTTGCTAATGTTTCATTACATTTATTCTATGGATTCAATTTCGCCACTATGGGATAAAATCTTAGACAAATTTCATTGCTGTTTTAGTCACAGATAGCAAAAGAATATTTTATTTGTGCACAAACCAGTATAATATCAAAGTTCCAAAATGTCGTATGGTTTATTTTTGTCCTCCTTCAGATTAGGCTGAGAAACCTGCTCCGGGAGAGTAGCATATGGTTGATTTCTTCTCTCATTCCCACTCCATTACCTTCTCGTTGCTGTTTTAGGCTCCCATACATTTGCTAGATGCTATTTTAGTCACTCACAACTTTGATACAGGAAGACTCTGGAGAGATGATGACAGTAAGAGTTTACCTCAGTATGGGGTAAATCTGGTCATACTGCCCATCGAGGGGAGATCCATCCACACACTGATTCTTCCTCTCATGTGTGTGTCCGTGGGTTCTTAGGAGAGCCTTATTTCTTCAGATCTCTTAAGGACATGAGAATTCCTGAGATTTAACAATTTCTCTCTTAGCCCTAGTTTCTGATTTTGCATCTCTGTTGAAATCACCTGACATCTTCAGAAAGCCTATCAAATACGATCCCTCTGAAGAAATAAGTAATTCTCTTTCATGAGGTCTATCACTGACATAGAAACCCTAACACATTCTTTGGCCACACAGTGGTTAATTGGCCATTCCAAAAGCAGCCACTTACCTTGTGCCATCTGAACTGACCAGTCATACTTTCTCACACTTAGACTTTTTCAGGCATTGAAACAGACCACTTTGTGTGTCCCTCAAGAGTAAGAGATTAAAGCTAAGCTCTTTGAATATTTGTTTTCAAGCCTTCTTTATGTGATTGAATTTGAGTAGGCAGGAGGTGCTTCCACTCTGGCTTTGTGATGGGTGGTGTGGAATGGAATGCACAACACATCGACCTCTTTCTAGGGAGTGGAGGGTGAAGACATGAGGCTGACAGAATGTAGTTTGGTTTGTGTGAGCGTAAGCTAAGTTGCTGCAGTTGTGCCGACTCATTGCAGCCCTGTGGACTGTAGCCCACCAGGCTGTTCTGTCCATGTGATTCTCCAGGCAAGAATACTGAAGTAGGGTTTGACGCTCTCCTCCATGGGATCTCCCCCACCAGGGATCGAACCAGCATCTCTTATGTCTCCTGCATTGGCAGGAGAGTTCTTTACTGCTGGTGCCACCTGGGAAGCCCCACAGTATGGTTTACCTCTGGGCAAATTTCCCACAAGTAGTCTGGCACCTTGCTCTGAGAAATGAGAGGAAGTATTTATTACCTGATGTTCTCTGTCAGATTAACATCCTTTTTCTTACATAAATAGCCAATCATATATGTTGTTATTGCACATATATATATATATATATATATATATATATATTTATGGGCTTTGTTATGAGCTTTTCTGATAGATCAGCTGGTATAGAATCATCTGCAGTGTAGATCCCAGTTGATTCCTGGGTCAGGAAGATCCACCAGAGAAGGGATAGACTACCCACTCCAGTACTCTTGGGCTTCCCTGGTGGCTCAGGTGGTAAAGAATCCACCTGCAATGCAGGAGGCCTGGGTTCAACCCCTGGGTTGGGAAGACCACCTGGAGAATGGAATGGCTACCCACTCCAGTATTCTTGCCTGGAAAATCCCATAGACAGAGGAGCCCAGCAGGCTATAGTCCACTGGGTTACAAATAGTCGGGCCTAACTGAACAACTTCCCACTCCAGTATTCTTGCCTGGAGAACTCCGTGGACAGAGGAGCTTGGTGAGCTACAGTCCATAGGGTCGAAGAGAGTCAGACCTGACTAAGCGACTTTCACTTTCATATATCTATTATATGTTTATTGGAGAAGGCAATGGCACCCCACTCCAGTACTCTTGCCTGGAAAATCCCATGGATGGAGGAGCCTGGTAGGCTGCAGTCCATGGGGTCACTAAGAGTCGGACACGACTGAATGACTTCACTTTCACTTTTCACTTTCATGCATTGGAGAAAGGAAATGGCAACCCGCTCCAATGTTCTTGCCTGGAGAATCCCAGGGACGGGGGAGCCTAATGGGCTGCCATCTATGGGGTTGCACAGAGTCGGACACGACTGAAGCAACTTACCATTATATATTTATAACAGACCACAAATATTAATGAAAATCTCACTTGACCACTCATCCCAGTAAGATCCACAAATATTGATGTCAGCTGTCATCTAGTGCTAACCTTTCTAAATAATTTGTTACATATTTATTCGTATAAATATGATAATTAAATATAAGTAATTTTATTTTGCTTACAAATGTTATTATGTTATAAATTAGCATCTTAGGAAAATCATTACATTACTGTTCAAGTTCTACAGGATTTGCTCATATGTGTTATACGATAGAAGTATACAGATGCAATGCTGTGCTCTCCTTAGTTGTTCAGTCATGATCAACACTTTGTGACTCCATGGACTGAAGTCCACCAGTAGTTATCAAACAAGAAAATGTTCCATGGTAATTAATACTGTAATTTTTAAAATAAACTCAATATAACTAGCTAATAACTAAGTATGGGAATCAAAGCAAAAAACTTCACTGAGGACAAGTCTGTATTGTAGGTCAGTAAAACAGAAATGGCACTAATGCCTTTATTTTGCCCATCTTTAAGGTTTATGTGACTCACTACAAGATACTGAACTGAACTGAACATGATACTTGATCTTGCTAATTGATAGTATCAAGTATACACACATAGGCTCTCTGTTGTGAGTATAAATAGGAAAAATTAACACAGTAACATTGTTCACAAAATCTCTTTCTCTGTTATACAAAACCTAGATTTTGCTAAATTCCTAGGTACTTAGAGTGCATAATCAGGATAACATAAGTGTTAAGGATTGAGAGATACCAGACCATTGTGATTTTCAATAGATATCCATTCAGTTCAGTTGCTCAGTCGTGTCTGACTCTTTGCAACCCCATGAACCTCAGCACGCGAGGTCTCCGTGTCCATCACCAACTCCTGGAGTTTACCCAAACTATGTCCATTGAGTCAGTGGTGCCGTCAGCCATCCAACCATCTCATCTGCTGTCATCCCCTTCTCCTCCTGCCTTCAATCTTTCCCAGCATCAGGGTCTTTTCAAATGAGTCACATTTGAAAGTCTTCACATCAGGTGGCCAAAGTATTGGAGTTTCAGCTTCAACATTAGTCCTTCCAATGAACACTCAGGGCTGATCTCCTTTAGGATGGACTGGTTGAATCTTCTTGCAGTCCAAGGGACTTTCTAGGGACATCAGATCAGATCAGATCAGATCAGTTGCTCAGTCGTGTCCGACTCTTTGTGACCCCATGAATCACAGCACGCCAGGCCTCCCTGTCCATCACCAACTCCCGGAGTTCACTCAGACTCACACCCAACGAGTCGGTGATGCCATCCAGCCATCTCATCCTTTGTCGTCCCCTTCTCCTCTTGCCCCCAATCCCTCCCAGCATCAGGGTTTTTTCCAAGGAGTCAACTCTTCCCACGAGGTGGTCAAAGTACTGGAGTTTCAGCTTCAGCATCATTCCTTCCAAAGAAATCCCAGAGCTGATCTCCCTGATAATGGACTGGTTGGATCTCCTTGCAGTCCAAGGGACTCTCAAGAGTCTTCTCCAACACCACAGTTCAAAAGCATCAATTCTTCGGCCCTCAGCCTTCTTCACAGTCCAACTCTCACATCCATACATGACCACAGGGAAAACCATAGCCTTGACTAGACGAACCTTTGTTGGCAAAGTAATGTCTCTGCTTTTGAATATGCTATCTAGGTTGGTCATAACTTTCCTTCCAAGGAGTAAGCGTCTTTTAATTTCATGGCTGCAGTCACCATCTGTAGTGATTTTGGAGCCCAAAAAAATAAAGTCTGACACTGTTTCCACTGTTTCCCCATCCATTTCCCATGAAATGATGAGACCGGATGCCATGATCTTCGTTTTCTGAATGTTGAGCTTTAAGACAACTTTTTCACTCTCCACTTTCATTTTCATCAAGAGGCTTTTGAGTTCCTCTTCACTTTTTGCCATAAGGGTGGTGTCATCTGCATATCTGAGGTTATTGATATTTCTCCTGGCAATCTTGATTCCAGCTTGTGTTTCTTCCAGTCCAGTGTTTTTCATGATGTACTCTGCATATAAGTTAAATAAACAGGGTGACAGTTTTTTATAAAAGAGATGTTAAGTTATAGAGAAATAGGGAAGGATGAGTCAGTGTCTGAAGAAAATTTTTGAGCATTTGGGTTGACATTAGAAACCCTAGAGCCTATACTGTGGATGTTAAGTACAATATTACAAGAAAAAATTAAGAAGAGAGAATTATAATTCTGCTTGTGTTGAGAAGGGAATTACACTGTGCATTTGCAGGAATCTTAAAAAAATTAAATTATTTCCTATTACATAAATATTTTCAGCTCTTTTAGAAATGTCAGATTTTTAAAAATGTGTGAACTCTATGTCCAAACCTGTTACATAGAAACTAAATTAAAGATGGATTATATATTTTTTAATATATTAGCATTTTTTCTTATTTTTATTTTTTTATTTTATTTTATTTTTAACTTATAATATTGTATTGGTTTTGGCATATATCACCATGAATCCGCCACAGGTATACACGTGTTACCCATCCTGAATCCTCTTCCCTCCTCCCTCCCCGTACCATCCCTCTGGGTCGTCCCAGTGCACCAGCCCCAAGCATCCAGTATCGTGCATTGAACCTGGACTGGCAACTCATTTCATATATGATATTATACATGTTTCAATGCCATTCTCCCAAATCATCCCACCCTCTCCCTCTCCCAGAGTCCAAAAGACTGTTCTATACATCAGTGTCTCTTTTGCTGTCTCATATACAGGGCTATCTTTCTAAATTCCATATTATATCTAGGGTGTCTCAGGTGATGATAATGATAAAGAATCTGCCTGCCAACTTAGGAGATGCAAGATATGAAGTTTCGATCCCTGGGTTGGAAAGATCCCCTGGAACAGGAAATGACAACTTGCTCCAGTATTCTTGTCTAGAAAATTCCATGGACAGAGGAGCCTGATGGGCTATAATCCATGGGGCCGCAGAGAGCCAGGAGTGACTGAACAACTAAGTACACACATATTTTATCTGTACTTCATTCCTTTCTTTTTTCTCCATTTCTATATTTTTTCTATATATGAAGAGCATCGTGTGCTTAAATCTATGTGAAACAGGCAGGAAAGATGGTAGATGGATAAATAAATCACTGTTTCCTTGTCTATAATCCTTTGGCATTTATTCTATCAAATCATGATTTTTAGCAGTATTCATTTTCTAAATTAAAAACTCATTTTTTTTCTTTTCATTTGTTACTAGGTGACAATTTTTAAAAGGAAACTTTGTGAAATCAAGTCTCATTTAATGTTACTTTTCTGAGCCAATGAAGAACTTCTACAAATCAGATTTTAGATTGATTTAACTATTCCCCAGAGTAATCAATTGAAGAGGAACTGATTCAACCTGCCTTTTAAAGAAAGGAAAAAATAGTTACAGTTCTTCTGGTCTGGATTTTTAAAAGTAAATGGTGAAATAGAGTTATAAAAGTTTCTATTTTTTTTCTTTGCCAAAGTGTGCAAAATTGAATCCCTCTTCAGTTGATTTTACATCATCTCTGGAAAACTTGTGTCCATTGTAAAGGCTTTTGCCCCTGTATGATGCTTTATGAGCCCTTCTGCTCCTTTTCTTCAAATCACAATCAAGAGTTAAGTAGATTATTGTCTCAGCCTGATTCTTGCTATATCTCCAGTCCTTGCACCATTTTGGCTTAGGTTTTAGAACCAAAATGCCAAGATGATCAATCTGTTTATAACACAGATAAAACTCTTGGCTACCTCATGAACCATAGCTTGCCAGGCTTCTTAGTCCATGGAATTCTCTAGGCAAGAATACTGGAGTGGGTTGCCATTTACTTCTCCAGGGCATCTTCCTGACCAGAGACTGAATCCAGGTCTCCTGTGTTGCAGGCAGATTCTTTACCATCTGAGTCACCAGGAAAGCCCATTTACAACACAGAGTAAACCGAAAAATACGGTACAATAAGTATCATACTTTCTTATATGCAACTAAATATAAATAAATTAATTAAGTATCAACCTACATAATTAAAAGCTATATTTAAATTCATATCATATCATATTTAAATTACATAGCATTAGTTTGTATATATCAATAACTATATTCCCATGTTTCTGAATGCATGCTGAATTTAATCATTTGCATTTTATAAGATTTGCATTCATTATAAAGGATTAAGGATACTTTATTTTTTATTCTTGATAAATACTGATCAAGAGAGAGAAACATTATTATCATTCTATTAAGCAAATAAATGTAAGAGGGTAAGCTCTTCACTACTTTCTTCATATAATATTACAAATAATCTTTATTATCTCTTGCAGGTGTCACTATTCGCATTGATTTACAATGTATACATTCTCAAATGAACTGCTTCCTTAAAAATGACTTTTTATGAAAGTCATTTTTGACTTATCAAAATGACTTATCTGAAAACCTTCAGATATCCAAACACTTATAAAATTGTCAGTAGAAGTTTTTGCAAATTTTAATTTCTTTATTTATACCTGTTTTAGGTTATCATTTCAATCTTTGTATGCTTACTTTACTTTCCCCATTAGTTTGAGAAGTCTAGGTTAGCTGGACATTGAAGCTTAGATATTTTTAAGGAAACAGCTGAGAATTCTCTTTTAGTCAGAATTCTTTTGTAGTCATCCCATTCTGAAAGATAAAATTAAGCATTCATGTATAAATTTTTTATTATTAATATAAAACAATAAAGTAGATGGATATAGGAGATGAATAATTTATAATAATTATAGGATCTGGCATGGTTTACAAAAGATGATATAACTTCAATGTTTGTTAGTAAATGATAGACATAATAATGCTCTGTAACTAATTAAAAAATCACTATTAGAAGATTGTCATGACTTGGCACTTAATATTAAGTGAACATCTACATGGAATATCTTGCAAACATTTTTGTTAATATGAAAACATAATGAACATATTTGTGATCTTATTTGTTTGTTCATTTTTAATTTGCTTTTAAGTAATAAAGCTTGTCTTCTAAGAATACGAAGACTCATAATGAATATAGAATCAATGAGAACATGCTCCAACTATGCTTCTATTTGGTAGAATACTGAATATCATTAGTCAATACTATCTTTTTGTTTAGTGAAGTTTATATGATTCCATTTAGCTTGCTCTGATTCTACAAGGAAATCAAACCAGTCAGTTCTAAAGGAAATCAACGCTGAATATTCATCAGCAAGACCAATGCTGAAACTGAAGCTCCAGTACTTTGGCCACCTGATGCAAAGAGCCAACTAATTGAAAAAGCCCCTGATGCTGGGAAAGATTGTAAACAAAAGAATAGGGCAGCAGAAAATGAGATGGTTATAGAGCATCACTGACTCGATGAACATGAATCTGAGCAAACTCTGAGAGATAGTGAAGGACAGGGAAGCCTGGATTGCTGCAGTCCATGGAGTCACACATTCGGACACTGATTTAGCAACTGAACAAAAACAACAATTCTGTCTTACCTGTATCTGATCATGATTGCCACAAAATATGTTTTCTACAGTAATATACAGAAAGTTCTGGGAGAAATATCAATAACCTCAGATATGCAGATGACACCACCCTTATGGCAGAAAGTGAAGAGGAACTGAAGAGCCTCTTGCTGAAAGTGAAAGAGGAGACTGAAAAAGCTGGCTTAAAACTCAACATTCAAAAAACTAAGATTATGGCATTTGGGCCCATCATTTCATGGCAAATAGAAGGGGAAATGATGGAAACAGTGACAAACTTAATTTTCTTGGGCTCCAAAATCACCACAGATGGTGACTACAGCCATGAAATTAAAAGACGCTTGCTCCTTGGAAGAAAAGTTATGGCCAACCTAGACAGTATATTAAAAAGCAGAGACATTGCTTTTCCAACAAAGGCCTGTATAGTCAAAGCTATGGTTTTTCCAGTAGTCGTGTATGAATGTGAGAGTTGGACTATAAAGAAAGCTGAGCACTGAAGAATTCATGCTTTTGAACTGTGATGCTGGAGAAGACTCTTAAGAGTCCCTTGGACATCAAGGAGATCCAACCAGTCCATCCTACAGGAAATCAGTCCTGAATATTCATTGGAAGGGCTGATGTTGAAGCTGAAATTCCAATACTTTGGCCACCTGATGTGAAGAGCTGACTCATTGGCAAAGACCCTGATGTTGGGAAAGATTGAAGGCAGGAAGAAAAAGGAGTGAAAGAGATTAAGATGGTTGGATGGCATCACTGACTCAATGGACATGAGTTTGAGCAAGCTCTGGGAGTGATGATGAACAGTGAGGCCTGTTGTGTTGCAGTCCATGGGGTTGCGAGGAGTTGGACACAACTGTGAGACTGAACTGAACTGAACTGAACTGATAGGAAATCATATCCAAAAAGATTGGAGAAGAGCTGCTGTTAGCAGATCACAAATGTTCTCAGGTCATATGAGACTCCAGCATTGATTTTACTGGTGAAAATAATTAAAGAAACAATAATAGAATGCAAGTAGACTAGACATATATTGAAATGCAACTGTATTACTTAGATTCCTGTATTTGGTTGGTGTAATGTGACATCATTAACAATTTAAATGGAAAGGGGTCAAATTTTAAGAAGAATTTTCAATTTAAGAAAAAATTTAAATGTTCTAAGATAACGTAAATGAAATATCACATGGAAGAAGGCAAAATAAAGAAACATATAATTTGAGTATCCAGTTCAAGTGATATATCCAAACAGCTGGTTCAATAGAATAAGATTTAATTCAAAAGAAAGTTATTTGTAAAACTTGTAATCCACTGAAAGATCAATTCAATAAGTAGTCCAGTATTCTACTTGTTTAATTGTAATCTGTGTTTGTAATAGTTTCATATGTTGCTGAATTATAGCTGTCTACTAGATAAGGGTAAACTAGAGTAAATAAATTCTCATATATTTTTAAGATCTGCTTGCATGAATGAAGCAGTTATTATATTTTGTATATAGTAAAAATTCCTGATGTTTCTATATATTACTGATGTAATATTTATGTTCTTTCTACTTTAGTTTTATACTATTAGAATCATTGTTATTTTTTCTTTTAAATTAATTAATTATTTTAATTGGAGATTAATTACAATATTGTGATGGTCTTTGCCATGCATCAGCATGAATCAGCAATGGGTGTACATATGTCCCCCATCCTGAACCCCCTCCCACCTTCCTCTCCACCCCATCCCTCTGGGTTGTCCCAGAGCACCGGCTTTGAGTGCCCTGCTTCGTGCATTGAAATTGCACTGGTTACCTATTTTACATATGGTAATATACATGTTTCAATGCTGTTCTCTCAAATCATCCTACCCTCACCTTCTCCCAGAGTTCAAAAGTCTGTTTTTGACAACTGTGTTAGAGTCATTGTAATTTATACTATTGGCATTCATATTCTCATCTTGTGAATGATGAGAATGAGTCTTTAGTAATCCTGTTTACATACAGAGATATGACTAAAATTACTTTGGGTCCATGGTTGCAGGCTGAAATGTCAGATTTAAAACCCAAGCAAAATGATGTATGTAGGTATGTATGGTAGGTTAGTTAGGTTAATTAGTTAAGTTAGTTCTATGAAGTAGATCAGATCAGATCAGATCATTAGCTCAGTCGTGTCTGACTCTTTGCGACCCTGTGAATTGCAGCATGCCAGGCCTCCCTGTCCATCACCAACTACCGGAGTTCACTCAGACTCACGTCCATCGAGTCAGTGATGCCATCCAGCCATCTCATCCTCTGTCGTCCCCTTCTCCTCCTGCCCCCAGTCCCTCCCAGCATCAGGGTTTTTTCCAATGAATCAACTCTTCGCATGAGGTGGCCAAAGTACTGGAGTTTTAGCTTTAGCATCATTCCTTCCAAAGAAATCCCAGGGCTGATCTCCTTCAGAATGGACTGGTTGGATCTCCTTGCAGTCCAAGGGACTCTCAAGAGTCTTCTCCAACACCACAGTTCAAAAGCATCAATTCTTCAGCACTCAGCCTTCTTCACAGTTCAACTCTCACATCCATACATGACCACAGGAAAAACCATAGCCTTGACTAGACGAACCTTTGTTGGCAAAGTAATGTCTCTGTTTTTGAATATGCTATCTAGGTTGGTCATAACTTTCCTTCCAAGGAGTAAGCATCTTTTAATTTCATGGCTGCAGTCACCATCTGTAGTGATTTTGGAGCCCAGAAAAATAAAGTCTGACACTGTTTCCACTGTTAAATTAAAGAGAGAATTGAGTTATCTGGAAAACACTCAAATTGATTTGGGAGAATGGGAAAGGCATTTAAATATAATAACTGGAAGTGCTACTCATATTCCTCTCTCTTGTCCTTAGGAGAACTTGTCTTAAGGTGCTCAAAGAAAACCTTTAAGAAAACTGAATCAGGGAAGACCATTTTTTGGGTGCAAATAGATATGCTAAAGTTGGTAAAGCGGGGATGAGCCATTTCCTCACCTCAGCTGCTACAAAGAATGGAGGTGAGCTTTTGTGAAAGAAGATGCTGCTGACAAAAGTTAAGTTTGGAATTCAGAAAGCAGCACAGATGACAAAAACAAAAAATCATAAAGGGCTCTGAAGAATGTGTCAAATACACAGGATTCTGCCTGATGAAAGATAGACTGAGTGACCTTAAGAATGAACTGACAACTCTAAACAGAGTCTTACTAAAAAACCAACAGTTCTTTATTAACTGTGATTTTTTTCATTTTCCTTCCTTAAACTATTGAAATGTAAGTAATCAACAGTTATGTATATACATTCATTAAGCACTGAATGACAGAGTATTTTATGAAAATAAATATATAAATAAATATTTTTAGAAATAAAATATAGTTACCAGGTTTTGGGAAATTCAGACACATATTTTATATATATATATATATATATATATATATATATATATATACACACACACACACATATGTATATACAATGCATATATACAATTTGCTTGTTTGCATGTTAGTTGCTCAGTTCTGTCTGACTCTCTGTGATCCCGTGGACTGTAGCCCACCAGGTTCCCCTGTTCATGGAATTCTCCAGGCAAAAATACTAGAGTGGTCTGCCATTCCCTTCTCCAGGGATCTTCTTGATCCAGGGAGCAAACCCAGGTCTCCTGCATTGCAGGCAGACTGTTTATTGTCTGAGTCGCCAAGGAAGCCCCATACAACATGACTGGATGGAAACAAAATGTGAGTTTAAATGCTGGAAGAATATAGAAAAAATTATTATAAGTAAAATAGTCATAAACATATTACAGGGAGTGAAATTTGAGTAAGACAGTAATGCATATTAGTGAATAACAGACACTGCTAGTTCATGCTCTCTGTGTGCTGGTCACTATTCCAAAAGCTTCACATACATGAACTCATGAAGGCTTCACATCTAGCCTATGAAATAGGCTACAGTCATTGACCCAGTTTTACAGGTGAGGAAATTGAAGCCTATACAAGGCTTTAAGAAGTTCACAGAACTTAAGAAAAACAACTTTGGATTTTAAGTAAGATTTTGTCTTTTACTAACAACTTACCTAACATAGTTGTTATGAATATTAAATAAAATTGTATACATAGACACTTATAACAAGTTCTGATCAAGGATAACGTATCAATAGATATTTAATATTTATATTAATTATAATTATTTTCATGTTCTTATTTGTTTGGTCTTGAATAAAGTGTAGTTCTTTGTCAGTCAGAACAGTAATGGGTGCTTAAAAGGATAAGAAGGAAAAGTAGTATGATGGAGCACAGAAAGTATGGTAAGAAATGCAGGGTGGTGATAATTTGTGAAAAGTCTGAAAAAGCTATGCAAATATTTGTATTTATTCCAGTGGCGCATGGGGAGACAATTAAGTGATTTAAATAAAATTATCAGGATTACATCTCTGTTTTAAATCATAACTCATTGTAGAGGGTAAAGGTGGCGAGACAGAGATTACAGGAAGCTAAATTATTTAAGAAATAATTGAAATACTTTATATGAAAACTGAGTACCTGAAATATAACAATCTCATGAATATGGTATAGTATTATAACAGCAAAAATCAAAAAAGTTTTGCTCAAATAAGCAGTAAATCCAAAGTTTCTAGCTTGAGTCTTTGACTTGAATGTTGTTGATATTGTTAAATGAGCAAAGAAACAGTAATGGGAGCCATTTTTCAAGGGAAGAAAAGTTTGATATATTGAAACATCATCACCAAGAGTCCCCCTTGTGAAAATTCTAAGCAGGGTTAGCATTGACAACATTTTTAGAAAATTGGCATAAGAAAGACATAGTTTAAGACACTATTAAAGTAAAAGAAAAACAAAAAAATATCATGAATAAAGAAGAAGCTTATAAACAGGGAAAGGGGAGATAGAAAAAGATCTCTTATGATTACAGAAAAGACATTTACATACCCTTAATAGACATTTAAGTGAAATAGGCAGTCCCGAATGATTTGGAAAATGTTTCTTAAATATAAGATTTCATAGTTATTGCAAAAGGCCATTAAAATTTCTCGGAGTTCTTTAATAGTTAAAACAAAAAAGAGGCAGGTGATGAGACAATATTGATTTCATGATCTGATTAAAAAAAAAAAATGTTCTTCTGAAAAGATAAATAACTTCCTGGAGGTTAATCAAAGGAGCAATATTATCATGTGAGTGCCTGTGCAAACATAATTTAATATCATACCAGATATTGTATTCATTGGAATTTTTTCAGAAAAATAAGCTATGACTGAATCAAACATCTTACACAGATGTTTGATTAAAGTGAAGTTGATATGTATATGACAAAAATGGAGATGTTCCAAGTCTTATAATAATAGTTTTTAAATGGCTGCTCTTAAGCTACACATTTTTCTTATCATTTTCTCCCTATGACATTATTCTTTCTATATTATTTGGCTTTTGAATGCTTATAATCTTAGAAAATCCTTAAAAACAATCCCCAGAGTGTTTGTACTTTTAAGGAATATCCTAATTCTAACGACTGTAAATAAGTCAAGAAATGATACATGTAATCAATAAATTTATTACTATTTAAATTATTCCTATTTTAATAGTTACTTTTATTAAAAATATAATTTGAATTCTTAATTATACCACTAAAACTTTTATTTTATTTTATTTTTAAACTTTACATAATTGTATTAGTTTTGCCAAATATCAAAATGAATCCGCCACAGGTATACATGTGTTCCCCATCCTAGACCCTCCTCCTCCTCCCTCCCCCCATACCATCCCTCTGGGTCGTCCCAGTGCACTAGCCCCAAGCATCCAGTATCGTGTATCGAACCTGGACTGGCAACTCATTTCTTACATGATATTTTACATGTTTCAATGTCATTCTCCCAAATCTTCCCACCCTCTCCCTCTCCCACAGAGTCCATTAGACTGTTCTATACATCAGTGTCTCTTTTGCTGTCTCGTACACAGGGTTATTGTTACCATCTTTCTAAATTCCATATATATGCGTTAGTATACTGTATTTATGTTTTTCCTTCTGGCTTACTTCACTCTGTATAATAGGCTCCAGTTTCATCCACCTCATTAGAACTGATTCAAATGTATTCTTTTTAATGGCTGAGTAATACTCCATTGTGTATATGTACCACTGCTTTCTTATCCATTCATCTGCTGATGGACATCTAGGTTGTTTCCATGTCCTGGTTATTATAAACAGTGCTGCGATGAACATTGGGGTACACGTGTCTCTTTCCCTTCTGGTTTCCTCAGTGTGTATGCCCAGCAAAGAAGACATACAGATGGCTAACAAACACATGAAAAGATGCTCAACATCACTCATTATCAGAGAAATGCAAGTCAAAACCACTATGAGGTACCATTTCACACCAGTCAGAATGGCTGCGACCCAAAAGTCTACAAATAATAAATGCTGGAGAGGGTGTGGAGAAAAGGGAACCCTCTTACACTGTTGGTGGGAATGCAAACTAGTACAGCCACTATGGAGAACAGTGTGGAGATTCCTTAAAAAACTGGAAATAGAACTGCCTTATGAACCACTAAAACTTTTTTACTTCCTTGAAAGCCTGAAAATATGTCAGATAAAGTACTTTTTCTCTTCAACAGAGAATTTTCCTTTAGTTATGAAATTTTTTTGGCTAAATAGCATATAAAGGGGAAAATTATAACTACTGAGAATTCTTAAGTAGTATATTGATTGATAAAAGGATGAATTTTCATTTGTTGGTGTGTTTTTATAGTAACATTGCTTTATCTTAAACATTTTCTAAATGTTAAAAAAAAGATGTTCATAGGGAGTTTCAAGTAGTATTTTTAGTAATTGGTATAGATATTGTAAAGCTTCTCTGCTTTGAATTTGGTTTATTCAAGCAATGTATAATCCTATAACAAATTTCTTTATCCTATGTATTTTATTTTATATATAATATATATGACTAATATATGATGATTGTACCTATTGAGAATATCAACATGTTATTACGGTAATCTTTTAAAAATCCTTAAATAGGGATGAAAATTCTGACATACCACCATGTAAAAATACTTTCTTTTTATGTGTGACTAGAAGATGACATTTATCAAAAGATGTAATGCAAGCATCCCTTCAACATTCTGTGAAAGATGAGCTCTAAGTTACCGTTGGAAATTAGAAACATTTTCTAACAAAACACTTAGTGGAAACCTTTTAGATAAAGATATTATTTTGGTTGATAGTGTTAAATTTTTGTATGTAGGTTATGCAGTTTATTGTTTTACCTTAACTAATGCCAAAAAGAGTTTTAATTTAAATTTCTAAAGCCCATCATTTTTATACAAGGAAGAGAAAAACAAACAAACAAATTAAAAAAGGCAAAGAGGTAAAAAGCTTTTTTTTTTTTTTTTTTCCTGAAATGGAAAACTGATAGGACTTGTAAAAAGTTCGGCTTTGAGACCTAATCAATGAGTTCATATTTCAAGACTGGTGTCCAAAACAACTTGCATGATGGAAACACATGTACTTTGAGGAGAGGTTGAATATTGTTTGACAACTGCTTTTGTCAGAAAGGAAAGGGAATATTAATATCCAAGTCTTCAAGAAATTTGGAAAGTTCTGTCTCAGGAAAGAAGCATATCTAAAGGGCTCAGTAAATCCAAAATTATATATGTAAAGAAAAATGATTGATTTCCTTTTAAAATATCTTTCCTCCATTCCCTGAGGTAGTCAATGTCTGTGACAATGTTCATAGCTATATTTTTTTTTCTTTCTGCACATTTTCCCAAAACAATAACAGCAAAACATGTATATGTATGTATATAATAGATATTATGTGTTTATAGGACTTCCCTGTATCTCAAACAGTAAAGAATCTGCCTGCAATGCAGGAGACCAGGGTTTGATCCCTGGATCAGGAAGATCCTCTGGAGAAGAAATGGCAACCCACTCCAGGATTCTTGCCTGGAGAATCCCATGGACAGAGAAGCCTGGTGGGCTACAGTCTATGGGGTCACAAAGAGTTGGACATGACTGAACGAGTAACATATGTATTTATAAGACTGGCTTTCTTTAACAAAAATAGGATGATATTATAAAGATTATTCTGCAATTTACATTTTAAAAAATAGTCTTGTTCTACTTCGGTTCTGTGAATAGAGAACTACTGTAAAGAAAGTACAGAGAGTGTTCCCAAATATCCCACACTCAGTTTCCCCCATTATTAAGGTTTTACTTTAGTATGGTACATTTATCATGACTAATGAGCCATAATTGATACATTATTATTAACTGAAATCTACACTTCATTCAGATGTCTTCAGTTTTCCCCTAATGTCTCTTGTCTGTTCCTGATCCTATCTAGGATACTTCATTACCTCTAGTTCTCGCCTCCTTAACATCTTTTTGGCTGTGAAAGTTTCTCAGACTTACCTTGTTTTCAGCGACATTAACAGTTTTGAGGGTTGTTGCTCGGACATTTTTGTAGACTGTCCCTCCATGAGAATTTTTTTTCCCCATGATTTGAGATTTCTGATATACTGTGGTCAGTGTTACAGAGGACAACCTGAGTTGGAGTCCTGGGTCTGCCACTAAGTAATTATTCAACCATGAGCAATGTCCAGTTTTCTACTATTAACATGTAAGAACTGCATTAATATTTTATAACCTGAGAAATATACACACATATGTATGCATATACATATGTAAAAATGTGTGAATGTCTATTTGTGTACATATATATATATATATATATCTATAATTAAAATATAACATCTTTATTTTATTTACTATGAACTCTTCAGAGTTGAGACAACTTTTTTACTCATTTCTGAATCTCTATTCATTAACTAACTTGATTCCTCTCTGGAGAAAATTCTAAATTATTACTATTGAAATAATCTACATTGATGCATTCTTGAGCCTGAAGAAATTAAGATTAAAGCCTCTGGTAAACAAATAATGTTCTAACAGGTTTCTAACCATATCATCTTTAATGTAGAACGGATAACGTAAAGAGTTTGTGTAAAGTCATGAAGGCAGGTATCTAAATATTAGCTGCATTGATGATTGGTGAGGATTGTATGGCAGACAAACTGAGAGATTATATTCAAAGAACTAAGGTATTTCCTAATAGGGTGATTCCAATGAAACAAAGGACTTTGTACTAAGACCTAACACATATTCTCAAAGCAGTATTCACTGTAAACGGTGAACTAGGAGGAACTATTCTCAATTAGTTTCAATTGAATTTGACTAGTATATATTCAATGCTTATGATGTGCTCAGCAAGGCTCTAAGCACCATAAAGGAATCAAATGAACAAAGATAATAGTTTTTTTTTCTAAGCTGATTGAGAAAATAAAAAGAAGCACACTAAAGAAACAGCAATATAAACTATTGTAAGATTAGTGCTCCTATGAATAGTATAGAAAAATAAAACTCTTCCTCCAGAGTGGAACCCCAAATCCACTATTATTTTAAGCTGAGTCACATTTCCAGTTATTCACTATAGTCTTACAGGCAACTTTAAGATGTTTAAATGGTGACAATTGGACATTTATAGATAATTCAAGGAATTAAGGGTGGTTACATATTTTATATACCACACATATATTCCTTTTTATTTATGCAACCCAAAACTAAAATGAAGTAATAGATTTTTTAAGAGAAGTACACATTAAATGGTTTTCTTTTCTCAAGAATATACTTGTAAAACTCTTTATTTTTTCATAAAGTGCTAGCATAATTAATTATCAAATATAATTTTAAAAGATAAATGTGAACATTCACAAGAAAATTTAAATTTTATCTTTGAAATGATAAAGTAATGATGGTTGGAAAATGTTTCTAATCTCTCACCCAGAGAAATTGCCATTTATTAAAAGTTTTTCAAACTATGGTGCTTAAATTGAGAAATTTCTGTGCTTCATCCTTATTATATATATTTTTAAATTCTGATTAAAAATAAGAAGAGATGCACCATCACATTTAAAATTATTAAGTAAAAGTTTAAAGTTTATTTGTCATTATGCATCTCTTTTGAACTCAATGAAATAGATAAATTTAAATACATGAAACTTTGGAATGTATTTTTTCACAAATAAATTGGCATACTTCAACTGCATTTCCAAAGTGTGATTCATTATGTTGCTTTGCTTGGAATTTACACTAATCTTCCGACTATAGTATTTCTAAGCACTGTGTCATTCTCTGGCCAGCAGTGAGTGTCGCTAAGGCAGCACTTCTGTTGTCATGGCAGTGATGGATCATCAGTTCAGTGGAAGACCTGTAATTTGCAAAGTGAATGGCAAGCCACATTGAGAATGCACTGCAGTGGCCTTTTTTAGGTGAGTTGGAAGCCTGGAGTATGACAGTTTTCTCTCTTTAAGTCGTGCTTTATTTTAGTCTTCACAACAGGTTTGAGATTTAGATTCAGAGGGTATAAATGAGATCTTCAGGTTTTGAACTTAAAAAATTCTCCATGTAATAGATCAATAAATATTTTATGTTTTCAAAAGATGCTAAGACTCATGTAATCAGAAGACAGTTTTGTCCTCATCCTTCTTAGACAAACTTTGGCCTCTCCCAATTGAAATCCATATCATTGTCATTTCCATTTGATCTATCTGGAGGATTGAACAAAAGAAGAAGGAAAAAAATCCATCATAGTATCTTTTAAGAACTAGCATTTATTTTTGTCATTGTTTTTCTTCCATAAGCAGAGCCAATTGTTTTCTAGCGTGGGACTGAGCTCCATTCTGTGACTATTCAGATTTCAAGATGCAGTGCAGATCCTTATGAATTGTCTACTGATCAAACAACCTGACCAAATATCTCCTATTTCAAGGTCTATAGTGTAGCTACTGTTACGTTGCAAAGTGATAAGAGTGCAGGATTCATCACTGTTTTGGTCAGGGGAGTAATTTCATAACAAATATATAGTTCAGTTCAGTTCAGTTGCTCAGTCGTGTCTGACTCTTTGCGACCCCATGAATTGCAGCATGTCCGGCCTCCCTGTCCATCACCAACTACTGGAGTTCACTCAAACTCATGTCCATTGAGTCGGTGATGCCATCCAGCCATCTCATCCTGTTGTCCCCTTCTCCTCCTGCCCCCAGTCCCTCCCAGCATCAGGGTCTTTTCCAATGAGTCACCTCTTCACATGAGGTGGCCAAAGTATTGGAGTTTCAGCTTAAGCATCAGTCCTTCAAAAGAACACCCAGGACTGATCTCCTTTAGAATGGACTGGTTGGATCTCCTTGCAGTCCAAGGGACTCTCAAGAGTCTTCTCCAACACCACAGTTCAAAAGCATCAATTCTTCAGTGCTCAGCTTTCTTCATAGTCCAACTCTCACATCCATACATAACCACTGGAAAAACCATAGCCTAGACTAGATGGACCTTTGTTGGGAAAGTAATATCTCTGCTTTTGAATATGCTATCTAGGTTGGTCATAACTTTTCTTCCAAGGAGTAAGTGTCTTTTAATTTCATGGCTGCAATCACCATGTGCAGTGATTTTGGAGCCCAGAAACGTAAAGTCTGACACTGTTTCCGCTGTTTCCCCATCTATTTCCCATGAAGTGATGGGACCGGATGCCATGATCTTCGTTTTGCTTTAAGCCAACTTTTTCACTCTCCTCTTTGACTTTCATCAGGAGGCTTTTTAGTTCCTCTTCACTTTCTGCCATAAGGGTGGTGTCATCTGCATATCTGAGGTTACTGATATTTCTCCTGGCAATCTTGATTCCAGCTTGTGCTTCTTCCAGCCCAGCGTTTCTCAGGATGTACTCTGCATATAAGTTAAATAAACAGGGTGACAATATACAGCCTTGACGTACTCCTTTTCCTATTTGGAACCAGTCTGTTGTTCCATGTCCAGTTCTCACTGTTGCTTCCTGACCTGCATACAAATTTCTCAAGAGGCAGGTCAGGTGATCTGGTATTCCCATCTCTTTCAGAATTTTCCAGTTTATTGTGATCCACACAGTCAAAGGCTTTGGCATAGTCAATAAAGCAGAAATAGATGTTTTTCTGGAAACTCTATTGCTTTTTCCATTATCCAGCGGATGTTGGCAATTTGATCTCTGGTTCCTCTGCTTTTCTAAAACCAGCTTGAACATCTGGAAGTTCACGGTTCACATATTGCTGAAGCCTTGCTTGGAGAATTTTGAGCATTACTTTATTAGTGTGTGAGATGAATGCCGTTGTGTGGTAGTTTGAGCATTCTTTGGCATTGCTTTTCTTTGGGATTGGAATGATAACTGACCTTTTCCAGTCCTGTGGCCACTGCTGAATTTTCCAAATTTGCTGGCATATAGAGTGTAGCACTTTCACAGCATCATCTTTCAGGATTTGAAATAGCTCAACTGGAATTCCATCACCTCCACTAGCTTTGTTTGTAGTGATGCTTTCTAAGGCCCACTTGACTTCATATTCCAGGACATATGCTGAAGCATCAATTAATTGAAAGTAAAAATGCCATTATTGTTAAATTATAAACTGCTCATGTACCTGTTTGGCTATTTAATTTTCCCATACTTGCATCTTCCCCAAACTGATGGTGAGTTCCCAGGAGAGAGAAGAAATATTTGTACATCTATGGAAAAAAAACAACAAATTAAATAGCTTATATTTAATGCCTCTTATAGAGCTTACAGAATGTTTTGCATACACAGCAGAATACCTACTGATAGCTGATATATGGTAAATATTTAGTGATAAAAATAGTCACATATACCACTATTAAAAATTAGCAAACAAAAGAAATCATGTAACACAAAACATTAATTTCAAATTGCTACATTAATTTGCGTTGGCAAAACATGATATAGCCTCAAGCAGTTGTTCTGATTTGACAGATGTGTCCCTGATTTGAGTGGAACATTTCTATAAAGTAGGACATGTGAGTACTATTTTAAATTGCTTTGTCACAGACCCTGGAGCAGTCATAAGTTTTAGTTACTCTGTTTCACTAGCTCTAAATGTGAGTAGCAATTCCTGTCATCTGTACAACTTATAATCATGTGATGATCTTAATATACTGAATCCTGCTAGCTAAGACCTTAAGTTTGCCTGCAGTCATTCAGTATGTACAACAGTCCTGTGCCATTTTCTGTTAGGGTCCTCGACTAAAAAGTTAACACAAACACCTACCAGTCATTTATTCATTCAACGAATAAATATTGAGCACCACTGCATGACCTGCTGTGCAAACTAATGACTCTAATATAATTTGAATAGGCATTATATTGTAGGTATATAAAAAGTGTGATAAGTGCACAGGGAAAGTCAGTTCAGTTACTCAGTCCTGTCCTATTCTTTGCGACCCCATGGACTGCAGCATGTCAGGCTTCCCTGTCCATCACCAACTCCCAGAGTTTACTCAAACTCATGCCCATTGAGTCAGTGATGCCATCCAACCATCTCATCCTCTGTCATCCCTTTCTCCTCTCGCCTTCAATCTTTCCCAGCATCAGGGTCTTTTCCAACAAGTCAGTTCTTCGTATCAGACAGCCAAAGAATTGGAGTTTAAGCTTCAGCATCAGTCCTTCCAATGAATATTCAGGATTGACTTCATTTAGGATGGACTGGTTTGAGCTCCTTTCAATCCAAAGGATTCTCAAGAATCTTCTGTAACACCACAGTTCAAAAGCATAAATTCTTTGATGCTCAGCTTTCTTTATAGTCCAACTCTCACATCCATATATGACCACTGGAAAAACCATAGCTTTGACTAGACAGACCTTTGTTGGCAAAGTAATGTCTCTGCCTTTTAATATGTTGTCTAGGTTGGTCATAGCTTTTCTTCCAAAGAGCAAGCATCTTTTAATTTCATGGCCACAGTCACCATCTGCAGTGATTTTGGAGCCTAGAAAAATAAAGCCTCTCACGGGGAAAGGAGGTACATAATTCTTCTGGGAGAAATTAGTGAGCATACTTTAACTACTGTGTATTCCAATTTCAGAAATGTATTGTAAATGCATTCATGAATGCTTGATTGTAAACTTGTGGAATATAAATTGTGTAATGGCAGAGAAAGGAAAATTCACACCTGATTTAGCATCCTCATGCAAACAATTTGGGAATAGCACTCTCCAGCAGCGTGCCACAGGGTCTTATTCTTGTATCAGTTTCATCATTATTATTTTTATATATGATGGTAAAAGGCAAAATCTGATCATTAAATTTGTAGATGATGCAAGACTGGAGAACATTACAAATATTATTGGGACAAATATTATTAGAATTGCCTATAAACATCACCTTCAAAGACTAAAACAATAGGCTGAAATCAACAGCATGAAGTTTAAGAGATATAAGTATGATGTGCTGCAGTGCTAAAAACTTCAACTCAAAAAAATATAGGATTGTAAATAACTGGCCTTTCAACATCTACAGCTAACCCATGGTGGGTGAATTAGATAAAGAAAATCTTAATTTGGCCCTAAGTACTGATATATCTCTGAAAAAAAAATAACCTTTACAGATAATATCTTAGAAGGAATATACTATTTATTCTCTATTCTAATTGTTCATGGTGTGTATCTATCAAATTTACTTTTGGTAAGCTACATTTGGAAAACATCTCTGACAATAGAACAGCACTAGGAAAGATGCAAAGAATGATGGGAAATTATCTAGAAATCATGGTCACCTCCAGTGAAGTCAATGGTTGGTGATGGGTTTTAAAACTATGTCAGACAAAGCACAATTAAATGGGCATTTATAACAGTAAGAAAATAAGATTAAAGGGAAACATGGTAACTGCTTTCAAATATATGAAAAGTTTTATGTTGCAGAGGTGATTTAAGTATTGTTACAAAAGGCAGAGTGAATAGAGATATAAAGGGAATCAAGTGTTGACTAAAATGCTGACTCAATAAAATAAATAATTAAAATTTATTTCTAAATTTTAAATGTATAATTTATATAAATTATATTATATAAAATTAAAAATAAGGGGAAAAAATAAATGTTGACTCAATACATGAAATGTATGAGGAGAGAGATTTGTATCTATTTTAGTTAGTGCTCCACCTCAGGTTTTGCAAGTAAGTCTGCCCCATGGAAGTAATCCAATAAATATTTTTGAATTACATTAATGAATGGACATGTAATAAAATATAAAAGTCTGACCTGTTGAAAAACAGAATGATGTTTCTCAGTAGGTAGCAGACAAAATAACTGCTAAGCATAGCTAGTGTTAGAAAAGCGCAAAAAAGAAAAAAAAAAATCGTAGTAAAGAGTGAAAAATAAATGTTTTTTTTTTTAATTTTATCTTTAAAATAAAATTACCAGAATAGACATTTTACATGACAGTCATCAAATTTAAAACTGGAAATTATGAGCTAACTTAGAATGAATCAAGTGATGGTATATTTTGAGTGTGTATGTAATTTTTTTAACAAATTTGTAGTAGCATAGCATGATATATTTAAATTTATGGATTACTTTGGCAATAGGATCATGAAAAAGATGGTTTCTAACACTGTAGTACACTCTATAAATTACTCCAGTCTCCAATCTCATTCTTTTTGGAAGTATTCAGAATGTTATTATTATTTTTTTAATGTTGCTGCTTTAAAGTTGATTGGTTTTAACTTTCTGATAATCATTTGTGAAGGTTTTCTATGCAATCCAAGCATTTGCCATCATTCATTTTATCTTGTGTGTGTGTGTGTGTGTGAAATCTAACATCTTTTAAAATATTTGTGTTTAATTTTAGATTAAATTTCCAATATATTTCAGTGTGTAATCAAGTTGTACAGTATTTGACAATCAACAAGAAACTTAGTTTAATATAGAAATCAATGTTATGCTGGACATAGTAGTTTAGGGACAATTTTATAAGTGATTATATGTCATTAGTACATTTTATGATGCTTTTACTTATGATCACTTTTACTTCATTATGAAACTTTAGATCAAAGGGATCCAAGTATTATTTGTAGAGGGATGATCTTCTCTACTAAAAATAAGAGTTAATTAATTATTATTCAGGAGGAAATATCTATTTTAAGTGGGAAATTTCACCTAATAATATAGTACCAGGGGAGTTTGGTTTATGTCACTAAATGCATTAATTTAGAGTCATCCAAATATTTCTATTATACTAGATTTAATTTTCTGGTTGACTATTTTGATATTCTGATTCTAATATGGAATATTTAATTAGCCCTTTCAAATTTATGTTATTCAACATTTTGGACAAGTTTGATGGAAGGCACAAACTTACAGACTCTACTTAGAAACTTTCTCATTAACTCATCTCAATGTACATTTAAAATCACCTAGTTGTACAATCAGTAGTTTGTACTCAAAATACTAAAACCTCCTCAAAATGTTTTACTGCAGAGATTTTTGTCAGTGTCTGTGTGTGCAGGCTCAAGCACTTTAGTCGTATCTGACTCTTCACAACCCTATGGCCTTAGCCTGCCAGGCTCTCTGCCCATGGTATTCTTCAGGAAGAATACTGGGGTGGGTTGCTGTTTCCTCCTCCAGGGGATCTTCCTGACATACCATTTGATAAAACCCAGGTTCACTGACCAAAAATATTGCTATTAAATGTAGGATTTTGAAAGAAAAAGGGCGAGATGGGTTCTTTTCTGTGTCAATATATGTTGCTAGCTAATAGTCATCTTTTTACATCTAGAGAGTTACAAACAAGTTGTTGAAACCTCTGTACCTGAGATTTTAGTTTTTTGCAAGTAGGAACATTTGACAGCTTTCAACCATCTGGTGACTCTTATTCTCCTAGGTTTAACAAATAATGCCCATAGTGGTTCTGTGGCACTTCTGCAAATAATCCCAGTTCTTTGCTATGAAACATATCTGGGTTTATTGATTTGAAATCATATAGATTCTCTCTTCATTTTCTCAAATCTATTCTTTTTAACAATCTTTTCTATGCTTTGCACATCTTTTTTGACCAAAAATGGAATTTAAGTATGAATCAGAAGCTCTGATTTAGCTTATATATTCCAGTTGAGCCATCTGTATCAAATGTAGGCAGATCATATGCTTAGTTTTTGTGTTAGTAGACCTCCCCCAAAACACTTTTTTTTTTCTTATATTGTTTTACAGAAGCCTAATCTGGTTCTGGACAAGTTGCTTCTCCCCCACCCACTTCTTTCAGGTGAGCCTTCTGGTTTCTTAAGAACAAAACCCAAGATGATATAAAATACAGCATCTTGCATGTAGCATATACTTGGTGGTGGCGGTTTAGTCACCAAGTTGTGTCCGACTCTTGTGATCCCATGCACTGTAGCCTGTCAGGCTCCTCTGTCCATGGGATTCTCCAGGCAAGAATAATGGAAATACACCTGGTAGGTGTTAGCAGAAAGAAAAAGTGAATTAAAGAATATGTTACAGAGTGATTTGTTGAAGGTAAATGCTAATAAGTATAGACAGATAGTCATCTTTATCCCATATTAAAAATGGGACAGCGGAGAGGACAGCCGCCATTCTTCTTCATTATAACGACCCTGTAGCTTCTTAGTGAGATGGACACTAATGGGTAATTATGTCAGGGAATAAGAAATCAGAAATAATTAGGGAAAAAAGCTCCAAGCTCCTTCCAAGGTGCGGATTCTTCTCTGATTTGCATGTTTTTTGTTTGTTCTTTTACGTCAATTCTTATATTGAGGGCATAAATCCACTCACCGGAGTGAGCCCCTGAGAACCTAAGAAACAAGATGGTGATATTTTCAGCTTGGAGGGAACTATAGTGGTTTCCTAAACTCTCTGTTTATTTCCTTGAGCTGTACTTCGGAACATTTATGTCTTTTGCTATTGTTCCTGCTGACATTTTACATATATGGCAATAATATTATTAACAGAAGTAGCTATCATTTGGCATATCTACATTTCAGACATCAGGACTATCTCTAATAGCTGTAACCTATATACAGTATGCTTAATAATATTATCTTCATTTTACAAATTAAAAAGTTAAGATTAGAGAGTGAAGTGTCAAGACAATATTTCCCACTTACGAAATGCCAGAACCAGGATTCTAATCAGATTCTTTTGTTTTGCAAACCAGTGTTTCTTCCACTTTATCTTATCACTCCTATTAGCCTTCTAAGGTAAATTTGAAATACCTATGGCTGATTCATGTTGAGGTTTGACAGAAAACAACAAAATTCCATAAAGTAATTATCCTTCAATAAAAAATAAGTTTAAAAAAACAACTATCCTACAATATAAACTGAACATTTTCAAAAAAAAAAAAAAAAAACTTGGAATAACCCTGGGTACATTTTGGAAGCAAAGACAAGTTTTCCCTGTGATACCATACCTTTTCACGTATTTTCTAAGACTTGTTATCTGAGAACTGAATTTACGCGTCTCTCAGGAAATTTGCTGATACTTTACACAGTTCACTGTATGTTGGAATTAATATGTCTCTTTTGTGGATTATCAGGACATTCCCATTTGAAAAAGACATACCGTTAAACATTTTATTTATTACTTTTGGCAGTCAGATCTTTAGCCAACTGCCTGTGCTGTCTCTCTGTTTCATTTTTAGTCTGACAGAAAGGACAATGGGGTGCCTGGGCAAGCTCCCACATTCCAGGATTCTGTTCTGCATACAGCTTTTCTGCTGCCATTTTGAAGAAAGAAAGGGACCTATGACAATAGTTATGACAGCAGGCGTAAGTTTTTATGTGGTGCCAGCCCTTTTCTTTTTGTAGAGGTAAGCAATATCTAAAGTTGATGCTAAAAATGCAAAGAATATCATGCCAATAATTGCTTCTGCTCTTTTGTAAAGGCAGCTTTATAGAATTAGACTGAAAATACCAAATGCATTTTATTTAGAAAAGAGTATTTGCAATTACAACAAATTAAGTGAAAATATTATATCAAATCAGATAGAGAATATAGTTAAAAGTATTAGTAATTGCCTGTAACTTCATTCTCAGTGTATCTTTTCCTTATTGGTGGCAATAGAATTTAAGATTCCATTTCTATCAATTCAGTAATCATTTTTAGGACATTCTAAGTAAAAGTCCACCCCACTCCAGTACCCTTGCCTGGAAAATCCCATGGACGGAGGAGCCTGTAGGCTGCAGACCATGGGGTGCAGAGTCGGACACAACTGAGTGACTTCACTTTCACTTTTCCCTTTCATGCATTGGAGAAGGAAATGGCACCCCAGTCCAGTGTTCTTGCCTGGAGAATCCCAGGGACGGGGGAGCCTGGTGGGCCGCCGTCTATGGGGTTGCACAGAGTCGGACACGACTGAAGCGACTTGGCAGCAGCAAGTAAAAGTCACTGTGCTGGCAGCTGTAAGAATTAAGATTCTGATGGTGATACAGCTTCCTCTCAAATGAGGACTGAGTTTACATTCTAGAACAGAACTTGGGAGCTACTTCATGTGAGCTGCTCAGTCGCTTCAGTCATGTCTGACTCTTTGTGACCCTATGGACTACAGCCCACCAGGCTCCTCTGTCCATGGGATTCTCTAGACAAGAATATCAGAGTGGGTTGTCATTTCTTCTTCCAGGGGATCTTCCCGACAGGGATCCAACCAGCATCTCTTATGTCTCTTGCATTGGCAGGCGGGTTCTTTACCTTTGAGCCACTAGGGAAGCCCTGATCTACAGATTAAAGATTCTTAAAAAGTTGCTGCAGTTAACACTTTTTGTGCCATGTTTTCCCAGGGTCTGTAGATATATTTTGATAATGTGAGTGAGAGATATTTAAGAAACGAATGAAGCATGAGAGGTAACTGAAAACTTCTAAGTTTCCTAAAAAAAGATGTCATAGGTAGGCAAGGTCGTGGTCATGGTAACTTAGATTTTCCAGAATGATCTCCCTCTGAAAAAGGGTCCAAAAGTCAAGCCTGAATCCAATGAGATTTTTGATGCCTTTTAAAAAGAATAGAAGATCAGCAGGTGTGGTGTGTTTTGAGTGCAAAACAGAGCTGATTTTGACTGTCAGTGACAAATTTACATTTCACTATAGCCACTGGCTTCAAACTTTTCATATAAAAATATTCTATATAGATTTTTCTAGAAAATAATTCCAATTTGAATTTAATCTATCTTTATTCATGTAGCATGGCCACTATTTTCTTTTGGAAATAATAATGAATGAGTAAGAAGTGTTATGGTTGTGAGAAATAAAATGGAAAGCAAAACCGGACACTTTTTTTTAAAGTGTTTTAGCTTATTTATTTTTTAATTAATTAATTTATTTTAATTGAAGGCTAATTACTTTATAATATTGTGGCTTTGCCATACATTGACATGAATCAGCCATGGGTGTACATGTGTTCCCCATCCTGAACCCCACTCCCACCTCCTTCCCCATCCTCTCCCTCTGGGTCATCCCAGTGGACCAGCCCTGAGCACCCTGTCTCATGTACTGAACCTGGACTGGTGATCTATTTCACGTATGGTAATATATTTGTTTCTGTGCTATTCTCTCAGATCTGCCCACCCTCACCTTCTCTCATAGAGTCCAAAAGTTTGTTCTTTACATCTGTGTCTCTTTTGCTGTCTTGCATAAAGGGTTATCATTACCATCTTTCTAAATTCCATATATATATATATGTATTCTGTATTGATGTTTTTCTTTCTGACTTACTTCACTCTGTATAATAGGCTCCAGTTTCATCCACCTCATTAGAACTGATTCAAATGCATTCTTTTTAATAGCTAAGTAATATTCCATTGTGTATATGTACCACAGCTTTCTTATCCATTCATCTGCTGATGGACATCTAGGTTGCTTCCATATCCTGGCTGTTATAAACAGTGCTGCGATGAACATTGGGGTACACATGTCTCTTTCAATTCTTGTTTCCTCCGTATATATGCCCAGTAGTGGGATTGCTGGGTCATATGGCAGTTCTATTTCCAGTTTTTTAAGGAATCTCCACACCGTTCTCCATAGTGGCTGTACTAGTTTGCATTCCCACCAACAGTGTAAGAGGGTTCCCTTTTCTCCACAACCTCTCCAGCATTTATTGTTTGTAGACTTTTTGATAGCAGCCATTCTGACTGGTGTGAGGTGGTACCTCATTGTGGTTTTGATTTGCATTTCTCTGATAATGAGTGATGTTGAGCATCTTTTCATGTGTGTGTTAGCCATCTGTATGTCTTCTTTGGAGAAATGTCTGTTTAGTTCTTTGGAAACCGGGCACTTTTTAAATTAGATAATGTGAATTAAAAGCAGTAATTGTTTAGAAAATAAAAGGAAATAAATAAGTCCTTGGGATTTTATGTACAGCATGATGACTCTGGTTAATAATATTTTATTGTATATTTGACAGTTACAAAGAGAGTCAATCTTAAAAGATCTCATCACCAAGAAAAAAAATTGTGACTACGTGAAGTGATAGATATTAACTGAACTTATTGTGAAACGATAATTTCAAAACACATATATATATAAAACCATTATGTCATACACCTAAAACTGATATGCATATATATCAGTTATACCTCAGTTGTATCAATTATATATCAATCACTAAAAAAACAATAAAAGGACAGAGATAGTAAATTTAAAATGTCATTAAACAGCATTTATTTAGGACATTTGTGCAATGATTTGCAATGTTTAATATAAAGTGAAATGCTTTATTGAATAGTATTCTTTCAGAATACTAATATGCCATGACATGATAGAACTTGAAGGGATATAGTAAATAACATCCTTTATCTTTGCCAATGTTTAGAACAAAATCAGAGCTGGACATATAAATCAGATAAATTCATTCATTCACTCAACAAACACTTTTTCTGACTCACTTATACTTGGTACTCTTTGTGAAAACTGGTGACAAAGCAGGGAATGAAATAACAATAGCATACACTCACGGAACCTGTCGTCCACAGAGGGACACTGAGGGCAAATGTGGGAGAAACAGAGATGCACTTCTCAAAGCCTACTTCAAGCCAGGACAGGTTGCACATGGCCAGCTATCAGAATTGCTGCTAGATACCAGTACCAAGAATTGGCTTGTTCAGGCCTGGGTGTGCTTCTGCGTTGGAACCAAAGTCACACTCTACAGAAGACACAGCATCCATGACTGAGCAAAGGCCTAGCCATTTCTGCCTAATGTGTAAGCCACTTGGGATTTGCAGACATGATCTCTAGTCTGCAGCATACTGAATGTGCCCCTCCTGTTCAACTTTGCACATTCATGTTTTTCAAAAGTATTATCCCTTCTACCCAAATGTGCTGTACTCCTAATTCAGTGATATTCTCCTTTCCTGAAAAGCTGTCACAGATATTGGTAAACAGTTGAAGATAAAACATTTTATTGTTACAAGGAATAAAGCTTACTGGTGAATGCAGATTTAGGACTGGGACTAAAGGGGCTGCCTTACATTTACCTGTGAAGCACAGAGCCTTATTTACTCACACAGCCTCTTCCTGAAGTCCGGAGAATACACAACAGTAAGAAGACTAGAAAAATAAACATACCCTACATTCATCATCCAGATAGTTCGCTTTTTCCACATGGATGAGTGAGTAAGGAATGGGGAGAGATGACTTGCCAGCCCAGATGCAATCTATCCACAAAGAAGCATGATGTTAGGGGAGAGGACATGCTTATTCATGGACCCACTGGTATTATCGTTCCCATTTCAACAGTATTAAGAAAAATAAAGTTCAGAAATATTGACTCATTTGCCAAAGATACAATTTTATACAATAAGAAGTAAAATTTGGACAAGGATATCCAGCCAAACTTATTCTAAGTATTTGAATGCTTTCTATGCAAGGAATACAGTAGTGGGCAAAATGAGTCAGAACTTTTGCTCTTAAGTATTTCATGGGAAATAGATGGGGAAACAGTGGAAACAGTGTCAGACTTTATTTTTCTGGGCTCCAAAATCACTACAGATGGTGACGGCAGCCATGAAATTAAAAGACGCTTACTCCTTGAAAGAAAAGTTATGACCAACCTAGATAGCATATTCAAAAACAGAGACATTACTTTGCCAACAAAGGTTCGTCTAGTCAAGGCTATGGTTTTTCCTGTGGTCATGTATGGATGTGAGAGTTGGAATGTGAAGAAGGCTGAGCACTGAAGAATTGATGCTTTTGAACTGTGGTGTTGGAGAAGACTCTTGAGAGTCCCTTGGACTGCAAGGACAGCCAACCAGTCCATTCTGAAGGAGATCAGCCCTGGGGTTTCTTTGGAAGGAATGATGCTAAAGCTGAAACTCCAGTACTTTGGCCACCTCATGAGAAGAGTTGACTCATTGGAAAAGACTCTGATGCTGGGAGGGATTGGGGGCAAGAGGAGAAGGGGACGACAGAGGATGAGATGGCTGGATGGCATCACTGACTCGATGGACGTGAGTCTCAGTGAACTCCGGGAGCTGGCAATGGACAGGGAGGCCTGGCGTGCTGCGATTCATGGGGTCGCAAAGAGTCGGACATGACTGAGCAACCGATCTGATCTGATCTAATATGATTTCAGTCAAGTTGGGGAGGCAGCAATTTTGGATGATCTGGAGATAGCATTATATTTATGATGTTTGATTAAGGGTAGCAAGAGGGCACTGAGACTAGCATCCTTGTCAACAGTAGGTTCAGTGGCTTCCCAGAGAAAGTGATAACTGAGTTGATCCCAAAGGGTAGTAAGAACCAGCCAGATGAGTGGGGCAAGAGATGAAAGATAGAAAGAAATTCTGGGCAAAAGCACCTGAGACCCAGAAATAAGAAAGAGCACAGGTCATTGACACGAGGTTCCAAATGACTAGAGAGTGTAGCACAAAGGAAGGAGTGATCAAATGTGGACTGTAGCAGCATTGAGGATGAGATGGTTACATAGCATTGCTGTCTCCATGGATATGAATTTGAGCAAACTCCATGCGATGATGAAGGACAGGGAAGCCTGGCGTGCTGCAGTCCATGAAGTTGGCAAGAGTCAGACACTACTTAGTGACTGAACAACAACAACAAGACTCATAGGGTGGCACTTAGTCAGTCAAGAACCAGCCTCATGCCAGGCACAGTGCTGTGTGCGGAGAATATGACAGCAATGGATAAGATCAATGGTGTCTGGGTCCCCAAATGACACCATGCAAAAGTGTTCAGGTAGGAAAAGGGGTATAGGAGTTGGCACCTTCCTTACCCTTAGGTGGGTCTATCAGTTGTTTTCTAGCTACAGGTTTGTCTAAACTGAAAAAAGAACACAATTTTGCCAGAATAAATGTTGTTTAAGCTGCTAAGTCATGTCCAACTCTTTTGTGACCCCATGAATGATAGCCCACCAGGCTCCTCTGTCCATGGGACTTACCAGACAAGAATACTGGAGTGGGTTGCACCTCCTTCTCTAGGGAATCTTCCCATTCTAGGGATTAAACCCATGTCTCCTGCATTGGCAGGCAGATTCTTTACCACTGATCTACCATGGAAACGCAGAGTAAAGATAGAAGAAGAAAATTCCAAAGAGAGGAAATAGAAAGTTCAAAAAACAAAAGGGGAAAAAGCCGGGCATAACTTATGGACTGGGGAACAGTGGAGAACAGAATGTGAAGCAAAGGCATATATTCAGTTAAAAATAATAATATTCTAAGAAAAAACATGTGTAGTCTATCATCGCTTCAGTGTCAGTTCTGTATCCATCACTTCTAAAATTTGTGTTTATTTGAGAATTTTTCTTTGTATCTTATATTTTTCTCTCTTTATTGGCCTAAAGGACACAAGGGCTAATCACATGACTATACTGATAATTGTTGGGAAGCTCCTAAATCACCCCAGTCTTAACAACAATCATATGACCTCAGATTTCACGACTGTATTTTCATGCTGCTTACTACAGACTTTTTTTTTTTTTTTCCAATTGTCAAACTGCAAATTCCTCCAGGATTCTAACATTTTACTTTGCTGACATTTATAGCACAGTAGGAATAAAGTATCCATATTTAATGGAGTTAGAGTCGAATACATAAAACTTGACTTGGAGCACTTGTTCCAATTTGTCAGAAGTGATAAAGTTTAATATTTCTCCAGAAAATAGGATCAGTAATAGGGCTATGAACTTGGGGTACTGCAAAACACATTATAAGCAAGACAACCTCAAAACTAAACTGTGAGAGTTAGGCTTTTTCAGTTATCTCCAATATGCTTTTTAACAGATCTATTTAGAACACTTGTTTCAACATTTAAACTAAATCTTATATGATTTTATTGATATTTCAGAATCCAATTAGGAGTTTTGTGCAAACAATTTTATGTATCTAAGTATTTTTAATATATAACTTCCAACAGATCCTAATACTTTGTAGAGAAATACTGTTAGTTTTTATAAGAGTTATTATCCTGTTATCGGAGAAGGCAATGGCACCCCACTCCAGTATTTTTGCCTAGAAAATCCCATGGACGGAGGAGCCTGGTAGGCTGCAGTCCATGGGGTCGCTAAGAGTCGGACACGACTGAGCAATTTCACTTTAACTTTTCACTTTCATGCATTGGAGAAGGAAATGGCAACCCACTCCAGTGTTCTTGCCTGGAGAATTCCAGGGAAGGGGAAGCCTGGTGGGCTGCCGTCTATGGGGTCGCACAGAGTCAGACACGACTGACGCGACTTAGCAGCAGTAGCAGCAGCATTCTGTTATGCCTTAATGTGATATGTTTAAAGAAATCTCATGTCTGTAGATAAAATGGTCTGTGAAGTGAAACAAAACTATAACCATAAGACAAAGGGAATAAACTATGGTTTATCAAAAGAGAAACATGACTGCTTGTAGAATATTTTAAAAACAACTCTCTGTGTTAGAGGGAAATCATTGCAAAGGATGGAATTTTCACATTAAATATTTGATCTAAATCAGCCATTATTAATTTTTAATGATGCTAACAATAGAAGCTGTACAGCCTCTTGTTTTGTTTACATGATATTGTTATTTTGCCATTACTTTGACAAGTGGAGTTCAGAAGGAGTTCACTCAGAGACACCG
This sequence comes from Bos mutus, assembly GCF_027580195.1. NCBI lineage: Eukaryota > Metazoa > Chordata > Mammalia > Artiodactyla > Bovidae > Bos > Bos mutus. Next base: position 4,493,978 of record NC_091628.1, on the reverse strand, counting down.
TATGTTTTGAAGGTGCAAGGCTGGCACCAGAAGCCACTGGGGACTCTGTTTTAGCATCTAGATATGAACACACTTAGAACAATTTGGAATTTTCTACTTCATGTCCTGCCCCTAGCCATCCTATTTGTTGCAACCTGTAATCAGATTACAGAAAGATTACACTTTAACCTACATTTAATCTAAACAAAATAGATATCAGAAGCCATGTTAGGAAATTCAATTTTGTTGCTTTTAAGAAGCAGGTAAAAGGTGGGATTTTATTTTGGTGTATTAAATGCTGATGAGCAACATAAAATTGTTTTCAATATAGTTTATATCCATGAAGTGCGAAAGTAAGTTGTTCCTTCCTTTCAGGGGGATACTTTCTATGAAATTTCCTCTGCAGATACCAGCAGCTCAATGGGCAAGAGGTCAGGAAGAATTATAACAAAATATATGTTGGAGAAAATCTTAGAGGCAAAGACATTATTCCTAAAAGGCATTTCAAAGTCTTAGACATTGCAACACTGTCCTTTTTGATACAGTGGTTCCTTTTTTTTTTTTTTTGTAATAATACAATGCAGCTTTTCATTATATCTTTTTCAATTATTGTTCTTTTTATTGCTATTTGAGCCCAGTAAAATTACAATCCATTTTAAGCTCATCTTTAATAAGCATCTGTGGTTGAACAGACCTGGTTTGTACTCTGTTTATTATTTCCAGGTTCCATAAGGGTCTAGGCAGGTTTCTCCGACTTCTCTTATGTACCATAAAGATGAAGTAATACATGAGACTTTGAGACCTTCATGATGAATTTTTAAAAAAATTATGTGCACAAGTCATTTTGTTGTATAGATGACAATGTCACCTTTAATTTGGTTTACATACCATTTAGGAATTACTTAGAGCAATATAACTTTTATTAAAAATGCAGAATGTTTTATGGAGTCCTAGAGATTCAACTTTTACACTTACTGTGAGATGTTTCAGGTCTTCTGAGAAAACACTGAGGTTGTAGGGCTTTGTTTCATTTTGTTTTTTAAACATTGCTTTAGAGAAAATTGAATAACCCATGTTACAAATAAAGCAAATATAGAAAAGTTAGAGGAAAAAAAAGACACATCATTGCACAAAGACTGTCACAATTCTAAGATGAAATATTTTCCATTTTAAATGCTGGCAATAATTTTTCCCCCTTTAATCAGTGGAAGTAAAATGTTAATAAAATGTGATTGACTACACATGAACTATTTTTACCACCCACTCTTAAATAATTTATTTTATTTCCATTTTTTTTCCTGTATTTCAAACTAGAGAAAACAACATTTCCTTACCAAAAATGTGTACAGAACTTTGAAGTATTGAATAGTATAGGGTTGGAGTGATCGCTGGCTTTTATTTTTATCTTTTTCCAGGTTAGGGGAACAACCCGCTTCTAAACTGACGCTTGCCAGTTGCTTCTGTTCCGGCTATTGGAAGCCAATTCATGGCTGCATTCCTGGAGAGCATATAAAGCTCACATTGTTATGTAGTTTGCCTGACAGAGGCGCCTTCATGCAAAGCAAGATGGATGCGCTGTCGGCTTTCTGTATCAAGGGATCTCCATTTAGTGACCCAGATGAGGACTGCGAGAACTTGTCACACAAGCATGACAGGGCCAGATACGGCTTTAAACGGAGCTCCAAATCTCATACAGATCTGAAGTTGCTGAGAGCACAAAATTTGTCATAAAAGACTTGTCAGTACAGAGTTCATTAAGGTAAAGGATGATAGTACTGTATCTGGACACAACTGAGCTCTCCCCTGGTGGCCTGATCTTCAGTTACAGTAGAGTCATGTTTTGTTTGGTTTCTTTCCTTAATGACCTCCTAAAATGATTTCATTAAGATTTTCCTCATTCTTCTACCTGAATTCAAAAGTTGCTTATCGCATTTCCACCCCCTCCCCATGTTCCTCCTTATTTTCTCCCTTGTTAAATATGGAGGTGTGTTTGTGATGTCAATTCACAGGCACTTGGGACTTAACTGAGTCTGGAGGTGAGGTGTTAAACCTCGCAGGGCAGAAGTGTAAGGCTCAAGGTGAAAGACAAGGCTCCTAATCACTTGCACTGCGACTGCCACATTAGACGTTTCCTGGCTGCCACTGCATTTTCTTTCACTCTGCGTCCAGAGATCAGTAAGTGTATTCAAAAACACAGGACTGTCCCCGATTTAGTTAGAATCCTGAAATTAGACTCACAAAGGAGTTAATTTCCAGTTGAAAATTGGTTTCCAAGAAGTTAAAGTCTGCCATTTTAAAATATGTCCTTTTAATACCAATGTATGATTGTTAACTTCAGCATAATTCAGATTTATTGTCTTCTTCAAAGACCATTAAAGGAGGTTTTTGTTTTTGCTTTTGTTTTTGTTTTGCCATTTTATTTTCTTTGTTTTTTAAATCCAAAGAACATACCCATGAAGTCAATCAGGGGCGTATCTCCTATTATTCTCATTTTATCGATGGGAAAAACAAAAGAAAAGAAGAAAAATAGCTGTTTTGTCCTTATTTTAGAAAACAAAATGGTACTTATTTACTTTCTACTCACCATTCTCAGCTTAATTTAAAGGATGATCAAATATTAAATGATATGAAGGTGATTATGCTCCTTCCAACACTTTAGGATGGAAGAATCACTCTTTCAGCTACAACAAGATGCCAGCTCTCAGCTGACTGTCTTCCCCGCATAGCTAGCATCTGATTAATGATCTCTCTAAGGGATACAGGGGTCAAATCCTTGGTCTCAGATGAGGACATCTGTAAAGTGTCACCTCAGCTTTAGAGCTTACCATGGGAGCAGTTAAGTTTTCTGTTGACATTACATGGCAACCCTCTTCCACTCCATCCATCCTGATTCCTCTCTTTCTCCACAAGTGTTTTATCCCAAGAGCACTCTACAGGAATCTTCCTGGATCCATATTTTGTCTCAGGCATCTGCTTCCCAGGAAATCTTATCAGTGATATGACATTTAGAACTATGGGCGAGGGGTGATGATGGTGGTGGAGACATAATAATATGCAACCCTTCAACTTTTTCAACCTTTCTTCTCACAATTTCTGATGTACATTAAAATAATTTTTTTTACATTATATCAACATATATATTGACATAAACAGTATAGAGAGGTGCTTATTGAAGATAACGATACAAATGAAATAAAGTTGCAAGTAAGCAAAGGATAACCTCTGCCTTTTGTCATTTTGAGTATTAATATGGACCTGTAGTCATATTCGGAGAAGGCAATGGCAACCCACTCCAGTACTCTTGCCTGGAAAATCCCATGGACAGAGGAGCCTGGTAGGCTGCAGTCCATGGGGTCGCTGAGGGTTGGACACGACTGAGCGACTTCACTTTCATTTTTCACTTTCATGCATTGGAGACGGGAAATGGCAACCCACTCCAGCGTTCTTGCCTGGAGAATCCCAGGGACGGGACCCTGGTGGGCTGCCGTCTATGGGGTCACACAGAGTCGGACACGACTGAAGCGACTTGACAGCAGCAGCAGCAGTCATATTAATACTGATATGTAAAATGATCTTACAAACTGCACATTTGAAACAATCAAGTAGCGTCACCAGATGGACAGAAGAATCCTCCAGGCTTTACTCTGAAATCATGGACTTGGGTGTCCTTTCATGTGTGTGATCCTCTAATGGAATGAACGGTTTCTTTAATCAGCTATCCACTGTGTGCTGTACTTTGTGCTAAGTTGCTTCAGTCATGTCTGACTCTTTGCCACCCCATGGACTGTAGCCCACCGGCCTCCACTGCCCATGAGATTCTCCAGGCAAGAATACTGGAGTGGGTTGCCATGCCCTCCTCCAGGGGGTCTTTCCGACCCAGGGATCAAACCGGCATCTCTTACGTCTCCTGTATTGTCAGGCAGGCAGGCAGGCTCTTTGCCAAGAGCACCAACTGGGAAACTATTAGTAAGTATTTATTGACTTGTGATATTGTCCATGTTGTTTTATTTTCATGCAATATAAATGCCATTATATTGCTGTTCAAGAAACTATCACAAACTCCGGAGCTTAAAACAGCACACAGTTTTTACTCAGTTTCCATGAGTCAGGAGGATAGCCTGGCTGGGTCCTCTGCTCAGGCTCTCAGCAGGTCTGCCCATAAGGTGTCAGGCAAGCTGTGTTCTCATTTGAAGGCACACCTAGGGAAGGATACCTCTACTGCGACCCTCAGGTTGTTGGCAGAATTCATTAGATCTCATAGTATATTACTTTTTCAAAGCTAGCAGGGAAATACAGACAGAGACACATAAACACACAACACACGTACACAGATAGAAAGAAAGAGATAGGAGGGGGAGAAAGGCTCTCCGGTGCTTTGCTTTCAGACTCTGACTTTTAGACTCTCTATTAAGAGCTCATTAAGAGAGGCTCACCTAAGATAATCTCCCATTTGATTCACTGAAAGTAAACCAATTAGAGTCTTTGATTACATTATCAAAATCCCTTCACCTTTGTCATGTTTAGATGTCTAGAAGCAAGTTATAGATTCCACCACACACAAGAGGAGATTAGAAATCGGTGTATGTCATCTCAGAATTTTGCCTATCACATGAAATACAATTATAGCATTACAAAACAGACAGCAGTGCTCTTTGGTATTACAAATTATGTTCAAATAGGTCAGTTAGTCAGTCAGTTCAGTTGCTTGGTCAAGTCCGACTCTTTGCAACCCCATGAACTGCAGCACGCCAGGCCTCCCTGTCCATGACCAAATCCTGGATTCCACCCAAACTCATGTCCATTGAATTGGTGATGCCACCCAACCATCTCATCGTCTGTCATCCCCTTCTCCTCCTGCCTTCAATCTTTCCCAGCATCAGGATCTTTTCAAATGAGTCAGTTCTTTGCATCAGGTGGCCTTCAACATCAGTCCTTCCAATGAACATTCAGGACTGATTTCCTTTAGGATGGGCTGGTTGGGTCGCCTTGCAGTCCAAGGCACTCTCAAGAGTCTTTGCCAACACCTCAGTTCAAAAGCATCAATTCTTCAGTGCTCAGCTTTCTTTATAGTCCAACTCTCACATTCATATATGACTACATGACCACTGGAAAAACCATAGCCTTGACTAGACAGACCTTTGTTGGCAAAGTAATGTCCCTGCCCTTTAACATGCTGTCTAGGTTGGTCATAATAGGTAAGAGTGATTTAACAGAAGGGTGCGCATTTTAGTTTAAGAAGAATCTCAAGTTCTGGATTTTGTCGCCTTGATATTGGAGCCCAGCTAATTATTAGTCCAGGTTTTCTTTACCTGACTTGAACCTCGTGTTACAATTCTTACACGTTTCTACTCCCAAAGCGGGCAGTGTCTCAAATGTGCTTCCTAGAGAAATACATTTGGTTTAATTCTGGGACTCAAATTTCTCCAAACTTTCTTTTTTTTTTTTTTTTTCCTTACTCAGTTGACTGAATGTTTTGATTATTGCTGACTCAGAGTCAACCATTCTTTCCTAAGGAAGAACTGACAGTCTGTCTCTTTTTTATTCTTCAAAATGACAATATAGGTACGTTTATGGTTATTGGATTAAAGATTGTGCTTCTTCTGGTGCACTGAAGAGAGAGAGTGGGGGACATTTCAAAGCACCATTGTACTTGAATTTGACCACATGACTGACTTGTTGTTGTCTTCACTAAGTTATGTTTGACTCTTTTATGACCTCATAGACTGTAGCCTGCAAGGTTTTGCTGTCCATAGATTTTCCAGGCATGAATATTGGAATGGGTAGCCATTTCCTTTTTCATGGGATCTTCCTGACCCAGGGATTGAACCTGCATGTCCTGTATTGGCATCTGGATTCTTTACCACTGGGCCACCTGACTGTCTGAATTTGGCCAAAAGCGAGTTATTTGCTCTAACAGAAACAGTCTTTGGATTGACCTCTTGACTTCCTGATATTTGCCATGAAAAGCATTTCTTTAATTGACACTGTGCTAAGAGAGATGAAAGGAAATAAGAACAAGTTTAAATTTAACATGGACTTTGGAGCCAAACCTGTTTGACTCACATCTTGAAGGTAGAACCATGAGTAGAATGCAGCATAGATGGGCTTAACCATGACTGGCCTCAAGTCAGAGGAACCAGAGAGCAAAGGTGCGTTGTTTAAGCCAATGATTTTTTTTTTTTTAATTGGAAGGTCTAATTGGCTTTATTCAATGATTCATGAATCAGGAAATATCTAGCAAATGGAAGAGCATTCTAAACCGATGAATTTTGCGGTGGTCTGTTAGGCAGCATTATTGCTTCAATAGGTAAGTAAATGTTAGTTGCTCAGTCGTGTACAACTCTTTGTGGCCCATGTATTGTAACCTTCCAGGCTCTTCTGTCCAAGGAATCCTCTAGGCAAGAATACTGGAATAGGTTGCCAGTCCCTTCTCCAGGGATATTCCCAACCCAGGAATCAAACCCAGGTCTCCTGCATTTCAGGCAGATTCTTTACCATCTGAGCCACCAGGGAAGCCCTAACTGCAGCAGTGGTTGGGTAAAATTTTGTATAAATTTATACTTATCTGCATTGAGTTTATGTAATATATTGAATAGATCATAATATTAAAAAATGGATATTTAATTATTACTTAGTATACTAATTCTAGCAGTAGATGGTAATGCTCTTACTTATGATGCACATGGCTTAATGAATAGGGCACCTTGCCCCTCAATATATTCTATTAATCTATCAGATTTAAAATAAATCTTACCTTCTCTGTGAGTCTGATCTCTGCAAGATGAATGAATTTACTAAGTGCTTTAGATTTAACTATATGAAATGTGTTTAGTTGGGCTGAACTTCCTCCTGTGCTTGTGGTTAACCATGGTATTAGGGCTGGCACTGTCATTTCCTATGTTTGTTCTCTGCTAGAGCACTGTTGCAGTGAGTGCTATTTACTTACCAATTCATCAAATATTTATCAAGAGCCTACTGTGGACCAGGCACCATGCCAAATATAGTGTTATCACTTATTCTTCTCTGATGATAGAACTTCTCTACTCAAAACCATAGTGTTAATGATCTTTCAGTTCAGTTCAGTTCAGTTCAGTCACTCAGTCATGTCTGACTTTTTGTGACCCTATGAATTGCAGTACGCCAGGCCTCCCTGTCCATCACCAACTCCTGGAGGTCACCCAAACTCATGTGCATCAAGTTGGTGATGGTCATCCAGCCATCTCATCCTTAGTCCCATCTATATTAGAAATTGTTAATGGCTATAAGACATTATAAAATACTGTGCACAAATAAATAAATATTTTGATATATATAAGGATACAAAAATTTAAAGGTTGCTATTCAAAAGCAGAGACATTACTTTGCCAACAAAGGTTCATCTAGTCAAGGCTATGGTTTTTCCTGTGGTCACGTATGGATGTGAGAGTTGGACTGTGAAGAAGGCTGAGCACTGAAGAATTGATGCTTTTGAACTGTGGTGTTGGAGAAGACTCTTGAGAGTCCCTTGGACTGCAAGGAGATCCAACCAGTCCATTCTAAAGGAGATCAGTCCTGGGTGTTCTTTTGAAGGACTGATGCTTAAGCTGAAACTCCAATACTTTGGCCACCTCATGTGAAGAGGTGACTCATTGGAAAAGACCCTGATGCTGGGAGGGACTGGGGGCAGGAGGAGAAGGGGACAACAGGATGAGATGGCTGGATGGCATCACCAACTCAATGGACATGAGTTTGAGTGAACTCCGGGAGTTGGTGATGGACAGGGAGGCCTGGCGTGCTGCGATTCATGGGGTCGCAAAGAGTCGGACACGACTGAGCGACTGATCTGATCTGATCTGATTGGTATATTTGGTAATAAAAGTGTGTTGCGATAATGACAAAATGATTGAATAATAATGAAAATATAACAAACATAACATGTACTATGTCCTTTCTCTATCTCAAGTACTTTTCAAAGTCTTTTACATATATTTGGTCATTAATCCTTACAACACTCTGTGATGTTGTTAATATCACTGTCCCTATGGAAGCCAATAAAATTGCTTAAGGACACAAAATTAATAAGCTGTAGAATAAGGTTAAAATCTTATAGAACAGGAAACAACAAAATGCATATATAGGATGAAAATATTACAAAGGTGTCAACATAATGAATGGTAAAGAATTCAGACTAGAATTAGGCTGTTTAGGTTCAAGTTTCAGTTTTTGCTTATTTGTTGTGTAACCATGAGTAAATTAAATCAGCTATCCTCAGTTAGACTTCTATGAAATGAAAAGAATAGGCACACCTATCTAATTTTTATGAAAAATTAAGATGTAAAGCTCTTAGAACTGTGTGGCTGAACAAAAAAGTGCTGAGTAAATCCAGTAGTTACTATTACATCATGGTCTTCCCAAAATTAATTGAGTGACTTCATAGACCTTATAGGCACTGCATGAACAAAACAGACACATCCATGTGGGAAATTAACCAGTTATAGGGCAAGGCTTACCAATGACTGATCTTGCCCTTTTCACTGTGGAGACTTCTAAAACCAGGATTGTACATCTGGCCTTAGAATCTCATATCTGTGACATGTTTCTCCTCACAATCATACCACCCTCTTCTTCTACTTCGCTTTTAGAGTCTCTCATGGAAGCGGATTGTACAAAAAAGAATAAACTCATCAGTTATTACCAACACTTTTCTGGTTTTAATTCTTAAAGACATTATGTGGTAGGTACTATTATTACTCCAATTTGCAGGTTGAAACTGAGGAGAAAAGTGATGAAATGACTTACCCACGGGAGCAGAAATGAATTTAGATTGTAGAACCTGTTGTTCTTATCTCCCTAAGAGTTTCATCTGGCATTCAAAATCTTCAAAGTGAATTTTTAAAATTGCATGACTTTATTTTTTAGAACAGTTTTAGGTTTATAGAAAAATTAGGGAAAATTTACAGAGTTCCCAGATACCCCCCTGCTTTCCCAACTACCCCACATTCCCTCACAGTTTCTCCTATTATTGACAACCTGCATTAATGTGGTACATTTATCACAATTGATGAATCAAAATGTTTTATTAAATGAAGTCCAAGCTTAGTTATAGGGTACAATTTTGTATGGTACATTTTATGGATTTTGATGACAGTATAAAGGTACATATGCAAATATTAGCAGTATCATAAAGAATAGTTTCACCATCATAAAAAGCTTCTGTGCTTATTCATTCCTCTTTCACTCTTCTCAGACCCCTGGCAAGCACTGGTCTTTTTACTGTCTCTGAAGCTTTTCCTTTTCTGACAGTCATATAATATGAATCATATAGCATGCAGCCTTTTTTGATTTACTTCTGTCACAGTGATATATTGATACATTTAAGGTTCCACTGTGTCTTTCTATGGCTTTCTTGGGTCTTTTTGTGTCTTTTTATTCCACATTTTATTTATCCATTCACCTATTGGAGGACATCTTGGTTGCTTCTGAATGTGGCCAATTATGAATAAAGTTACTATAATTATTTGTGTGCATGATTCCGAGTAGACACATTTTCAGTTCATTTGAGCAAATACTTAGGAATGTGATTGCTGAATCATATGGCAATAGTATGTTCAACTCTGTAAATAGCAAACTATATTTTAAAGTGTCTGTACCATTTTGCATTTCCAGAACAATGGATGAGACTTCCTGCTGTTCTACAACCTCGCAGCATTTGGTGTATTCAGTGTTTTGGATTTTAACCTTCCTAATAGGTGTGTAGTGCAGTGATATCTCATTGCTTTAATTTAAAACTCCTAAGAACAGCTGATGTTAAGTATCTTATTTGATTATTTGCCATTTGTATATTTTCTTTGGGTTTGCAATTGAGAGTTTGGAGTGCGAGGGTGGGGTTTATTTGAGCAAGCTGAGAATAGAAAAGTCTCCATATTTCCTTTAGAGAGCTACTGAAGGATGTAGATACTTTTAGATAAAATATGTCTTTTGGACTCCTTGTCTTCTCATGAATAAGTATTCTATTATTATGAATAATCAGTGCTGGATTTCAACTCTCAGACATTGACAAATATATTTTTGTAATGTTCTCTGGAGTAAGGCTAATACACATCTCTTTTAAAGCACAATATTGAGTATTGAAATTACTGAAGATCTCTGAAAGTGTTATTCAAAGGCATCAGTTTATGAGGTTACTGGTTACATACCCTGTAATCCAGAAAAAGCAATATCTGAGCATCATTCAATGATATTGTTCTACACCAGTGGCATATAGTTGGGGAAAAAAAATTGCCCCATAGTATGACACAAGCAACTCAGAAACACTGGAGTGCACTAAGTAGCTGGTAAAAAAAGTCATTTCTTTGACTACTACTGCATAATAGTAATACAGAGTTATCAGTGATGGTTTGTGCTTTTCCTAAGACTAGCAAAATAATTTGGTATTGAGAATATATATAGGCTAACTCTACTGTCTTTCAGCATAACACCTTACTGTTTTTTAAACATTCTACTAACAGTTTTTAGAAAATATGTTCTTTGCTATACTCTGTTAGTAACCATGACCAGCAAGAATTAAAAATAATCCAGGAAATATAAAGTAATATTGCAAAGAAGGGATTTGTGCACTGGAAGACTGTAACTTTAAGTGCAAATATAAGTAATCCTTTGTAACTCTTAATTACCTTAATTTGAATTTAACACTTTCCTTGGTGTCCTCATTCCTGCTTAAGTCTCTCAGAAGCTGAAATATATCATAATTAACAGTCTCGTTCATGCATTTCATGTGTTTTTATTGTGTGAATAAAGCCCTAAAGTTCCTAATTAGACGAAATACAGTCTTTCCAAGTGGTGGATTTGGAATGACTCTTCTATTTGAGATGGCATTATAATTCCTAATAATAATATTAACCATAATCACCATATTACTCAATACCAGCATGTGACTCTTTTTAGTAACATCAAATAGTCTAACTTTCCCAATTTTCTTTCTACATAAAAACATTTATATTTTTACTGCCAGCCATATTAGACCATGCATTTGAAACACTGCGTTTCTAGGACTGATGCCTGCATGTCATTATCATCTTGTGTCCTTGTCCCTAATAAATGTTTCCCTGTGGGAGCCACATGGCACTCAAAGCTGCCTGCAGTCTTTCCAGGAGGCAAATAATTAACCAGAAAAAGAATTCATTTCCAAAGGGAATTCAAATTAGCTATATTTCTCATGCATGTCTTTATGACAATGAATTTCATGTAAGTTAAGTCAAACTGCTTCAGTTTGGACTTAATTCTGAGCTTTCTTTGGTGGATAGGAGAGATTTAGGCATTAAGGATGATCTTACCCTAGGATCATATTTTTTTTTGTATAAAAGCTATGTTAAAGTAAGTTACTAACTTTGGACTTTTAAAGAAAAGGAACCTATTAGATTAATTTATGGACTTATGTATAAAATCATACTGAGTAGTCAAATTAAATATATAAATATAAATTATAGGTCTAAGTAAGCTTTCCAGTGGTCATGTATAGATGTGAGAGTTGGACTGTAAAGAAAGCTGAATGCTGAAGGATTGATGCTTTTGAACTGTGGTGTTGGCAAAGACTCTTGAGAGTCCCTTGAACTGCAAAGAGATCCAACCAGTCCATCCTAAAGGAGATCAGTCCTGGGTGTTCATTGGAAGGACAGATGCTGAAGCTGAAACTCCAATACCTGATGCGAAGAGCTGACTCATTTGAAAAGACCCTGATGCTGGGAAAGAATGATGGCAGGAGGAGAAGGGGACGACAGAGGATGAGATGGTTGGGTGACATCACCAACTCAATGGGCATGAGTTTGAGTAAACTCCAGAAGTTGGTGACAGACAGGGAGACCTGGCGTGCTGTGGTCCATGGGGTTGCAAAGAGTTGGACATGACTGAGTGACTGAACTGAACTGAAGTAAGCTCCAAAGATACTTATCTTTGGGCCAAATCTGTTTCTTTTGCCCACTTCATGAGGTCCTACTGTTTTGTTATTGAGTCTGCTGACTAAGTTGATCTCATCTTTTGTAGAGCTATCGTCTTTGGTAAGATGTGTTATAGCCTTCTTATACACTCCCTTTGAAGGTGGTTGATTACATATTTATTATTACTATTTCTAAATTTGCAGTATTTACTCAAATAATCAAGAAGAAATTGATCTCTCTTTTTTTTTCCATTTAAAACAATTATTTATTTTTGATTGGAGGATACTTGTTTAACAACATTGTGTTGGTTTCTGCTGTATATCAACATGAATAAGCCAGAAGCATACATATGTCTTGTCCCTTTTGAACTCCCCTTCCACCTCCACCCCCATCTCACCCTTCTAGGTTGTCACAGAGTACCAGGTTTGAACTCTCTGCGTCATACAGCAAGTTCCCACAAGCTATCTGTTTTACCTAGGGTAATGCATATGTTTCAATGCTACTCTCTCCATTCCTCCTACTCTGTCCTTCCCACCCTGTGACCACAAGTCTGTTCTCTATGGCTGTGTCTCCATTGCTGCCCTTAAAATAGGTTCACCAACATTATCTTTCTAGATTCCATATATATGCATTAATATATGACATTTGTTTTTCTCTTTCTCACTTGCTTCATTCTATATAATAGGCTATATAATAGGCTTCATTCTATATAATAGATTCATCCACCTCATTAGAACTTACTCAAATGCATTCTTTTTTAATGGCTGACAAATATACTAAACTGTGCTTTTTCTTCTTATTCACAGACCTAACTGTTCTATCCTTTGATATCTGTGCATCAAATACTTTCTACCTTGTAGAGTTCTTATGTTGCCATTTGAGTTCTTTTATTCACCTTGGCTGCATTGGCTTCTATATAATGAAGATGAGCACCTTTTTCCTTCAATCACTAGCTTCTCTGTTGGGGAAATACTTTCCCTCTGATGCATCCAGATGCCTTGTGTCTTTCTAAAGTTTAGTCTCTCTCCTTCCATGTTGAAAGAGACATTATTTATCTAGCCCATAAAAAAAATCTATTGTTTGATAGGAAACTGCTAACCTCTGTGCAGTTCCACAGGGATGACAGCTCTCATCAAGAAGCTAAGAGAAACCTTTATTTGTATGCTTTCTGTTTCTTTAAGTCGAAGCCATCATATATCAAAGGCCTTTGGCTGACAAGAACAAGAGAAATACTCAGCATTTTTATCCTTATTCCTTACTGTCAATTAAATATATTATATAATTATAATGCAAACCAAAGCAAAATGGATAATCGCAACTATATAAGCAATAAAGATTAAGCTGAACTTTATAAAACTAAGGTCATGGAATTCAAATTTAATGTTTTCTGTTATAGTTTCACAAACTTTCTCTTGATTTAATTTCAATGAGTTTTCTCTCTCTCTCTTAGATGAAACTGCAAGCAAGGTAGTGTTGGATGTCTCAAAAGCCATGACAAGAAATTTAACTAATTAAAAAGCAAGTTTCAGGGAGAGAACTGTAATTATCACACAAGGAATGATTTTCTATCAATTCGGTTCAGTTCAGTTCAGTCACTCAGTCATATCGGACTCTTTGCGACCCCATGAATCGCAGCACACCAGGCATCCCTGTCCATCACCAACTCCCGGAGTTCACTGAGACTCAGGTCCATTGAGTCAGTGATGCCATCCAGCCATCTCATCCTCTGTCATCCCCTTCTCCTCCTGTCCCCAATCCCTCCCAGCATCAGAGTCTTTTCCAAGGAGTCAACTCTTCGCATGAGGTGGCCAAAGTACTGGAGTTTCAGCTTTAGCATCATTTCTTCCAAAGAACACCCAGGGCTGATCTCCTTCAGAATGGACTGGTTGGATCTCCTTGCAGTCCAAGGGACTCTCAAGAGTCTTCTCCAACACCACAGTTCAAAAGCACCAGCCTTATGGACTCTGTGGGAGAGGGAGAGGGTGGGGAGATTTGGGAGAATGGCATTGAAACATGTATAATATCATGCATGAAACGAGTCACCAGTCCAGGTTCGGTGCACGATACTGGATGTTTGGGGCTGGTGCACTGGGACGACCCAGAGGGATGGTATGGGGAGGGAGGAGGGAGGAGGGTTCAGGATGGGGAACACATGTACACCTGTGGCAGATTCATTTCGATATTTGGCAAAACTAATACTGTAAAGTTTAAAAATAAAATAAAATTTAAAAAAAAATAAAAAAAAGCAAAAGCATCAGTTCTTCGGCACTCAGCCTTCTTCACAGTCCAACTCTCGCATCCATACATGACCACTGGAAACATAGCCTTGACTAGACAGACCTTTGTTGGCAAAGTAATGTCTCTGTTTTTCAATATGCTATCTAGGTTGGTCATAACTTTTCTTCCAAGGAGTAAGCGTCTTTTAATTTCATGGCTGCAGTCACCATCTGTAGTGATTTTCGAGCCCAAAAATATAAAGTCTGACACTGTTTCCACTGTTTCCCATCCATTTCCCATGAAGTGATGGACCAGATGCCATGATCTTCGTTTTCTGAATGTTAGAAAACAAAACAAAAGTTGCTGTAATAAAAATATCTCATTGCCTGCCTTCCTCTGTCTCTGTTGTTTACCTTATCAGTATGGGAGTCCTTAATGCTGTTCACAATAGCTCCAGTGTTCATTCTTACAGGCAAATGCAGGGTAGAAAGGATGATCTCCATGTCCTTTAAACTTAGCAGTGGCTCTGAGACCTGCCTTGGCCATGTCTAATTCTGGGTATACCTTGAAGAGCCAATGTGATCATGTTTTATATAATCTTTTTCTTTGTTAATGCAACAGGGAATAGAAACATTGAAAATGGTAGCATTTTCATGAATTTAAGCTATGGAGTAATTAAGATGACTTGGAGCAATGGCTCAAATTAAACTGCAATTCTTAAAAAATCAAGATAAACACTAAAAAACAAAAATAACATTGAAATAACTCATAAAGCAAACACCAGAGATAATCATTATCAATAATAGATGATATAACCTTCATAGTTATACAATTTCTTTGTGTGCATACATATATATATATATATATATTTCACACACATATCCCATACAAAGAATAATAGCATAATGACTTGCTCTTTGACTTAATAGGAACATCTTTCCAAGGAAGAAAATATGTTTTTAGAATGCAACATTAATAAAGTAAGGAATTTTATGAATATATTCTCTTAGATTTTAATGATTATTTATTCATGGTTTTTGTTTGTCTATTTTGTTTTTTTCAAACATTTCTGATAATAAGCAACTTTGTTAAGCATCCTAGCTTCAGAATATTTCTACAATACTTAATTATTTCCTCTGAGAATAAATTTCTCTATGTAGAATTTCTGAGTCAATACGTGTGTATAATGATGTTTCTTATATGCAAACACAACATTTTTGAATAGCTAAAATGCTGCCCTTGTACTACCTGCCTGAGATTTTTTCTACATTCTTACTAAAAACCGGGATCACTTTTTCTTTTACTATTCCCAGTTTTACTAATGAAATAGTTTTAAACTGTTTAATCTATTTGTATTTGTTTAAGTATTGATTTTGTTGGTGTTCAGTTGCTAAGTTATGTCCAACACATTCACACCAGCATGCATATACTGGCTTAGTAGACGCATATTTGCATTTTTGTTTCTCATTTGTTTTGTGTTTTGTTTACTAGGTGTGATAAAACTCTAGACATGCGTGTTATGTTTTGGCAAGTGTAATAGTGTTTATCATCATCTTCCTAGGGTGAGGCTGTAAGAAGAATGCTTTCTTCCTTTGAGAAAGAAAATATTGAGCTACTCTGGAAGTGAAGATAGTTAATCATATAATCTGTATGTTGATAGTCAACTTCTCCCTTTAGGCTATAAAATTAAGATACAATATAAATTGTGTTTTCACTAAGATATCTTTTAACTATCTCCAAGAGATTTTCTGAAGACAAAACTCGTTTACATTTTTGTGATCGCTGGCAAAGTAGTGTCACATTTTTATTTGATCAAACTTAGATCAAATTTATCAAAGCAAACTGAATTTGTTTGAACTCTGTGTGACACGTTTGATTTGTTTTAGTTTTTTATAATTGAATTTTAGTAATGTCAAACTATTTTCTCTGTAAAAAACAGAACTACAAATATAAAACTTCAACAGTGTCATTTGATAAACTGGAAAGCAGCTTATTTTCACTATACCAGTAAGCATAGGATCAAATCAATTATCAGACCATCTGATTTGTAGCAATGAATTTTAGAATTCCAAGTGATAATTATCTGATTCTTTTTCTATCTATGGATATAATTTGAAATAAAAAAAAATGTGAGTTTGAGAAAAGAAAGAGAAAATTAATGTCAATTTGGGAAACTGTAAATGTATTTGCAAAACTATTTTGAGCAAGACAAATGAAACAAAGGCATAGATAATCAAAAGTTGGTCTGAATCATTAATAGAGGAAAAAGAGTAGGAGACTCATATTATACATAATTTAGCCAGTTTTCAAGCCTGTGTCTTGATCAAAAGATCTAATCAGGAACTCAATATTAATTCCAAAATAGTTAATAATTTATTTGAATTAATCAAATTCCACCAGTGAGAGATAGAGATGTAAGTGTGAGTATATATATCATACTTTTCCCCCCATTCTTCTCAATTGTTTCCTTTATTCAGTTTCGATAAGCTAACATTTCTGTCATACTCTACATGCTTCAAAATCAGTACTCTAGCCGTGGTCCAGTATATTTCTTTGGCTTTTTACTTCATCTCCTTCTTCTGTTGATTTTGTACCAAAATTCTAGAAAAGTCTTGTTTCATTGGAAAACATCTGCCTCAAAATTAAGGTACATTCATTGCAAGTGGATGGTATAAGCCATTAATAATGATTGCTCCAAATTAGTGTATTCTCCTTTAGTTGTAAATGGAACTAAGAAAGCTACTTCATATTCAAGGAGATTTCTCATTATGGTCATATAGAGAGGTGGACTAAAAAATTTGTATTCTACCTGAGAATGCAACGTATATTTCATACAATGGACAATAAATGAGAATTAGGAATGAGAGCTAGTAACTTCTCTAGCATAAGACCAAACTTACACAAACCCAAAACAAGCTTAAGCTGGTAAGTTTCATCATTTGTTTTTATGACTTTATTAACTTTTAGATTTTAAAGCATCTATGAGAGAATGATATGTGAAAATTAAGGAGGTACCATTTCACACCAGTCAGAATGGCTGTGATCCAAAAGTCTAAAAGCAATAAATGCTGGAGAGGATGTGGAGAAAAGAGAACCTTCTTACACTGTTGGTGGGAATGCAAACTAGTACAGCCACTATGGAGAACAGTGTGGAGATTCCTTAAGAAACTGGAAATAGAACTGCCGTATGACCCAGCAATCCCACTGCTGGGCATACACACTGAGGAAACCAGAAGGGAAAGAGACACGTGTACCCCAATGTTCATCACAGCACTGTTTATAATAGCCAGAACATAGAAGCAACCTAGATGTCCATCAGCAGATGAACAGATAAGAAAACTGTGGTACAGATACACAATGGAGTATTACTCAGCCACTAAAAAGAACTAATTTGAATCAGTTCTAATGAGGTGGATGAAACTGGAGCCTATTGTACAGAGTGAAGTAAGCCAGAAAGAAAAACATCAATACAGTATACTAATGCATATATATGGAATTTAGAAAGATGGTAATGACAACCCTGTATACGAGACAGCAAAAGAGACACAGATGTATAGAGCACTCTTTTGGGCTCTGTGCGGGGGGGGGGGGAGATGATTTGGGAGAACGGCATTAAAACATGTATATATCATATAAGAAACGAATCGCCAGTCCAGGTTTGATGCAGGATACAGGAAGCATGGGGCTGGTGCACTGGGATGACCCAGAGGGATGGTATGGGGAGGGAGGTGGGAGAGGGGTTCAGGATTGGGAACACGTGTACACCCATGGAGGATGCATGTTGATGTATGGCAAAACCAATACAATATTGTAAAGTAAAAAAATAATAAAAATAAAAGATAATTATGTAGAAAAATAACTGACAATTGGGAAAAATATCATCATGGGTGTATTAATCATAAAGGAATAAACTCTGCTGAAATAACAAGCAATCTGCAATTCTTAATAAAATAATGTTTATTTCTCATTTATTGGACCTTACAGCATTCTGGGCAACTCCTGGGTTTCTGGTCTCTATATGCTGACTCAGAGATCAGGCTGCTTCTTCTGTGGCTGCACTGACTCCATAAAGCCCAAAGCAGGGAATCTGAAGGGCGTTTTCCTTTTTCATCATGGATATGAAGTTCATTTTTTCTGCTCACATTTCACTAGCCAGATATAATCAGGTGGCCTCATCTATACTAAAGAAGGTAATAAAATACAGTTTTTTGTGTAAAAAATGGATAAATATGAAATAATTTTTGGCAAGTATCCAGCATAATGTCTGTCAAAATGGGGTATATCTAATTATACTGAGGATTTATGTATTTATGTTTCAAATTTCCCATATATGTGTGTGTGGGGGAGGGGTATGTATGTGTGTGAGTCATGCAGTCATGTCCGACTCTTTGTGATCCCTTGGACTGAAGCCCACAAGGCTCCTTTGTCCATGGCATTCTCCAGGCAAGAATACTGAAGTGGGTTGCCATTCCCTTCTCCAGAGGATCTTCCCGACCCAGGGATTGAACCTGGGTCTCCCACATTGCAGGTAGATTCTTTACTGACTAAGCCAGCATAGAAGCCCCTATAAATGTGCTAAAATATCAACAATGATACAGTGATTTCTATATGGAGGGATTTTTTTGACATATTTTTGAGCTATTTTGATATAGTATTTTTTTATTTTTTCTATCATAAACATATGTAAGTTGACACACATAGTTAGAATATGTATATAATCATATTATATATAGTATATATAGAGAATGAAAGCACCCTTTTATATTCTTCTATTTGATTAATTTATTAAATGTGACTACAAATTCATTAAATATGAATTCAATGTATTAAATGTTGATTTAGAAGTAAAATATTAAACATATGTTATTAATTTATTAAATTTGAAAAATCTCTGCATACCTTTATTTGTTCTTTTTCTGAAAATTGCCTTTCATATACATAAAGGTCTACAAAAATTATGATTTTTTGCAATCAGTGGTCTACTTAATTGATTTGTTCAGTTAATATTTAAAATATCCTTGTGCCAGGCACAGTTCTGATACTGAGGATTTAAACTTGGAGGGAAAATTAAGAGTCTCAATGGAATTTACATTCTAGTTAGAGAAGACTTAAAATAAATGAGAAAAATCAGTAAAATATATAATATGTTAAAAGTGCTAATGAAAGACATAAAACAAGTAACAGAGATAGAAGTCCAGAGGTGGTAGAGGGAGGAAACTCAATGTTAAGTTGTACAATGAAGGAAGTCCTCTTCATTAAACCGATGTCTGAGTAAGAAATTTAAGATGATGAGAAACTCAGACCATGTGGATGTCTATGGAAGGAGCTTGCCAGTGAGACTGACAGGAAAAAAATACCCTGAGACAGAATGCCTGGAGGGTGGAGGAGGGAAATCAGAGTCAGGAGTGAAAGGGATCAGGCAAGTGATAGCAAAGTCTCTGCAATCTTCTGAGCCAAGACAATGAAACTGACTTTTTGAGTTGGAAACTCATTTTAAGCAGAGGAAGAAACAATCATATATATTCTAGACTGCTGCGTGGAAACATATTTTAAAGAGGAACAAGGGGTAAGAGGTGAGCTCTCTCCAGATAGAGTACTAGCAATGGAGATGCTAAGAAATGGTCAGATTGTCGATTCATTTTCAAGGCAAATTCAGAAAGGATTTGCTGACTTACCAGATTTGGAATGTGAGAGAAAGACTTGTTTACCTGAAAAATAGAATTCCCTTTTAGGGAATTCTGTGAAGAAGGGGGATGACTGCTAGGACAGGTATGAGGCATAAATCAAGAGCACTCTATATGTATTAATTTTGAAATCCTTAATAAATTAATCACATGTCAGTTCAGTTCAGTTGCTCAGTCATGTCAGACTCTTTGCGACCTGATGAATCACAGCATGCCAGGCCTCGCTGTCCATCGCCAACTCCCGGAGTTCACTCAGACTCACATCCATCGAGTCAGTGATGCCATCCAGCCATCTCATCCTCTGTCGTCCCCTTCTCCTCCTGCTCCCAATCCCTCCCAGCATCAGAGTCTTTTCCAATGAGTCAACTCTTCTCATGAGGTGGCCAAAGTACTGGAGTTTCAGCTTTAGCATCATTCCTTCCAAAGAAATCCCAGGGCTGATCTCCTTCAGAATGGACTGGTTGTATCTCCTTGCAGTCCAAGGGACTCTCAAGAGTCTTCTCCAACTGCTGCTGCTGCTAAGTCGCTTCAGTTGTGTCTGACTCTGTGCGACCCCATAGACAGCAGCCCACCAGGCTCCTCCATCCATGGGATTTTCTAGGCAAGAGTACTGGAGTGGCTTTCCATTGCCTTCTCCGTCTTCTCCAACACCACAGTTCAAAAGCAGCAATTCTTCGGTGCTCAGCTTTCTTCACAGTCCAACTCTCACATCCATACATGACCACTGGAAAAACCATAGCCTTGACTGGACGGATCTTTGTTGGCAAAGTAATGTCTCTGCTTTTCAAATCACATGTAGGTGTTCAATAAGCATCTAAATGCACTAGTCTGCCATATTGGAGGAGAGAATCACCCTGAACTTATAGTGAGAATGAGTGAGTGAACTCGCTCAGTCGTGTCCGACTCCTTGTGACCCCGTGAACTGTAGCCCGCCAGGCTCCTCTGTCCATGGGATTGTCCAGGCAAGAATACTGGAGTGGGTTGCTGTTTCCTTCTCCAGGGGATCTTCCCAACGTAGGGATCGAACCCAGGTCTCCCACATGGCAGGCAAGTGCTTTATCCTCTGAGCCACCAGGGAACACAAAAACTATAGTAACTTGTATGAATTGATGTTTATTTTGTACTGATTATGTGCCAGGAATTATTTTTTCTACTTATGAGTCATTTATCCCATACAAGATTTCCATGAAAAAAGATACAATAATTATCAACATTTTACAATGAAGAAGCTGAAAAACAAAGTATTTGTTTCAAGGACAAAAGGCTAGTAATGGATAGTGAGTCTGTGGATCTATTAACCATGCTTATTGATTTTCTTGGTAACTAATCATCACATAATTAGTCTTGGAAGCCATAAAACTGAATGAGATCTCCAAAAGTCAGGAGAAAATGGAAGATTTTCTCAGACTGAGGCTTAGAAAACCCTAGAATTAAGGGAATTGATTAAGAATATATATATCATTCCAGGGAGTGGAAAAATAGCATTGTATAAAAGAAAGTGAGTAAGTTGTGCAGTCTTGGAAGCAGAGACAGTGACCAAGGAGAAGGGTGTGATCAATTATGTCAAAAATTGCTGATAGATCAAACAAGAAAAACCTCAGATTGATTTTGGGATTTAGCAACATGGAGGACAGCGAGAACATTGACAAGATAAGGTCCAAAGAACAGACAAGAGGGAGAGGATGTGCAGGCAGGGAATGAGGACAATTTTTGAAAATCAGTTTGTAAAGAAGAAAAGCAGAGATATATGTAGAAGAGATAGTAAGGCCAAGAAGGGGATTTTTTGTTTGTTTGTTTGTTTGCTTGCTTTTGAGATTAGAATAAGCCATTGTCTGCATTATCTGAAGGTAGAGTGTGTAGCTATAGTGTATAAACACAGATATAAGAAGACATTAGGAGTGGGAGAAAGTATCATTCTCTTTTGTCTGTTATCTCAGCGAATGAGAAGCATTCTTCATCTAAGAATTGGTATGAAAGTTGAGCAGCGTTTGGAGTCAATCTCACTCACAATAGGAGCAGTGCAAATAACACTATTCAAAGATGACAACTCAGCATTTAACAGATGGGCCCAAACGCAAATGTTTGACAGTATACTATGTTGGTGGAGGCCATGAGGGAGACAAGCTCTCCAGTATATTGCCAGTCAGAGTGAAACGTAGTACAATCCTGATGGAGAGGAACTTAGAAGATTCTAGAAAAATCATATATGAATACAGCTGTTGACCCAGCAAGTCCATTTCTAGGAAACTTTGCCAAAATTATGAAAAAGCTCATGAATTTGATTTTTTATTGTGGTATAATTTGTAATTATACAAAAATAATTATAAATTATTGGAGATAATCCAAATGCATCTGAATGCTAGAATAGCTAAAAAATTCATGGTTCAGCATATGTAAACACTCCATACCCTTAAAAGGCTCTACAGTGACTTGGAGTGATCTCCAGGTAAGATTGCAAAGTGAAAAGTGCAGAGTAAGAAATAATTTTGCTACTTTTTATGCAAAATAGAGGGAGGAAGATGTGTATATATGTATACACATATGTATCTATACATAAATACACACACACACATATTTGTTAAAAGAAAAGTTAGAAGGGTGTATAAAAATTAATGCAAGTGATTACAATGGAAGTAAGAAGAGAGAAGGGTGGGGGGGACAGAGACAGAATTGAGAACCCTCATAATAATCTTTTTACACAGTCTTTATTTTAATAATTTATGCTTATTTTACATACTCAAAAAAATGTATCAAAGGAAATATAGACAAACACACAGAGAAAGACAATAGAGTGCTACCAAATTTGGACACTTAAAAAATTAATAGTTTTATAAAAGTATATTAATGGAATTTTATTTTGCATTTCTGCTATTAAGGAAAAGTCAATCATTTTCTCATATATATAAGTGTTTTAATGTTTTTCTAGTGTGATGTGATTGTTCCTTTTGCCAATTCTTCTGCCATGTAGAAGCCTTTTTTATTTTTAGGTGTTCTCTTTACATTAGGGGTATTTTCCTTCTCTGTGATATGAAGTGCAATTTTTCACCCATTTATTTGATCTGTATCTTTGCTTACATTTGCTTTTTTGTTTGTTCATTGAGATAGAAAATAATCCTATGTGTTGAAGTATATCAATTTTTTGCTTTTTTGCTTCAGAATTTAAGTCACACTTAGGAAGATTTGTTCTCATGGTTAAAAAATATGTATTTTTCTTTCTCTCTGTCTCTTCTTTACTATTTCCTTCCAAATGACAAAGCAAAAACTGTACCTGCCTGTGTTAAAAAACTAGGCAGACTTTATTCAAGGCTACTGTAATAAGGAAGAAGGATCATCTCCCCTGAAACAAAAAGCTGGAGAGTTTAAAAACACAATGGGAGGATCTTAGGCTTCTGCATTTGGTAATCAGCCTTACCCAAAAGAAAGGTAAATTTGCCTTGCTTTCCTGACAAGACTTGGTTTTACAAATAGGATCAAGAAGCCAAGGAGGTTAAGCTCCTACCTTCCCACAGAATCTGGGGGATATAGTCAGATCCTCCTTGATGATTACATGGTAAAGACATGGTTCCCAGGTCCTAGAGAGTCCTGAACAGTAAAGCAGGCAAGAGGCCTTCTAAAACATTTAAGCCTCAAAGGAGCAGAGGGAGGGTTTACCATTATTTTTTTTTTTTTCTAAAGAAAATACTCTAAGAAGAGGGATGTCAGTGGCCTAGGGTACGGAAGGAGGCTCTCTAAAGTTTAGGTAAGGTGAGGGAAATAGTAGGTTCCCCTTGGTTCCTTTTGGTTCCTTTTCCTTTCCTCTTTCTTTCTTCCTTCTGTTCTTGACCATTAGGTGTCCAATCCTTTTAAATGTAATCTTGATGTACACTTAGATGATTTGATTGCTATGCCTGGTACTTACCTGCAGTCTAAAAGTGGGTGCCTGAGGGACTATATCAATGAAAGCTTTACAACATCCTCCATCAAATGAGTAGTGCTCATTTGGGGGAAAAAAAAAAAATTTTTTTTCCATAAAATCAACAAGAAAAAAGGAGCTAAATTACTTTTCAGTTCAGTTCAGTTCAGTTCAGTCACTCAGTCATGTCCAACTCTTTGCGACCCCATGAATCGCAGCAGCCAGGGCTCCCTGTCCGTCACCATCTCCCGGAGGAGTTCACTCAAACTCACGTCCATTGAGTCAGTTATGCCATTCAGCCACCTCATCCTCTGTAGTCCCCTTCTCCTCCTGCCCCCAATCCCTCCCAGCATCAAAGTCTTTTCCAATGAGTCAGCTCTTCGCATGAGGTGGCCAAAGTACCAGAGTTACAGTTTTAGGATCATTCCTTCCAAAGAACACCTAGGGCTGATCTCCTTTAGGATGGACTGGTTGGATCTCCTTGCAGTCCAAGGGACTCTCAAAAGTCTTCTCCAACACCACAGTTCAAAAGCATCAACTCTTTGGCGCTCAGCTTTCTTCACAGTCCAACTCTCACATCCATACAGGACCACAGGAAAAACCATAACCTTGACTAGACAGACCTTTGTTGGCAAAGTAATGTCTCTGCTTTTCAATATGCTATCTAGGTTGGTTATAGCTTTTCCTACTTTCATTTAAATCTTCATTTCTGTGAAAAGACATCTTTATTATGTTTAGATAACTGTATAATTTTGATATATATTTGGAAGATTAAGATGCACTTTAGTACTTCATTCTTTATAGGTATACAAACAAAAAAGGTGGATGGTTGAGTTTGTGAGTTTTTCTGTATTTATTATTAAATGATAATCTTTACTGTTAAATGCCACTATTTTTAATATTTATTGAAAAATGTGCCAATATACCAGCAGTAATTGATCAGTATTACCTTCTAATTCTTCTTAGACTAAATGCTCAAAGTTAATTGTGGCTATATTAGAGCAAAATCTTCCATGTAGCACACAGAAGTAAGATATGCATTGTATAAGGCTATCTCAAGCATACAAATAATTTAAATACATAATTAATTTCCAAGTTTCTAAGAAATAAAATTGATGAGAAATTATAATACTGTACTTTTCATTTGTCTAATCATAAATACACTAAAATTAATATCTAGTCAATAAAAGAAATAGCTGAAGAGAATAATATATCTATACATATAAAAACTTTGGCATTGCCTTTGTCTATAAATAAAAATGAGCTAATATTCACATAATGTGAAAAACTACTCATGTTAAACGCTTTAAAAAGCAATTAAAAAACAATGCAAGGCATGTGCAGAACATCTTCTTTTAGTGTGCGTATATTTAACTATGTGTTTAATGATCCTAGAAGTCGATATATATTTAATGGACATAGAATTCAAAGGAAAGCCTATTGGCCAATTGTGAGATCATTTGAGTATCAGAAAAACTAATGAATACAACTGATTGACATACATTGACTGAAAATGAAAAAAAAAAAAAAGAACATTGCTGTTCTAGATTAAAGTTAGATAAAGCAAAGCTGCAACTTACTGAAATGGCTGATCTCTGATGTAATAGAATTTAAATGGCCACAAATTCTTCACCTCTTCTTCCATCATGAAGTAAAGTCTATTCTCTTTCCCTGAACTCAGCTGGCCTTATGAATTGCTCTGAACAATCAACTGAAGCAGAAACAAAGCAGTATCTATTTTCAGGTAAGGCTTTTGGCTTGACTTTCAGTTTCCTCATCCAAGAAACTTCAGCCTTTGTTCTTGGATCCCAACTACTATACTATAAGAACGTTCAGGCTGCACTCCCAAGTGATTGATGACCACATGGAGAAAGGTCCTATGAGGTGAGAGTCCATTTTGGATAACTCAGACTCAGCTAACTCTTAGCTGAATGCAGTCATGAGTGAACTCAGCCAGAACTATGTACAGCAAATGCAAAAACCAGTTGAATCTGCCCAGGTCTCAGACCAACAGAGTCACGTGAAATAATGAATAATTATTATTTTAAGTGATTAAAATGCTTCAGTAGAGCAAGAGATAATGCAATGTTTTGTGATACCCTGTATCAACAAACAAAGCAAAAACAATGTTACAAGAAAGCAAATGTGGCAAAAGTTTTAAAATTGATGCTTCTTGGTAGACTGTGAGATTATTCATTTTGCTATTCTTTCAACTAACTTATTCTTAAGGTTTTTTGGGGTGTGTGTGTGTGTGTGTGTGTGTGTGTGTGTGTTAGTACATGAATATACTGTAATGTTAGGGAGTGCCTTTCTCAGTGCGTCCTCATAGCTCTCTTAAATTTGTATATGATTCTCACCAAGTATTACCCTAATGGTTAGATGACAGAGTAGAAGGACATGTGCTCATCTTCTCCTGCAATAACTCCAAAATTGCAACTCGTTGCTGAATAACCATTGACAGAAGAATGTTGGATCCCACACACACAAAAAAAGATACCCCACGTCCAAAAACAAATGAGAAGCCCAAAAAAGATGGTAGGAAAGGTGAATCAAGTTTAGAATCAAACCCATACCCATCAAAGACACTGGAAGGGCTCAAACAAAACCTTGTCTGCCCAGGGCCCAGAGACCCCCCTTATAGACATAGCCAGACCTGCCTTTGAGTGTCTCCTGCAGAGGCATGGGTCAGCAGTGGCCTGCCCTGGGGACAGGGGCTTTGGCTGCAGCAGACCTGGGAGGCATGGCAATATGTGGCATATATTGCCATACTCCAAGTGTTCTTGGAGTAGGTTGCCATTACCCCACCATAGAGCCACCAAGCAGACAACCCACAAACTGGAGAACAATTATATCAAAGAAGTTCTCACACTGTATGAAAGTTCTAGGGCCCACAACAGATTTACCAACTTCCTGCTGCTACTGCTAAGTCGCTTTAGTCGTGTCTGACTCTGTGCGACCCCACAGATGACAGCCCACCAGGCTCCCCCGTCCCTGGGATTCTCCAGGCAAGAATACTTGAGTGGGTTTACCAACCTGGGCATCCCAGAGAATTTGACTTTTGAGGCCAGTGGGATTTAATCACAGAATTTCTACAGGACTCGGGAAGCAGACTCTTGGAAAGCACAAACAAAACCTTGTGCACACCAGGACCCACAAGAAAGGAGCAGTGACCCTGCAAGAGACTGAGCCAGATTGGCCCTAGAGTGTCCAGGAGTCTTGGGCTGAGGCATGGGTTGACATTGGCCTGTTGCAGTGTCAGGGGCACTGAATACAACCGTGCTGGCATAAGTCCTTTGGAAGGAGGTCACCATTACTTCCATTACACTCACCATAGTTTGCACTTAGGAAAAACAACAGCCAGGGAACACAGTCCCACCCATACACAGAAAATTAGATTAAAGATTTACCGAGCATGGCACCACCCATCAGAGCAAGACCCAGATTCCCCCACAGCCAGTCCCTCCCATCAGGAAGCTTCCACAAGCCTCTTATCCTTATCCATCAGAGGGCAGATAGAATGAAAGCAACAATCACAGAAAACTATCCCAACTGGTCACATGGATCACAGTCTTGTCTAACTCAATGAAGCTCTGAGCCATGCTGTGTAGGGCCACTCTACATATGGACTTTGCCAGATGGCCAATACCGAAACCAGATTGATTATATTCTTTGCAGCCAAAGATGGAGAATCTCTCTACAATCACCAAAAAACAAGACTGGGAGCTGTCTTGACCAGGGACTGTGACAGACTCAAATTGAAGAAAGTAGGGAAAGCCACCATACCATTCAGGCATGACCTAAATCAAATCCCTTACACATACAGTGGAAGTTACAATAGATTCAAAGGATTAAATCTGATAGACAGAGTATATGAAGAACTGTGGAGGAAGGTTCAAGACATCATAAAGCAGGCAGTGATCAAAATCATCCCCAAGAAAAAGAAATGCAAAAAGGCAAAATCTTTACATGAGGAGGCCTTACAAATAGCTGCAAAAAAAAAAATAAAAAAAAGAGAGAGAGAGAAGTGAAAGGCAGAGGAGAAAAGGAAAGATATACCCACCTGAATGCAGAATTCCAAAGAATAACAAGGAGAGATAAGAAAGGCTTCCTCAGTGATCAGTGCAATGCAATAGAGGAAAACAATGGAATAAGAAAGACTAGAGATCTCTTCAAGAAAATTAGAGATACCAAGGAAACATTTCATGCAAAGATGGGCACAATAAAGGACAGAAACAGTATGGACCTAAGAGAAGCAGAGGATATTAAGAAGAGGTGGCAAAAAAAAACAGAACTATATAAAAAATACCTTCATGACACAGATAACCACAGTCATGTAATCATTCACCTAGAGCCAGACATTCTGGAATGAGAAGTCAAGTGGGCCTTAGGAAGTACTACTACAAACAAAGTTAGTGGAGGTGATGCAATTCCAGATGAGCTATTTCAAATCCTAAAAGATAATGCTGTGAAAGTACTGCACTCAATATGCCAGCAAATTTGGAAAACTCAGCAGAGACCACAAGACTGGAAAAATTCATTTTTTATTCCAATCCCAAAGAAAGACGATGACAAATAATTTTCAAACTACTGCACAATTGCACTTATCTCACACACTAGCAAAGTAATGCTCAAAATTCTCCAAGCCAGGCTTCAATAGAACATGGACCAAGAAATCCCAGGTATTCAAGCTGGATTTAGAAAAGGCAGAGGAAACAGAGATCAAATTCTCAACATCCATTGGATCATAGAAAAATCAAGCAAATTCCAGAAAAAATCTACTTCTCCATTATTGTCTATGCAAAAGTATTTGACTGTGTGGATCACAATAAATTGGAGAAAATTCTGAAACAGATGGGAATACCAGACCACCTGACCTGCCTCCTGAGAAATTTGTTACAGGTTAAGAAGCAACAGCTAGAATTGGACATGGAACAGCAGACTGATTCCAAATTGGGAAAGGAGTATGCCAAGGCTGTACATTGTCATGCTGCTTATTTAACTTATATGCATAGTACATCATGCAAAATGCTGGGTTGAATGAAGCACAAGCTGGAATCAAGAGCCCTGGGTGAAATATCAGTAACCTCAGTTATGCAGATGACACCACCCCTATAGCAGAAATGGAAGAGGAACTAAAGAACCTCTCAATAAAAGTGGAGAGGAGTGAAACAACTGACTTAAAACTCAACATTCAAAAAACGAATAGATGAACATGGCATCTGGTCCCATCACTGCATAGCAAATAGATGGAGGAACAATGGAAACAGAGACTTTATTTACTTGGGCTCCAAAATCACTGCAGATGGTGACTGCAGCCATGAAATTAAAAGACATTTGCTCCTTGGAAGAAAAGCTATGACAAACATAGACAGCATATTAAAAATGGAGACTATTTTGCCAACAATCATCCATCTATTCAAAGCTACAGTTTTTCCAGTAGTCATATATGGATGTGAGAGTTGGACTGTAAAGAAAGCTGAGCACCGAAGAATTGATGATTTTGAACTATGGTGTTTGAGAAGATTTTTGAGAGTCTCTTGGACTGCAAGCAGATCCAGCCAGTACATCCTAAAGGAAATCAATCCTGAATATTCATTGGAAGGACTGCTGCGGAAGCTAAAGCTCCAGTACTTCGGCCATTTGATGCGAAGAACTGACTCAATGGAAAAGACCTTGATGCTGGGAAAGATTGAAGGTAGGAGGAGAAGGAAACGACAGAGGATGAGATGGTTGGATGGTATCACTAGCTTGATGGATATGAGTTTGAGTAAGCTCTGGGAGTTGGTGATGGACAGGGAAGCCTGGTGTGCTGCAGTCTATGTAGTCAAAAAGAGTTGGACACGACTAAGTGAACTGAACTGAAGCATTTCCTATTCTTTTTCCCTGGTTGATTTTTTAAATATAAAATTGTTTTATATATATATGACAACTTACATTAAAAAAAATAATTGGAGGATAATCACTTTACAATATTGTGTTGGTTTTTGCATTCAACAACATTATTTAGCTGTCTGTATACATATGTGTCCCCTTCCTGAACCTCTCTTTCACTCCCACCCCCATCTCTCTAGGTTGTTATGGAGCACTAGGTTGAGCTCTCTGTGTTATACAGCAACTTTTCACTAGCTATTTATTTTACACATGGTACTGTATAAGTTTCAATGCTACTCTCTCAGTTAGTCCCACCTCCTCCTTCCTGCACTGGATCTACAAGCCTGTTCTCTATGTCAGAGTCTTTGTATCTGCGTTGCAAACAGGTTCATCAGTATTATTTTCTACATTCCATATATATGCATTATGATATTTATTTTTCTCTTTCTGACTTATTTCACTCTGCATAACAGGCTCTACATCCATCCACCTCACTAGAACTGACTCAAATTCATTCATTTTTATGGCTGAGTAATATTCCATAGTATATATGTACTACAACTTCTTTATTGATTCATTTGTTGATGGACATCTACATTGCTTCCATGTCCTAGCTATCGTAAATATTGCTGCAATGAACATTGGGGTGCATGTGTCTTTTCAATTACAGTTTTCTCAGGTATATGCCCAGTAGTGAGATTGCTGGGTCATTTCTTATTTTATTCCTAGTTGCTATTTTTTTTTTAAAGGAAATCTCTATTCTGTTCTCCATAGTGGTTATAAAAATTTACATTTACATTAATTGTGCAAAAGTGTTCCCTTTTCTTCATGTCCTCTCCAGCATTTAGTATTTGTGGATTTTTTGATGATGGGCCATTCTGACCAGTGTGAGGTGACACTCATTGTAGTTTTGAGTTTCATTTCATTAATAATTGGTGATGTTGAACATTTTTCATGTGATTGTTGGCCATCTATATGTCCTGTTTGGAGACTGTCTGTTTAGGTCTTCGGAGAACATCTGTCCAGTTTTTGATTGAGTTTGCTTTTCTGATACTGAGCTACATGAACTGCTTATATATTTTGGGGATTAATTCTTTGTCAATTGCTTCATTTGCAATTGTTTTCTCCTACTCAGAAAGTTGTCTTTTCATCTTGTTTATGGTTTCCTTTGCTGTGCAAAAGGTTTTAAGTTTAATTAGGTCACATTTTAAAAATTTTTTGTTTTTATTTTCATTACTTTAGGAGGTGAGTCAAGAGGATAGTACTACAGTTTATGTCATAGAGTGTTCTGCCTATGTTTTTCTCTAAGGGTTTTATAGTTTCTGATCTTACATTTAGGTCTTTAATGCATTTTGAGTTTATCTTTGTGTATGGTGTTATGAAGTGCTCTAATTTCATTCTTTTACATGTAGCTCTCCAGTTTTCCCAGCACCATTTATTGAAGAGATTATCTTTTCTCCATTGCATATTCTATCTCCTTTGTCAATAGTGCTATTATGGTGGTATCTATTTACCTCCCACTGATATACTGTCTGTATAACCCAGTCCTCCCTCACTTTCCATTGCTCACTCTGATCTCGCTCTTGCTAGGTCACAAACGCATAAAAAGAGAGATTTTTGTGTTTTGTTATTTGGTAAATTCCTAGAACTTCAGTTCAGTTCAGTCCGCTCAGTCGTGTCCGACTCTTTGTGGCCCCGTGAATCGCAGCACGCCAGGCCTCCCTGTCCATCACCAACTACCGGAGTTCACCCAAACCCATGTCCATCGAGTCAGTGATGCCATCCAACCATCTCATCCTCTGTCGTCCCCTTCTCCTCCTGCCCCCAATCTTTCCCACCATCAGGGTCTTTTCAAATGAGTCAGCTCTGCATGAGGTGGCCAAAGTACTGGAGTTTCAGCTTTAGCATCAGTCCTTCCAATGAACACCCAGGACTGATCTCCTTTAGGATGGACTGGTTGGATCTCCTTGCAGTCCAAGGGACTCTCAAGAGTCTTCTCCAACACCACAGTTCAAAAGCATCAATTCTTCAGTGCTCAGCTTTCTTTATAGTCCAACTCTCACATCCATACATGACCACTGGAAAAACCATAGCCTTGACTAGATGGACCTTTGTTGACAAAATAATGTCTCTGCTTTTTAACAGCACCTGGTATTTAGAAGGTGCCTAGTAAATATTCATTGAATTAGTGCATGCTGATATTAAAGTCTGTTTCTCAGTAATATACAACTCTTTGTGACCCCATGGACTATATAGTCCATGGAATTCTGCAGGCCAGAATACTGGAGTGGGTAGTCGTTCCCTTCCCCCGGGGATCTTCCCAACCCAGGAATTGAACACAGGTTTCCCACATTGCAGGTGGATTCTTTACCAGCTGAGCCACCAGGGAAGCCCCAAATAGTAAGAGCACCATAGTATTATTATAATAAGTTTATTTTTATATATTCTAAAATAATATAATAGTTATTTTAAATCTCTGTCACATATCAAAGAGTAATGTACTTCACAAGCATTATGTAATTTCTAATTATTAATACCTTCAAAGATATATATCAAGTCCACTTTACATATGAGGGAACAGAGATTTTAACTGGCCACAAGTAAATAAAGAGTAGAAAGCCATACATCTGTCTTCACTCTTCCAAGCAAGTTTCCTCACTTCTTGTTCAAAGCTTGCTTTATCTGAATGGGAACTCTCATCTTCTCTGGACTACTGAACCTTTGATGAGATTCAAAGATAGGTGATGGAAGGAATCAGGCTGATTATAAAGAATTAATCTAATTTATAAAATTACAGTGGCATGTGAGGATTAGAAATGCTTGTTAGTCATTATATATTTGTGATCTTCACTTCAATTTTATTCAAATATGCTGAATATTTAATAAAGAAACCAGAGTTTTAAAGCAAAAGGATATGACTTTTGTTTAACAACATCATTTACTGCCAATCTGATGTCCACTCAAGTTGGACATAACATACAATATTACATATTCTTTAGTCACTAGGATTCCTATGAACAGAACAATTACAAAGAAAGTATCCAAAATGACAAGAAACAAACAAAATAATTCATTGAATGTGGGATATCTTGAATTTTTTCAGCAAGAGAGATTAACCCTTGAGAAAAATAAAATGCTATATTCAAGTGAGTCTTAATTGTTGGAGGCAAGACAATCACCTGGACCAATGACCTGAAAAAAGTGATCAAAACAGCCTAACTGATAGAAAGTTCCATCTTTTCCATCAATAAATATTATTTTTCAAAATTTTCTCCTCATAAATTGTATGTTGAAATGCTAAAACAATCTACCAATTTATACATATAATAATATAATTTCCTTTTACTTCATGCCAACACCCAAGACATATTTGTTCATATATGTAATATTTTACTTTCTAGTAAAGCTAATGCAAGTGTGTTAAGACTGTGCTAAACATTATTCATTTATAGCAACAAGTGATAATGTAAACAGAACTCTGCTGAAATACATAACTATCAGAATAACTTAGGGGATCGCCTTGCTAGATGTGATGCAATTGTTTTGGCAAATAATCTGCATCTAGTGGTTCTGTTTGGGTGTGAAAATAAATTTAGTGTTAGTTTGCTAAGGGAGAATCAAAATTATCAGAGTAGTAGACATAAGGATTCAAAGTAATATGGTATCCTCAAGAATACCATAACAGAAAAAGGATGTTAACTAAAAACTGATAATTTGAATAAACTGTGCATTTTATTTAATAATTGGAGGAAGGAATGGCTACCCACTCCATTATTCTTGCCTGGAGAATTCCATGGATAAAGGGTCCTGGCGGGCTACAGTCCATGGGTCTCAAAGAGTTGGACATGACTGAGTACCTAACTGTTTCAGTTTCAACTTTTATTTAATAACTTAATAATATAAGTCCATGGGTTATGACAAAGGTAACACTCTGGTGTAAGATATTCATAGTAGGGAAATCAGGTATGGGGTCCATATAAACTTTCTGTACTTCACAACTTGACAACACTGGAAATCTAATATATCCTTTTTATAAATTGGAGTATAATTGCTTTAAAATATAGTTTTCTGTTGTACAATGTATTGAATCAGCTATATGTAACAAATATATTATTTAAAACATGGCCTATTGAAAACAAAACAGAAACAAAAATTTTGCAATTCTTTCAAAAGAATTGTGTGTGTCTGTTTATTAATAGTAGTTTCTATATTTGATATAATTTTATGTAACAAAAATTGCAAATGTACCTTAGGGGAAAATATAATGTAAATGTTAAATAATAATGGCTTTAAATTTTTCTTATTTCTCTTTGATTAGAGAAAATGCAGTTACTCTCTTGCCACATAAAAAAGAAAACAATGCTTTCTCCAGATGTAGTTATACAATTGATTGAGTATTAACCATTGGAAAGACATGAAAGAAGCACATTTTATTTATTTATTTTTTTATTCTTCCAATTTTATTTTATTTTTAAACTTTACATAATTGTATTAGTTTTGCCAAATATCAAAATGAATCCGCCACAGGTATACATGTGTTCCCCATCCCGAACCCTCCTCCCTCCTCCCTCCCCATACCATCCCTCTGGGCCGTCCCAGTGCACCAGCCCCAAGCATCCAGCATCATGCATCGAACCTGGGCTGGCAACTTGTTTCCTACCACAGCCTTTAAAGTAGAGTCATTCCTTGCCAGCTCACAAATCTTTAGCTCCCAGATCTGTTAAGGAGAAAATGCAATATAATTATAATCACTGATTGAGCTTTTATAAGGAATTATGGAATATTACTATTGAAATGTAATTGTATCTATCCTGTGTGGTCTTATTTTAATATTTTTCTATTAAAAAGTTGAGGCATGTAATATAAAAATACTTTGGTAAAAGAAAAAGTAATAACGAGCATGTTTTGTAACTACTTGAGAAAATTCTGTGCACCTTTCATTATTTAATAGTCAGAATATTTTATATCACTACACCCCTGTTTTTACAGTAGAGTCAACAATATTTATAACAAGATAATAATTGTGGTCAAAGATGGTGTTAACAAGATTTTTAACACATTTTTGCTATTTCTGTGTTTTTAGACTATTGATTTAAATTTTACAAAATGTATTTTTATCATCTGTTAATGGCAATAATATTCTCTACTTCATAGACTGCTATAAGATTAAATTAGATAATGTAAGTAGAGTGAATTCACTCTAGAGAGAAGCATTAAATTGGTTATTTTTCTGGTCTTGGACTGCCTTTTCCCTTTATAGTGAAAAGGAGAACTTGAATTTCAGGACATAAACAATTACTGTAATAGTAACAAATTGTTCTCACATTTATATTATGGAACTTAAAATAGTTTCTGATGTAAGCTTACTTCAACCTGTCACATTATCTTTGGTGTTTGATTTAGTTGATAGCAGAGCTTTTTGTTGCAGTGAAACACCTTCTATTCTTTTATAATCAAGGAAAGTCAAATAATATTTATTGCAAACGTAATTTAGACTTTTGGTATATTAAAATGAATATGCTTTACTTTAAAAAATACACTAGTATTTACTATGAATTGCCATACAATATCTGCATATTTTATATACAGTAAAGATAGACATTGTAGGGACAAGGAAGGAAGGAAGGAAAGAGAAAAAGGAAGAAAGAAAAAGAGAAGGAAAAATTCATAGATCTCTCTCTATATTTTTATGCATGTGCCTTCTGTCTCTGTGTACATAATTATGGACTAGGGATAAGTAGGCAAGTTACTCCTGGTATTTGTGAGGTTTATCCCTAATTGTATTATTGATGAAAGTAAGCCTTTGGGGGAAAAAAAAAAAATCACTTTGGCATTTTGGATTCCTACTGAGAGAATGGGGATTAAAGAGTATACTTACAAGAAAAAAGGAGGTTAGAACTAATCAGTAATTATAGCTTATGAACATTTACAAATTAAAGCTAATTAGTAGACCTAAAGTCTTATCATAAAAATGTTTACTCTGCAGAAGATGTTTCTTTGAAAAAAAATAATGCTATTAAACAAGAATCATTCTGTACCATATTTGGAATCCACTATTTTAAATTAACTTAAGACAGGTCTGTCATAAAATTTTTTTCTAGAGATTTTGGATAGTTAATGAAATAATTTGGTACATGTATCAGTTTTGTAAAGTGTTAGGCCTAGTTTTGATAATCATTAAGACAGTTTTTATCAGTATATAAATGATTCATTTGAAGGAGATGAGGTGTTTGAGGGAAATTTTTTTAACTTTTTCCAGGATCCAAGAGTCTCATTTAACAAATGTTACTGCCTTTTGCAATCAGAAATGGCCCATTACAGCAAAGCCATGTATCATACATTAGGTAAATACAGTTCTTATTTTGTTGATTGAGCTGGAAAAATTAAAAACCTTTCCAGACAAGGACAAAATGAAGAAGTAAAGAAGTCGGCAAAAAATTCAATCTACTGCCACCCTGGAGAGCTTGGTAAGTCATTAGCTCACGTTCCTTTCACATTAGCCAACTTCACATGGGTATACTACCATATTTCACAGCATTTATCAACCCACAGACATAGTCAGAGCAGTAAGAAATGTGCTCTTCATTGTTGATCAGAAGAGACAATTACGATTTCTAGTAAATCCCTATCAAAGTCAGTGAAGTGCAAGGCAAGCAAAAAAAGCCACTTCTCCAGGGTATGCGTTTTCAGCAAGATTTGACAACTTACAAAGAATTATCTGAAATGGATGATCACGATCATTATGTGTCTATCACACA
Source organism: Bos mutus (assembly GCF_027580195.1). NCBI lineage: Eukaryota > Metazoa > Chordata > Mammalia > Artiodactyla > Bovidae > Bos > Bos mutus. Next base: position 4,457,665 of record NC_091628.1, on the reverse strand, counting down.
AGTGCTAAATGGGTGTGTACTACATGCATCTTATAAGAATGAGGAAGACATTTCAAGGATATTGGATTAAAATAATTTCAGTGACCTTGTAGCCTCATAAGTAGATATTCAAGACCATCCTGTCTTTTAATTTAACCTGTACAAAAAAAAGTACAGTTTAAGAACTGCTTATCATTTTCAACTTATATAGTATATTCATCTATATCGAACAAAAACTTATTTTTAACACATACACACACCTGTAGTAATTCACTAATCTAGAATTCTACAATTTCTAATGTAAAGGAAATGGAGTTCTTGATAATTTAGAATCTAATATTCATCATGAAAATTATATAACAAATCTGGTCACTGAAATTCATCAATAACAATTTTAAGTTATATTTTTATAGGTATTATCAGAAGCACAATTTTAAACATTTCTGATTCTAATAGCTGTTTGGGGGGTTTGGAAATAGTAATTAATCAGTTAACAATTAAACAAAAACAATAATAGAAATTTTAACATGAAAAGTTGCATTTCAATTTCACTTTTAAAAACCTATAAAACTATGACTCTAATTTTTTTGTGAAATTCTTTGATTTTTTGAGGCAGACCTCATTTTGAAGCAGATCTCTCTGGCCAAGTCAAATTTTACAGTTTTGGGGAAAGCCCACTAAAGGACTTATAGAACAAGAAACTGAAAATGATGGTTATGACCGAAGTTTATGAAGCTAGAATGAGTATTACTATGCAACAACTCAGCTCCGGGAGTTGGTGAAGAGTAAGAAAGTCTAGCGTGCTGCAGTCATGGGATCGCAGAGTCAGACATGACTGAGTGACTGAACAACAGCAATAACTCAGCCTAAGTTTAGAATGATACAATCAAGCTGACTTAATGCTATTTCATACCAAAATTGAGTGCCAAAATTTAAGGAATATTTGTGTCAGTTGTAACCAAAATAATCAGAAATATTTAAATTATCTCTCATAGACACAGATTTCCACAATCAGATAACAAATACTTTGTCATATATTGATGTATTCTGCTAGCTCTGAAGTCTTAAAGTAAATGACAATCCAACGACAATGGACACGACTAGCAACCAGACCTTGGTTTCTAATATCATTATCCAGCAAAAGGAACAGGGAGTCTTTGGAGTAGTGGCCATTTCTAGACTGGGGCAATAAATATATATAATACAACAGTGTGCAACATTTTGTTGTGCCATAAAGTAAAAATGTGCTAAAAACAAACAAGTAGATGAAGGTATGTCAGAAGAGCACATGCTTCAACTGAATCGCTATCAATAGATAAAGCTGAAGGTTGTGTGAAACAAAATAAAAAATATGGTACTGGATTATAATCCAAATTATAAACTACATATCCATGAGTTCATTGTGATAAAAATTAAGGTTGAATAAATTAATTGATGGGAGAGAAGAGATAAATCCTCCACGCATTTATGTTGCTACTCCACCCTCAAGGAGAAGAGGATCCTTTCACTTAGAGACTTCCAATGAATATAGTAGAGAAAAGAGGGAGATAAATAAAAATGATTTTACAGTGAAAAAACCTGACAACACTCCCTTATTTAATATCCATTGTCAAAAATCATGTACATAGCCATGATACTGTATGATGAAAATGGTGCTTTATCTTGTTGATTTCTTCCCTAAAACCTGTATCCTCAATTTTATCAAGAGAAAAACATCAACCAAATTCCAGTAGTGGAACATCTTACAAAATGCTTGACTGTTACTCCTCAAACCTGCTAAAGTCAGCAAAAATGAGGAAAGTCTGAGAAATTTCTACAGTAAAGAAGGGCCTAAGGAGACATGATGACTAAATGTAATGTGGTATCCTGATTGGGACTGCAGAACAGAAAAATGAAATTAGGTAAAAACCAAAAGAATATAAGTAAAATAATTGCTTCAGTTAGTAATGAGGTATTAACATTAGCTTATAATTGTACCAAAATATATTAAAGTAAGATGCTAATAATAATAATAACTGAATGCAGGACAGACGGAAACTCTCTATTCTAGCTTCTCACTTTTTCTGTAAACCTAAAACTGCTTTCAAAATTAAATATTAAAAGTGGGAATATAATAATGTATGAAAATTTTCAGGATAGATGCTTCATAAATACAAGTGAAATCTAGAGACTTCTGATGTTCTGCCTTCTATAATTACAGTAGCTATTCTTAAGAAATTGTTACCATAAAAATTGTCTAAGTTTGGGAAAGGCTAGATAAAAGATATAATTTAATAATTCTTGTATTATTCTATATGAGGTCCAGCTTGTGGCTTATAAACATTATTTCCCATGAAATAAATTAAGATCTTTTTGGAGAATGATTTGATTCTAGCTCCAGTCAATGAATATACAAGATATGCTCGAGGCATATTGTTGTACCTAAAAGCAAAGAAAACAAATACAATAGTATTATATCCAAGGAGCAAAGGAACAAACTTATTGCCTCAAAGACCCTCATGATGGTTAATCTCAGCATTATTCAGAGGAAACCTGCAATGTCAGCTCTAGGAGGAGGTAGATTATTCCACAACTTATAGGATCTTGACAGTTTATTTCAATAGGATTCTAGTATGGAAATAAGTTTTATAGGCATCGTTGTTATTGTTTAGTTGCTAAGTTGTGTTGCCTCTTTTGTGACCCAATCAATTGTAGCCTGCCATGATTCTCTGTCTATGGGACTTCCTAGGCAAGAATATGGAGTGGGTTGTCATTTCCTTCTTCAGGGGATCTTCCCAACCCAGGGATCAAATCCACGTGTCTTGTGTCTTCTGTATTGTAGGTGGATTCTTTGCTGCTAAGCCACCTGGGAAGTCATTTATACATATTAGACCCAAGAAAATTAAATATAAGAGTGGGTGAGACAAACAGCCTGGATTTGGAATTTAAGGGATAAAAAGTGAGAATGACCCTAACAGTTTACTTTTTATTTAATTGAGGCTTGGATTCAAAAGTGGCCCTCTAAAGTATTTGGAGCAACAGCAACTCTATTCCTTGTTGGTGGGAATAGAAAATGGTATAGCCATTTTGAAAGGCAGTTTGTCAGTTTCTCAGTTAATACTCTTACAAAATTAAGTCTAATTCCTTACCAGTCTAATAGCAGTCTAATTCCTTGGTATTCACCCAAAGGAGATGAAAGTTTTTGTCCATGTACAATCCTGCACAGGAATGTTTATAGCAGCTTTATTTAAAATTGTCCCATTTTTGGAGCAACCAAGAGGTCCTTCAGTAGGTGAACAGACAAACTCTGATAAATGAAGACAATGGACTATTATACAACACTAAATAGAAATGAGATATACAGTGACTAAAACATGAAGAAAGCTAAGGTGCATATTAATAAAAATAATTTGAAAATGTACTTACTGTATGATTCCAAATATACAACATTCTAGAAAATGCAAAACTCTGGAGAATTCCATGGACAGAGGAGCCTGGTAGGCTACAGTCCATGGGGTCGAAAACAGCTGGACACAATTGAGCAACTTCACTTTCACTTTTCTGGAGACAGTAAAAAGATCAGTAGTTGTCAGGGATGTGGATGAAAAAGAGATGAAGAGGTAGGGCAGAGAGGATCTTTTGAGCAGTGAAAATACTCTATGATACTACAGCAGTGGTTACATGTCATTTATCTGAACCCATATAGTGCACAACACCAAGAGTGAATCCTAATATAACCTATGGACTTTGGATAATAATAATGTACTAATGTAGGTTCATCAATTGTAGCAAATGTACTATTTTGTGGGAGTAGTCTATAATGGGAGAGGCTCTGTATGTCTGGAGGCCAGGGGGTAAATGGGAAATTTCTGTACTTTTCTCTTAATATTGCTGTGAACCTAAAATTATTTAAAGAATAATCATAAGGTATTTAAAAAATATGACCTCCCAGTTAATAAATCTGAGATGCTAAAACTTCCTTGAAAACTAATATTAACTCTTTGGAGGAAAAGAAGAGTCTTCGAAAAACTTTGACGTGATTATTTTCTTTAGACTGGGATGAAGATGAGCTATGATATTATAAAACTCTGGTCTCTGACTTCCATGGGTTCTTGGAATGACAATGGGAAGTGTAAATTCCTTACATGTCAGAAACTATCACAATTGCCTTTGATAAGGCTATAGTTACCTTGCTGTACAATAAGTGCAAAAAAATAATAATGTATTTCTCTAAAAAATTATAAAAATTAAAACTATATATTTGTCTAATCTGGTTAATGATAAATAGAAGTTTTTGTATCATTTTATACTATACTGTATCTATGAAGTTTTTATTTTTTATTATAGAAAATATGATATATACTTAATTTTATAAGTGCATCATGCATTACAATGTTGTACAGCAAATTTCTAGAACTTTTTCATCTTGAATTACTGGTATTCAATACACTTTGAGCAGTAACTTTTCATTTTCCCAACACTCCAGCCCTGAGTAATCAACATTCTACTTTATATTCCTTTGAATTTTAATATATTAGATGTACCATACAGGTGCTGTTGCTGCTGCTAAGTTGCTTCAGTCGTGTCCGACTCTTAGTGACCCCATGGACTGCAGCCTACCAGGCTGCTCCGTCCATGGGATTTTCCAGGCAACAGTTCTGGAGTGGGGTGCCATCCATATAGGTGCAGTTTATCATAATATTTCTTGCTTATTTCACTTAGTGTAATGTCCTCAAGGCATAGCAATTCTGAGGCATATGACAAGATTCCCTTCTTTCTTATGACGGGATAATATTCCATTGAAAGTATATACCACATTTCTTTATGCATTTATCCGTTAATAGATATTTGGTGCATTACCTTAGAGGCAATGCTTCAGTTTTCACCATTGAGCAAAACGTTAATGTCCTTCCCTCCTAGTTTACTGAATATTTTTTATCATGAAAGTGCACTGAATTTTATCAAATGCCTTCTCTGTAACTTTTACAGTGATCATGTGATTTTAATACTTCTTTCTGTTAATGTGGTATATCACATCCATCAATTTTTTAATATTGAGCCATTCTTGTTATCTCAGAGACAAATTCCATTTGGTAATAGCTCATGATTATTTCAATGCACTGTAAATTTAGTTTTCCAGTATTTTGTTGAGGATTTTGCATCTAAATTTATCAGAGATATTGGCAACAGTTTTCTTTTCTTGTTATGTCTTTTTTCTGTCTCCAATAGTATGGTAATACCTGCTTCACAAAATAAATTTGGAAATGTTCATGCTTCTTCAGACTTTTGGAAAAATTTGAGAAAGATTGATGTTAAATCTACTTTACATGTTTTGTATTATACATGGTATATATGTGTGTTTACTAAGTTGCTTCATTCATGTCTGACTCTGTGAGACCCTATGTCTTGTAGTCCCTCAGGATCCTCTGTCCAAGGGGATCTCTAGGAAAGAATATTGGAATGGGCTGTCACACCCTCCTCTATACATCATATGCTGCTGCTGCTGCTAAGTCACTTCAGTCATGTCCGACTCTGTGCGACCCCATAGATGACAGCCCACGAGGCTCCCCCGTCCCTGGGATTCTCCAGGCAAGAATACTGGAATGGGTAGCCATTTCCTTCTGCCATTGCCTTCTCCTATACATGGTATACATTGGTATAAATACTATACAATAATAGAATTCACCCATGAAGTCGTCTAGTCCTGAGCAGTTATCATTGGGAAATTGTTAGCTACTGAGTCAGTCTTCTTACCAGTAGTAAATCTGCTGAGATTTTCCACTTCTTTCGGATTTTGTCCTGGTAGATTATATGTTTCTAAGTTCATCTATTTTTTTTTTAAGGTATCCAAATCCTTGGCATGTAATTTTTCATCTTACTCTCATAATCATTTGCATTTCTGCAAATTTTATCTCATGTGTATATTACTGTAACCACTATGAAAATTAAGATATAGAGTATTACCATCACAAGGACTGCTCAGGCTACCCTTTTAAAGCCACAGCTACTTGTCTCTCCATCCTTTCCCTCTAACATCTAGCAAGCACTAATTTATTCTACATTTCAATAATTTTGCAATTTTGAGAATTATATAAAGTAGATCAAAAAGTAGCCTGCTTTTTCATATTGGATTTCTTTATTCAGTATAATCCCCTTGAGGCACATCCAAGTTGTCAAAAATATCAATTGTTCATTACAATGTGCCAGTTTGCTTTAGCACTCACCCACTAAAGAACATTCCAGTTTAGGGATATTGTGATAGTTCACTTCAGTTCAGTCACTCATTCATGTCCAGCTCTTTGCTACCCCATGGAATGCAGCATGCCAGGCCTCCCTGTCCATTACCAACTCCCAGAGTTTACCCAAACTCATGCCCATTGAGTTGATGATGATCCATCCATCTCATACTCTGTCATCCCCTTCTCCTCTCGCCTTCAATCTGTCCCAGCATCAGGGTCTTTTCCATTGAGTCAGTTCTTGGCATCAGGTGGCCAAAGTACTGGAGTTTTAGCTTCAGCATCAATCCTTCCAATGAATATTCAGGATTGATTTCCTTTAGGATGGACTGACGAGAGCTCCTTTCACTCCAAGGGACTCTCAAGAGTCTTCTCCAACACCACAGTTCAAAAGCATCAGTTCTTCAGTGCTCAGCTGTCATTGTAGTCCAACTCTCACACCCATACATAACTAGTGGAAAAACCATAGCTTTGACTAGACGGACCATTGTTGGCAAAATAATGTCTCTGCTTTTTTTTTAAATTTTATTTTATTTTTAAACTTTACAATATTGTATTAGTTTTGCCAAGTATTGAAATGAATCCGCCACAGGTATACCCGTGTTCCCCATCCTGAACCCTCCACCCTCCTCCCTCCCCTCCCCTCCCTCTGGGTCATCCCAGTGCACCAGCCCTAAGCATCCAGTACCGTGCATCGAACCTGGACTGGTGACTCGTTTCATACATAATATTATACATGTTTCAATGCTATTCTCCCAAATCTCCCCACCCTCTCCCTCTCCCACAGAGTCCATAAGACTGATCTATACATCGGTGTCTCTTTTGCTGTCTCGTACACAGGGTTATTGTTATCATCTTTCTAAATTCCATATATATGCATTAGTATACTGTATTGGTGTTTTTCTTTCTGGCTTACTTCACTCTGTATAATAGGTTCCAGTTTCATCCATCTCATTAGAACTGATTCAAATGTATTCTTTTTAATGGCTGAGTAATACTCCATTGTGTATATATACCACAGCTTTCTTATCCATTCATCTGCTGATGGACATCTAGGTTACTTCCATGTCCTGGCTATTATAAACAGTGCTGCGATGAACATTGGGGTACACGTGTCTCTTTCCCTTCTGGTTTCCTCAGTGTGTATGCTCAACAAAGGAAACTATTAGCAAGGTGAAAAGGCAGCCTTCAGAATGGGAGAAAATAATAGCAAATGAAGCAACGGACAAACAACTAATCTCAAAAATATACAAGCAACTCCTACAGCTCAACTCCAGAAAAATAAATGACCCAATCAAAAAATGGGCCAAAGAACTAAATAGACATTTATCCAAAGAAGACATACAGATGGCTAACAAACACATGAAAAGATGCTCAACATCACTCATTATCAGAGAAATGCAAATCAAAACCACTATGAGGTACCATTTCACGCCAGTCAGAATGGCTGCGATCCAAAAGTCTACAAGCAATAAATGCTGGATAGGGTGTGGAGAAAAGGGAACTCTCTTACACTGTTGGTGGGAATGCAATCTAGTACAGCCACTATGGAGAACAGTGTGGAGAGTCCTTAAAAAAAGAATCAATATAGTGAAAATGAGTATACTACCCAAAGCAATTTATAGATTCAATGCAATCCCTATCAAGCTACTAGCAGTATTCTTCACAGAGCTAGAACAAATAATTTCACAATTTGTATGGAAATACAGAAAACCTTGAATAGCCAAAGTGATCTTGAGAAAGAAGAATGGAACTGGAGGAATCAACCTACCTGACTTCAGGCTCTACTACAAAGCCACAGTTATCAAGACAGTATGGTACTGGCACAAAGACAGAAATATAGATCAATGGAACAAAATAGAAAGCCCAGAGATAAATCCACGCACATATGGACACCTTATCTTTGACAAAGGAGGCAAGAATATACAATGGATTAAAGACAATCTCTTTAACAAGTGGTGCTGAGAAATCTGGTCAACCACTTGTAAAAGAATGAAACTAGACCACTTTCTAACACCATACACAAAAATAAACTCAAAATGGATTAAAGATCTCAATGTAAGAACAGAAACTATAAAACTCCTAGAGGAGAACATAGGCAAAACACTCTCTGACATACATCACAGCAGGATCCTCTATGACCCACCTCCCAGAATATTGGAAATAAAAGCAAAAATAAACAAATGGGACCTAATTAACCTTAAAAGCTTCTGCACATCAAAGGAAACTATTAGCAAGGTGAAAAGACAGCCTTCAGAATGGGAGAAAATAATAGCAAATGAAACAACCGACAAACAACTAATCTCAAAAATATACAAGCAACTCCTCCAGCTCAACTTCAGAAAAATAAATGACCCAATCAAAAAATGGGCCAAAGAACTAAATAGACATTTCTCCAAAGAAGACATACAGATGGCTAACAGACACATGAAAAGATGCTCAACATCACTCATTATCAGAGAAATGCAAATCAAAACCACTATGAGGTACCATTTCACACCAGTCAGAATGGCTGCGATCCAAAAGTCTACAAATAATAAATGCTGGAGAGGGTGTGGAGAAAAGGGAACCCTCTTACACTGTTGGTGGGAATGCAAACTAGTACAGCCACTATGGAGAACAGTGTGGAGATTCCTTAAAAAACTGGAAATAGAACTGCCTTATGATCCAGCAATCCCACTGCTGGGCATGCACACTGAGGAAACCAGAAGGGAAAGAGACACGTGTACCCCAATGTTCATTGCAGCACTGTTTATAATAGCCAGGAATGGAAGCAACCTAGATGTCCATCAGCAGATGAATGGATAAGAAAGCTGTGGTACATATACACAATGGAGTATTACTCAGCCATTAAAAAGAATACATTTGAATCAGTTCTAATGAGGTGGATGTAACTGGAGCCTATTATACAGAGTGAAGTAAGCCAGAAGGAAAAACATAAATACAGTATACTAACACATATATATGGAATTTAGAAAGGTGGTAACAATAACCCGGTGTACGAGACAGCAAAAGAGACACTGATGTATAGAACAGTCTTATGGACTCTGTGGGAGAGGGAGAGGGTGGGAAGATTTGGGAGAATGGCATTGAAACATGTAAAATATCATGTAAGAAACAAGTTGCCAGTCCAGGTTCGATGCACGATACTGTATGCTTGGGGCTAGTGCACTGGGACGACCCAGAGGATGGTATGGGGAGGGGAGGAGGAGGAGGGGTTCAGGATGGGGAACACATGTATACCTGTGGCGGATTCATTTTGATATTTGGCAAAACTAATACAATTATGTAAAGTTTAAAAATAAAATAAAATTAGAAAAAAAAACCCAAAAACTGGAAATAGAACTGCCTTATGATCCAGCAATCCCACTGCTGTCTCTGCTTTTTAATGTGCTGTCTAGGTTGGTCATAGCTTTTCTTCCAAGGAGCAAGCATCTTTTAATTTCATGGTTACAGTCACCATCTGCCATGATATTGGAGTACCCCCCTCCAAAAAAAAGTCTTTCACTGTTTCCATTGGTTCCCCATATATTTTCCATGAAGTGATGGGACCTGATGCCATGATCTTAGTTTTCTGAATGTTGAGTGTTTTTTTTTTTAATTTTATTTTATTTTTAAACTTTACAATATTGTATTAGTTTTGCCAAATATCGAAATGAATCTGCCACAGGTATACCCGCGTTCCCCATCCTGAACCCTCCTCCCTCCTCCCTCCCCTACCCTCCTTCTGGGTCGTCCCAGTTCACCAGCCCCAAGCATCCAGTACCGTGCATTGAACCTGGACTGGCGACTCGTTTCATACATGATATTATGTTGAGTTTTAAGCCTACTTTTTCACTCTCTTCTTTCACTTTCAACAGAGGCTTTTTAGTTCTTCTTTGCTTTCTGCCATAAGGGTGGTCATCTGCATATCTGAGGTTATTGATATTTCTCCCAGCAATCTTGACTCAAGTTTGTGCTTCATCCAGCCCAGTGTTTCTCATGATGTACTCTGCATATAAGTTAAATAAACAGGGTGACAATATACAGCCTTGATGTACTCCTTTCCTAATTTGGAACCAGTCTATTGATCCATGTACAGTTTTAACTGTTGCTTTCTGACCTGCATACAGATTTCTCAAGAGGCAGGTCAGGTGGTCTGGTATTTCCATCTCTTGAAGAATTTTCCACAGTGTTGTTATCCACACGGTCAAAGGCTTTGGTGTAGTCAATAAAGAAGAAGTAGATGTTTTTCTGGAACTCTCTTGCTTTTTTTGATAATCCAACGGATGTTGGCAATTTTATCTCTGACTCCTCTGTCTTTTCTAAATCCAGCTTCAACATCTGGAAGTTCACAGTTCACATACTGTTGAAGCCTGGCTTGGAGAATTTTGAACATTACTTTGCTAGCACGTGAAATGAGTGTGATTGTGTGGTAGTTTGAGCATTCTTTGGCAATTCCTTTCTTTGTGATTGGAATGAAAACTGACCTTTTCCAGTCCTGTGGCCACTGCTGAGTTTTCCAAACTTGCTGGTATATTGAATGCAGCACTTGCACAGAAACATTTTTTATGATTTGAAATAGCTCAAACTGGAATTCCATCACCTCCACTAGCTTTGTCCATAGTGATGCTTTCTACGATCCACTTGACTTCACATTCCACGATGTCTGTTTCTAGGTGAGTCCTCACACTATTGTTTTTATCTGGGTCGTGAAGACCTTTTGTTTATAGTTCTTCCTTGTATTCTTGTCACCTCTTCTAATCTCTTCTTCTTCTCTTAGGTCCATACCATTTCTGTCCTTTAGTGAGCCCATCTTTGTATGAAATGATCCTTTGTATCTCTAATTTTCTTGAAGAGATCTCTAGTATTTCCCATTCCATTGTTTTCCTCTATTTCTTTGCATTGATCACAGAGGAAGGCTTTCTTACCTCTCCTTGCTATTGTTTGGAACTCTTTCCTTTTCTCTTGCCTTTCACTTCTCTTTGTTTCACAGCTATTTGTAAGGTCTCCTCCAACAATCATTTTGCCTTTGTGCATTTCTTTTCCTTGGGGATTGTTGATCCCTGCCTCCTGTCATGAACCTCCATCCATAGTTCTTCAGGGACTCTCTCTCAGATCTAATACCTTGAATCTATTTATCACTTTCACTGTATAATCATAAGGGATTTGATTTAGGTCATACCTGAATGGTCTAGTTGATTTCCTTACTTTTTTCAATTTAATTCTGAATTTGGCATTAAGGAGTTCATGATCTGAGCCACAGTCAGCTCCTGGTCTTGTTTTTGCTGACTGTATAGAGCTTCTCTATCTTTGGCTGCAAAGAATATAATCAATCTGATTTAGTTATTGACCATCTGGTGATATCCATGTGTAAAGTCTCCTCTTGTGTTGTTGGAAGAGGGTGTTTGCTATGACCAGTGTGTTCTTCTGGCAAAACTCTATTAGCCTTTGCCTTGCTTCATTCTGTACTCCAATGCCAAATTTACCTGTTACTCCAGGTGTTTCTTGACTTCCTACTTTTTCATTCCAGTCCCCTATGATGAAAAGGAAATATTTTGGGGGTGTTAGTTCTAGGAGATCTTGTAGGTCTTCATAGTACCATTCAACTTCATCTTCTGCTGGTGTTACTGGTCAGGGCACAGACTTGGATTACCATGATACTGAATGGTTTGCCTTGGAAATGAACAGAGATCTTTCTGTCGTTTATGAGATTGCATCCAAGTACTGCATTTTGGACACTTTGTTGACTATGATGGCTACTCTATTTCTTCTAAGGGATTCTTCCCCACAGTAGTAGATATCATGGTCATCTGAATTAAATTCACCCATTCCAGTCCATTTTAGTTCACTGACTCCTAAAATGTTGATGTTCACTCTTGCCATCTCCTGTTTGATCACTTCTAATTTGCCTTGATTCATGGACCTAACATTCCAGGTTCTTATGCAATATTGCACTTTAAGCATCGGACCTTGCTTCCATCACCAGTCATATCCACAACTGGGTGTTGTTTTTACTTTGGCTCTTTCTCTTCATTCTTTCTGGAGTTATTTCTCCACTGATCTCCAGTAGCATGTTGGACACCTACTGACCTGGGGAGTTTATCTTCAGTGTCCTATCTTTTTGCCGTTTCATATTGTTCATGGCGTTCTCAAGGCAGGAATACTGAAGTAGTTTGCCATTCCTTTCTCCAGTGGACCACATTTTGTCAGAATTCTCCACCATAACCCATCTGTCTTGGGTGGCCTCACATGGCATGGCTTAGTTTCATTGAGTTAGACAAGACTGTGGTCCATATGATCAGATTGGTTATTTTTCTGTGACTGAGGCTTTCAATTAATTTTTATATTAATATAAACTTTCACTTTCTTGGAATAAATGCCAAAGAATGAAATTACTGGATAGTATTATAGTTATATGTTAGGCTTTATATAAAATTGCCACACTATTTTCCAAAGCAGTTGTTTTATTTTATATTCCTACCATCAGGGTATATATACATGATACAGTTTTCAATATCCTTTTCAGCATTTGTTGTTAACACTATTTTTAAAGTTTATTTTAGCCATTCTAATAGGTTTGTAGTGATATCTTATTGCTGTTTTAACTGTATTTTTTAAAGTATTCTGTTCAATTGATCTATGTTTGACTCCTTCTCCAATACAACAGTCTTCATTATTATAGCTATATAATAACACTGAGGAGATTCATTCCTTCAAATTGACTCCTTTTTTTCAATATTGTTTTAGATTTGCAATGTCTTTTGTCTTATCATATAACATTTATAATAATCATGCCTATGTCTAAAAAAATCTGGTTAAAATTTTGATAAGAATTTCATTGTCTAATATTAAATTTGGAAAAATGAAGATTTCTGTACTCTTTATCTTTTAAACAATGAGTTCCCTTTCCTTTGTTTTCATGTTTCTTTAATTCATGTTATGTTCAAAACTTTAGTTTAAATGTTTATTAAATTATTTTTAGTTCTGACTTTCTTATTAGCTGAAACTTCTAACAATATCCTGAATATCATATTGATACCTTGCCAGTGCCATAAATTTAGCATGTACAATTAAAAAACGTCAGAGTGGAGAGACAGAGTAGGAGGATGCTGGGATCACTTCCCCCATGAACACGTCCAAACTGCACAACTACATGTGGAGCAACTCTCACCAGAAACAACCTAGAGACTCCAGTCTCTTCTATGACTTAGGCAGTAAAGAAAGATTCACACAGAGTCCGGTAGGAACGGAGGAGCTGTGATCTACAGTATGATCAAGAACCTCACCCCTTGTGGGGAACCCAGAAAAGGAAGGGGATACAATGGGCCCAAGGACCCTCAGTGAAGAGTGAGAGATTCAAGCCACATATTAGGTACCCTAGACCAGGGGTCTGATGTCAGGAAGATGAGTCTTCTTAGTTGGCCTGAAAACCAGTATGGGTTACCAGAGGCCTGTAAGAAACCAGGACTTTGCTCTTGAGGACTATCTAGACATCCTTGCTTTCTCCTGATCCCAGTGTGGACTGCAGATAAAAAATTATCTGGGACTCTGGTCAGTTTTCTGGGACCACATTAATGCACACCCCAGACCATACCAGATACCTTTCCTAGCCTGCCTTGTTTTGGTGCTGATCCACACCATGGAAGAGGTTGCCATTGCTAAAAAGAGTGCACACATTTAGAGGAAATTGAACCAGCTCAGACCTGACCCAGCCTCAGATTATTGCAGAGGCAGCCATTGCCAGAGAGTACATGAGCACCGTTTTTAGGATGAGAAAAACTATGTCCAGGATGGAAGCTGATATTGTCTATAGGTGTGAACTCAGCTCAGCAGTGTGACATCAACCCCTCTAGCACCTAACCCAGTAATTAAGAAAAGAGCACTTAGTGAGGGAAAAAGTGAATCCAGTACAAAAGTGCATAAGCTGTAAGACCCTTGTCACTTCCCCAAAGAGGAAGCTATCATTACACAGGAGAGGAGCCTATCCCCTTAGCCTTCTGGTCTAGCCTTTTGCAACCCTAACTCACCCCTGATAAGAAGATAACTGCCATTGAGCATAGGAGAAGCCCTGGCTCACACCTGACTCTGGCGTTTTCCCTTCCATCTCCTGCACTAGTTCACACCAAGGTGGTGGCTACCAGTACAAAACAGGTAAAAATGTGTCTTTAAGTTTAAAACAAGTAGGTATAAGTATAGGGCTTCCCAGGTGGCTCAGTGGTAAAGAATCCTCATGCCAATGTGAGAGACACAGGTTTGGTCTCTGGGTTGGGAAGGTCCCCTGGAGAAGGAAATGGCAATCCACTCTGGTATTCTTGACTAGGATAGCCCATGGACAAGGAGCCTGGTGGGCTACAGTCCATGGGGTTGCAAAGAGGCAGACATGACTGAGCAAATATGAGTAACACATATGAGACCCATGGTAGCCACAAATCAAAAACCTATAATGGATGCATAAATCTTAGAGAGAAAAAAACACAAACATAACAGTAAAGAGAATAGTCAAACCACAAAGGGAGAGACTAAGAAGAAGAAGAAAAGAATATATAAAAACTACATAAACAACTTTAAAACAAGTTATAAAATGTCAGCAGACTAAATACTCCAATCAAAAGACATAGAGTGGTTGATAAGATTAAAAAAAAAAAATGACAGCTCTATATGCTCCCTATAAGAGACACTTCAGACAGAGCCAAAGACACAGACAGACTAAAAGAGAGAGGAAAGAAAAAGACATTCCATGTAAATAGAAATAAAAAGAAAGCTGGGGTAGCAAAACTTAATCTATAATAAAAGACATAGAAATGAATTATATAACCAAAAACTGTGGTCTTACATGGCATATTAGTTTAGTTGGACTTAATAGATGCCCATAGGACATTACATATCAGAACAAAAGAATACATTCTCCTGGTTATACCAAAAACTAGGCCACAAAAAAAACTTAGCAAATTTAAAAGGACAGAAGTTACATCAAGCTTTTTAGCTGTGCTTTTTTTCTTTCATTTTTAGTATTCATGTGTCTGTGTTTTTCCTATTTCTTATAATTTATTTCTAGTGTCATACTGCTGTAATCAAAATAGATGCTTGATATAACTTCTGTCCTCTTAAATTTGTTAAGGCTCCTTCTGTGTCCTAGACCCCAAGGACTGCAACACACCAGATTTCCCTGTCCATCACCAACTTCCAGAGATTACTTAAACTCATATCCACTGAGTCAGTGATGCCATCCAACCATCTCATCCTCTGTTGTCCCCTTCTCATCCTTCCTTCAATCTTTCCCAGCATCAAGCTCTTTTCTAATGAGTCAGCTCTTCGCATCAGGTGGCCAAAGTGTTGGAGCTTCAGCCTTATCATAAGTCCTTGTAATGAATATTCAGGACTGATTTTGTTTAGGATTGACTGGTTGGATTTCCTTTCAGTCCAAGGGACCCTTAAGAGTCTTCTCCAACACCACAGTCCATAGCATCAATTCTTCAGTGCTCAGCTATCTTTTTTGTCGAACTCTCATATCCATATTTGACTACTAGATTTGACTAGATAGACCTTTGCTGGCAAAATAATGTCTCTGTTTTTTAATATGTTGTCTAGGTTTGTCATAGCTTTTCTTCCAAGGAGGAGGTGTCTTTTAATTTCATGGCTACAAGTCACCATGCAGTGATTTTGGAGCCCAAGAAAATAAAGTCTGTCACTGTTTCCATTGTTTCCCCATCTATTTGCCATGAAATGATGGGACTGGATGCCATGAGCTTAGTTTTTGACTGTTCAGCTTTAACTTAACTTTTTCACTCTCATTTTTCACTTTCATCAAGAGGTTCTTTAGTTCCTCTTCACTTTCTGGCATAAGGGTAGTGTTCTCTGCATATCTGAGGTTATTTTGAACTCCAAATAATTTTTAAAATTTGTATTAAACCCCAAAGGACCTTGAATAACTGAAGAAACCTGAGGAAAAAAAAAAAGAACACAGCTAAATGTATCATTACTTTAGACGGATTATTGTACAAAGCTACCGTAATCAAAACATGATGGTATGTGTACAAAAACAAACACAGTGATCAATGAAGCATAATAGAGAGCCCCGTAATAAGTGCAGATACATTTGGTCAATTAATCTATTATGAAGGAGGCAAGAATATGCAATAAGGAAAAGACAGTCTCTTCAATAAGTGGTTCTGAGTAAACAGAAAAGTACATGTAAAAGAATGAAATTAGAACCTTTTCTCAAACCATATACAAGATCAACTCAAAATAGAATAATGACCCAATGTAAGACTGGAAATCATAAAACTTTTAAAAGACAACATAACCAGTACACTCTTTAACATCAATTTTAACAATACTTCTTTAAATCTGTCTTCTCATGCAAAAGAACCAAAAGCAAAAATAAGCAAGCAGGGCCCAATTAAATTTAGAAGCTTTTGCAGAGGAAAAGAAAACACTGACAAAACCAAAAGACAGCCTACTAAATGGAAGAAAAATTTTGCAAACTCCATGATTGATAAGAGTTAATATTTAAAAATATATAAACACCTCATAAAATTCAATATAAAACACAAACAACCTGATTCAACTGGGCAGAAGACATGAATGGACATTTTCCCAAGGAAGACATGCAGATGGCCAAAACACACATGAAAAGATGCTGAACATTGCTAACCACAGAAATATAAGTAAAAACCACAATGAGGTATCACCTTGGTGAGGATATGGGTAAAAAGGAACCTTAGTTCACCACTGGTGGGGATGTAAATTGGCATCACCACTCAGGAAAACAATATAGAGTTTCTTCAATAAAACAAAACAAAACAAAAAAAGAGATCCATCAATTTCACTTCTGAGTATATGTCTAAAGAAAATTAAAACACTAATTTGGAAACATACATGCACACTAATGTTAGTAGTAATTTTATTTACAATTTCCAAGTCATGAAAGCAACCTAAATGGCTATCAAAAGATGAATGGATAAAGAATGCATTGTTTACATTTAGAACATGGTATTATTAAGCCATAAGAAAGTATGAAATTTTGCCATTTGCAACATGGATGAACCTGGAAGATTTATTAATATGTTTAAGGAAGTAAGGCAGACAGAGAAAAGCAAATGCTATATATTTAATTTATATGTAGAATCTAAAATATAAAAAAATTAAATGAATATAACAGAAACAACCTCACAGATACAGAGAATAAACTTAGAGTTAACAGTGGGGGGATTAGAGAAGGTACATAATAGTAGGGGATAAAGAGATATAAACTATGAGTTGTAAAATAAATGAGATACAGGGGTGTATTATGTAGTACAGGGAATATAGTCAATATTTTATAATAACTTTAAATTAGTATAATATACAAAAATCACTACTTTGCATACTTGAAACTAAGATGATATTGTAAATAAAGCAAATTTTAATAGAAAAAGTCTCTGGCCTCAGGCAAACTTCTGTTTTTCTGTTTGTTGACAGGGTAATTTCTCTCAGTTACTTTTTGCAACATTTCTCTCTGCTCCTTCATATCCAGTGGGTGGCAAATCCTATTCAAGTCAGTTCAGTCTCTCAGTCCTGTCTGACTCTTTGGGATCCCATGAATCTCAGCACACCAGGCCTCCCTGTCTGTCACCAACTCCTGGAGTTCACTCAGACTCACGTCCATCCAGTCAGTGATGCCATCCAGTCATCTCATCCTCTGTCGTCCCCTTCCCTTCCTGCCCCCAATCCCTCCCAGCATCAGAGTCTTTTCCAATGAGTCAACTCTTCGCATGAGGTAGCCAAAATACTGGAGTTTCAGCTTTAACATCAGTCCTTCCAAAGAAATCCCAGGGCTGATCTCCTTTAGAATGGACTGGTTGGACCTCCTTGCAGTCCAAGGGACTCTCAAGAGTCTTCTCCAACACCACAGCTCAAAAGCATCAATTCTTCAGCGCTCAGCTTTCTTCACAGTCCAACTCTCACATCCATACATGACCACAGGAAAAACCATAGCCTTGACTAGATGGACCTTTGTTGGCAAAGTAATGTCTCTGCTTTTCAATATGCTATCTAGGTTGGTCATAACTTTCCTTCCAAGGAGTAAGCGTCTTTTAATTTCATGGCTGCAGTCACCATCTGTAGTGATTTTGGAGCCCAGAAAAATAAAGTCTGACACTGTTTCCACTGTTTCCCCATCTATTTCCCATGAAGTGATGGGACCAGATGCCATGATCTTCGTTTTCTGAATATTGAGCTTTAAGCCAACTTTTTCACTCTCCTCTTTCACCTTCATCGAGGCTTTTTAGTTCTTCTTCACTTTCTGCCATAAGGGTGGTGTCATCTGCATATCTAAGGTTATTGATACTTCTCCTGGCAATCTTGATTCCAGCTTGTGCTTCTTCCAACCCAGCGTTTCTCATGATGTACTCTGCATATAAGTTGAATAAGCAGGGTGACAATATATAGCCTTGACATACTCCTTTTCCTATTTGGAACCAGTCTGTTGTTCCATGTCCAGTTCTAACTGTTGCTTCCTGACCTGCATACAAATTTCTCAAGAGGTAGGTCAGGTGGTCTGGTATTCCCAGCTCTTTCAAAATTTTCCACAGTTTATTGTGATCCATACAGTCAAAGACTTTGGCATAGTCAATCAAGCAGAAATAGATGTTTTTCTGGAACTCTTGCTTTTTCAATGATCCAGCGGATGTTGGCACTTTGGTCTCTGGTTCCTCTGCCTTTTCTAAAACCAGCTTGAACATCTGGAAATTCATGGTTCACGTATTGCTGAAGCCTTGCTTGGAGAATTTTGAGCATTACTTTACTAGCGTGTGAGATGAGTGCAATTGTGTAGTAGTTTTAGCATTCTTTGGCATTGCCTTTCTTCGGGATTGGAATGAAAACTGACCTTTTCCAGTCCTGTGGCCACTGCTGAGGTTTCCAAATGTGCTGGCATATTGAGTGCAGCACTTTCACAGCATCATCTTTCAGGATTTGAAATAGCTTAACTGGAATTCCATCACCTCCACTTGCTTTGTTCATAGTGTTGCTTTCTAAGGCCCACTTGACTTCACATTCCAGGATATCTGGCTCTAGGTGAGTGATCACACCATCCTGTGATCACAAATCCTATTGAATGACCTTTAATACAATTTTTTTTTTCAGCTCTTGTCCATTCTCCTTTCAACTAAAGAAACTTTATTTCAACTCTTTTTTTAACTATCCCTGACTGCTAATGTAGCCTCCTAATTGATAGGCACTTTAAATGTCTCTCTATTTCAATCCATTCAGAACTACATTAAAAACTTTCATTCAAGAAGATAAACTCTTTTCTATTTTGTTATAACACAAAATGTTGGTGATTGTTTTTTTTTTTTTTTTGAAGGTAAATCTTTTCCTAATTAAAACCCTTATTGTTTTTTTTTTTTGTTTTTTGTTTTTTGTTTTTTTAAATTTTATTTTATTTTTAAACTTTACATAATTGTATTAGTTTTGCCAAATATCAAAATGAATCTGCCACAGGCATACATGTGTTCCCCATCCTGAACCCTCCTCCCTCCTCCCTCCCCACACCATCCCTCTGGGTCATCCCAGTGCACCAGCCCCAAAAGGCAATCTGGTCAACTAATTAGGGTCCTCATATTTCTTTGTTTTAAAAAGAAGAAAACCAAGGAGATATAAAACCTTAAAATAGGCTTACTGCTACTAAGTCACTTCAGTCGTCTCTGACTCTGTGACCCCATAGATGGCAGCCCACCAGGCTCCCCTGTCCCTGGGATTCTCCAGGCAAGAACATTGGAATGGGTTACCATTTCCTTCTCCATAAAATAGGCTTAAGTCTCTCTCAAAAGTGGTTTTATTGACATCTCATTTCTATTAAAATCCCTGTAGTTTGAGAACTGGGAGGAAGAAAAGGGCAGGGGGAAAGAGGGTGGGGTTGTGTGTGTGTGTGTTTATGTGGTTGTTTAAAGAAGGAAACTAAATCATTGGGTAGCTGGGCTGGTCCATTAGAACAGCAGACAGTAGGTTCTTGAAAGAGTCTGTGGAGTTGCCCTAACCTTGAATAATTTGGTCAAAGTATTTTTTCTCCCTCATTGAATGGCACAGTGAGGAGTTTTTAATCAGTATGATTGATTTTTAACCTGTAGGTGTGATTTTTCAGACATCATACATGATTACAGAGAATTTAACTGGCAGACCTCCTGAGGAAGGCTGTTCTCCCACAGCTGACTCGGTGCACAACCAAGGCTTTAGTTTCTTGGAGGAGTTTTGATTGAGGATTCAGGCCTCTGGCTAGTCATGCACTTCATATATCCTATTCCTAGGAACCCTCATTGCAAGGTCCCTTGATCTGAGACCTTTAGCAGAAGTCCTCTCCAGACTCCTCTGCTGAAACCTCCTTACAATGAACATGCTGGCCTGGCAGGGGGATAAAGACACTTTCATCCTCGGACTTGGAAGCCAGTAATTTCCCACTTCTAGCTCTCCCGCATCTCCCTCCTTCCACCTCTGTTGCTGTTGTTCAGTTGCTCAGTCACGTCCAACTCTTTGTGACCCCGTAGACTGCAGGATGCCAGGCTTCCCTGTCCTTCACCATTTCCCCTAGTTTTGCTTAAACTCATGTCCACTGAGTTGATGATGTCATCCAGCCATCTCATCCTCTGTCACACCCTTCTTCTCCTGCCCTCAATCTTTCCCAGTGTCAATGTCTTTACCAAAGAGTTGGCTCTTGCATCAGGTAGCTGAAGCACTGGAGTTTCAGCTTTAACACCAATCCTTCCAATGAATACTTCATTTTAGGATCCAGAAAACTGCCAGAGCCTTTTGTCCTGGGTTCCCTCAACAGTGAGAGGATCCTCTATTCTCCACTGGCCTACCCTATCCCCAGCTGATATGCCTTCCCTATGGGGAAAAGGGAACAGGCATCCTGGCATTTACCTCTGTTTCAGTCCCTTGCTTATATCATAGCAATAAGTGATCAAAGGCTTAACTTTTTCATTTTTATCTTGTTACTTTAATTGACAACTCTGACACCTGGCGTTTCTGTTCACTTTCTATCCCCCAGCTCACCTGAGATCCTGACATAGATGTCAGGGGAAAGGGGCCACCAGAGAGGAAATCAATTATCCCCATCTTCCTCAGAACCTCCCTCCCCACTTTTCTTAATTCAGTCCCCTTGAGAGCTTTCATATTGTTATTTATTAGTTCTACATATTACTAACCTCTGGTTCTGTTTTGAATCTTTAGTTTCCATAGTCCTTTTGGAATGTTTTGGTCATATTCCTTTCCTGCTACCACTCTACATGCTTTATCAACATTTATTTATTTTTGATTTCCTCTATCTTTTAAACAACATACAAAACTTCATATTTACTCTCAGATTACCAACTTCCCATATGATAATTTTTAATCATAATGAAAATATCCTGACACCCTAGATCTGATATGGGATCCTTAAGTTGTTTTGTGGGTGGGACAACAGATCCTGGTATTATGGGGATTTTTCTGAGAGAATCTCACTCCTTATATTTGGTAATTTCCTGTGGAATTAACTATGAACTCCTCCACCAAGAATTTTAAAAATGCTATTATGTGATCACAATCCAACTTTTCTAGTTTTGTCTTATAATTGTCCATTATATGTAACTTAGGCTCTGGTAAAACTGAATTATAATTAGTGTTCCTTCCTTACTCCAAATCACTTCCAATTGAAATTATGTCTGAATTCTAATATCTGGCTCAAGTACATATTCCTTTACAGGCATTCTATACTTCAATATGAAATCTCATAGAAAATTTACACATTTTATAAAATTTATAATCTGATTGTATCTTTGTCATCTTGTTAAATTGATTTTTATACTTTTTGTGTGTGTAATTGAATGTACTTTTATTCCCTAATGGATGATTTTTGAAAAGTCAGATTATGAATACAGCTATAGGTATCTAGGATCTTAGAACTCTGACAAATGGCAGGTAATTCATGACTTCCTGGATGGGGGGCCATTTCTTAGTCTGAATAATGATACTCTGTAAAATTACAACATTAAAAAAAAAAACTGAGGGAGATTGTGGATGGCTAGACAATAAAAGCTGTTATGAGTGTTATTCTCTAATAGTGGATGGAAGAAACCAGATGGAGTATGGAGATGGAAATTTTACTTTATTTATAGGTTAGGCACAGAAAGGACTTCCACAGAATATGAAGATTAGCCTAAAAATAGATACAGACTGGTTCAAGGGTTTCCGATTCAGTTATCAGCAGCTCTGCCGTTTCCAGTTCTCTGTTTGCTGGTCCAGGTGTTCACTTCCTTCTTCCTTGGTTCTTGGCTCCTCCCCCAGGTATGGAGAGACCGCGGGATAATAGACAACATGGGCACAGCAATTTGGAGTCTGTTTAGTGTCCCAGGAAACCTTTAATGTCCTCTGATCTCAGGGAATCCTTTTCTGTGGAGTATTTAAAAGACAATTTGAAGTCTGTTTTCTCTATGTCTGAAGCCTGAACCAACATTTACAGTAGTCTTTCAAAGTAAAGTTTCATTAAGTGTTAGGTATTAAAATGTTGGTTAATAGTCTCAAAGCATTGCATTAATAACATTCCACCAGAGGTAAGTGTGCAGATTTGATTAAGAAGAAAGGCGTTATAGCAAGAATAAGTTGAGTATAGAGAAATCTTTCACATAGAAAGTAATGTTTACTAAAGTAAATTATAGAATTTTACTTACCAGTAAATAGTAATATATTCATTCACCCACGTATTAGAACAAAATGTCTATTAAATCTATACCAGTTTAACAGAAAATATGTACCAATAATTATTCACAATTTCCAGGCTTTTTCAGGCTCTGAGAAATAAATCTGAATAGAAATTTCATAGATTAATTCAGTAAGTAATCTTCACCCCCCAAAATTATAACTATTAGTGGATAAATTATTATCCTTTTTATTCCTCTTTTATATGAAATAATCCATCTTATTTGAATGTCAGTTATATATTCCTAAATATATGGTATATGTTAAGTGATTAATCTTCTGCTAAAATAAATACATAATGTGCAAATCATGGGCTTCCCAGTTGTCTCTAGTAGTAAAGATGCTTGCCAATGCAGGGGATATAAGA
The DNA here is from genome assembly GCF_027580195.1 of Bos mutus. NCBI lineage: Eukaryota > Metazoa > Chordata > Mammalia > Artiodactyla > Bovidae > Bos > Bos mutus. The sequence continues at coordinate 4,434,409 of NC_091628.1, read as the reverse complement.
GACGTGGGTTCGATCCCTGGGTCAGGAAGATTCCCTGGAGGAGGGCATGGCAACCCACTCCAGTATTCTTACCTGGAGTAACCCATGGGCAGAGGAGCCTGGCAGATTATAGACCAGTGGGTAACAAAGTCAGACACAGCTGAAGTGACTTAGCAACACACACCTGCAAATCATACAATTAAATTTAGTTCAGCTTAAGTAATCTATGTTTATGGACTGATTAAGATATATATAGTGGAGAACTTGATATCAGTGTTTAAGGATCTTCAACCTACTTAGGATGATATTTATGTACCCGATGAACAAATATTTTCAACTTTTACTTAACAGTAATCAATATAGTAATGGAAAAAAAAATCTGTATACTACTGTATACCACCTGGCAAGTCCTTTTTATAAAACTGATGACAAATCAAGGTTCTATAGAATTTAAATAATTTTGATATCTCACAAAATTTAATTAAGAACAAATGTAGACTTGAATTCTGATTAAAAATAAATTTCACAAATTCAGGATCAGAGAGAACATGACAAACTTTAAACGTTTGAAAACTACATTAAAAATTTCACGGACAAGATAAAAAATTAATAATGGAATGAGATGACTAAAATGAACTTACATATTCTTCACACATTCCCCAAACAATATTTTCAACTTCCTACTATATGCCAAGTACTTAAAAAATTAATAAAATATAGATTCTGTCAAAAAAGTTGATCCTCTAAATCAAAATATATAAAACATAATTGTGTGAAGAAGTAAAAAAAAATGTCACTTGACAAAATTAAGTGACTAGAAACAAGTCAGTCTAGATAAGGTTTACATTATACAACTCTCTTCATCAGATGAATGGGTGTTACTGCTATTTCTGATGAGGTCTGTAATGTTGAGATTATCTTGTTATGTTTTGGAAAAGGATCCTAAACACTAGAATTTATACAGAAGAAAATAACTAGATTAATAAATAAATCTGGGAAATATCTGATAGGAACAATTGAAGGCAGATAGAATAATTGTTACAGAAACTAATAAACTCTACTAAAGAAATAAACTTCTTAAGTTGGATATAACTAATTTAAAAGTTAAAAATGCTGTCATTTAGAAATTAAATATATTCAGAGTTGTTTTATAAAAAAAAAAAAAGAAAAAAAGATGCAGGATCAATTAGTTTGTAGAGACAAGCAAGGCTCAAATGAGTATGGAGAATGATTTTTTTTTTATCAATTTTGACTTTCCAAAGAGGGAATAATCTGATTTCTGAAGCAGTCAAGAACATATAAGGTGTTATAAATGATAAAGAAGAAATTACTGTTCTAGGTTGTATTATAATCTATCTAAACAGTGTACAGAGAAGGCAATGGCACCCCACTCCAGTACTCTTGCCTGGAAAATCCCATGGATGGAGGAGCCTGGTAGGCTGCAGTCCATGGGGTCATTAAGAGTCGGACACGACTGAGCATCTTCACTTTCACTTTTCACTTTCATGCATTGGAGAAGGAAATGGCAACCCACTCCAGTGTTCTTGCCTGGAGAATCCCAGGGACAGGGGAGCCTGGTGGGCTGCCATCTATGCGGGTCACACAGAATCAGACACGACTGAAGCAACTTAGCAGCAAATAGTGTACAGTTTTCTAATTTTGTATTTATTATGTCTTTTACATACTTCTAAATAAGACATTAAAAATATTGTTATAAATACTTCATACTTATATCTTAATTATTATTAATTTTGGTATCAGAGTCTATAGAATGATTTCCTCAGGAGTTTGTAAGCTATTTAAGAGCAGTACACAGATTTATTTCTAATTGGTGTTCCGCCTCTCTTATCTCTTACTTCTTTGTTATAGCTCAATGCTTTAAGCTATCAGAGAAGCTTCTTTTAATCTGCTGTCAAGAGCAAGAAACCAGACAACCAGTCTTGTTAAATCAATAAGCTTAATTATGCATACAGTTATAAGTCAGTTGTCTCCTATTTGAGTGAGATCAATTAAAGTGAGTGAACTTTAGGATAAATACTTTATAAGCTAAGAGACCATGCTGTATTTTTATTTTCCTTTCTGTTTAATTTATTAATTTTTTGCATACCATGAAGGCCCCTGTTCTCTTTTACTTACGATATTCATTTATTTTCTCCAATACTTTTTTTTTTTGAACTGGAATATAATTGCTTTATACTGTTGTGTTAGTTTCTGCTGTAAAACAAAATGAATTGACTATGTAGTGAAAAGTGTGAAAGTGTTGGTTGCCCACTCATGTCTGACTCTTTGCCATCCATTGACTGTAGTCTGCCAGGCTCCCCTGTCCATGGAATTCTCCACCCAAGAATACTAGAGTGAGCTGCCATTCCCTTCTCCAGGGGATCTTCATGACCCACAGATTGAACCTGCCTTGCAGGCAGATTCTTTACCACCTGAGCCTGTACACATATATACCCTCTCTCTTGTGCCTCTCTCCCATCCCCATCCACCTCCTCTACATCATCACAGAGCACCAGGCTGAGCTCCCTGTGATATACAGCGGCTTCCTGCTAGCTATTTTACACGTGGTAATGTATGTATGTCAATACTACACTTTGAATTTGTCCCACTCTATCCTCTTATATATTTGTGTTTGTGATTCAAATCAGATGCCATTCAAAATCTTTCACAGAGATTGAATGGTAGCAAAGAAAGAAGAAATATATTCATAAAGTGTGTCTCTGTTGGGTTTAGACATAATTTTTGCAGTTTTCATTTTTATTTGTTTTGGTGAGGAAGGTTTATTTTAGGCAAATAGAAAACATTGATAAGAGGAAGGAAAAAGAAAAACAAATCGAATACATAGTTAAGTACACCATTCTTAACTAAAGAAAAGCTTAAGTAGGAATGGAAAAAAAAAAATAGGTGGGATAGAAAAATGAAAAGGTCAAAATATTTGAAGACTTTCAGATCAGGCTGAAGGAAAGTTTGAGCATTACCATAGAGGGATACTGGCAGTTCTACACACATGCAACATTTATGGGCACATACACTGTTTTAATGTTTGTCATTGTTTTCACTTTAACAAGAAAATATGCAAGTGACATTAATCATTTTTACTAATAAAAGTTGAAATCAATAGTCTAATCATTAATAACTTCTAAAATCCACTCAGATGAATAGTGAAAACTGGTTACACCAATATTTGTTAGTTGTGAATTATTAGATGGTTTGGCAGAGGTATCATTTAGCTTCTGGTTGGCAAGAAAGCATCAGTTACATTAAGATCACTACTTTATTTCATTATGCCATTGAAAATTAGGCATGAATAATGAATACAAATAAAAATATTGGATGAAAGCACAGATCCAATATTTGGTTATCAGATAATCAAATAACTCAGAGTGTGCACATATTAATATTTTGTCCAAACTTAAAAGTCATTATTGAAAACCTAGATTTCAAGAAACCAGTTTTACAAACACTGCTTACTTTTGTGACAGGACTACTAACACTGAAATAATTTCTCCTTCCACTGCTAAGATATCTTGATGCTGCAGTCTGCCTTGAACTTTATTTTCAAAAAATGAGTAGTGAACTAAGCGAAATACCAGAGTTTCTGGAAAGAACTCAATTCTCATTGCTGAGGCAAGGAACAAGGTTGAGGTTTAGTGGCTAAGTCATGTCTAACTCTTTGTGATCTCATGGCCTGCAGCATGCCAGGCTTCCCTGTCCTTCACTATTTCCCAAAGTTTGCTCAAAATCATGTCCATTGAGTTAGTGATGCCATCTAACCATTTCATCCTCTGCTGCCCTCTTCTCCTTTTGCCTTCAATCTTTCCTAGCTTCAGGGTTTTTTCCAGTGAGTTGGTTCTTTGCATCAGGTGGCCAAAGCATGGGAGTTTCAGCTTCAGTATCAGTCCTTCCAATGAATATTCAGGTTTGATTTTCTTTAGGATTGACCGGTTGGATCTCCTTTCTGTCCAAGGGACTCTCCACAGTTCAAAAGCATCAATTCTTTGGTGCTCAGCCTTATGTATGGTCCAGCTCTCACAGTTGGACATGACACCTGAGAAAACCATGGCTTTGACTATGTGAACCTTTACTGGTAAAGCAATGTCTTTGCTTTTTAATATGCTGTCTAGGTTTGTTACAGCTTTTCTCCTAAGGAGCAAGTGTCTTTTAAGTTCATGGCTTCAATTACCATCTACAGTGACTTTGGAGCCCTAGAAATCATATAAGCTTTTTAAATCTACTTTTATTATTTTAGGAAAAAACAATGAAATACAAGAAAAACTTCATATTAAAGAAAAATAGAAACAGTCAGAATTATAAAACATATTTTCCAAAACTGTGACACCTTCACCAAGTGGGAGAGAGATGATTAAAGAGCTGCAAATACTTCTCCAGATTGCAAGTAGATGGCCTTAATTCTTTACTATAGCCTCTGTTCTGAGATACTGCTTGGTGAAGGTGGGGCAGAGGGAAAAGAATATAGTGATTATAATATCCTAACTGGAAGGTCAGTAGTAATGAAAGGAAGAATATAGGTTGTTTGAAAAACTGAGATGACAACTATGTGTGTTCATATATATGCACACACACAAAGGTACATGGAGAGACAACAGCCACAGCTTAGAAATGCTAATGGCACCAGCTTACTTGTAAAAATTTATATCCTATTTGTTCCATCTAAAGTGAAATACTAGTCAACAGAGCAATTCATGAAAACTATGCATAGGGACTTCCAGGGGGCTCAGTGGTAAAGAATCTGCCCACCAATGCAGAAAAGAGACACACTTTCTATCTCTGGGTTGAAAAGATCCCCTGGAGTAGGAAATGGCAACCTGTTCAAGTATTCTTGCTTAGAGAATTCCAAGGACAAAGGATCCTGGTGGGCTACAGTCCATGTGGTGGCAAAGAGTTGGACATGAGCATGTGTGTGTGTGTGTACTCAGTCACACACACACACACATAGATATCGGAAAGAAAGAAGGTGAAGTCAGTCGGTTATGTCTGACTCATTGCAACCCCGTGGACTGTATTCTACCAGGATCCTCAGTCCAAGGAATTTCCCAGGCAAGAATACTGGAGTGAGCAGCCATTTCCTTCACCAGGGTATCTTCCCAACCCAGGAATTGAACCCACGTCTCTGCATTACAGGCAGACACTTTATCGCCTGAGCCACCAGGAAAGCCCGCATAGATATAGATGCATGGGGAAAAGGAGAAAATGAACACAGAAGACAGTTAGAACATATAGGAAAAAAGAATTACTTGAGGAAATATGGGGTGATCTCAGATAAATAATTATCCATATTCTCAAGTAAATTATAGTAAGCATAATCTTGTTTTTAAAAAGCTACACACAAAAGAGATACATGGTTTCAAGGATTAGGTAGAAATAAAGGATACTCAGAAACTAACTTTAAGAAAGAAGGATAAATACAAAATAGAAGTATCAGTACAGTACAGAATTGTTTATGAAGTAGAGTAAGTAATCATGACTGAAAATACTTTGGAGAAATGATTAAAGAATAGATACATATTCCTGAAATACTTTAGAGACATGGTTTATAGAAACAGAGGAACTCACAAAACAACACTGAAAATAATAAAATATACATAGTCAATACAAATGCTGGAGTGAGAAAACAGAGATATATACACTACTGGCATTCTTATAAATGTTTAAGGATGCAACATATCAAATTCTATGTTTTTTTTCAGATAACATTTCTTAAATTTAGAATGCAGTTTAGTGATTAATAGCATATGGAGAAAAAAATTGAAGTTTATTTATTTTTTAAAGTAAAATATTTATTAGACTAGCTTTTTAAATATGATCTCAATTTCATGTTAAAAATTCACAGAGCTTGTTAGTATCTTTGTCTTTTGTTGTTTTCTATAGTACTAACTAAGCAGTTGGAGTTTGCATGTTTAAGCATTATTTTTTTATTGATTTCTTTATCACTTGAAAAGTGTAGGAAATTTAATTTTCTTTAAACAAATGAGTAATAAATCCTTTAAACTGCAATTGCTATAGGAGTAAATCATCTTTTAAAATGTAGGCACTGACTTTCTTAAGATGCTTAGTTGGTAAGTCATGTCCAACTCTTTGGGACCCCATGGGCTGTAGCCCACCAGGCTCCTCTCTCCATGGGGATTCTAGGCAAGAATATTTGAGTGGGTTGCCATTCCCTCCTCAACGGGGATCTTCCCAACCCAGGGATCTAACCCAGGTCTTCTGCATTGCTGGTGGATTCTTTACCATCTGAACCATTAGGGACTTCCTCATAAAATCCCACAACCATTTGAAGTTTTTGTTTAAATATCCTAGGTGATTTGGTAGGAGACTTCAATAAGACTTAGACCTTTGTATTCGTTGTTTGATCAAGTCATATTTATAATCTGCACTATTCAAAACATCATTCAAATACTGTTTAATAATTTAGTATCTATTGATGTTTCCATTGTAATTTTTCCTATATGGTAATATAAAATGATGAAGAATAAGAAAAAGTGACTATGCTAATACAGAAATATATAAAATAGATAAAAACAGCTATTACTTATGTTTTTCAAAATTAAAGTGTAAAAAATTTCCACACCAAGAAGATAAAGCACATATTAAGACAATAAATTAAATATGTAAAAAAATTTTAGGAAATTTTCTATAATATATAGTATTTTATAAAATCAGGAAAATATTTTTGTTTACACTTTCTATTATTTAAAAGTCACTTTCATTTTGTTCTTTTATTGGAATACTTTTTTCTAACCTTAGTAATGTTGCTGCTAAGTCACTTCAGTCGTGTCTGACTCTGTGAAACCCCATAGACAACAGCCCACCAGGCTGCCCCATCCCTGGGATTCTCCAGTCAAGAACACTGGAGTGGGTTGCCAATTCCTTCTCCAATGCAAGAAAGTGAAAAGTGAAAGTGAAGTCGCTCAGTCGTGTCTGACTCTTAATGACACCATGGACTGCAGCCTACCAGGCTCCTCCATTCATGGGATTTTCCAGACAAGAGTACTGAAGTGGGGTGCCATTGTCTTCTCCATTAGCAATGTTAGGATTCTGAAAATCTTGACTACAAGATGGCAGAGTAGAAGGACATGTGCTCATCTTCTCCTGCAAGAACTCCAAAATTATAGCTTACTGTTGAACAACCATCAACAGGAGAATGTTGGATCCTACCAAAAAAAGATACCCCAAGTACAAGGGCAAAGTAGAAGCCACAGCAAGATGGTAGGAAGAGGCAAAATCACGTTTAGAATCACCCCATCAGTTCAGTTCAGTTCAGTTGCTCAGTCACGTCCGACCCTTTGCGACCCCATGAATCGCAGCACACCAGGCCTCCCTGTCCATCACCAACTTCCAGAGTTCACCCAGACTCATGTCCATCCAGTCAGTGATGCCATCCAGCCATCTCATCCTCTATTGTCCCCTTCTCCTCCTGCCCTCAATTCCTCCAAGCATCAGAGTCTTTTACAATGAGTCAGCTCTTCGCATGAGGTGGCCAAAGTACTGGAGTTTCACCTTTAGCATCAGTCCTTCCAAAGAAATCCCAGGGCTGATCTCCTTCAGAATGGACTGGTTGGATCTCCTTGCCTTCCAAGGGACTCTCAAGAGTCTTCTCCAACACCACAATTCAGAAGCACCAATTCTTCGGCACTCAGCTTTCTTCACAGTCCAACTCTCACATCCACACACGACCACTGGAAAAACCATAGCCTTGACTAGATGGACCTTTGTTGGCAAAGTAATGTCTCTGCTTTTCAATATGCTATCTAGGTTGGTCATAACTTTTCTTCCAAGGAGTAAGCGTCTTTTAATTTCATGGCTGAAATCACCATCTGCAGTGATTTTGGAGCCCCCCAAAATAAAGGCTGACACTGTTTCCACTGTTTCCCCATCTATTTCCATGAAGTGATGGGACCAGATGCCATGATCTTCATTTTCTGAATGTTGAGTTTTAAGCCAACTTTTTCACTCTCCTGTTTCACCTTCATCAAGAGGCTTTTTAGTTCCTCTTCACTTTCTGCCATAAGGGTGGTGTCATCTGCATACCTGAGGTTATTGATATTTCTCCCAGCAATCTTGATTCCAGCTTGTGCTTCTTCCAGCCCAGCATTTCTCATGATGTACTCTGCATATAATCTAAATAAGCAGGGTGACAATATACAGCCTTGACGTACTTCTTTTCCTATTTGGAACCAGTCTGTTGTCCCATGTCCAGTTCTAACTGTTGCTTCCTGACCTGCATACAGATTTCTCAAGAGGCAGATCAGGTGGTCTGGTATTCCTATCTCTTTCAGAATTTTCCACAGTTTATTGTGATCCACACAATCAAAGGCTTTGGCATTGTCAATAAAGCAGAAATAGATGTTTCTCTGGAACTCTCTTGCTTTTTCAATGATCCAGCGGATGTTGGCAATTTGATCTTTGGTTCTGCTGCCTTTTCTAAAACCAGCTTGGATATCTGAGGTTCACGGTTCACGTATTGCTGAAGCCTGGCTTGGAGAATTGTGCACACTACTTTGCTAGCGTGTGAGATGAGTACAATTGTGCAGTAGTTTAAGCATTCTTTGGCATTGCCTTTCTTTGGGATTGGAATGAAAACTGACCTTTTCCAGTCCTGTGGCCACTGCTGAGTTTTCCAAATTTGCTGGCATATTGATTGCAGCACTTTCACAGCATCTTCTTCCAGGATTTGAAATAGCTCCACTGGAATTCGATCACCTCCACTAACTTTTTTCATAGTGATGCTTTCTAAGGCCCACTTGACTTCACATTCCAGGATGTCTGGCTCTAGGTCAGTGATGACACCATCGTGATTATCTGGGTCTTGAAGATCTTTTTTGTACAGTTCTTCTGTGTATTCTTGCCACCTCTTCTTAATATCTTCTGCTTCTGTTAGGTCCATACCTTTTCTGCCCTTTATTGAGTCCATCTTTGCATGAAATGTTCCCTTGGTATCTCTAATTTTCTTGAAGAGATCTCTAGTCTTTACCATTCTGTTGTTTTCCTCTATTTCTTTGCATTGATCGCTGAGGAAGGCTTTCTTATCTCTTCTTGCTATTCTTTGGAACTCTGCATTCAGAAGCTTATATCTTTCCTTTTCTCCCCATACCCACCAGAAATGCTCAGAGGGCTGAAACAAAACCTCATGCTCATCAGAGACTGAGCCAGACCTGCCTTTGAGTGTTTGAGTGTCTCCTGCAGAGGTATGGGTCAGCAGTGACCTGCTGCAGGGGCAGGGTCCCTGGGTGCCACAGACCTGGTTGTGGCATTAGCCCTCTTGCAGGAGGTCACCATTACCCCACCATAGAGCTACCAGAACTTACACAGGACTGGGGAAACAGATTCTTGGAGGGCACAGACAAAACCTTGTACACACCAGGACCCAGGAGAAAGGAGCAGTGACCCCACAAGAGACTGACCCAGACTTGCCTGTGATGTCCAGGAGTTTCCAGCAGAGGCATAGGTCGGTGGTGACCTGCTGCAGGGTTGAAGGCACTGAGTGCAGCAGTGTGTGCATGGAAACATTTGAAGGAGGTCTCCGTTTTCTTCATTACCTCCACCGTAGTTTGGTCTCAGGTCAAACAACAGGGAGGGAACACAGCCTGGCCCAACAATAGAAAATTGGTTTAAAGATTTACTGAGCATGGCGGTGCACATCAAAAAGACCCAGTTTCCCCCTCAGTCAGTCTCCCCCATCAGGAAGCTTCCACAAGTCTCTTATCCTTATCCATCAGAGGGGAGATAGAATGAAAACAACAATCACAGAAAACTAACCAATCTGATAACATTGACCACAGCTTTATCTAACTTAATAAAAGTATGAGCCATGCTGTATAGGGCCACCCAAGATGGATGGGTCATGGTGGAGAGGTCTGACAAAATGTGGTCCACTGGAGAAGGGAATGGCAAGCCACTTCAGTATTTTTAACTTGAGAATGCCATGAACAGTATAAAAAGGCAAAAAGATAGGACATTTAAAGATGAACTCCTCAGGTCACTAGCTGCCCAATATGCCACTGGAGAAGAGGGAGAAATAACTCCAGAAAGAATGAAGAGATGGAGCTAAAGCAAAAGCAACACCCAGTTGTTGATGTATGTTGGTGATGAAAGTAAAGTCTGATGCTGTAAAGAATAATATTGCATAGGACCCTGGAATGTTAGGTCCATGAAACAAGGTAAATTGGAAGTGGCAAGAGATAGCAAGAGTGAACATCAACATTCTAGGAATCAGTGAACTAAAATGGACTAGAATGGGCGAATTTAACTCAGATGACCATTATATCGACTACTGTGGGCAAGAATCCCTTAGCAGAAATGGAGCAGCCTTCATAGTCAACAAAAGACTCTGAAATTCAGTGCTGGGATGCAATCTCAAAAACAACACAATGATCTCTGTTCATTTCCAAGGCAAACCATTCAATATCACAGTAATCCATGTCTATGCCCCGATCAGCAATGCTGAGGAAGCTGAAGTTAAATAGTTCTATGAAGACCTACAAGATCTTCTAGAACAAACAAGCGAAAAAGATGCCCTTTTGATTATAGGGGACTGGAATGCAAAAATAGGAAGTCAAGACACACCTGGAGTAACAGGCAATTTTGGCCTTGGAGTACAAAATAAAGCAGGTAAATGGCTAACAGAGTTTTGCCAAGAAGACACATTAGTCATAAAACAACCTATTCCAATAACAAAAGAGAAGCCTCTACACATGGACATCATCAGATGATCAATAACTAAATTAGCTTGATTATATTCTTTGCAGCTGAAGATAGAGAAGTTATATTCAGTCAGCAAAATGAGACAGGGAGCTGACTGTGTCTCAGATCATGAACTTATTGCCATGCTGCTGCTGTGCTGCTGCAGCTAAGTCGCTTCAGTTGTGTCCGACTCTGTGTGACCCCATAGACAGCAGCCCACCAGGCTCCCCATCCCTGGGATTCTCCAGGCAAGAACACTGGAGTGGATTGCCATTTCCTTCTCCAATATGTGAAAGTGAAAAGTGAAAGTGAAGTCGTTCAGTCGTGTCCAACTTTTAGCGACCCCATGGACTGCAGCCTACCAGGCTCCTCTGTTCATGGGCTTTTCCAGGCAAGAGTACTGGAGTGGGGTGCCATTGCCTTCTCCGACTTATTGCCATATTCAGATTTAAATTGAAGAAAGTAGGGAAAACCAGTAGACCATTCAGGTATGACCTAAATCAAATCCCTATTATACAGAGGAAGTAACAAATATATTCAAGACATTAGATCTGATAGAGTGCCTGAAGAAATATGGACAGAGATTCATGACATTGTAGAGGAGGCAGTGGTCAAGACCATTCCCAAGAAAGGAAATGCAAAAAAGCAAAATAGTTGTCTGAGAAGGCCATACAAATAGCTAAGAAAAGAAGAGAAGCTTAAGGCAAAGGAGACAAGGAAAGACATACCCATTTGAATGCAAAGTTCCAAAGAATAGCATAAGAAAGACTTCCTCAGTGATCAATGCAAAGAAATAGAGGAAAACAATAGAATGGGAAAGACTAGAGATCTCGTCAAGAAATTAGAGATACCAAGGGAACATTTCATGCAAAGATGAGCACAATAAAGGACAGAAATGGCATGGATCTAACAGAAGCAAGAGATGTTAATAAGAGGTGGCAAGAATACACAGAACTATGAAAAAAGATCTTAATGATGCAGATAATCACGATGCTGTGATCACCCACCTAGAGCCAGACATCCTGGAATGCAAAGTCAAGTGGGCCATAGGAAGCATCACTACAAACAAAGCAAATGGAGGTTATGGAATTCCAGTTGAGCTATTTCAAATCCTAAAAGATGATGCTGTGAAAGCTCACCACTCAATATGCCAGCATTTTTGGAAAAATCATCAATGGCCACAGGACTAGAAAAGCTTAGTTTTCATTCCAATCCCAAAGAAAGGCAATGCCAAAGAATGCTTAAACTACTGCACAATTGCACTCATCTCACGTGCTAGCAAAGTAGTGTGCAAAATTCTCCAAGCCAGGCTTCAATAGTATGTGAACCATGAATTTCCAGATATTCAAGTTGGATTTAGAAAAGGCAGAGGTACCAGAGATCAATTTTCCAACATCTATAGGATCATCAAAAATGCAAGAGAATTCCAGAAAAATATCTACTTCTGCTTTATTGACTGCATCACATCCTTTGACTGAGTGGATCACAACAAACTGTGGAAAGTTCTTCAAGAGATGGGAATACCAGACCACCTGACCTGCCTCTTGAGAAATCTGTATGTAGGTCAAGAAGAAACAGTTAGAACTGTACATTGAACAATAGATTGGTTCCAAATTGGGAAAGGAGTACATCAAGGTTGTATATTGTCACTGTGCTTATTTAACTTATATGCAGAGCACATCATGGGAAACTCTGGACCGGATGAAGCACGAGCTGGAATCAAGATTGCCAGGAGAAATATCAATAACCTCAGATATGCAGATGACACCACACTTATGGCAGAAAGAAACAAAGAACTAGAGAGTCCCTTGATGCAAGTGAAAGAGGAGAGTGAAAAAGTTGGCTTAAAAACTCAACATTCAGAAAACTAAGATCATGGCATCTGGTCCCATCACTTCATGACAAATAGATGGTGAAACAATGGGAACAATCAGAGAATTTACTTTTTTTGGCTCTAGTGTTGCTGCAGATGGTGACTGCAGCCATGAAATTAAAATACACTTGCTTTTTGGAAGAAAAGCTTATGACCAACCTAAACAACATATTAAAAAGCAGAGATATTACTTTACTAACAAAAGTCTGTATAGTCAAAGCTATGGTTTTTCCAGTAGTCGTGTATGGATGTAAAAGTTAGACTCTATAGAAAGCTGAGCACCAAAAAGTTGACGCTTTTGAACTGTGGTGTTGGAGAAAACTCTCAAGAGTCCCTAGGACAGAAAGGAGATCAAACTGTCAGTCCTAAAGGAAATCAGTACTGAATATTCATTGGAAGGACTGATGCTGAAGCTGAACCTCCAATATTTTGGCCACCTGATGCAAAGAACTGACTCACTGGAGGAGACTCAGATGCTTGTAAAAACTGAAGGCAGGAGGAGAAGGGGACAACAGAGGATGAGATGGTTGGATGGCATCACCAAATCAACGGACCTGAATTTAGACATGGTTGGGGAGTTGAAGGACAGGGAACCTTGGAGTCCTGCAGTCATGGGTTCACAAAGAGTTGGACAAGACTGAGCAACTGAAATGAACTGAAAATCATATTTTGTTTTTTTTTAATAACAAGTATACAAATGTTTATAGCAGCCTTTTTATACTCATTTTATTTATTCACATCAATTCTGAGTTAATCTGCTATGCACAATTATTTTCTTTTAGCCTAATTTTAAAAACATAAGTTAGCTTACTTTTGAAAATTCAGTTGGGTATCATGTATGCAGTTGGGTATCATGAAACATTAACAAAATCAAACTCACCATAATCCTCATAACTTAGATTCCCAGATTCATTTCTGCCACCCCAACATGCTATGTTGTTTCTCTTTTCTCTTCTCTTCATTACCTTATTCCTGAAGGTTATGCTGTGTGTTCTCAGTCATGTTCAATTCTTTGCAACTCTATGGACTGTAGCCTACCAGGCTGCTCTGTCCATGGAATTTTTCAGGCATGAGTACTGGAATGGGGCTGCTATTTCCTTCCCTACAGGTTAATATCATTTGAGAAAATGTACTTAATATCATTGAATGGGATCCTGAGAGATAAAAGAAATAAATGCACATGTTAATATACTATGTGCTTACCTGAGTCTTTTGGAGAAGGAAATGGCAACCCACTCCAGTGTTCTTGCCTGGAGAATCCCAGGGACGAGGGAGCCTGCTGGGCTGCCGTCTCTGGGGTTGCACAGAGTCGGACACGACTGAAGCTACTTAACAGCTACCTGAGTTTTTAAACATTTTAAAGTTAAAATTCACATAATCTAACTCCAGAGTGATTGCTTTGTCCAAACATAACCCAAAAATTTGAGAAATGCCAAATTTTCCTTGTATTATTTAAGCAGCATATAGTGTGGATGGGTATAGAGTTCAGAATGACACTTTGTAAACTTTGCTGTCCAATCTTTTTCTTTCACTTCACTTTCTTAAAGAAAAGAAAAATTTTCTCAATATTTTTTGGCTAACTCTAGCCCCAACACTTTATTTCTTCTGTATTTCCCCTTATCTATATTAGGTCACCCTGGATTTTTCTTTTCTTTTTTTTTTTTTTTTCACTATAACAGCAGTCTACAGCTGTTGTGATAAATGGCAGAATTCTTCTCAGAGAAAATGGCAGGCAGACAGTCCAGGGTAGATGAAAGAAGAAAAATCAGCAGTCAAGGACATTTAAAGTCCAGGAACTCTCAAAATAAATGTTTGCCTATTCATGCTTATTAATTTCCAGTATTATTCTACTTAATGAAATACTTAGAGTATGTTAATTTAAAACTCTAAGACAGAAACTAACAGTAAAATCCTTCCTTCTTTGTGAACAAAAATGGTGTTAATTGCAAGCTCTTAAAGGTATTAAGTGAATATGAACAGCTTTGGAACTTCTCTATTCTCTTTCTAAATACAGAACTAAATGAATGAAAAATAGGAACCTTATTTCATCATGTTTCTAGTTCATAAAAACTATTCTTGCCTCAAAAATCTGGATTTGAACAAGCAAATCCAGTTTTTCTTCTTTCTGTAACTGTCCTGTGTGCAGCAAATACATGGGATCCTGTGTTGAAATAGTCTGATCTTCTCTTCCTGGAAGAATATAATCTGTTAATTTCTGTGAAGTTCACAAAGAATCATCACCACTATTAGGAAGGGCCAAAAGTTTATATAAGGTTGCTATTCTCTTCATTATGGGTAAGTCCACAGTCTGGATGAAGGATAACTGAGGTCACTATCATTATGTTAGAAATTAGCTCTGGACTTGAAAAAAGGGGTTTGGAAGAAATAATGCAAGGAGAACATGCTTTACTGAAAGTGTTTGCAGTTTAGTGCTTGGCTTCTCTACTGGTGGAGAGCTAAGGTTAAAATCAGACACACTAGAAATTCAGGCAAGCAATGCATGTCTGGTGGTCAAAATGTTTCCATAGTGACAAGCTGTCCATTAGATACAGTGGAACTGGCCAGCCTGACTTCTAAGACTGTCTTGGTTAAACAGCAGGCCTAAGACCCATTCAGGAAGGAGGAGAAAGCATATTGCTTGAAGAAGTTTCCAACTTAATACTCATGGAACACCAAAGAGTTAAATCCTTCCTCTAGCCCCCTAGTTACAAAATATTAAGGTCCATGTTCTTAGTCTCATTCCATATTGAAGATTTTTATTTTTCCATGGGAACCCGCTTCAAGAACTGTGCCCAGGTGTGACACTTTTGGGCTTCTCAGGGGGCGCTAGTGATAAAGAACATGCTTTGGACAGTTTTTTAGTAGCAGGGGTGGGGGCCCTGCTCTGTGATAATGTGGAAATGCAGGACAACTTTCCTTTGCAAACTTTATTGTCACATATACGATTTTTCTTTCCAGAAACAAAAGAAAGCTCAAAAGCAACAACAGTGATTCAATTGCAATTAAATCCATAAGGGAGAATAAAATAAAACCACTTTGACCATTTTCTCCATATTCTAGGACTATATAAAGCTTTTGTTTTCTTTTATTAAAACATTAACTTCCATATTTGAAGTGAACAGTAATCTCTGAGCTATCAAGTCATGGTTAGAAATAGTGGTGCATACCTTGGATAAGTTCAGTTCAGTCGCTCAGTCATGAGTCATGAGTTCAGTCGCTCAGTCGCTCTTTGCGACCCTATGAATCGCAGCACGCCAGGCCTCCCTGTCCATCACCAACTCCCAGGAGTTCACTCAAACTCATGTCCATTGAGTCGGTGATGCCATCCAGCCATCTCATCCTCTGTCGTCGCCTTCTCCTCCTGCCCCCAAACCCTCCCAGCTTGGATAAGTGCACTTTAAAACGGTCTCCACTAATCAAACTGTAGTTCTTAGAAACTTCAATTTATTATTCATTCTTTGATATTTTTCTATCCTCTGAGAATCTCCATATATAATTTTAGTGAAATTACCTTTCCCTTGTGGCTATTCCTGGCAAGTATCATGTATATGTATCATGTATTTATACAGAGTTATATTTTTAAACGAATAGAAAAATTGCCATAAAGACTGAGAATGTATTTTTTCTTAATGTTATTTTAAAGGTTTTCCTCTCTGAGTTAGTCAGACACTGCCAACTTGAGAAGTGAAATGACTGAAGTGTATTTTTCTTTAAAATATATGTCATTACATATCTTTCAGTTGAAATATGTTGCTAGTAAAAATCATATTGAATAAACCTTAGCATAGAGGAACATGTTTCTTTGAAGAGGCAAAAATATCTTGAAAACACAGGAATACAGAATTTCACCAATTTGGGTAGTCTCTTTTCTGACTCTTACTAAACTTTAATTATAACAGAGTTAGATATTCCTCAAGGCTCACTGATGTCATTTGTATGAAAAGTTCATTAAGAACAGTTCCAAAGTTTATTCAAGCTTTATTTATTCAAACATTATTCCATGTGTTTTGAGTTAACAGAGAAAAGCAGCTTTAAAATATCCACAGCAGTACCTATTGCAAACGGAATTTTGCTTTTAATCTTTACTTATTATTCTCAATTTTTTAACACTATAGCTAATAGTTCTACTGTGAATAATATATAACAGTTTTATAACTATTTTAATTCAAATATATTTATAAGCTTAATAGCTACTCAGGCAAGCTATTATTAGCACTTTCACCAAATAGGTTAGATTTCAAGCAGCCCATTGAAAGCACCATTGCTACCTTAGAACATATGAAGAGATAGGAAGGTATATGACAAGGATGAGTCAGTGATTATATGAATAAGTACAGACAAACTCAAATTTATCCATGGTATAGCATATTAAATTGTTGAAATGCAACTTATTTTGAAACATGAATTTTAAAACAAATTATATTAATTCCCAAATACTACATTTCACATCCTTAGTTTGGAAAACACTAATGACATCTGAATGTACCCAGAGGGAAAAATCACTTAATTCTACAGGTACATTATTAAATACTCTTTTTGCTTTTTACATTCTATGAAAACGTCAGTGCCTGACTGAGGGCTTTTCTTCCCATTTACTTCTTAACATAATCTTTTTCTTACATATTCCTTTCATTTGCAACCTGCATCTTGTGTAAGTATCATTTCCAACTACTCCATTAACTTTGATCCCTTCTAATCTGTCACCAGGCATACTTCCAGGGAGTTCTTTCACAGCCATACTTCTTAAATGTCTAATGTAACACTTAATCACATTTTATAGAAGCTAAACACAATCTCAACATTGTATTTACTCAATTATCTTCACCATTGGGTAGCCAGGTAATTCGAGTTCACATGTTAACTCACTTCAGACATGTCTGACTCTGTGTGACACCATGGACTGTAGCCCACCAGGCTCCTCTGTCCGTGGGATTATCCAGGCAAGAATACTGGAGTGGATTGTCATGCCCTTCTCTGGGGATATCCCTGACACAGGGATCAAACCCATATCTGTTACATCTCTTGCATTGGCAGGCAGATTCTTTATCACAGGCGCCACCTGAAAAGACCCAAAAGTGTCACATGCTAAGTTGCTTCCGACTCTGTGAATTAAATTAACCTAATTCGAGTTCATAGATATAAATAAATATAGATTAACTTGTTTAGTTATCTACACATCAGCTACAGTTTTACCAAATTATAATATTCTGTGATGTTATATTTAGCTCTAGGTATTAAAACAAACATATTAAAAAGAAAAACAAAATTTGTGAAGTATAAGCCTGATTAACTATTAATTTGTTGATTGAAAAAAATCTCTCTGCATATCTATTTTTTTTATTTCAGTTTTCTCTTTTTTCTTTTTAAGTTCTGGTCAGTGTAATCACCATATTTTTCAGTAACTGATTTTAATTTCACCTCACATTTAGAAACAGGTATTTCATTTGTTTAATTTTGAGAATATTTATGACCATTATATCTATTACTGTGGGCACGAATCCCTTAGAAGAAATGAAGTAGCCCTCATAGTCAACAAAAGAGTCTGAAATGCAGTACTTGTGTGCAGTCTAAAAAATGAAAGAAAGATCTTGGTTCTTTTCTAAGGCAAACCATTCAATATCACAGTAATCCAAGTCTATGCCCCAACCAGTAATGCTGAAGCAGCTGAAGTTGAATGGTTCTCTGAAGACCTACAAGATCTTCTAGAACTAACACCCAAAAAGTCCTTTTCATCATGTGGGACTGAAATACAAAAGTAGGACGTTAAAAGATACCTGGAGTAGAAGACAAATTTGGCCTTTCAGTACAAAACCATGATGCTAATAGAAGGCAGAAGGAGATAGAAGACAGGAGGAGAAGGGGACGGCAGAGGATGAGATGATTGGATGGTATCACTGAGCCAAGGGATTTGAGTTTGAGCAAGCTTGGGGAGATGATGAAGGACAGGGAAGCCTGGCCTACTGTAGTCCATGGGGTCACAAAAGTCAGACATGACTGAGTGAACAACAACAATGAGAACATTTTACTCTAATAGCAATCTTATATGAAGATTTTACCACCTTCTGAATTATTTTCATGCCAATTCCTTAATTCTATGGGTGAAATCTCCAACCAGTCCTTCATGGAAACTCATTCGGTTTTTCAATGCTGCTTGTATATTATTTCAAATAATCAGCAAAAGTCCTCTCTTGAAGAGAAATTTTAGTGGTATTGTTACTACTGCAAACCAATATCCATTGTGTATGAAATATTTTGTTGTTGTATGCTAGCAGAAAGAACTGAACCCAAAACCAAAGATTAAAACAAAAAAAAAAATCATCTTAAAAGTTCAAGTTTGGCATTTAGATAAATCTGGAAATAGATTTGCCTAAATAAATAGATAATGGATGGTTTTAGATTATTTCTGTGTTCTGTGCTTTTCATGCATGATGTGACTGAGATTCTTTCCAAGCCATTTACACAAGCCTCCTTTTAACTGTGTACTTTTAATATATCTGTAATGAGTTTTTTTTTTTTTTCCCCTTGGAAACAAATAAAAAACCCCAGAAAACTGCATATTTGATACAGCTGTGGACAGCGTCCTTAACAAATAATTCAATAGCTCTCTGGCACACATGTGATAAAGTTGACAATTTTAAACTGTCTATTAAACTAGAATTATCTTTGAATTTGTACTTTTATTATGTAGAAAAAATGAGATAAAGCTATTCAAAGCCATTCATCTTTAGACACAGTTGAACTGTGTTATATGGAAGATATGAATTTGGGATTACTGTTGAGATGATATTGTTTTGAATTCTAAGGTGAGAGAAACTGTTTCTTAATTATAAACCTCATAAATATTGGAATTGCTCATATTTCCTAGCTTGTTAACTAACCATAAAATAGTCTGGAGGATTTTGCATAATTTGGTGTAGTTGAATTTACTGGAGCAATCACTTAGTGAAGAATTTTTAACCACCAAAATGAGGAGATACCATTTTCTCAAAGTATTTACATAACACCAACATGTACTTTGGTCCTATGTATGTGTGTGCTGACTACAGTCCTACTCTTTGAGCCCTCTAGAGCTGTAGCCTACCTAGCTCCTCTGTCCATGAGATTTTCTAGGCAAGGATACTGGAGTGGGTTGCCATTTCCTACTCCAAACTTGGCCTGCAAGAATGTAATTTCATGCTATTGCATTCTCATTTAGTGTAGTTGATTCATACAAGGAAGTTTTACTTCATCAAAAATTTTTATATTATGTCTTTCAATACAAACTAAATTTTGCTCTTATATCATACTATCTTATAGTATCAATAAAAACTCGTGAGCTTGAAGTACACCATGATACTGAGATTTCTAATATTTTTCCTTTTCAAAGGGCTATCTCACTCACCCTAAACAGAAAATCATTTTTTTTTCCCATTTGTGAAATGATCAGATGATCTGTTTAAAACAACAAATTGTAATAAGTCTTTGGAATAACGAAGTTTAACTATTATAATATTATGCATGAGCAGTTCAATTTTCTTCAGGTAGTCTCATAAAGAATCATACATTGTCATTATACTTAGTAATTATGTTGGAAAATATAATTATACATTATAATGCATTTTTAGTATTACAAGTAATTAAACTAAAAAACAATTACTCTATGAATAATTCATTTCTTTTTTAAAAATCTTTTTTTTTAAGTAGTTGATACCAAAGAATTTTAGAGACTTTAAAAGGAACAAAGAGCCAAGTAGGGATTCTATTTGTTGTTGTTTAGTCTCTAAGTCAGTCCAACTCTCTTAAGACCCATGGACTTTAGCCCACTAGGTTCTTTCATTCATGGAATTCTCCAGGCAAGAATATCAGAGTGGATTGTCATTTCCTAATCCACAGGACTCTATTAAAACTACAATATTTTAGTAGTTCTGTAAAGGAAATTTAGAATATTATGTAAATATATCATGTAATTTAAGGTCTACGCTTAAATGATGTGGAACTCTTGCTTTGACACTAATATTTTGACTCTGAGAATGCCCTTGGCAGAGAAGAGGACACATAGAAAATGCACATGAAATACATTAGCCCTCTGACACCTACATAATTTCTCTATATGCAAGATTTCATTGTAAAAAGTATCTTGACCTTGCACCACTGTACTTGATTTCTATCTATACACTTTTGTGACTCAGTTGTATTTATTATGATTATTTCAGGTGGTTTGGAATAATTTTGCAATTGGAATTTATCCCACCTCTTTTTCGGTTGTCTAAACTTGCAGAAAACTTGGTGTTTTCTTAAACTCTTTTTTGGTTGTCTAAACTTGCAGGCAACGTGGTGTTAGAGAAGACTCTTAAGAGTCCCTTGGACTGCAAGGAAATCAAACCAGTCAATCCTAAAGGAAATCAGTCCTGAATATTCATTGGAAGGACTCATGCTGAAGCTGAAACTCCAATCCTTTGGTCACTTGATGCAAAGAACTGACTCACTGGAGAAGACCCTGATGCTTGGAAAGACTGAAGGTGGGAGGAGAAGGGGACAACAGAGGATGAGATGGTTGGATGGCATCCCCGACTCAATGGACATGAGTTTGAGCAAGCTGTAGGAGTTGGTGATGGACAGGGAGGCCTGGCCTGCTGCAGTCCATGAGGTTGCAAAGAGTCAGACACGACTGAGTGAACTGAACTGGACTGAAACTTGCAGAATATGATTAGAAATTTTAAGAATTTTAAGCCTCTTTTGATTATAATAGCTAACATATTGGGTTGGCCAAGAAGCTCATTTGGATTTTTCTTTAAGATGTTACAGAATACCCAAATGAACTTTTCACCAACCCAATATATTGAGTTCACCTTATGTTTTAGAATAGAGCTTCTTACTACATCATTTTTATTCTCACAAAAATTACCACTAGAAAGCCTTTTTTTTTTTTTTTTTTTTTTTTTTTGGTAAGGAAACCTAAGCTTAGCAAGATTACACTACTTGCTCAAATAACTTGCAAATAATGAAAGAGTTTGAACCCAGGTGGTTCAATCCAAGAGGATGCTATTTTAACCTCTATATTATAGTATGCCCTCAGATTTTACCAAACATTTCTATAATTGAGTGAGAAATATCCAAATTAGTTAATAATGACTATCAAAGAGAACTGGATTGTAGCTACACTGTGTTACATCATTCATTGGACAGTATATATCTAGTAAAATTTTAGATGATAAATGGATAGATTTTTTAAATAGACATTTCTCGCATAACAAACATATTCAATTAAGAACAGTTTCATGACAATATACACTATATTTAGAAGTACTCTGATTCCATGAACTTTTTTTTATGATGCAAACTCATTTTGTTTCCATTCTACTGACTCCAAATGTTGAAGCTGACCACTTTGAGGCTTTAACTCAATAGCATTCCAATTAGCTCATTATGGACCAACCATCTCCACTTCTCTTATAACAGTAAAGAAAGGGCATAGGCTTGAAATACAGCAGACACAAGTCTAAGTCTTTATTCTGCTACTGCTAATTTTGTAAGGTTAAATAATTGCTTAAGTTGTCTGGTATATAAACACAAGTCATCTCCCCAAAATTAATGTATCATTTCTAAAACATTGATAATACTGTCACATTGAACCATATATATGAAATCTTCACAGGGATTATGTTGAGTACTCAGTTGATATCAGCAAATAAAATAAGTGAATTATCTGAAACTTATCAGCTAAATAAGTTTCAGATATGTTTTCAAACAAGTGTTTAAATAAGAACATTCTCTTTAGCAGTGCACCAAAGAGTGGTATACAGACAGCAAAATCATCCAGCAAGAACATATATAAAATTGTTAAATTGCGTTCTTGGGATGACTATGAATATTATTAAATATGCAAAAATGTTAGGATATTGCAGGCAAATGTCTCCCTCTCCTTACCATCAAAGAAAACACAAATAGTACATTTGAGCATAGATCCCTAGAAAATCATCCTAAGTTATGAAATGTACATAATTACTTTTATGGAACTCTATTTAAAAGAAAATTAGTCTTGAAATAAAAGAAAAGAGATCTATGTTAGTGGAGAAAATCAAAAATCATGAAATAGAATGAAGAAAAGAAAAATAATTACTTAAATAATATGTGAACAAAAAATAGAATTTAATTTCTACTACTAGTGAGAAAAGAGTTTTCCATTCATCTCAACTGCTTACCATTCCAGATATTTATACTTAGCCATCCATCTCTCTTTAGCTTCAGTGGACAATCTTCATGATGGGATTAAATTACATTTAGCTTCTGTTTGTATTCATCCTGTAACAAGCCTCAGATTGATCCTTGTGTACTGTCAACATCCATGAATCTAATGGACAGTAGCAATAAAATTTTCCACATAAATTGCAATTAACATTTTTACTTTAGTTTGAGCAAATGGAAACATTGTGGCTGAAATATAAATTAGCATCTGCTTTAAAGTAAACCCTGTTGTGTTCCAGTGAGGCTTCACAAAATGTATCAACAAATTTTAACAAGACTGGCCCTGGAAAATACTGAATTATTCAGTTTAGTCAGAATGTTTGTTTAATCTGCCATTTTTGACATCTGATGAGTTATGAGACTCAGGACCCCAACTGTTGAAACAAAATCACATATTCACTATTTAGAACATTTTCCATTTGTAGGGTATGCAGCAATGTGTGCTTGTCTTAGCAAATTCAATAGCCTGAGAAGCCCTGTTTAGTAAAGAAGAGGTACATAATTTGTGGGAATCAGTGAAAAATTGAAAATATGGGACACATTTATCAAAAGTTATTAAGAATTTTAAAATGGTAACAGTTGGGCAAAACTTTGACATGCGGATCCTTGTGACAATATATACAGGTCACAAGCCCATGAAGCTGGCCCTGGATTTTGTTCACATCACCTGGCCTTAAGAATTATGCTGGAAATATGATCTGCAGTTACTTTATAGCTGTAAATAGATGTAAATAGATGTAAATAAATATAGATGTAAATAAATTGCATTTTAAGCAACTACTTCTCCCTGGTTTAGGTTCTTGTATAGCAATCTAATAATTCAAACCTTTGATGGTATCAGTATGCCAAAAAAGAAAAAGAAATAGAAATTTGGACAATCATCTAGTTATTTCAAGCCTCAAACTCATACTTCTACTTGACATTATGGGAAAAACTGAGCATTAATTGGATTACTTAAATTGTTATATATTTTTAGATTCTAGATTGCCATTATTATATATTACATGAATTGACTTAAGCTTTTATATTACAGTTCAATTTTTAGCTATCTTGTTATCTTTGTTGTAATTATTTGAACTCTTACTTATGTGTAATATTACCTTAGTTTTTTCAGTGTGTAATATTAAATATTAATATGTGCAATATGCTTGTCATTTTATAATATGCTAAATCCCTATATAAATACAAATAGAAAGATAGTTGGATGGATACATAGATAGATAGACAGTAGATGTACATGCATGCCAAATCGCTTCAGTTGTGTCCAACTCTTTGCAACCCTATGGACCATAGTCCACCAGGCTTCCATCTCCATAGAATTCTCCAAGCAAGAATACTAGAGTGGGTTGTCATGCCCTCCTCCAGGACATCTTCCTGACCCAGGGATTGAATTCACATCTCTTACATCTCCTGCATTGGCAAGAAGGCTCTTAATCTGGGAAGCCAAGATAGAAGATAGTAGGTACATAGACATAAATATATGATTAATAGACAGATGAATAGATAAATAGATAATAGTTATTTACTCCAAGTTGAATTTAATCCTACCCCTGAGATCAAATAAGAGTCCCTCAATTTCTAATTCCATGAGAAGCAATATACTTCCAAATGACTTTTGTTCTGTTTTTAGGATCCCCTCTGGCTCCAGGAATGTTTTTTTCTGCAATATACTGACCCATACTTGCAGGTCAGTACCAAATTTAGCACACATGCACCCTCCCCAAAAGCTAATTACACAAGAAAACAATATTAATGTGATTTCCACTTCTAGCCATGATGGAATTACTGAGATATATTTCACTCCTCACCATAAAGAATAATTAGACCAAATGTAATGAAAATGATTTCTACTACTCAATAACAGATAATGCAGAGCAAAGAGTGGTAAGAAAAGGAAAAGAAAAAAAAAAAAAGAACTGAGTTTGTGTTTCCTGAGCGTCAAAGCTCAGGGATAAAGGAACTGATCAGTTTAGCAGTCCCTCTGAGTTGAAGGGATCCCTTTCCTGGTCATGCCCTGTCTTCAGGACATTCAGCACCATTGATGCTAATGCTTATGATTTGTTCCTGGGTCAGAAGAGCTGAGGGCTTTCAATTCTGGTTTATAACTATCAGTTAACCCAGGGAGTCTGCCCTTCAGATGTATGGTTTTATCAGCCACCTGTTCCTTCCCTCTGGGAACCAAATTGCTCCCAAACTCTCCTCCCATTCACCTACAAGAGCAGTTTATTTCTTTTCTCCACAGCAGTATCCTGAGATAATAAGATTTTTATGTATTCTCTATGGGTAGAGGCCATTTTCTTCCTTCCTCCACAGGTAGTTGATTTTTAACTGTACCAGGAATCCCAGGTAGCACTAGAGGTAAAGAACCCACCTGCCAATGCACGAGGCATAAGAGACATGGGTTTGATCCCTGGGTTGGGAAGATGCCACAGAGGAGGAAATGGCAACAAACTCCAGTATTTTATCTGAAGAATTGGATGGACAGAGGAGATGGCAGGCTACAGTCCATTAGGTTGCAATGAGTCAGACACAGCTGAAGGGACTTAGCAAAGACACATGCCTCCAGATGCAAATATTTCCCGCCCCTACCACAACAGTTTGGGCTTCCTGGTGCCACGTAGTAAAAAAAAAATCTGCCTGCACTATAGGAGATGTAGGAGGTATGGTTTTGATCCCTGGGTCAGGAGGATCCTGGAGGAAGGCATGACAATCCACTGCAGTATTGTTACTTAGAGCATCCCATGGACAGAGTCCACAGGACTGGAAAAAGTCACTTTTCATTCCATTCCCAAAGAAAGGCAATGCCAAAGAATGTTCAAACTTCCCAACAACTGCACTCATCTGGCACACTAGCAAAGTAATTCTCAAAATTCTCCAAGCCAGGCTTCAACAGTATGTGAACCAAAAACTTCCAGATGTTCAAGCTGGATTTTAAAAAGGCAGAGGAACCAGAGATCAAATTACAAAAGTCCTTTGGATCATAGAAAAATCAAGAGAGTTCCAGAAAAACATCTGCTTCTGCTTTACTGACTATGTCAAAGCTTTTGACTGTATGGATCACAAAAAACTCTGGAAAATTCTCAAGAGATGGGAATACCAGCCCACCTTATCTGCCTCCTGAGAAATCTGTATGCAGGTCAAGAAGCAACAGGTAGAACTGGACATGGAACAACAGACTGGTTCCTAATCAGGAAAGGAGTACTTCAAGGTGGTATATTGTTACCCTGCTTATTTAATTTATGTGCAGAGTGCATCATGCAGAATGCCATGCTTGATGAAGTACAAGTTGGAATCAAGATTGCCAGGAGAAATATCAATAACCTCAGATATGCAGATGACACCACCCTTATGGCAGAAAGCGAAGAGGAACTAAAGATCCTCTTGATGAAAGTGAAAAAGTTGGTTTAAAACTCAACATTCACAAAACAAAGATCACAGCATTTGGTCCCATCACTTCATGGTAAATAGATGGAGAAATGATGGAAACAGTGACAGTCTTTATTTTCTTGGGCTCCAAAATCACTGCAGATGGTGACTGCAGCCATGAAATTAAAATACACTTGCTCCTTGGAAGAAAAGCTATGACCAACCTAGACAACATATTAAAAAGTAGACACATTACTTTACTGACAAAGGTCTGTATAGTCAAAGCTATGGTTTTTCCAGTAGTCGTGTATGGATGTGAGAGTTGGACTATAAAGAAAGCTGAGCACCAAAGAATTGATGCTTTTGAAGTGTGGTGTTGGAGAAGACTCTTGAGAGTCCCTTGGACTGCAAGGAGATCCAACCAGTCCATCCTAAAGGAGATCAGTCCTGAATATTCATTGGAAGGATGAAACTCCAATACTTTGGCCCCCTGATGTGAAGAACTGACTCATTAGAAGAGGCTCCCATGCTGGGAAAGATTGAAGGCAGGAGGAGAAGGGGATGACAGAAGATGAGATGATTGCTTGGCATCACCGACTTGATGAACATGAGTTTGAGCAAGCTCTGGGAGATGGTGAAGGACAGGGAAGCCTAATGTGATGCAGTCCATTGGGCTGCAAAATTTGGACATGAATGAGTGATTGGAACAATAATGAAAGACTTAAACCTTTTTAAAATTTTTAATGGGAGGATAATTGATTTTTAAAATTGTTTTGACTTCTGAAATACAGCAGTGTGAAATAGCCGTAAGTATACATATTTCCCCTCCCTCTTGAACTTCCTCCCAACCTCCCCTCCCCTCAACCCATCCCACACCTTTAGGTTGTCACAGAGCACTAGGTTGAGCTCTTGTGCCTATACAACAGCTTCTACTGGTTATCTATTTTACACATGGAGGTATATATATATATATATCAATGCTACTTTTTCAATTTACCTACCTTTTCCTTTCCCTGATGTGATATTCTTTGAAAACTAGAAATAAAATACCATTTGACCCAAGAAACCCACTCCTGGACATATACCCTGATAAAACCATATTTAAAAAGACACACATGCCCCTATGTTCATAGAAGCACTATTTACAAGAGCTAGGACAGAGAAGCAGCCTAGATGTTCATCAACAGATGAATGGACAAGGAAGTTATGTACATATACCCAATGAAATATTATTTAGCCATAAAAAGGAACACATTTAAGTCAGTTCTAGTGAGGTGAATGAACTGAGAGCCTGTTATACAGAGTGAAGTAAGTTGAAAGAGAAAAGCAAATTTTGTATATTAATGCTATATATTGAATCTAGAAAAATGGCTCTGGGATGAAACTATTTGCAGGGCACCAATAGAGATGCAGACATAGAGAACAGACTTTGCATACTTATTTTTAAAAACATTTTTAGTGGTTTTTGCCATACATTGACATGAGTCAGCCATGGGTGTACATGTGTTTCCCATTCTGAACCCCCCTCACACCTCCCTTCCCATTCCATCCCTCAGGGTCATCCCAGTGCACCAGCCCTGAGCACCCTGTCTCATGCATGGAACCTGGACTGGCGATCTATTTCACATATGATAATATACATGTTTCAATGCTATTCTCTCAAATCATCCCACCGTCACCTTCTCCCACAAAGTCCAAAAGTCTGTTCTTTACATCTGTGTCTCTTTTGTTGTCTCACATATAGGGTCATCATTACCATCTTTCTAAATTCCATATATATGCATTAATATACTGTATTGGTGTTTTTTTCCTTATGACTTACTTCACTCTGTATAATAGGCTCCAGTTTCATCCACCTTATTAGAACTGATTTCATTGTGTATATGTACCACAGCTTTCTTATCCATTCATCTGCCAACGGACATCTAGGTTGCTTCCATGTCCTGGCTATTGTAAACAGTGCTGTGATGAACACTGGGATACATGTGTTTCTTTCATTTCTGGCTTCCTTGGTGTGTATGCCCAGCAGTGGGGTTGCTGGGTCATATGGCAATTCTATTTCTAGTTTTCTAAGGAATCTCCACACTGTTCTCCTTAGTGGCTGTACTAGTCTGCATTCCCACCAATAGCATAAGAGGGTTTCCTTTTCTCCACACCCTCTCCAGCATTTATTGTTTATAGACATTTTTATAGCAGCCATTCTGACCAGTGTGAGATGGTGAAGGTGGTTTTGATTTGCATTTCTCTGTGGATTCTTCTTTTATAACAACTATTCACCTTTCATAATTTTGTTGGAATTTCTTATGTACTTGTTTGCCTTACTATTCGATTTGTCTTTCTAGGTTTAACTTTTCTATTCCGTTCCTGTTATTTTACTTTGTATTATATAAGGTACAAAATAGGTATATACACACATGAACATATAAAGCTGCTAAATTTAGCCTGATAGACCTTGTTGCAATGATTTATTGGAGGTACTCAGGCTATCCTTATTTATGTATTATCCATGTCATATTCCAATATACAATGTTGAGGGGTTTATATTCAAAGTGCATAAAGACTCATACAACCCAATAACAAATGAATAGATTTAAGAAAAAAGAAAAATTGGTAAGGGACCTTGTCAGGGAAGGTTTAACAGGAGGATTCCTATGTGCTGTTTCTCATAAATCCTCTGTTCCTTATCAGTTTCTGGCAACAGAAACAAGTGGAATGGCAAGCTGCTCCCAGGACTGAGATCATAGGATGAGACAAGCATGAATCTACTTCAGTAAACATTCTCCTTACGACAAAACTTCTTAGTCTCAATCCTTTTTCTTGAGATATGAATTGTCTCCTGACCTTATGACCATTGTTAATCCCTTGGTAACAGTTGCTGTATGTTTGGTTTTCTGATCTTTATCATTGTCAAAAGAAATTCCTTGTATAACAGCCTATATATACTCACAGAAAGATCATTAAAGCACCTTTGCTCCATCAGAGCTTGGGTCTCCATGTCTTTCTTTCTTTCTCTCTCTCTCCCCCTCCCTCTGGCTAATTCTCTTTAGTGTAGAAACCCACCAAGCTCATTCTCCTGCCTGGGCTTTCAAGACTCATCTAGAGGGTGCCCTGTGCCTTCGTGAGCAGTACAAGCCCTGTTCTAGGGTTTTATTTGTTCTCTGCATAAACCAGGGAATATTAGCTTCTTTCTCTCCTTCACTTTCTTATCGTCAACTCTGGACCACCAGGTTCTGGTCCATTAAAGGACCACAACAGGACCTGAATAGACAATAAAAGGTATAAATGGCCAACAGATACATGGAAATCTGCTCAACTTCACTAAAATTCAGGGAACTGTAAATAAAAATCACAATGAGACTTTACTTCATACTGTTAGAGTGATTATCAAAAAAAAAGAAGAAGAAGAAGAAATAACAAGTGGTGATGAGGGTACAGAGAAAGGGAAGCATTATACATTGTTGTTGGGAATGAAAATTGCTGCGGTGATTATAAGAGACAATGTGAAGTTTCTGAAAAAGCTTAAAATACAACTACCATATGATCTATCAATCTCACTTCTGTGTTTATATCCAAAGGAAATGAAATCAGTATCTCAAAGAGATATCTGCACTCTTAAGTGAATGTAGCATTGTTTCCAGTAGCCAATATATGGAAATAGCCTGTCTGTCAACAGATAAATGAATGAAGGCAAAAACTATGTATATAGTGAAATAATATTCAGCTAGAAAAGAGAAGGAAATCTACCATGTAATAACATGGAAGAACCTGGAAGACACTATCTTTTGTGAAATACACCAGTCACAGAAAGACAAATACTGTACAATATCACTTATATGTGGAATTGAAAAGAGTTGAGCTCATAGAAGAAGAGAGCTGATTGATGGTTTCTTGGGGCTGAGGGTGAGGAAAATAGAGAGACTTAGATCAGAGGCTATGTATTTTCAGTTGTAAGTTGACTATTTTCTAGAGAGCTAATATACAGCATGTGCAGACTGTTGCTTCAGTTGTCCCCAACCCTTTGAGATACTATGGACTGTAGCCCACCAGGCTCCTCTCCCCATGGTATTCTTCAGGCAACAATACTGGAGTGGGTTGTATGACTTCCTCCAGGGGGTCTTCCTGACCCAGGCATCAAACCTGCATCTTTTATTTCTCCTCCTTTGGCAGGCAGTTCTTTACCACTAGTGCCACAAGGGAAGCCCAATATACAGCATGACTATGGTTGATACACGGGCTTCTCTCCTGGCTCAGATGGTAAAGACTCTGCCTGCAGTGCAGGAGACCCAGGTTCAATCTTTGGATCAGGAAGATCCCATGGAGAAGGGAATGACTACCGACACCAGTATCCTTGCCTGGAGAATTCCATGGACAGGGGAGCCTGATGGGCTAGAGTCCATGGAGTCGCAAAGAGTAAGAAATAACAGAGCGACTAACACTAACTAACGATGGTTAACATACTGTAGCATATACTTGAAATTTGCTGAAAAGGTAGATATTAATTGTTCTTGCTGCTGCTACTGCTGCTAAGTCACTTCAGTTGTGTCCGACCCTGTGAGACCCCATAAATGGCAGCCCACCAGACTCCCCCATCCCTGGGATTCTCCAGGCAAGAGCACTGGAGTAGGTGGCCATTTCCTTCTCCAATGCATGAAAGTGAAAAGTGAAAGTGAAATTGCTCAGTCGTGTCCGACTCTTAATTGCTCTTACTACATACATAAAAACAGATTAAATATATGAGATGATAAATGTATTAATTGGCCTCACTATGATAATTATTTCACAATGTATAGATATATCAAGCTATAACATCAGTTCAGTTCAGTCGCTCAGTCATGTCCGACTCTTTGTGATCCCATGAATTGCAGCACGCCAGGCCTCCTGTCCATCACCAACTCCCGGAGTTTACTCAAACTCACGTCCGTCGAGTAGGTGATGCCATCCAGCCATCTCATCCTCTGTCGACCCCTTCTCCTGCCTCCAATCCCTCCCAGCATCAGAGTCTTTTCCAATGAGTCAACTCTTCGCATGAGGTGGCCAAAGGACTGGAGTTTCAGCTTCTTCCTTCCAAAGAAATCCCAGGGCTGATCTCCTTTAGAATGGACTGGTTGGATCTCCTTGCAGTCCAAGGGACTCTCAAGAGTCTTCTCCAACACCACAGCTCAAAAGCATCAATTCTTCAGCGCTCAGCTTTCTTCACAGTCCAACTCTCACATCCATACATGATCACTGGAAGAACCATAGCCTTCACTAGACGGACCTTTGTTGTCAAAGTAATGTCTCTGCTTTTGAATATGCTATTTAGGTTGGTCATAACTTTCCCTCCAAGGAGTAAGTGTCTTAATTTCATGGCTGCAATCACCATCTGCAGTGATTTTGAAGCCCAGAAAAGTAAAGTCTGACACTGTTTCCACTGTTTCCCCATCTATTTCCCATGAAGGGATGGGACCAGATGCCATGATCTTTGTTTTCTGAATGTTGAGCTTTAAGCCAACTTTTTCACTCTCCCCTTTCACTTTCATCAAGAGGCTTTTTAGTTCCTGTACTTACTGCAATAAGGGTGGTGTCATCTGCATATCTGAGGTTATTGATATTTCTCCTGGCAGTCTTGATTCCAGCTTGTGCCTCTTCCAGCACAGCGTTTCTCATGATGTACTCTGCATATAAGTTAAATAAGCCAGGTGACAATATACAGCCTTGACATACTCCTTTTCCTATTTGGAACCAGTCTGTTGTTCCGTGTCCAGTTCTAACTGTTGCTTCCTGACCTGCATACAAATTTCTCAAGAGACAGGTCAGGTGGTCTGGTATTCCCATCTATTTTAGAATTATCCACAGTTTATTGTGATCCACACTGTCATAGGTTTTGGCATAGTCTAAACCAGAAATAGATGTTTTTCTGGAACTCTCTTGCTTTTTCCATGATCCAGCAGACGTTGGCACTTTGCTCTATGTGTTTTTTTTTTTTTAACTTTTTTAAAATTTTATTTTATTTTAAACTTTACATAATTGTATTAGTTTTGCCAATTATCAAAATGAATCCGCCACAGGTATACATGTGTACATTTTAATTTTTCCATTATACCTCAAAAAACCTGGAAAAATGTAAAAAGAAAGATAAAACTAAAGTTCTGAGTGGCAGAGACATTTAAATAGAGGCAGTCTAAAAAGAGTGTCCCACTCTTTACCACAATGCTATCATAAGCACCATAAAAACATTATTGATTAAACAATAACTTACCTTTTGCATACTTATTGTCAATGTTAGTCATGTTTACCTCAACTATTGTGTCTTATACCTGGTTTGCAAGGATTTTACTAAACTTCCTCCATCAGTCCCCAAAGACTATCTCCCCGAAGTTGTGTGTGTTTGTATTCACACTCAGTTTTGTGGGACTCTTTGCTGCCCCCTGGAATGTACCTCCACCAGACTCCTTTGTCTATAAAATTTTCCAGACAAAATTCTTGACCCAGTTGCCACTTCTTCCTCCAGGAGATCTTCCTGACCCATGAACTGAACCTGCATTTGCTTTGTTTTTTTTTTTTTTTTTTTTCACCACTAGTTCCACCTATGAAGGCCAAAGCATTAATCAAATAAACTTAAAAATTAAAGGACTATATAGGCATTTTATAGGGCTATAACAAGCTGCGACTAGAAACAGCCTTCAGTTCCATGAAGTTTCCATTCAACAAAATGCTTAAATATGTACTTACTAGGTGCTAAAAATGTGGTGATTGTATTTTACTGTTGCTATATCACGTTATGTAACATATTAGTCTCTTTTTTTTCCACTTTGCCTGGCATTGTTCCAGTTTTAGTTGTGTAAGTATCTCATCTTTAAAAATTCTTCATTTCCTGGTAAATAGAGATGTCCTATATCTTTATTTATCTCCTTACCCTCGTCCAAGGTAAGAAGCAGTGGCTGCGCTTTGCTGGAACAGCCATGAAGAGATACTCCACGTCCAAGGTAAGAGAAACCCAAGTAAGACAGTAGGTGTTGCAAGAGGGCATCAGAGGGCAGACACACTGAAACCATAATCACAGAAAACTAGTCAATCTAATCACACTAGGACCACAGCCTTGTCTAACTCAATGAAACTAAGCCATGTCCTGTGGGGTCACTCAAGATGAGCAGCTCATGGTGGAGAGATCTGACAGAATGTGGTCCACTGGAGAAGGGAATAGCAAACCACTTCAGTATTCTTGCCTTGAGAACCTCGTGAACAGTATGAAAAGGCAAAATGATAGGATACTGAAAGAGGAACTCCTCAGGTCAGTAGGGGCCCAATATGCTAGTGGAGATCAGTGGAGAAATAACTCCATAAAGAATGAAGCGATGGAGCCAAAGCGAACAGAATACCCAGTTGTGGATGTGACTGGTGATAGAAGCAAGGTCCGATGCTATAAAGAGCAATATTGCATAGGAACCTGGATTATCAGGTCCATGAATCAAGGCAAATTGGAAGTGGTCAAACAAGGGATGGCAAGCGTGAATGTCGACATTCTAGGAATCAGTGAACTAAAATGGACTGGAATGGGTGAATTTAACTCAGATGACCATTATATCTACTACTGTGGGCAGGAATCCCTTAGAAGAAATGGAGTAGCCATCATGGTCAACAAAAGAGTCCGAAATGCAGTACTTGGATGCAATCTCAAAAATGACAGAATGATCTCTGTTTCCAAGGCAAACCATTCAATATCACAGTAATCCAAGTCTATGCCCCAACCATTAATGCTAAAGAAGCTGAAGTGGAACAGTTCTTTGAAGACCTACAAGACCTTTTAGAACTAACACCCAAAAAAGATGTCCTTAGCATTATAGGGGACAGGAATACAAAAAAATGAGGTCAAGAAACACCTGGATTAACAGGCAAATTTGGCCTTGGAATATGGCATGAAGCAGGGCAAAGACTAATAGAGTTTTGCCAAGAGAACACACTGGTCATAGCAAACACCTCTTCCAACAACACAAGAGAAGACTCTACACATGGACATCACCAGATGGTCAAAACCAAAGTTAGATTGATTATATTTTTGCAGCCAAAGATGGAGAAGCTCTATACAGTCAACAAAAACAAGACCAGGAGCTGACTGTGGCTCAGATCATGAACTTCTTATTGCCAAATTCAGAATTAAATTGAAGAAAGTAGGGAAAACCACTAAACCATTCAGGTAGAACCTAAATAAAATCCCTTATGATTATACAGTGGAAGTGAGAAATAGATTTAAGGGACTAGATCTGATAGACAGGGTGCCTGATGAACTATGGACAGAGGTTCGTGACATTGTACAGGAGACAGGGATCAAGGCCATCCCCATGGAAAAGAAATGCAAAAAAGCAAAATGTCTGTCTGAGAAGGCTTAGAAATAGCTGTGAAAAGAGGAGAAGGAAAAGCAAAGGAGACAAGGAAAGATATAAACATCTGAATGCAGAATTCCAAAGAATAACAAGAAGAGATAAGAAAGCCTTCCTCAGTTATCAATGCAAAGAAATAGAGGAAAACAACAGAATGGGAAAGACTAAAGATCTCTTCAAGAAAATTAGAGATACCAAGGGAACATTTCATGCAAATTTGGGCTCGATAAAGGACAGAAATGGTATGGACCTAACAGAAGCAGAAGATATTAAGAAGAGGTGGCAAGAATACACAGAAGAACTGTACAAAAAGATCTATATGACCAAGATAATCACGATGGTATGATCACTGACCTAGAGGCAGACATCCTGGAATGTGAAGTCAAGTGGGTCTTAGAAAGCATCACTACGAACAAAGCTAGTGGAGGTGATGGAATTCCAGTGGAGCTATTTCAAATCTTGAAAGATGATGCCGTAAAAGTGCTGCACTCGATATGCCAGCAAATTTGGAAAACTCAGCAGTGGCCACAGGACTGGAAAAGGTCAGTTTTCATTCCAATCCCAAAGAAAGGCAATGCCAAAGAATGCTCAAACTACCGCACAAATGCACTCATCTCACACACTAGTAAAGTAATGCTCAAAATTCTCCAAACCAGGCTTCAGCAATATGTGAACCATGAATTTCCAGATGTTCAAGCTGGTTTTAGAAAAGGCAGAGGAACCAGAGATCAAATTGCCAACATCTGCTGGAGAATGGAAAAAGCAAGAGAGTTCCAGAAAAAACATCTATTTCTGCTTTCTTGACTATGCCAAAGCCTTTGACTGTGTGGATCTCAATAAACTGTGGAAAATTCTGAAAGAGATGGGAATACCAGACCACCTGACCTGCCTCTTGAGAAACCTATATGCACGTCAGGAAGCAACAGTTAGAACTGGACATGGAACAACAGACTGGTTCCAAATAGGAAAAGGAGTATGTCACAGCTGTATATTGTCACCCTGCTTATTTAACTTATATGCAGAGTACATCATGAGAAACGCTGGGCTGGAAGAAGCACAAGCTGGAATCAAGACTGCTGGGAGAAATATCAATAACCTCAGATATGCAAATATACCACCCTTACAGCAGAAAATGAAGAGGAACTAAAAAGCCTCTTGATTAAGGTGAAAGAGGAGAGTAAAAATGTCAGCTTAAAGCTCAACATTCAGAAAATGAAGACCATGGCATCTGGTCCCATCCTTTCATGGGAAATAGATGAGGAAACAGTGGAAACAGTGTCAGACTTTACTTTTCTGGGCTCCAAAATCACTGTAGATGGTGATTGCAGTCATGAAACTAAAAGACACTTACTCCTTGGAAGAAAAGTTATGACCAACCTAGATAGCATATTCAAAAGCAGAGACATTACTTTGCCAACAAAGGTCCGTCTAGTCAAGGCTATGGTTTTTTCAGTGGTTATGTATGGATTTGAGAGTTGGACTGTGAAGAAAGCTGAGCTCCGAAGAATTGATGCTTTTGAACTGTGGTGTTGGAGAAGACTCTTGAGAGTCCCTTGGACTGCAAGGAGATCCAACCAGTCCATCTGAAGGAGATCAGCCCTGGGATTTCTTTGGAAGGACTGATGCTAAGCTGAAACTCCAGTCCTTTGGCCACCTCATGTGAAGAGTTGACTCATTGGAAAAGACTCTGATGCTGGGAGGGATTGGGGGCAGGAGGAGAAGGGGACAACAGAGGATCAGATGGCTGGATGGCATCACTGACTTGATGGACGTGAGTCTGAGTGAGTTCCGGGAGTTGGTGACAGACAGGGAGGCCTGGCGTGCTGTGATTCACGGGGTCACAAAGAGTCGGACACGACTGAGCGACTGAACTGAAGTGAAGTGATATCTTTATTATATTGTTTGAGAATTTAGAGACTCACATAAAAGAAATTCTACAAAGATATTCAAAGTACACAAGAGTTTAAAGTTTAGAACAAAATACTCATGGTGATTTGAAGACATATATTGGTCATGATGTTCATCTTCACAGTGTCTGTTTTCCTTCATTTCTATAGTAATATTGAGCCTTATTTAAAATAATTTAATGTAGCAGTCAACAGCAATAGTTGGTTATAGTATTACAGAAAATAAAATATTTTTCATTCGGGAGAGGAATCATTTCAGAGTGGAAATGTCCATAGTCACAATGCAGAACTAGGGAAAAAGTGAAGGGCACAGAATAAATACGGACAAAATAAGGACAAGGGGACAGTGGGAGGAACTCCTAAGAGGGGAATGAAAAAGCAGAGTGGTGGTGTCTATTGATGTTGTCCTTCAGTGCTTAGTTAAGGGTTCAGATTTTCTTGAATGTGTTTAGCAGGGGAGGGTGTAATTTCCTCCATTCTGTCTCATTGCAACAAAAATTTGAAGCTACGAATGGACCAGTGTTACAGCCCTCAAAGAGACTAGTGTTACAGCTCTGTGTTACAGCTCAGTTTTATTTAGAAAGCAAAGGAAAATACATGTTGGTGGCTTAAGGACACACCAATCCAAAAGACGTGAAGAGAAGAGAGGCCTCCATCCCAATTTTGGCTCCTCTTTTTTATGTTTTTTTTCTCCTCCCCCTAGGCCTGCCCTGTGTAAACTTGGCTATCCAGGAGTGCTGTTTGTTTTACCTGAGGTCCTTACTCTGGTCCTCGGACCTTCCTTTGTTCTATTTTTCCCTTCCTTGTCTTTTAGCCACCGCCATTCTGGACTCATTTTTCCTATCCTAACTACCTTACGTGTTCAAGAAAGTTAAGTCTACAAAATGATGAAAATTATGCTCTTTCAGGAAAAGCAAACTATTCAAGTGAACACAGAACACTTCAACAGGGAGGAATCATCTAGAAAACTATGATAGAGTTATTTGGTTCTCCTAGGCCTCAGCTAGTGTTGAAGAAGGAGAGAGGGGCCCATTCATTCTCAGGAATTGAATAGTCTTGTTGTAAAAGGAGACAGCGTCTCACTATGCTACCGTTGACTTAAAGAAAACCATACAACATAAGAGCTATGAGTTAAAGTTTTGCTTAAACTCAGAGTCTTGCTGAGGATGGTAGCCCAGGAAACAGCCCCTCTATAGTTCTAAGGGGACTACTCTGTGAAGGTTGGGAATTAGTCAGTATTCATAAGATTTTGGCTAAAGAATATGAGCAGTCAAGTGTACAAATCAATAATAGGTTACTATTGGTCACAAGAAACAAATTTCTCAGTTAATGATTTTAGTGCTTTTCTTATACATGAGAAGATGCAAAAATCTAGGTTCATTAATATTCTATCTGAGATATACATTTATCAAAGAGGCCTGATTTTCCAAAACACAGTGCAAACTCATCCTGTTTTCATCCTAAATTCCTCTCAGGGTACTCTGTTGGTTAGCAACTGCAGTGGCTGATGATTCAATCCTTGTAGAACTGGGTTGTGAGCAACCTTTTTTGTTTTGTACCTCTCCTACCTTCTCATCTCCTGTCTTCCCCTGTAGATGTTCTTATGGTGAGACTTCCTGAGTGAAGAACTGTGCCTACTAACCATGAAACACATTGTATCATACATTTTGTTTCATGACTAACAGGGAAAATAAGGTCAAAAGTAAAATGTCTTTTAAAGAAAGCTGTGGGCTTCCCTCGGAGAAGGCAATGGCACCCGACTCCAGTACTCTTGCCTGGAAAATCCCATGGATGGAGGAGCCTGGTAGGTTGCAGTCCATGGGGTCGCAAAGAGTTGGACATGACTGAGCGACTTCACTTTCACTTTTCACTTGCATGCATTGGAGAAGGAAATGACAACCCACTCCAGTGTTCTTGCCTGGAGAATCCCAGGGACAGGGGAGCCTGGTGGGCTGCCGTCTATGGGGTCACACAGAGTCAGACACGACTGAAGCAACTTAGCAGTAACAATGGGCTTCCCTGATAGCTCAACAGGTAAAGAATCTTCCTTCCATGCAGGAGACACAGGAGATGATGGTTCAATCTCTGGGTTGAAGTTTCCCTGGAAGAGGAAATGACAATCCACTCCAGTATTCTTGCCTGAAAAGTCCCATGGACAGAGGAGCCTGGTGGCTACAGTTGAAAGGATCACAGAGAGTCAGACACTGCTGAATGAGTAAGGATGCACATTTATGCATGAGCCTGATTAAATATTGTGAAACTGATGAAACAAAGAAGCCATTTGACTGAGGTGGTCTAATAACTTGGTTGCCCAAGAAATCAATCCAAAATCCAAACCTGTAAGTGATTCAAAGTTAGAAAGTCAAAACCCAAGGACACCAGTCAGAAATATCCAACTTTTAATCAGAAATAGCCAGCTTTAAGCTACAGTCAATCAATAACTTTCTTATCTTGTTTCTTCTTTTTTCTCAGCTACTCCCTGAACTCCTATTGGTGGAGCACTTCTAAGCACTTCCAGGTTAACACTGCCTAATTCAAATCAATAAATGTTTAAATAAACCGTTGAAAAGTTCATACACCTCACTTTATCTTTCAACAATTTGTTTCTGTGCTCAGTCTCTCCTCTTATATCTCCATAGATCCACTCTACATTGCTCATTGAACTTTTGGTCTTTGGGAATAATGACTGTTCAGTTTTAAACAACTATGAGTAATGC
This sequence comes from Bos mutus, assembly GCF_027580195.1. NCBI lineage: Eukaryota > Metazoa > Chordata > Mammalia > Artiodactyla > Bovidae > Bos > Bos mutus. The sequence continues at coordinate 4,395,285 of NC_091628.1, read as the reverse complement.
TTCAAAGAAAACTAAATACCCAAGTGAAAATATCAAAGAGGCACATAAGACAGTCAATGCACAGAATCGGAAGTTTTGGGTTCCTTTTCTTGCAGTTTCTCTGTGCATTTATTGATAAAGAATTTTACTTCAACACTGCAGATGAAATATTGTTAGGACAAACATTTACTTTGTTGAGTTCCAAGACTTTTTTCACTAATGAAATAAGCATCGGGAGTCTTATTTTTAGCAATGTGTGCTTCTCTTGATGATGAGGACCTGCTATGTCTTATCTAACCATTAACTCACTTAATAGCAAATTCTAACAATGCAAGAGACTGTCTCCTACATTTCATTATATTCACATATAATCAGTAAACTATTGTGAATCTGCACTTTTTCTAATCAAAATTTGATCATGACTTTTCTTTTACTAAATTCTTTTTGGAATATAATGGCATATTTTGTTCATTGTTCTACATCTTTGCATTTCTTCCTGCATTTTTCCTTGTCTAGACATCTTTTTATATTATTCCATATGCTGATTCATTTAATTCATGCAGTATTATTGAAAGAAAATAAAAACTTTAAAATGACATTTTTTTTTTAATGAAAGAAAATCCAAAATAAATAGCATTGTATTTAGATGGTGCTGAGTCTCATTCTATTCACAGCAGATAACAGGTGTGAATTGCTTCTTTACCAGCATAAATTCCCTGCTGTGAAGCCCTTTGTTAACTTCATGCTGCTTTCTTGCTCTATTAAGATTGCAAAAATACCAGATTCTACCTTAATGTAATTTTAAATGCTTTACTATTTTGAATAATGTTTATTTGTAAGTTCCTTCCTGAAATGAATGTGAATACAGTAATGCAAGTAAATATTATATACTCTACCCAATATTGATTCTAGAAAGACTACAGGACTATTGCATATGCGCACAGTTCAATTCAGTTGAGTCACTCAGTTGTGTCCTGCTCTTTGTGATCCAGGGACTGCAGCATGCCAGGCCTCGCTGTCCATCAACAACTCCTGGAGTTTACTCAAACTCATGTCCATTGAGTCAGTGATGCCATCCAACCATCACACCCTCTGTTGTCCCCTTCTCCTTCCACCTTCAATCTTTCCCAGCATCAGGATCTTTTCAAATGAGTCAGCTCTTCGCATCAGGTGCCCAAAGTATTGGAGTTTCAGCTTCTGCATCAGTGCTTCCAATGAATGCTCAGGACTGATCTTGTTTAGGATGGACTGGTTATATCTCCTTGCAATCCAAGGGACTCTCAAGAGTCTTCTCCAACACGACAGTTTAAAAGCATCAATTCTTCAGTGCTTATCTTTCTTTATAGTCCAACTTTCACTTCCATACATGACTACTGGAAAAACCATAGATTTGACTAGGCTGACTTTGGTTGGCAAATTAATGTCTCTGCTTTTTAAGTTGCTGTCTAGGTTGGTCATAACTTTTCTTCCAAGGAGCAAGCATCTTTTAATTTCATGGTTATAGTCAGCATCTGTAGTGATTTTGAACCCCAAAAGAATAAATCCTGTCACTGTTCCATTGTTTTCACATCTATTTGCCATGAAGTGATGGGAACAGATGCTGTGATCTTAGTTTTCTCAACGTTGAGCTTTAAGCCAACTTTTTAACTCTCCTCTTTCACTTTCATCAAGAGGATTTTTACTTCCTCTTCACCTTCTGCCATAAGGGTGGTGTCGTCTGCATATCTGAGGTTATTGATATTTCTCTTGGCATTCTTGATTCCAGCTTCTGCTTCTTCCAGCCCAGCATTTCTCATGATCCCCTATAAGGAAAAGGACATCTTTTTTGAGTGTTAGTTTTAGAAGTTCTTGTAGGTCTTCATAGAACCGTTCAACTCCAGCTTCTTCAGCATTACTGATCAGAGCATAAACTTGGATTACTGTGATATTGAATGGTTTGCCTTGGAAATGAACAGAGATCATTCTGTCATTTTTGAGACTGCATCCAAGTACTGCATTTCGGACTCTTGTTGACTAAGATGGCTATTCCATTTCTTCTAAGGGATTCTTGCCCACAGTAGTAGATATAATGGTCATCTGAGTTAATTCACTCATTCCACTCCATTTTAGTTTGCTGATTTCTAAAATGTCGATGTTCACTCTTTCCATCTCCTGTTTGACCACTTCCAATTTGCCTTGATTCATGGACCTAACATTCCAGGTTCCTATGCAATATTGTTCTTTACAGCATCAGACTTTACTTCCATCACCAGTCACATCCACAGCTGGTTGTTGTTTTTGCATTGGCTCCATCCCTTCATTATTTCTGGAGCTATTTCTCCACTGATATTCAGTAGCATATTGGGATTGTACTAACCTGGGGAGTTCATCTTTCAGTGCCCTATCTTTTTGCTCCTTTATATGGTACATGGCATTCTCAAGTTAAAAATATGGAAGTGGCTTGCCATTCCCTTCTCCAGTGTACCACGTTTTGTCAGAATTATCCACCATGACCCATCCATCTTGGGTGGCCCTACATGGCATGGCTTATAGTTTCATTGAGTTAGACAAGGCGTGGTCCATGTGATCAGTTTGATTAATTTTCTGTGACTGTGGTTTTCAGTCTGTCTGCCTCTGATGTAGAAAGATAAGAGGCTGAGGGGGAAACTGGGTCTTTTTTGATGGGCAGTCCCAGGCTCTGTAAATCTTCAATCCAACTTTCTGTTGATGATTACAAGGGCAGGGCTGTGTTCCCTCCCTGTTATTTGACTTGAGGCCTAACTATGGTAGAGTTAATGAAGATAATGGTGACCTCCTTCAAAAGGTCCCATCAAGCACTGCTACACTCAGTGGCCCCAACCCTGCAGCAGGCCACCGCTGACTCACACCTCTGCCAGAGACTCCTGGACACTCATGGGCAAGTCTGGGTCAGTCTCTTGTGGCGTCACTGCTCCTTTCTCCTGGGTCCTGGTGCACACAAAGTTCTGTTTGTGCCCTCCAAGAGTCTGTTTCCCCAGTCCTGTGTAAGTTCTGGTGTCTCTATGATGGGATTAATGGTGACCTCCTCCAAGAAGGCTTATGCCATACCCAGGTCTACTGCACCCAGAACCCCTGCCCATGGGCAGTCCACTGCTGACCTGTACCTCCTCAGGAGACACTCAAACACCGTTCTGTCTCAGTCTCTGAGGGGTCTCCTGATGTGCACAAGGTATGTTTGAGCACTCTGAGCCTCTCTGGCAGGTATGGGATTTGATTCTAAATGCGATTTCACCCCTCCTATCATCTTGCTTGGCTTCTCCTTTTCCCCGGACATGGGGTATCTTCTCAAAGTCACTCCAGCACTGCACAGCAGCTGCTCAAGAACCGGGCAGCTGCCACTCCAGCACCTACTGTCAAATACATATAAATCATATATGAATATATAAACCTGTTTATTGTAATGTATGTGCATGCAAAAGTACTTTAGTTTTCATAGAGTTAGGCATATGCACATGTTTGCCTGTGTGCATGCATTCATTGGTAGGGAAGTGTGGTTCAATACTGCACATTTCTCCCCATCTTAGAATTTTATCCTCCGCATCTTAGAATTTTATCCTCCGCATCTTAGAATTTTAGAGATCCCCATCTTAGAATTTTAAAGCTCCATCTTAGAATTTTAAAGTTCCATCTTAGAGATTATCATGTTAGATATTCTAAGATGGGGAGCTTGGCATCAATTAAATTCCTCATCCTTCATCATTTCCCTGTTGATATATGATCACCCTGACCTGGTAGATCATTTTAGCTAGAATCCCCTTAAGACTTATGCCTTCACCCAGTGACTTGTTGGCTATATCCTCCCCATATTGATTCTAGAAAGACTATGGGACTATTGCATATACACACAAATGCATATAAATCACATATGAATATATAGACATGTTTATTCTAATGTATGTGCATGCAATAATAGCACTTTAGTTTTCATAGAATCAGGTATATGCTTGTGTTATCATGCATATGATCTTCATCATAGAATTATCCTTCCCATCTTAGAATTTTAGAGCTCCATCTTAGAGACTTACTTAAAATTGGAGGAAATTATTTATGGAAATTTGTAAATGCTTTGTGCCAGCATTTGAGATATAGAAGATAAATATAACCTTTTAATAGAGCTTTTAAGATACACATATCAGGAGAACTACAATTGCTCCATGAGTTATTTAGAGCATGTTTATGATCATGGTAAATTTTCTGGTTTCTTTTGAGATGATAGAATTCAACTGGGTTGACTTGTTTAGGAAAGGTCTGTGCTTAAAAAAGCTACCACCAAACCATCATAGTAAACCTACCAGAAAGTGTAACTGTCATATAATAATAAAAAAATTTCTGACACAATGAAATGTTAAGGAAGACTTTATTCAGGATGACGTTGATAGATGTTAGGACTATCACAATAAGAGTGAGAAATTGAGTTCAACTCCAAATACAAGGAAAAATGAGAATTTATAGCCAATAAGTCATTGAGTGGAGGCATAAGTGGTAAGGGGATTCTAGCTAAATTGATCTACCAGGTCAGGGTTATCATATATCAATAGGGGAATGATGAAGGATGGGGAATTTAACTAGATGCCAAGTTTGGGAGGATTCTCTCGCAGTGACATAGTAGGATTCTTGCTAAAACTAGACTTACAAGGACAGAAGAGGACACCCTAGGATGAAACTCAGTTGAGCTGATAACTCAGAGGAGCCTGACTGAAGTTTGGTTAAGGAGAGAATCTCTGCCATAATTTCCTAGTAGATTAGAAGAGACAATTCCACTACACAGATTGTAAGAGGAGAATGAAGCAAATTATGGTCTTCAGTAGCTTCAGGTGTTATTCTACCCACTGCTGTGATAGTACTAATCATAACTACAGTGACAACCATTGTGAAAGTTGGTGGAGAACTCCGGGCAGGATAGTATTGATTGAAAATTAATCAGTGATCTAGGAATAAAGAAGAAAATTTTATTTGAGCCAAATTTGAAGATGATGATTCAAAGATCATCTCAGAAAGCTCTGAGAACTGTTCTAGCAGTTAGAAGTCAAGACACAGTTTATATAAATGTTTTGAGACAGAAGTGAGTGATAGTTGCTCAGTCATGCCTGACTCTTTACAACCCCATGGACTGTAGCCTGCCAGGCTCCTCTGTCCATGGAATTCTTCAGGCAAGATTACCGGAGTGGGTTGCTGTTTCCTTTTCCTTGAGACAGAAGGCTGTACATCAAATTATGTATTATTGACAGTTTACATATTCCAGATGTAAGCATCATAGCGGTTGGCCATGTGATCCCTTACAAAATCAAAAGAGGGTCATCTTTTAAGGAGTTATCTGCATTGTTGCTGTTGTTATTTTGGCGAGACGGGGAGGGAAATGCAGTGCAGCTTGCGGGATCTTAAGTCCCCAGTTACGGATTGAACACAGGCCCCTGGCAGTGAGGGCACCAAGTCCTAACCACTGGACCAGGGAATTCCCAGGAGTTGTCAAGATGCTGGGAGAATGTTGTTCTTTATGGTTGAGCAAGTATTGGGAGAGGTTTGGTCAATGCATAATGCAGATACTCAATGCAGAGTGCAGGAAAAGAGGAGCTCAAAGGGTAGAGAAGAATTTTTTTGTTGAAATTTTTTGTGTCTTGCCATAAAATATAAATTGTATTTCACAGCATCACCTGTGACAGTGCACCCTGGCAGAACAAGCATAAAAGAGAGCCTAGAGTGATCAACAGGACAGAAATCAATAACACAGAAGAAACTGGGAGAAAACACATACAGACATTTCAAGCAAAAAAGAACCCTAAATATGAATCTGAGATATTGTCTTTCCATAGGTAAGGACTTATGCGAAAGTGATATCTTATTAAATTGACCTTATTTGTACCCATGGGCTGGTGAAGCCTGAGGACTTTCAGCTACTGAAATAATAAATCAGAACAAATATAAGCCATAAATACATAAATAATAAAAGTGTGAGTAAAATAAAAACCAGCTCATCCTTCATGCATTTCACCATTTTTGACTCATTAGAATTGGGACTGCGAATGTGAAGTTGATGAAGATGTCAAAGACAATGTCAAATGCAACTGAGAAAATTAAATCTCATCCAGAATACAAAGACAAATAAATAATTGGGATGCAAAATGTTTCCTCCTCAAATAAAGTATATCCATCTCCACTTGCAGTACATGGTTCAAGAGGTCATTAGAGGATACTACAAGAGATACAGGTTTGCATTCACTTACTCTTCTCTAGAGGTTGTCTTTGTGGGACTGGAAGAGCGCAAAGCCCCATCCAGCTACTGGAAATCCCTGAGTCAACACTTGGGTGCACTTTGGAAGATGAACAGCTGAGGACAAATTTTAAATATTGGTGGAAGGGATAATACTCTTAGAAATTAAGTAAGGTTGTCACTAAACAAAAGCAGGAGAGATTAAACACATGACACAATTCTGACCCCAGTGAAGCCACCTCTAATGCGGAAGTAGCCTCAGGTTGGCGGTAGGACTTCCTGCAAGAGTCCTCCTCTGCTGCAGGCACTGCAGCTGCTACTGATCATTCTGAAAGACTTTGCCAGCTTGCTCTCATGTGCATCCAACAACCAATGCTCAAGTTTTTACTGAGTGCTTTTTCTTTTTTCCTCTCTCTCTCTTTTTTTAACTGTGTTCACATATATTAAAAGGTAGTATATGTAATAAAGCTGTGATATATACTTTTTTCACCTTCAGTGTGAATATGAAACAAATAGGGGAAAGAATGATGTGGGAAATATGCATTATTTGAAGGATCATAAATTCCATTATCCTCATTTTCTGTCTCTGAGTGCTTTTTCTGTGTCTGGGATTAATTCTGTTTCATGAAAACATGGGGAAAAAGTGTGAAAAGCCCATTCCTGACATCTGGAAACTTTTGGTCATAGGGACAGAAGTTAATATACATGATTAATAAGCAAACTATAAATGATGTTTAATAGCAAAACACCAATGCATTGATTATAGAACCTAGCAGTTCACATTACAAAATTACTTACAGTTTTGGTTCTGCTAATACTGTGTGATTTGGGGCAAGTCTTATTGTATCCAATTCTCAGTGATCTCAGCAGTTGAATGAGTAAATTTAATAGCATGTTCTCCTAGGTGCCTTTCTTTTCAAGGTTTACAGTTTAGGACACTGTAGACTACACCCAAAGAAACAAGTAGTTTTATTTAATTATACTGACTCTTCAGTATTGCTCAGGTTATGAACCACGTATGAAGATGAATACTTGAGTACATATACATGCAATATATGCATACATTTTATGTGAAAGTGAAAGTGTTAGTTACTCAGTTATGTCTGACTCTTTTCAACCCATGGACTGTAGCCCACCAGGCTCTTCTGTCCATGGAATACTCTAGGCAAGAATACTGGAATTGGTTGCCATGCTCTTCTCCAGGGGATCTTCCCAACCCAGGGACTGAACTGGGGTATCCTGCTTTGTGGGCAGATTCTTTATCATCTGAGCCATTAGTGTATACATTTGTTTAAATAATGAAAGCAGTATTTATGTAAACACACTGAGAAGTTCTTTTATTGGACTGAGGACAGACATAAATCAACTTGAGATAAAAGAATCATGAGAAAGCCAAGAACCAATATTTCACCAAGACAAAAAAAAATATGTACAAATAACCAACATACCCATGAAGACAATCAGCATCATTAGCCATCAGGGAGTGCCAATGAAAACAGTAGTATGATTCAATGTCAAGACCACTAGAATGGATTAAAAAATAAAACTGACATTATAAAATAAAATAACCATTTCTGAAAATAATTAAATCATTTCTTATAAATTTAAGTATACAATATAGCCTAGCAGTTTCATTCCTGGGTAAGGTGTCAGTACCAGGAATGCTCATAGGAGCTTTATTTGTGAATAAAAAATTGAAAACAAAATAATGTCCATTGTTTATTGATAAAAACCTTTTATTATCTTAATTCAAAGAGTATAGTAGTCACCAAAATAAAGAGCAAACTACTGATAAATACCTAATCACAGATGAATACTTGAAAAAATATGCTGAGTGAAAGAAGTCAGACAAAAATATAAATACTGTATGATTCCATGTATTGAAAATCTGCAACACTCAAAACAAATCCATAGTGATAGAAATCATGTCAATAGTTACCTGCGTCATGGGTAAGGGTGTGTAGACTGCCTGCAAAAGACATGAGGGAACTTTCCATATCATGATTAGGGTATTAAACATGTAGTATGTGTTTATAAAAGTCATCAAACTTACATTTAAATGCATGATGCCTCACAGTTTATAATTAAACAGACTACAATATTGAAACTAAAGTGGCGACTCATTGCATTATGAATTTTAGCATTTTGGCTACTTCTCTAGATGACTCTATGTAATATTCCACATTCACCAGTCTTCAGGAATTACTTGATAGGAGCTTATGTACTGATCAAGAGGTGAAAAACTATATTTAACAAGTAATAAACCAACAGTAAGCAAGAGAGTGTGTTATTGGCCAAAGAACAGATAGATAGATCAATGGCATAAAATGCAGAATCTGGAAATAGAGCCATATAAATAAAATTGATACCTTCAAATTGTGGTGCTGGAGAAGATTCCGGAGAGTCCCTTGGACAGCAAGATCAAACCAGTCAAATTTAAGGGAAATCAACCCTGAACATTTGTTGCAAAGACTGATGCTGAAGTTGAAGCTCCAGTATTTTGATCATCTGATGTGAACAGCTGACTCATTGGAAAAGTCCCTGATGCTGGGAAAGATTGAGGGTAAAAGGAGAAGATGACATCAGAGGATGAGATGGCTGGATGGTATCACCAATTCAATGGACATGAACTTGGTCAAAAGTCAGGAGAGACACAGGGAGGTTTTCTGTGCTGCAGTCCATGAGGTCACAAAGAGTTAGACATGACTGAACAATAGCAGCAATAACAAATATAGTCAACTGATATTTGACAAAGGAACAAAAGCAATACAATGGAATGAAAATAGTCTTTCAACAAATGGTGCTGAAATAACTGAACACTCAGATACCAAAAAAGAAGAAGAAGAATCTAGACACAGAGTGTATACCCTTCCCAATAATTAACTCAGAATGAATGCTAGACCTAAATGCAAACCAATACTATAAAGCTCCAAGAGAGCATAGAAAAAGCCTACCTGACCTTGGACATGACTATTTAGATACAGCACCAAAGTCATGATCTATGAAGGAAAACAATGATAAACCATAGTTCCTTTAAATTAGAAACTGTGCTCTGCAAAAGAAAGCATCAAGAGAATAAGAGACAAGCCACAGACTGGGAGAAAATATTTTTTAAAAACATCTAATAGCTAACTATTACTGAAAATAGACAAAGAACTCACAGAGCTCAAAAATAAGAGAAAAATCTAAAAATGAGCCAAAGTGCTTAATTGACTCCTCACCAAAGATAACAGATGGCAAATAAACATATACAAAGATGTTTCACATTATATGTCCTTAGGGGAATAGCAATGCAATCTCACTATATATCTACCAAATCGGCCAAAGTTTGGAGCCCTGAGAGCAGTGAGGGGGAGGATGTGGAGCCACAGACAGTCTCACTCAGTGCTGATGGGAATGCAAGATTATACAGTCACTTGTGAAGACAGTTTGAAGGAAAATTCTTACAAAACTAAATATACTCTTACCATACGATCCAGCATTTACACATCTCAGCATTTACCTAAAATAGCTCAGAACTTATGTCCACACAAAAACCTGCATATGGATGTTTATAGCAGCTTTATTCATAATTGCCAAAACTTAGACGCAACCAAGATGCCCTTCAGCAAATGAATGGATAAATGAACTATTGTCTATCTAGACAATGGAATAGTATTCAGCACTAAAAAGAGATGAGCCATCAAGCCATGAAAAGACATGGGAGGGACTTAAGTGCATATCAGTAAGTTAAATAAGCCAATCTGAAAAAGTTACACACTGTATGAATTCTACCATATGGCATTCTGGGAAAGGCAAGTCTATGGAGAAAATAAACTGTGCAGTGGTTGCCAGAGGTTGATGTAGGTTAAAGAATGAATAGGTGGGGCCCAGAAGATTGTTAAGGCAGTGAAAATACTCTGTGTGAGACTATAATGACGGATTCTTGTAACTATGTTTGTCCACACCTATAGAATGTATTTCCAAGCATGAACCCAAATATGAACTACAGATTTTGGTTGATCACACTGTGCCAGTGTAAGTTCAATAATTGTAACAACTGTACAACTCTGGTGAGGGACATTGATAGAGGGAGTGGGCTACATGTGTTTAGAATCAGAGAATGTTTAAGAAATTGCTGTATCATCTCATTTTTGCTTTTAGCTTAAAACTACTCTGAAAGTACTCTTTAATATATAAAAGAAAAATTGAGTATTTAGAGAATGTAAAATATTATAATGACATTATAATTTTTCCTTCAGTGACATTTAAACTGTATATTTTGTTACTAAACCACAAATATCACTGCAAAAGAGTATTGCAGTGTCTTCCAATGTGTTTTCTACAAAATTTTTCAGAAGCTAATAATCTAAGCACTCCTAACACTGTATGCTGGTTCAGCTGGAAATGTTAATCATATTTCTATTCCTCAGGAATGAAGAACACAAAGGCCACAAAATTTCTTCTATAAAGATGATTTATTATTGTTGAATATTCTCCTTTTCATTACTATGCATTTATTTAGGAAAGCAATCCTTGTAGGGGAAGAGGAACCATATGACAACTAGTAATTTGCAAACAAAAAAAGGGCCTGCTTCACTGATCCATGTCATTAACAGAGTCTAGGAGGCTCATAACAAGCACATCAGTTGAACAATACAGACTTCTATCTCCAAGTTATCCACACACTGGTTCACACACTCACATACACACAACACTCACAGAAATATAACAGAAGTAATACACATGCCACAGACATTTGCACAAGAACACACATCCATACACATAGACAACAGATCATTATAATTTACACATCTATGGCAACTGACATTATTCAAGAATTAACTGCCTTTAAAAATGAACTGATTAAAGGGAAAAATGAAGAGGCAAATAAAGTTATTGAGAGTTATAGATTTTGCAATTTTGTCCTATTCCCCCAGGAAATTATTGCCATTTTAAAGGGAAAGAAGCTCATTACCTTCTATCTACACTTCTCTGCACTGATTTTTCTACCTTGCACCAGAATTATTTATGTACATCTTATCTCTGATTACACCATAAACAGTTTAGGACTAAATCCTTTTCTGTATTATTTTTATAATTTCTGAATACCCAATATTATACTCTGATGTAGGAATTTATCAAGTGCAAATTAACTGAATAATACATTAGTGTCATAATTATCATGGTAATATTGAAACTATATTCATATAATGGAAAGAGGAAATAACTAAGAATGCTGCAATCCTTCCTAGAGGAAAAGGAAATGTTCTTATATTCTTTTTCAATGAAAGTAAGTAATAAATTATAGCAGTCCAAGTTTTTCAAATAAAAGAAAAAAATAAATAAGTGTTTGTGTTAGTGACTTTCAGTTCAGTTACTCAGTCACGTCCGACCCTTTGCAACCCATGGACTGCAGCACGTCAGGCCTCCCCATCCATCACCAACTCCCAAAGTTTACCCAAACTCCACTGAGTAGGTGATTTCATCCAATCATCTCATCTCCTGTCATCCCCTTCTCCTTCTGCCTTCAATCCTTCCCAGCATCAGGATCTTTTCAAGTGAGCCAGTTCTTCACATTGGGTGGCCAAATTATTGGAGTTTCAGCTTCAGCATCAGTCCTCCCAATGACTACTCAGGACTGATTTCCTGTAGGATGGACTGGTTGGATCTCTTCGTTGTCCAAGGGACTCTCAAGAGTCATCTCCAACACCACAGTTCAAAATCATCAATTCTTCGGCACTCAGCCTTCTTTATCATTCAACTCTCACATCCATACAGGACTACTGGAAAAACCATAGCTTTGACTAGATGGGTCTTTGTTGGCAAAATAATGTGTCTGCTTTTTAATATGCTGTCTAGGTTGGTCATAACTTTCCTTCCAAGGAGCAAACATCTTTTAATTCCATGGCTGCAGTCACCATCTGCGGTGATTTTGGAGTCCCCAAAAATAAAGTCTGTTACTGTTTCCACTGTTTTCCCATCTATTTTCCATAAAGTGATGGGACCAGATGCCATGATCTTAGTTTTCTGAATGTTGAGTTTTATGCCAATGTTTTCACTCTCCTCTTTCATCAAGATGCTCTTTAGTTTTTCTTTGCTTTCTGCCATAAGGGTGGTGGCATCTGCATATCTGAGGTTATTGGTATTCTCCTGGCAATCTTGACTCCAGTTTGTGCTTCATCCAACCCAGCGTTTCTCATGATGTACTCTGCATATATGTTAAATAAGCTAGTGATTTTAATATATCTTATTTTATAATAATTAGTTGAATTGTTTCTAGTGAGATATTCCTAAATTATTCAGGAGCTGGGTATTTAAAAAATGGTTATGTCCTTTTGTATGTGACTAAGTCCATTGCCTGATTTCTAATCCTGCTTACCCATAGCAATATCTATACTGATATTGATATGGTACCACCATAGCAATATTTGTGGCATGCAGGCAATATTGATTGCCCTGTTTTTTGTTTTTGTTTTTGAAAGAATCTAAACTTGTTAAGGGGACCCAATTTCCTCCAGTGCCCCCCGCCCCAAGAGACTCAGAGGATACTGATAGTGTGCAGCTCCAGGAAAGGTCCTGATGTTATGCTCTACTCCAGTCTTGGTTTGCATGATTCTCATCAATATGCGTTAGAGTCTTACACTGAGGCAGTCTGTACATGATTACCAATGCCCTCCTTGAGAAATCAGTCTATCAGATTTGTGAAAGGATCCCTCTTGTCCTGTATCCCAACTTGTCTGTGCTCCCTCCATCCCACCCTCCTTGCCTCCCTTCTTCCATACTTTCTTTTTCCTCTCTCTTCCTCTAACTCCCTTTTTCTACCTTTCCCTCTTTCCCCTACTCCCAGTCCTTGATCTTACTCCCTTCTCTCCTGTTGAATATGTGAAAGGAAACAAGCAGCCCAGCAGCTTTGCAAATACCAAAAAGGTTTTCACCTTCACAGAGAGAACCAGACCTGCAGGAAGCTGATGTTGAAGGTGACAGTGTTAAAAGACTGAAACAAACTAGGTCATCCCTGAGACACTATGTCTACTAATCCTGAATCCTGCACTCAACGTAGATTTCTACTTTTTTAGAATGATAAGCATACTTGTAGTTTAAGTCAGTTTGTTCCAATATTGTTGCAAACTAATTTTGATGCAATCCTTAATCTCAGTCCTCTACCATGTTTTTAAATGTCCTTCCTTCCTCACTTATTTTTTCATAGGTGCCATTATTATAGTTAGATAAAGAAATATGCCTAGCTTTATGATACTAAATGATTACCATTAAATACTGACAATAGCAAAGGAAAATAGTACAAACTCCAATGAAATACTAACAGCTAAAAGGCCAATTTTTTAATGTGCATTTGTAGCAGCCATTTGAGTGAGTCTACATAATAGTTTTAAAGGACTTTCAATAATGTTTCCTGCAGCTGTGCAGACTTTTAACTTTTAACTCTTCATTTAAAAAATACATCTAAATATAAATCAAGCACTATACACTTCCAATTTAGCTGTTTGAATGGAAAGAGAAAGTGGAAAGCTGGAGCAGTCATGAGTAAGTGCTATAGAAAGCTGTAGTCAACAGTTGCAATTTAAAACCAATCAAGTGGGCAGGGGAAGGGGAACAGGGAACCTGAAAATAACTGGGAAGCTTAGAAATAGTTTTAAAGCAGTAGCTACCCTAATAATAACTATGGTTAATCAGCAATCCAAGAGTACCACCCTCTCTGCCAGTAGTTCAACTGCAACCTTTGGGTTTCCACCAGCAGTAATCACCTGAGTCAACCTTCCCTGCAAAGGCTATTTTGCCTTGTACCAAAGGGAAGAGTATGAGAAAGCAACAGTTACATAGTTACAAGCATCCATACTCCACATTTTCTGAGTACTGACTCAAGCAGAGGACTGGAAAACTAAGACCTTTTCACATTGATAACACATACCATAAGGAACACTCTCAAGTGTTTATTCCTGGAATTAAATGTCTATAATATCCAAACATGCTACCTTCTATGCCTTTACCACTAGTTATTATGTCTTGAAGAAAGAGAAAATGTCAATTTAGATCTAAAATAATCCCTTCTCCTTTAGCACCATGAAAGAAAGTAGACTGCCTTCATTGTTCTTTTACTTGTAACCTGAGCAAATCTTTTAAAGCCTGTTTCTGAAGACAGAGTCTCTGAAGACAAAAAAATAGTACTCTACACTATGAATAGGGAAGTTTGTTGAACACAATTGCATATCTATATAATTTTTTTTTCAAACTGGAAAGCACTATATAGATACTATCAATTGGAGCCATTCTTATCATCAGATTATCAATTTCAAGCTAGAAAGAAATTGGGAGATACACTGCATCTTTGAAACTTATTTGTCACAAGCATAATCACTGACTTTCCTAAGGCAAGAATCCCTTAGAAGAAGTGGAATGGCCTTCATAGTCAACAAAAAGGTCCAAAATACAGTACTGGAGAGCAGTCTCAAAGATGACAGAATGATCTCTGTTCATTTCCAAGGCAAACCATTCCACATCACAGTAATCCAAGTCTGTGATGCCCCACCACTAATGCTGAAGAAACTGAAATTGACCAGTTCTATGAAGACCTACAAGATCTTCCATAACTAGGATCAAAAAAAGATGTCTTTTTTCTCATTGGGGTCTGGAATGCAAAAGTAGGAAGTCGGGAGATGCCTGGAGTAACAGGCAAGTTTGGCCTTGGAGTACAGACTGGAGCAGGGCAAAGGATAGCAGAGCTCTGCCAAGAGAACACACTGGTCACAGAAAGCACCCTCTTCCAACAACACAAGAGATGACTCTTCGCATGGACATCACTAATTTTAAGGGCATAACAATTTCTGAAAGAAACAAATCCCAAGTCTGAAAGTGAAATTAAGTAAGAATAAAGGAAAGATAGCTTAAAATATATATCTGATTTTTTTCATGTATTTATTCTCAGTAATGTCTACTTTTTTTTTTTTTTTTCTGTAATGCCTAGATAGGCTTTATCAAGGGCTGGCTTGTCTGTTTAATACTGTTCCTCACGCCCTTCCCTGGAGATGGATGCAGAGGCAAGCAAGTGTAACGTGCACTTTAGATGCTGTGGAAACGTATGGGCAAGTGGTTACAAAGGAATCTAGGTTTACTCAAGCAACAGCACCAGATAAAGGCAAAAGAGGAAGCAATGAAAGTGAAATGGAATGTTGTAAGGACTTCATCCGGGATCCTAAGCTTTGTTTTCTTGTTTTTTTCTTTTCCTGTAGCCTAAAGAATACAAGGGGGCATCTTCATTTTCTCTTTTTTCTCTAACAAAGGTAATACTTGTTCATTATCTCTGAAAAAGTACTTGACGTGTGTAATAAAAAATACAAAGAATGAAATTGAATCATAATTCCCATAAATAGAATCAGTTCAGTCACTCAGTCATGTCTGACTCTTTGAGACCCCATGGACTGCAGTACCCCAGGCCTCCCTGTCCATCAACAACTCCCGGGGCTTGCTCAAATTCATCTCCATATAGAGAATAAACCACTGTTAACAACTTGTTGTATATAGTTTGTATATAAAATGGAGAACAGAAAACAGATTGTATTAAAAAAAAAAAATGACATAGAGATATTTTTGGTCTCACCTGCCCCTCCAGAACCTTGCACTTCCCATCAACAGAAGGACTCTCTTTACCCTCCTTTTGAACATGGATAAGACTTGTGACTGCCTCAACCATAGGGGATGGTGGAGCCAGTGCTGTGTGTCTTCTGAGGCTGGTGAAACTTCAGGATGTTCACACTCCCTGTGGAGAAGTTCATTTCCGGGGCAAACCATTTCCAGGGAAAACTATTCAACATCACAGCAATCAAATTCTAAGTCCCAACCACTAGTGCTGAAGAAACTGAAACTGACCAGTTCCAAGAAGACCTACAAGACCTTCTTGTAGCATGCATGTGAAGAAGAAGCTCAGAGAGGGCTCCCACCACAGCGAGGAGCCCGTTAGGTTTGTGTAGGGAAGACCTGAGATCTCTCATCAGTAAGTATAGGCCACCAGATGTTGAGTGAACCAACTTTCAAATGAGTACAGCTCCCAATCTTCACATCAACCAGCTAAACCTTGAACATCGTGGAGGACAAACAAGTAGGCCCTACTTGCCCTGTCAGAATTGCTGACTTGCTGAACCTATGAAAAATTATTTTTTAAAATAATTTTAAAAATATATTTTTAAAATAAAGTGCTGTGATTTTTTTATGCAGCATTAGACAACTGTATCTCATACACAGAGTATCACACCAATATTAGCATCTTTTGTATGCATTCTTTTAGAATTCATTTAAGATTTTGACCATATAACACAAATAACTGTAAAATATTTTGTGTCGAGTATTTTTGGAAATATTATGACTATTTAGTTATCACAGAGTAATTTTAAGATTATACTCCTACTGCAAAGACTAATGTTTCATGGAATTTTAGCAATTAAGGGGAAGAGATGCATTTATTAAAATATACACTTAGCTCTTTTTCTAGAGATGGAACAAGCTATGTCCCACTATTTTCATTTATTGAAGTAATAAGTACTGTTGGTATATAATAGATGTGGAGGAGAGAAATAGAGAATACATAGATGATGGGGAGAGAAGAAATGAACTAGAGTTGTAGGTGGTAAGGAAGGCAAAACAGAACAGGCATAATCATAAAGAAGAGAAAAAAAGACTCAGTAAATCAAAAGAGTTCCAGAAAAACATCTATTTCTGCTTTATTGACTGTGCCAAAGCCTTTGACTGTGTGGATCACAATAAACTGTGGAAAATTCTGAAAGAGATGGGAATACCAGACCACCTGACCTGCCTCTTGAGAAATCTGTATGCAGATCAGGAAGCAACAGTTAGAACTGGACATGGAACAACAGACTGGTTCCAAATAGGAAAAGGAGTACCTCAAGGCTATATATTGTCACCCTGCTTATTTAACTTATATGCAGAGTACATCATGAGAAATGCTGGGCTGGAAGAAGCACAAGCTGGAATCAAGATTGCCGGGAGAAATATCAATAACCTCAGATATGCAGATGACACCACCCTTATGGCAGAAAGTGAAGAGGAACTCAAAAGCCTCTTGATGAAAGTGAAAGTGGAGAGTGAAAAAGTTGGCTTAAAGCTCAACATTCAGAAAACGAAGATCATGGCATCCGGTCCCATCACTTCATGGGAAATAAATGGGGAAACAGTGGAAACAGTGTCAGACTTTATTTTTTTGGGCTCCAAAATCACTGCAGATCGTGACTGCAGCCATGAAATTAAGACACTTAATCCTTGGAAGGAAAGTTATGACCAACCTAGATAGCATATTCAAAAGCAGAGGCATTACTTTGCCAACAAAGGTCCGTCTAGTCAAGGCTATGGTTTTTCCAGTGGTTATGTATGGATGTGAGAGTTTGACTGTGAAGAAAGCTGAGTGCCGAAGAATTGATGCTTTTGAACTGTGGTGTTGGAGAAGACTCTTGAGAGTCCCTTGGACTGCAAGGAGATCCAACCAGTCCATTCTGAAGGAGATCAGCCCTGGGATTTCTTTGGAAGGACTGATGCTAAAGCTGAAACTCCAGTACTTTGGCCACCTCATGCAAAGAGTTGACTCATTGGAAAAGACTCTGATGCTGGGAGGGATTGGGGGCAGGAGGAGAAGGGGACGACAGAGGATGAGATGGCTGGATGGCATCACTGACTCGATGGCCGTTAGTCTGAGTGAACTCTGGGAGTTGGTGATGGACAGGGAGGCCTGGCGTGCTGTGATTCATGGGGTTGCAAAGAGTCGGACACGACTGAGAGACTGAACTGAACTGAATTGCAGGATGATAATATAGCGGAGGACACATGAAGATGTTTAATACACCAATCCCAGGCTTTTACTGCTATTTGAAATTTAAAGGTGCTATCCCAGGTTCCACAATCTGTAATGGCCAAATTTCAAGCTAGTCAACTCTCTAGCAAGTAGCCACAGCAACATACCACTGCGAAAAGTCATACTTAAGGCTGGGTGCTCTGATCCTGTGAAGCTTGAATTCCCATGTTGATGGAATTAATACAAGAGCCCAGTGGGGCCTATAGAAGGAAGGCCATGATCTCTGATTCAACAGTAAGAACCACCCTAGGTCAATAATGAGTAACAAATGTTGTGGTCAATGTTATTTCAATGTGTAATTATAATATGTTTGTACATAACAAACAACATTTGCTAAAAAAAAAAAAAAGCACATGTGAGATTCATTTCTCTTAATTCTAATGTAAATCCAAGCATAATTTTCCAGCAACATGCTTATTTTTCTTTATAACAAATTAAAGGTCTGTTTATAGCAATTTAGAAGTCTATTTTTGACCACCTAGACTGATAGTTCAATTCTATTGCTTATCAACTCAATTATTTTTGTTAAAGTGCTGAGCTACAAAGAATTATTACACCTGTAAAATGGGGAGAATTACAGAATCTTTATTATTAGTTTGTTAGAGGATTATTAGAGGATTTAATGAGACAGCACATCTCATGTACTTAAAATGCCCAGCACAAAATAAGCATAGAATAATATGAGTTCTCATTATTATTGTAGGCATTTTTTTTTAATTTAAGAGGCTTAGTGTCTGCTTTTAGCCAATTATCTTATGATTTTTTTTTAGTTTTTGAATAGTGATATTTGCAATACAAAATTTTCTGTAAGTTAAAAAGTATTCTTTTAAAAAAGAAAATGATTAGATAGCAGAAGAAAGTTAATGTTCTAAAGTAAGAGTTCATTTCTAACACTCCATAGCATTTGAGAACCTTAGTACAATTATCCATATTTGGCAAGTGATATTTAGACAATTAAATAGATTAAGTTAAAGGAGAGGTCTGCTACCTTTTGAGGAATTCTTCAAGATTATAGACAACCTAGCTAAGTGAAGGTTACAAGTGCCAGAAATTGGCTCTGTTTTAGCCACTACAATCTCCCTTTTGGATCTTTACAATTAAGGGTATAATTGATGGGAAAGGAGTTGAAATTTGTGTATACCAAAGTGTTTCTCTGGTAATTATTTTAAGGCCACAAAATGAAGTTAACTTACAAGGTCATGCATGTAGAGTACCATGTAATGTCTACATTAAAATGATTATAATGAATACCCATCAATTTAATAATGATTAGCTACTTGTTATACTGTATATTCCTCAAATGTTTCAAGGACAAAAAGCAATGAAGCTAAAACAAAACCCTCTGCAGATGGTTTGCAAATTTTCAGATTTCATTTTTGTGCTAAAAGTAACATATTATAGAGAGATTTTAGGGAAAGCATTTTACTAGTACTGGGACTTGGGGGTGTCTGTGGGGAGGTTGATAATCTAACATTAAAAAAAGACAATTGCTGTCCTTAAAGAAACTTTTAGTGTGGGAGATAATCACATAAGACATAACATGGGGAGTGAATGAAGAGGAGTTGGAAAAAAACAGTGTGAGTTACATATATATATATATATATATATATATAAATATATCAGCTGATGAAACTTAAATAAGACATTTAGCCAAAGTTTCTCTAGGTAAGCTAACACTGAAGTTGTTAAGGCTTTTCTTGGTTAGCATTTATATATTATATCCATTTATGCAAAAATATGTCAATTTACTCTGGTCCAAAAACTATGGGCCAGAAAAGTTACCTGGTTTCAACAATTTTGGCAAGACCCATCCATAGCTACTTGCCCATTAGGTAACAGAAAGAGGTAATTATGTTGTTTGCTAGAAATTGAAGTGAATCAGGTTAGATTTGATGTTTAAAAAAATCTGAACTAGAGCACAATTTTATAGTTTTCATAATGGAAAGTGTATCATTGATCCGGCTCACAGCTCCAGTTGTCTCTCTGTTCACATGTCCTCACTGTTTGCTGAACCCAGTGTGAGCACAGTGTGAGCTAAGAGGCTGGAAGAAGACTTGAGAAGCCATCAGAACTGCAGACATGTTTCTTTTCTCCTGGCTGGCTCAGCAGCCATCACACAGACTCTCTCCTGACTGATGCAGTCGCTGTAGCAGCAGACACATTATATTCTCTCCCCTGTAGCTGACCCAGAAGACATAGCCATGAGGCAGCAGTAATTCCACTTTC